>NC_142088.1:58395000-59065000 GCF_054644295.1 Miniopterus natalensis | reverse complement strand
ATGAAGCTAAGTATAAAAGATTATCTCTAAGGTTTTAGAAGGAAAAATTAGTGAGTTTAAAACAAAGGATATCTGTGCATACCCAGAACTGTCCAACGGAGAACATGAGGAGAATAAATCTGTGTTTATTTCATACCAGGTCAAGGGGTAGGGATGGTTTACAAGGCTTTTCACCTTAAATTATCCATTAATATAAATAAATTTGTTTTACTATAGTGAACAATATTTTGATTACTAAGTTTATTTTCAAGACTCACAACACCAGAAACATAATATCTTGAAAAGAAGTCCTACATTAATTAAAAGGGCATATTTACTATTGTATTTTAACCAACAGAAACTTTAATTTATGCATCAATTTATTATAATTTTGGATAGTATCAATCAGTTCCAAAAACTTAACCAACTTTCAATATATTAATCAAATTAATTCCTAGCCAACTGAACTGAGGCCCAAAACCTAGTTCTTGCCTTCCAGTATGTTCTCACTGAATTAACAACCACACTGTCTGCTTGTACTACATTTAACTAAGGAAACATCTATTGAATATATACTATTTTCCAATTACTATGCTAATAAACTAAGAAAAACACAAATGAAAAAGACATGGTCATTGTCCTTGAAAAATTTACAATTTGGTTGAGAGCACGGCCATATAAACACATTATTTTTATTTTATAGGCTGAAAAGAAAAAGAGAAAGAGGTATATTCTGAACATTTAGAGAGCAAAGAGGAACCAAACTGAACTCATTCATGCTTAAAAAAGGCCTCCTGAAGACCAGAATAGTTGAATAAACTCTAAGTTGCCCAGGTGATGAAATTATCTAACAAAGACTTCAAAGGGGCTATTACAATTATGTTCAATGAAGTAAAGGAAAATATACTTGTAATGAGTAAAAATATAAGTAATCTATTCAAAGAAATAGAAAATATTTTTAAAAGAATCAAATGGAAAACTTAGAGGCAAAAAATTACATTATCTGTAATAAAAATAATTCAGTGAATTGGCTTAATAACAGATTGGAGAAAACAGAAGCATCAATGGACTTGAATACAGATCAATAGATACTGGATCTGAAGAAGGGAAAAAAATTATTTTTTTAACTAACCTACTTACCTATGAAACAAAATCAGAGTCATACTTATAGGACATTGGAGTTCTAAACAAAAAAAAATTAAAAAGAAAAAGAAAATGACAGTAAAATATTTGAAAAAATAAAAGTCCCAAACTTGGTGATAAAGTAAATCTCACAGATTCCAAAGCCAAACAATATAAAGGTGAAGAAATCTCCCTAGGCACATAATAGTTCAATTTCTGAAATCCGACAACAAATGTATATATTGAAAGCAGCCAGAGAAAAAAGATTTATTACACAAAGGAACGATGATTAAACTGGCAACTTCTCAAAAGAGGTCGAGTGTAATTGAGGTAAAGGCTAAAAAGTTCCCTTTCAAAATTCAAGGGAGGCTTTATTGAGAGAAATTTTCAGGCACAGTGGGAATAAGAAGTCAGATTACAGTGAATTAAACATTGCCTTGTTTCTTAAACGACGTACATACCATAATTGAAATCAGAATTATGTAAGCACCATAATTAAAAACTTAGAAAAGAGATTGTAGAAGGGCTCCTATTTAAAGCATTCACTTGTAACACTAGTTCTATGTATCTCTCACACATAGGCAATTATGTTACTGAAATACAACAGCCACAACTGCCACAGAAATGTGAGTTCCATTATTTAGACTCCAACAAAGAAACAAATGCTAATCTTACTTGTCAGCTGCTCAAAGGAACAGCTTGGACAAAGTGATTCAATGTGATATGTTACCCAAAAACTATATTAGAAAAAGTAGATAAAGTTCTTATGTAAGTTACAGGGAAAAATTGGCAGTGAAGAGGAAAATCTCATTGTCCCTTAGGACTGTTTTAACGGCCCCAGGTTTTCCCCATCTGACAGTCGTGGAGGAATGCACATTTACCTACCTTACCCTTAAGTTAATGGGTAATGTTTCTTGAGAGGGTGGGCAGTGGAGATAAGATAGCTAGAGATCTAGGTTTATATTTCTTTAGCTGGCATTTTCATTCATGCTATATAGTGCTATATATAGCTCTATAAGTTCCTTGTTATTTTTTTTATTTCAAAAGAAAATAATATAAAAGATATTTTGAGAGACCCAAAATTTATTTTTTAAATGTTATATATTGCACAAGATTAAGTTAATTGTTTAGTTATAGAATGCAATGCCATGGAAGATAGTCACAAAATAGAATAGTTAATATTTCAACAAATGTCTAGCAGACATTACATATACTATGTTTAATCATCTTTAATTGTGAAAGAATTTTAAAAAATGAAAAAACCAACACTATATTGAAAATACTCCAATTGTCGGGACTTCTGCTGGCTCAGTAATGTTAAAAAAAAACAGCAGACCCAAAATGGAGTCACATTTGCTAAGCCCAGTTGCCAAACCAAAACAATACTGAACCTAATTGCAGTTTCAGCCTCTCCTAGGAGTGGAATTTTAAATCAATCAACCTGGGATCTCTCTGGTCCACACTAGTGAGGTAATCTACCTGATAAAACCCCCAGTCTTTCTCTAAGAGAAGGTGTCCTGGCCTGAAAAAAACCCACTCTTTTTCACTTCTTAACCCCCCCCTCCTTTTGCCTATAAAAAACCTTCCATTTCACACAACTCATCAGAGCGCCTCCTAGTTGCTCAACGAGATGCTGCCTGATTCATGAATTGCTGAATAAAGCCAACCAGATCTTCAAATTTACTCAAGTTAAATTTTGTTCTTTAACGGTAACTTGATTGTGTTTAATCAATTATTTAATTTGAAATTATAGAAAAGCTGACTGTTTATTACTATTATAGCATCTCAGTCTAATATTTATTATTTTTCTTGGTCATTTAAAGATTTTTCATTCTAATATTCACTTTCAAATGTCCTTAATAAGATCATTATATGATTATAATTCAACAACCTATTATTTATATTTCAAAGAAAGAAAAGCTGAAATATAACAGTCAAAGAGATTGTCCTTAGTCAGAAAGTAAATATGCAAATAAATAGCAAAGATGTATTAGAAGACAAATCTAAAAGTAATTAAAGCCAACCACAAGATTATAGAAATACACACTGATAAACTAAAATCACCTTGTCAAAAGCACAGACTGAGCATGGATTAGTTTTATTTATAAAAGTAGCATGGGGAAATAATACTTCTAATTTTTAATCAGAAGTATTTTATGACATTGTATTTCTTGAATAACTCATACTTTGGGACTCTGATTTAACACAACGTTTTAAATCATCATAACTGTTTTTTAAATGTTAATGATGATTTATGGGTGTGAGTAACTTTCAACTGATAACATAACATTTATTTATCAAATGGTCCTAACTACAGTCAAAGCTGTTTGGTATAGCAATATGAAATCTCTGGAAAATAATAACCTTAATAATTATGCTGCCTTTCAAAATTTTGATGACTTCTCTGAAATAGTATCCAAATTAGTTCTCAATTGTTTTAATAATTATCCTTGAATGAAAAAATACTTAAATTTTGTTGGGATTCTGATTCATACTTCACTATCCTTCTAAGATTTTAGGAAGCCTATTGATACCCAATAATGGTTTCTATCAAAGATATGGTAACATGAGAGGTTTAATTTATCTAAGTTCGATCAGGAAATAGAAATCACACACTAATTTGAACAGGGCATTTAAAATAAAGAATTATTAACAGGAGATTAAAGTAATAAAGAATTGGCTAGGAAGAGATTAAGAGAATATAAAAAACAGGGAAATAGCAGATTTAGAAAACAGTCAGCACCCCTAGTGCTGAGATAGAAAGGCCAAGGGAGGGTCAATCATCCCATGCCAGCCTGACCAGGGCTGAGATGGAGATCACATTGGAATGGGCACAGCCAGGGCTCTCTGGATGGTGGGGAACTTGCTGAAGAGCGTGCTGGTGAACATTGCTGGAAATCTGCCCTCTGAATGGTAAAAGAAGACATCCTCAGGGAGGTGCTGCAGTTCAGAACTTGAAATGAAGTGAGTTCAGAGATGCTGGGAGCAGTCATTCAGGGAAGGTGCCTCACCAACAACACTCCAACCTGAAGGTACTAGAGGAGCTAATGGGGAAAACTGCTGGCTACTGGGCTGTACAGGTCACCGCCTGCTCCAAAGACCAAGATCTGGAGAAACCACCCAATGAAGGGGCCAGCACTGGATAAAACTACACTTAGCAGGAGACTAGCATTAGAGAAACTGCACTCTGCAGGAATGGAACCTTGGATAAGTTGTATACTGCAGGAAGCTGACCAGCAGGGACCACTGGAACCAGGGAGGGGAAAAAAAACCTCCTCTAGTGTCCCACCAACCCCTCCAACTGGCAAGGTGTCTTGCCAGCCGGCAAAGAAGAAATATTTACAAAGTCTACCTTTGTAAATATTCACACAGCTGGCAAAGAAGGATAGATGGGGAGCCTGGGAGACAATAGATTAAAACCTGACATTTGTTTTTATAACCTAATCAGATATTTCCCTTTTATATTTTAACACCAAAACCAGGAATTATTTCATTATCTATGTAATGAAATCTGTAAAATGTGATACAATTTTTTCTCCTAAAGGTTTCCCTATTTCCTCTTGATTGGTTAGTATTTTTGCAGAAGACCAAGCCACCTGATGTGTATGTATTTCAATGAGCCACAGAATGCAACCAACTTCCAAAGAACAGAACCCATGACCGTTCAGCCCCCATGTTTGCATGGAGAGCTTTGAATGGACAGAGGCATTCCCCTTAGGTTTACTTGCCCACCCTCCTCCAGGTTTTCCAAATATTGAGTGTTCAGTAACCACTACTAATTGAATTGCTCTTTACTAGACACAATGTTTTCACATTAAAACAATATTATTATTCATTATAATTGTAATTTTTCCAAAATTCAGCTAGAGACATTGTAGCTTAACACCTTGCTATAAGTAACAAAGCCAATGAGAGCACAGCTGAAATTCAAACCAAAGTTGTACATTTTAAAATGAATACTTTTTTTAAGACTCTAGTTAGCCTTCCAGTTAACAAAGAAACCAAAATGACTAAAAATTTGCAAAATAGAGCCTATCAGAAATTTCCATATAAGTTGTGATTGACTCTAAGAAAGAAAAGCACTGCGGATATGAAGGGTGATCTGAGTGTGATCTACCCTTTCCCAAGTCTGTTTTGGAAGAAAAGAGAGAAAATTGGAAGGAGAGTTCTAACAGTGGCTTAAGTTACTTAGGACGAAAACAGATCTAATTAATATATATTTTAATTCTGGTTCAATTCAGTAGTTCAATTAAAAATGTGACTTCATTTGTTAATCAACAAATGACATGTGCTGGCAAGGGTGTGGAGAAAGGGGAGCCCTAGTGCACTGCTGGTGGGAATGCAGACTGGTGCAGCCACTGTGGAAAACAGTGTGGAGGCTCCTTAAAAAATTAAAAGTGGAGCTGCCTTTTGACCCACTGATCCCACTTCTAGTAATATATCCTAGAATCTTGAAACACCAATCAGAAAGAATCTATGCACCCCTATGTTCATAGCAGGGCAATTTACAATAGCTAAGATCTGGAAACAGCCCAAGTGCCCATCAGTAGATGAGTGGATAAAAAAGCTGTGGGGCATTTACACCATGGAATACTATGCAGCTGTAAAGAAGAAGGATCTTGTACCCTTTGGGACAGTATGGAGGGACCTGGAGAATATTATGCTAAGTGAAATAAGCCAGGCAGAGAAAGACAAGTACCACATGATCTCACTTATATGTGGAATCTAAGGAACTTAATAAACTGATGAACAAAATAGATTCAATGATATGGAAACATGGATCAGACTGACTATTCTCAGAGGGAAGGTGAGAGGTGGGAGGGGGTCAAGATTAACCAAAGAATTTGTATGCATATATGCATAACCCAAGGACACAAACAATGGTGTGGTGAGGTGACTGTGGAGGAGGGTGGGGTGGGGTGGGGTGGAAGGGGTCAATGGGGAGAAAAACGGATATCTGTAATATTTTGAACAATAAAATATAGATATGTGACTTCACAGAATATGTTACCACAACCTACTTTGGTTTATATAAACTTACACTGAGAGAGTTTCTTTAAATGTAGCTTTTAAAGAATAGCTACTTTTCTTTTAAATACATTTCTTTTAAATGTAGCTTTTAAAAAAATAAATTAACTAAAATTAACCTAATGAATAATATTAGGAGGCACAATTTCATCTCATTGCTGTAATTATTGAAAAGACAAGGTTAGAGAAAGGAACTGAAAGTATTAGACAAAGATACTTTTAGAACATTTTTCAGTAATATGCGACAGAAATATTTATTTTAAAAAATTAAGTTAGAGTTAACCAGTTAATTGTTAACTTTATTAGCAATCCTATGATGATTTAAGTGACAAAAAAAAGTTAGTGTTGGTAATCATAATTAAAAGTGTGCTATATTTATTAAGCTTTAGCGTGACTTGCTTTTCTACCATATAGTAATTGACCTAATTCATCATCTCATTTGACTTGACATTTATGGCCTAACCTCGGTAAATTTTCACTCTAAGCAGAAAATGCAGATCCAGATTTGTGAAGACTGATGTCAGAGTTTACCATCGAGGGCCTCTCAACCTTGTTCAATCAGCATTTACCCCTGGACCCAGCCTCACACCCCTCAAATCATTATATAAAGTTATATTTCGTCAGTGTTCCCATAATCCCAGGGCAAGAGAGCTCCTATTAAAATTGAGAACAAATGCCCCGTCTGTTTGAGCTAATGAGGTACTCACTTTTAACCTACAACAATTGACCATCATAATGTACCTATCAGAATGCCCTGAGCACAACATTTTAGAGGAAGCCAGGGTAAATTGGATTGTTAATGGTGCATTTAACAGAAGTCACTCAATGGAGGTTAACAAAATTCTCAGTATGCACTTTTAGATTGCAAACAGTGTAGAGTGACCATTTCCATAACAGACTGGACTGACACACCACACAATGGGCTTCTGGCCTTCCTAGCAGATGGGCCTCCCTTGGTTCTGATCCTGAATACAGCAGTGGTTGAAAATGCATTCAGTTCAGATTAGAATGGTGGTTTTTGTGGGAGATCTGGCTTATTGTTTCATTCAGACAAAGAATCTTTTCTCTGGTGAGTGACTTGTCATCTTATGTCGATGTAAGCTATGTAAAGAATGACTTTTCATTAAAGTGAGTTTAGCATATTTGCAATTGTCTTGGTCAGATGGGAAAGTTTCTGGCTTAAATAGTAGAATTATATCCCATGATTGATGTGATCTGCAAATTGATTCTATGTGGGAAAGCAAAAATAATAATAATAATAATAATAAAAGAGCATTGTTGGTTTTTTTCTCTTGGCTCCACAGAATAACTGTGCCAAGCAGCAATTTTTGGACACACTGAAGAAAACCCACTACTAGTACAGGTGGCAGAATTTACTAAGTTATCTGGGGACTGAATACATATATCCTTTCCTCCAGATCAGAGCACAGTTTAAAATTTGTGAATTTAGATAACTTCGGATGAAAAATATCATTGTTACCTCATCTGGCTTCTTGTACTGTACTTGCCTATAAATCTGTAGGTATATAATCCCAATTAAGCCTCCAATGTTGCATCCTTCATCCCACTCTAAACATCTTCCTTGAAAATAAACTTTATTCTGGTCCCCCATGATCTCAGCTATGTTGTATGCAGAGTTTCTATGCTTCCTAACTCTCTCCTGCTCACTAACCATATGATATCCTCCTGCAAGCCAAGAACTTGTGTGTGTGTGTTTATTTTTGTTTAAAATATTACAGATGTCCCTTTTTCTCCCCAGTGATCCATTCCATCCCTTCCCAACCCCTTCCCCGTTCCCTCTCCCCACCATTGTCCATGTCCTTGGGTTGTGCATATATGCATATAAATTCTTTGGTTACTCTCTCCCCCTCCACCCACCCACCCTCCTCCATCCCTCTGACATTCATCAGTCTCATCTATGCTTCCACGTCATTGAATCTATTCTGTTCATCAGTTTATTAAGTTCGTTAGATTCCACGTATAAGCGAGATCCTGTGATGTTTGTCTTTCTCTGCCTGGCTTATTTCGCTTAGCATAACACTCTCCAGATCCATCTATACTGTCCCAAAGGGTACGAGCCAAGAACTTTTAACGTTGAAAAAATAAATTGGAAAGGATCTCATATATGGTGGTGCAGCCCTGTGGAAAACACTGAGAACTTCCCCACGCACAACAGGAATAACCCTCCCTGACCACTGAGAATTCTAGGGAATTTTCAGCACTCTTTATTCTATATGTACGTTGTCACTGCTGGTGGCATTGAGGCATATGGGCAGCCGTTATGAAACACACGGGATTGACCAATGTGACCATTTTGTAGGATAGGATTCTACCTTACTAAATAGCCCCTAAGGGCTGTGGGATGTGGAGAGGACCCATCAGAATCATCTAGCAAACATGCATCTCCTTTATCTTTAGCTTCTGGGGACTAAGGACCCAGAGATGACCTTGACCCTTCGCAGGGACCTCAAGCACCTCCATCTTCTCAGTCAGCTCGACCAGCCACAGGTAAGGTACTATACATCTCTCAGGCGCTACACATTTCACATAGTCATCACTTTGGACAGCAGGACACCAGAAGTCAAGGGGCAATAAAAAGAAAGATGGTGGTGGAAAACAAGCTTTTTATGGTAGGATTTCTCCATCATTTTGTCTTTATGATTTACCTTTCTTTTTTGAGCCTATCTTAACAAATTTGTGATTTCTACACTGTCACAGAACAAAATGCTGCACACTTTACATAATAAACTTTATATTTTTTTTTTCTAATTCAGTAGGTCTGGGTTAGGACTCCAGAATTTACAGTTCTAACAAGTCCTCGAGTAATGATGATATTGGTCTAAGGTTCGCAGTTTGAGAACCACTGGCCTAGCATGTAATCAAAAAAGGGTTAAGAGCAAAGAATTTAGTAGTATTATATTTTGTTTGTGCAAATTCTAACAGCAACCATCATAAATCTTGCATAGCTTAGTGATTTATTCGATTGACAAACATAAACCACATTTTAGATTTAAATGTCTTTAACTAGACTATAAATTCTTCTGGGTAGTCTGAGGTCTCTGTACAAAAGATCACGGGAAAATCATCATATTGATTTTTAGAGTATGCTCTATAAGATGAACATTTACTTTCAAATTCCTTGCGCTGTGTTCTATTTGAATTTGCCAACATAAGCCATAAGCTTCTTTTTTTTGCATAAAGAATTCTGGTTACATGGGTGATTGTGAAATCATTTGGAAATGATGACCTGTTTTTATCCTAGCTGTCAGCTATAATATTCTCAAGATAACACAGACCCCTAAAAGGGAAAGAGACTGAAAGCAATTGGGCAATCAGTTACTCATCCTTGCACACCCACCCCCATCTTGCTCTGAAATTGTACGTCCCAGACGCTTTTCCCTCTCGCATCTCTCAAAAGGCTGTTCTCTCTTTTACTTGTCAATTCAATGTCTTCTTTAATGTTTTGCAAAAGTCTTATGCCAGTGTTCACAATATCATACCTCCCATATGCGATCCTCAGAGCTCATGAGATTATTGCCGCAGCAGAGATCCCCCTCCTTCGACCAAAAGGAAAGCAGACTTGGAGATTCTAAACACCGCAACCTTTGGTGAGATCAGTTACTTGCAAAAGGGAAATGGCAACCACAGTGACTTTCATGCTGCCATAAAATAGGTGGTAAAATCTTATTCCATTTTCAAATTACTAATAACACTTCTTTAAAATATCATTGATGAGCTAACGTGCCAAGTTGGAATCCTATAAAAACTTTCCTAAAAGAGCACTACAAAATTCAAAATAATGGTGCTGGATGAACAGGTAAAATGATCACATATCTCATAGTAAGGAACTGCTGGTATCTGCCCTTTAGCAGGTGACTGTTTAAAATATGCAGCACCCATGGTAATTAATCTTTATCTGGAAACATTTGAAGAGAGATATTATATTGCAGAAAGCTTGGAAAATATAGAAAAGCACCCAGAGGAAAAATATGAATTATCCATCAAATCTACTCAGAGATCCATATGTACATTACAGAAGGATATAAAAAGAATTAGGTTAAAGAGTCCAGAAGAGAATATTTCACTTGAGAAATGTGCGGAGTTCTAGCTTATTTCCCTGCTAGAGGAAAGGGAAGAGGCGATTCCCTTCTAGGTGGTCCCTCGGGTTTCCGGATGTCATCCGTTCCGGAAGCCCATTCGGGTTCTGAAACATCGAAAACCGAGGGATCCACAGCCGACAGCTGGGCCTCAGGATCTTGCCCTTAGGGGAAGCCGTGGGGCATGTTCGACTTCCGAGGCAGTTCGAAAACCGAAGCATTTACCTTCGTCTTTATGACTTCCTTAAATCGAAATGTCTCTCAACGGAGACGTTCGAAAACCGAGGCACCACTGTCTTTTCATGAAAATGTGGAAGGGCACAGGAACTGGTGTTTGAACCCCAGCTAAGACTAACTGCAGGAGTGGGAACAGCCACTCTCCTCGGTTTGGTAGGGCAGGAATGCAGGGGTCCCCTGTGAGTCCTGCAAGAGGGAATCGGGCTGGAGAGCTCTGGAAAGGGCCTCTGAGGGGCCGTGGGAGGTACCTGCAGGGGCAGGAACAGTGGGCGGTGTTTCTGTGCCCCTGTCAGAAAGCTACACCACGCAGAGATCCCCATGGTCAGCATTCAAAGAACACCAAACATATCCCAAAAAAGACAGTGAATATCCACTCATCCCAGATTATGTTAAGGCCAGGTCATAGAAATACCTGTAAAGTAACAACTTTCTTGCTTCTTACAGAGTAGACTCTTCTCCACTCTGCAGGAAGGGTTGAGAAGCCTTGGCTAAGGAGATGGGAGAAGAGAATATTTGGGAAGATAGGAGCTGGCCACATCTATTTCCCACCAGAAGTACCTAGACTCAGCAGGAGAGGAGAAGCATCTTTAAGTCTAAATGTAGTGCAGTGTTTTGCCTATGGAAATGATCACTTCAATTATTAAAATTAGATTGAAACCAAGACTGACTAAAGGACATTTTATTACCAAAATGTGATTGTGAAAATCATGGGTCAAACCTGGATTTCATTTTACAGAGAGAAAAAAGAAAAAGTTGCTTCCATTTAATCCCTTTAAAGTCTTGCTCTTATAGTACGTTGATAATAGATTGTATTCCAATATATGGTTGGGCCAGAATATATTTAACTAATCTTGTAATGTGTTTCTAGTAGATCATTCTTCCTTTAAAATGACGATAATGTAGACACTATTTCTTTCTCTCCTTAATTCTAATGTTTTATCACATTGACAGTCAAAAAATTATGTATTTAAAAAAAATTTTAAATCTGATTAAACATAGTGCCTGAAATGTCAACATAGTATGTGACCAAGAAAGATAAGTATGAATAATAAATAGGTAAACCAAAGCCCATTTCTTCCTGCTTTCTTACCATATGAAAAACAACAGCAAAAGAAAACAAAATCCTTTATTGCCTAATTTAAAAATAAGCACTCAGTTATTTTTTCTCATTTTAGAACACTTTTATTTAAATATATCAAAAATGTTAAGGTGTAAATTATTCTCTAGGAAATCTAGAAGTATACTAATGTTGAAACAGCACAGGTAGGAGCTTTCTGCATTGAAAGATATCTAAAAAGAAAGAAAACTAAGAGTGGGGTAAGGGGTCAAACTGTTAAAAGAGTAAGAACAGGTTAACAGCACTAGTTTGTAGACTAAAGTAAATGAGGGATCAGGGCCTGGTAGCTGCCATGAGAAGGCACATTTTGAGCCAGTACTTAAGGTCTTGGGTTATTCCAAAATCACAGAGCTAATAAGCACAAAGCATGGGAATTAGAGCGAGTTCTTGTCATGGCTGTGGCTATTAAAAATCAGTTCCTTTTGAGGACCCAGCACTACAGTGACTCTCTCAGTCTCCAATGTTACTTTACAAGAATAGTTGTATGTATGACAACTCAGGCCTTTAGGGACAACAAAGAAGCTCATACTTTCTGTGGGGATTCAGTTGTCCTTTCATCACTATGCATTTGTGAAATCTGTTTAAAAATGAGTTCAGCAGCGGACAGCGAGAGAAGACTGAATGGGGGGGTTACGTTCAGATGTGAAAGGGTAAGAGGCATGCTATTGCCTTTGTGGTTAAGGAACAAGGAAGGGGTGTGTAAATGCTTCCATGCCAAGGACAACTGTCTTGATAACACCTTTCCCTCTTCCTCCCAGGCCAGGCCACCCTTACATTTCAGTTTCACCCCCCACCCCACTGTAGAGAGCTGAGAATTCCTGAAGGGAAGAGGTAGGCTAATTGTCGAGTCCAGGTGGTGATCAATTATAATTCCCGAAGGAAACTGGTTGCTATAAAATCATCCAATCTAAAAAGAGCCACTGATAACCCTTTAAGATGTATGAATAGAAAGTTATTGCAGCCAAACTTGGAGCGTTTCCAACAGTATAACTTTTTTTATTGAATTACAAAGAGAATTTTATGACACTGGCAGGCACAGAGCTTTCCCCAGCGTTCTAAACTTCTTCCTGCCTTTCTTGTTCCCACACGTTAAACCAGCAACGCATGACTTACAATTCAAAGTAGTCAGAACTTGACTCCATTCATGAGTGACCTTTCTCCTCCCTCTCAGATGCTGATTTGGGCAACATTCAGATCACTTTTTTTTCATCTGGAGGGATAAATATTTGGTTGCCTCAGGAGTGGGAGACCTTAATGGCTGTCTCAGTAAAGCATTTACCAAGTCAGTATTCAAAGCCATCTGAAATAGTTGGCACAGTCAAACAATAAATGGCATTGCTTTAATAAATTGGGAGAGACTAAAACTATCCCATTGTGCCTAGCAACTGTTAAACATTATGTTCTCTCTTAGAATCTAACAATGTAATGTTTGTTTCATTTAGCACTCTCCTTATTTCTTAACAATAGAGCTTGAAATGAATTTTATGAGTAAATTGGAATATACACACACACACATACACACATGAAAAATCATATGAAAATAAATGGAAGCTACTTTTTAGATCTAATCATCTGGGCAACCTACAAATAGATAACAGTGTCTCAGAATAAACAGGTTTCATTTATCTGTTATGAAGATACAAAATAAAAACAATATAAGAGACCAAAAAAAAAACAAAAAAACACAACATGGGAGAAATAGGATAACAAATTGTTAAGAGCTCAGCTTAGCATTCAAATGAAACCCTGCCATGTACAAATAAATATTTTACTTCTCTAGCCCTTTTGGATGTAAAATCAAGATGATAATACTAGCTTCATCCTAGGGCTAGTGTGAGAATTAAATGAAATATTAGTCTGTACAATGGCCCAGTAAAGATTATAACTTTACTTGGTTTTAGATCTTAAATAAGTCTATAGTTTGTAAGTTTCTTTTGTTCTTGGGTATGGTTATTGTATAGTAGAGAATTTCCATGAGCTCAGTCCATTCAGATAGGCTCTTACAGGCATATACAAGGCACACGAGCTCCATAGTCAAGGAAAGAATATAAGGTGTCATGCTCACCGTCAGAAGTTGATGTGTCACTACGATCCTGTAACACATTTGACGATTAACCATGGCTCAAATGCCTAATATACTTGGTGACTCAATGTATACCATTTACTTGGTTCCTTGTACTAAAAGAAAGTACAAAAAAGATTAGGGAATGGTGATTAGCACGGGAAAGTAAGAAAACAGAGCAAGCAGCTGCTCTTCTCTGGACAATCTTCTTCTTTCAAGGCTGTAAACACTGGGGTAAATTTTCTTGAGTATTTTACTTGTGGAATACAGAATTAAAGCTCACCACACTCTCAAGAAACCACATTGATGTCATTGCTTATATGTCGCATCAGGCTTTTAAAGACTCTTAGTTAACTTGAAGAGCAAGTAACAAGGACCAAGATTATCCCCTAAACCTATTAGTATAAGACAAATAATAGGTAAGGCAGAAGCAACCTTCCCTTCCTTTTCCTCCATGGAGTTGCTGGGGCCCATGGTGGGTGGCCTCGAGATATCCCACAATGGAAAATTGATTATTTTGAACTAAACTTACCTGAGAAGTAGCAAGAACAGGAAGAGTTCTCTGCCCCTCCTCTGTCCCCCTAAAAAGCAGAAAATAAATATCCACGACAGGTGCCAACCTTATCACAAGAGTTATAAAATCCAGAATTTAAAAAAAAAAAAAAAAAAGTATAAACAAATCTTGTAAAATCTTTTCTAATTTAATACCCAAGCCCAAACCTTATTTAGAGTTCTTTTTTTTTTTTTTTTTTAAATATATCTTTATTGATTTCAGAGAGAGGAAAGGAGAGGGAGAGAGAGAGAGATAGAAACACCAATAATGAGAGAGTCATTGATCGAGCCCTCAACCTGGGCATGTGCCCTGACCGGGAATCGAACCCCGATCGCCTGGATCCCAGGTCGACGCTCAGCCGCTGAGCCACGCCCGGCCAGGCTAGAGTTCGTTCTAATTGGCACTAACTTTCTCTGTCCTGTCCATTTCTACCAAGTTTATTGTTTCTTTGTCTAAAAAGGATCAATGGTGCCGAGTTGTTCACTTTTTGAGACTCTTTAGGATATGAACATCGTATTGTGATTCTCCTGCGTGCTTATAATCAATTGGTTTTTATAATCAATTTATCTAGTCTTGTGTCGATTTTATTGTTTTATAATGAGTCCATCCAGAAGAACTGAAGGGCAGAGGGGGGAATTCCCTCCCACTCCACAGGATGCAGAGATCTCCTGCTCTTCTGCCCACACTGTCCCCGGCTCCCCCTCCAAGCAGGGAGACCTAATGATCTTGCGGGAGTCACCTGAGGCATTGGCTGGGCTACATTTTACTAGTACGTGCGATGACTGTGCCTTAATGGCAACACTCCATGTGTCGACTGCTGTGTTTTGATCCCTGTGTCTGGTGCAGTAAACACAAACAAATGGGCAGTTGTAGGGGCAGAAAAACTATTTTCTTCCCTCTTGTCCATCATGAAGCTGGTGAATAAATGGATTCAGGAGGGTCCAATCACAGCCCTCTCTTTCGCTACAGGGATTCTTGAATACACAAGTTCCAAAATTGGGGGCAAGAAAGAGTCTCTCTTGGGGTTCTGAACCCAAACTCTCTTAAATTTACCAGAAAGCCTTGCCCTTGGGCCAGCTGGAGAGGGGAGGCGGTGGGAGGTCAGGTGGGGTAAGGGGAGTGCATAAGACGTCTGTTAAGCCATTGTTGATGCTGTTTTTTGGGGGGGTTTGTTTATGAAATTTTTGCTGTTTAATTCCACAGTATTCTTTACAAAGAATCCAGAAGAGAGAAGGAATGAATAGCAGAGTTTGAATAAAGTTCACCTTAATTCTTTAACACAGAAGAGGACATCTAGGAAGTCCTCTAAACCTGCAATGACCAGATTAAAGCTGAACCTTACAATTAATAGAACATGAGGGTAGTGGAAACATACCATAAGTGTGTGTGTGTGTGTGTGTGTGTGTGTGTGTGTGTGTGTGTGTGTGTGAATCAGCAGCTGAAATGAACTATAGATCAATCAAAGTGAAATTACATACAGAAGTTAAGGGCAACCAAGCTAAAATATCTAGAATATTAATTGATGGTGACTTTGTTACTATCTGCTGGATTTTAGGTATTGTATTTAACTTGTGACCATCATAAACATTTTAGAAATTTAGCCAGGCCAGGTGTGGCTCAGCGGTTGAGCGTCCACCTGGGATCCAGGCCATCAGGGTTTGATTCCCTGTCAGGGCACATGCCCGAGTTGCGGGCTTGATCAATGACTCTCTCATCATTGATGTTTCTATCTCTCTCTCTCCCTCTCCTTTCCTTTCTCTGAAATCAATAAAGATATATTAAAAAAAAAAGAAAAAAGGAAATTTAAACACCAAGTCTGGATACCGCATTGTGAAAAACTTAAGCGACCTGGATGTTCCCAATATTTATTCAGTTTTCATGCACCCTTTTAGATTCATGTGGATATAACCAGTGATTCACAAGGCTTTCCTTCAAGAACCAGAATTTTTGCTTATTCATTTATTCATATTTTATCTTATCCTAAAAAAATATATATAAGGCAACAGCATGCCATGACTAACTATCTCAGAGGAAGTTGTTGGTCCTGACGTTGATTAATTTGCCTTCTCTTTTAAAAAATAATGCATTTTATTAGATTCTGAATTTTAAAAATGTCCATCTGCTAACATAAGGAGAAAAAACTGGAATTGCACATGGGTACTTTCACTTGATCATCTAATAACCATTCAATTAACTTTTATTTCATTCTGACTTTGTAGATACATGGTAATGGTGTTATCACTTACACTGATGTGATGTATAACATATTTCAACATTCAATGTCTAATATTTTCTCTCAATTCTGAGTGCATATTTGAAGAAAATTATCACACACACCTCCATTTAATATTAGCAAAAACCAAAAAAACAAAAACAAAAAAACCAAGCCTTACAAATATTGAGTAAGTTGTGAAGTGACACAGTCTCCTAGCACTCTAGCTTTCCAGCCACCATCCCGTCACAGGCTCTCAAAGATGCAGGAACTGCCTCACCTCTGCGCTCTCTCCCATGTGAGATCTTACAAAAAAATATTTTTTCCTATCACATTTGATCGATCACCAGTAGAAAAAAACTAAAAGATAACTGAATTTTGAAGAAGTAGAAATTTACTCAATTTTCCGTCACCTAAGTCCTCAGGTTGCCAGGATGATGTCCCTTTTCAATAAATTTCAAACGACCTTCCCTTTTTTATTAGGATGTCTCATTCTGACTACCATCAAACTTGGTAGAATAAAATCATCTCCAGCAAGCAAAACAGCTCACTATTTATTACAACGTTCAGTGTTGTTTGCCTACCAAAGCCTTTCCTGGAAGGTAAGATTTTTCTCACGTTGGCAACATGCAGACATAAAAAAAAAAAAAAAAGGAACTGACAGAAGTTGTGAAGAAAAGAAACAATGCCCGAGGCTGCTTAAGGATGGGCGCAGAGGTCTCAATTATTCTCTCTCCCTTTCTCTCTCTTTGTCTTTGAGAAACAGAAACATAAAACAAAACAGAAAAATGTCCACCTCTTAACCAAGCCAAACAACAGTGCAAAAGTGTCATTGGGGAAAAGGGATTTGACAACCAATAGTTAAAATAATTTATAGGTAAAGATAACATTCTTGTCTGAGAATTCTAGAGAACATCTGATTGATAAAAATTGTGACTCTTGGAAGATCAAAAAATTAAGGTTGATCATATAAATTTGCCAGCGGGAGAAAAGAAGTATTTAGAATTAGCCATAGTTAGGGAAATCTCATGTCTCCGTTTTCTTGGAACAGTCCTGGTTTAAACCTTAAAACTGGCAAAATTAATCACAGCACCCTGTTTACTCACAAAGGTGTCTATGTTCAGACAAAATATGGTATATGTGGTCTCCCTGGCCAAAGGGGACGAAGCAATCTTACTCCTGTGCATTTGAGAAGAAAAAGAACAGAGGTAGGGTCTCCAGAACCTGGGATGTGCCGCTTTTCATGAAAGTTCATTACAAAAAGGCAAATGCAGTGGCCTCGACCAGTGTATGTTTATATATAAAATGAGTAAAAATCCACAAAACCGTTTTGAATTACTTAGTGGAAATCAAGATCTTTCATCACAGAAATAAAGGAAAGCAGAGAAAGGGAGATAAAATTGGCAAGATCCTCTGCAACTCAAGCTGAAAACCATGTTTCAGCAAAGGAAACACAGAATCCTTAACCAATGCCATGGCACATGAGAGCCTCTCCACATGCCAGACAAACCATTCTAGCAAGATCCTAGTCCAAACTGGGATTGTGAGTATATTTGTATTTTTCTCTACTTTAAGAGAAGACTAGCAGAAATTTTCTTGTAAATTTAGGGATGCATAATCACATGTTGTTTTACATAAACATGTATTCAATTTACATAAATTTGCATAACATTTTCCCCAAAAAACTAGCTCTGAATATGTAAAGCAAATTAATTTGTGTCTCTAATATAATTGTATTCAAATAGGAGATGCAGGGCTACCACAAGAGGTAGCTTACCAGAAAGCAATGGCATTACTCCAAAACTCTTTCCTGAAAGTGGGTAATAGTTATAGGTTAGATAAATCTTGGGTATTTCTAGAAATTAATTAGAAATATTCACAAAGTGCTGATGAAATAGTCCCAGGTTGGGATAAGTAAGCGGAATGCTTGACACAATTTGTTAAGGAGTAACATGAGGTTGCCTGTTTGCCAAGTTCTTCATAGCCCTGTTCAACTCCAGTTCTTCAACTTGGTTGGCTCTAGAATGGGAGGTTTAAGCTAAGGAAGAATGATTTTTTTAAAAACCTGTATTAGTGTGGTTAAAAAGCTCTGGCTTTTAATTTCTGATTACCAATAAAATATTTTAGGGCTGGTTATTTCTCTTTAATTTTATGTGTAAGTGACAGAAGTATTCTTCTCCTTCCTGACTTTTGTAAATTGAACTGCTACTTGGTAAATAATTATTTCTGGACTTAAGTAGTCTAATACTGTGGCTTGTTTTTAAAGTTTGTTTCTTAAAGAGGCTTTCCTTTATTGAACATTAGAAGCAGAGTGATGTCTTCTGTAGCCCTTAACTAAAATTTACTTTCATGTCTACACAAGCATGGGGTTCTTAGCTACTTAGATTAGATCTGTAATTGGCAACTCTTGATACCTTCCTACATGCAAAAAAAAAAAAAAAAATTCTACAGGAAAAAACTAGGTGAGAAAATAATAAAGCTGAAGATTGTGAGCCATTCAAATGGGAGCATAGATTAGAGTAAACTCATTAACACATAAATCAGATCTTGTCAATTGTCTACTCAACAGCTCCTAATCACTTCCCACCACTCTCAGAGGGTCCAAATTTACCAGAAACTCACAACGTCCGTACACAATCTGCCCTCTAGATTGAACGCTGGTCTCATGGTCTTCCTTTTACTCTGCTCCCTCAAAACATGCATTCTTGCTCTGCTTTGGGCTTTAAACATGTCAAGCAAGGCTCTGCCTCAGGACCTTTGCTCTGGCTTTTAATGCTACCATAGACCTGGGGAGAAGAAGATTGGAATAGGTCAGGTTAAAACACAATCAAGCTGTGTATTCTCACCAAGATTTAGTCATTTTTATTGAATGAACCATCTTCAGACTGCTGCACACCTTTGCTTAATTAATATCCAGAGTTCTGAAAATGTTGATTTTGGCAATTTGTGCCAATGTTCTTGCTCTTTATGGATGAGTGTTTTTTTTGAAAATCCTACTTTGCCATTCTGGAAATGTTTTTCAGGGTATTATTCTTTAAAACGCACTAAAACTTGACAAGCTGTAAGCTGTTAACAATTAATTGCATTTGATTTCTGAAACTGTAACAGTAGAATGTTTGTACTCTGTTTAACATTACACCATAAAATTTAACATTTTCTAGATAATGTTAATTTAACATTAACAGTTAATAAATAGGTTAACTTTTATTCATTCAACAAATATGTATTTAGTCACTGCTTTGTGTCAATCACTATACTAGGCACTGGGATCTGGCTGGGATGAGAAAGTGACATTTGATAAATAGGTTCTATGAAGCCATGGAGTGGGTCATGGGATCATCTGATGCCTACAACAGACACGTATGGTTAATGTCACAAATAGGTTGGAAGCAAAAAGATAGAAAGCTTTATACCATGCAAATAGTATCCCAAAGAGCTGGAGTGATTGTACTAATATCAGATAAAATAGACTTTAAGGAAAAAAAAAATATTAGTAGAGACAAAGAAGGACATTTTGTAGTGATAAAAGGGCCAGTCTATCAGGAAGACATAACAATTTGAAATATTTTTATATACTGAACAACAGAGCTTCAAAATACATAAAGCAAAGCTGACAGAACTGAGAGGAGAAAGAAACAGTGTAACAATGATAGTTGAAAACTTCATTACCCTTCTTTTAATAATGGATAAAAACACTAGGGGTACAGTCAATGAGGAAACAGAATTTTGGAACAGCACTATAAACCAACTAGACTTAATAGATATTGATGATATAGTATAGAGGTTCTATCCTACAGCAATGGAATATGCATTAATTTACGTGCACATGAAATATTCTCCAGTATAGAACATATTATAGTCCTCAGAATAACTCTCAAAACTTTAAAACAATTAGAATCATATAATTTTTAATAATAAAAGTAAATCTAAAGAATTACCATTTGAGAAAACTGACAATTTTTTGGTTTACATAATTTTTGTCAGAATATATTATGTTAATAGATTTATTATGTTAATATATAATAGATATGTTAATATATTATGTAATAGATTTATTACCATTTTTTTAAAATAAAAATCTGGGGTGTGATAAGAGTACTATGGTTACTTTTTTAAAAAAAATCCCCACCCAAGGAGGACATGCTTAGAGAGAAGAAGGGGGAAGAGAAAGACAGAGAGAGAGAGAGAAACATTAATCAGTTGCCCTCCATAAGCTCCCAGACCAGGGATCAAACCCATAATTTAGGGGTGTGCCCTGGCCGGGAATCGAATCCAAAAGCTTTGGGTGCATGGTGTGATGCTCAACCAACTGCACCACTCTGGCTGGGCTATTACCATTAGTTTTAAATGAATTAATGCACAAACATTTAAAATTATTTTCAGTTTTTAATTTCTAATATGATAAGTATTGGTAGATACAATCACATAAATAAAAACTCTTTGTGAGTTCTCAATAATTTCTAAGAGGGTTCTGTTATCAAATGTTTGAGAACCATTGATTTAGATCAGTAATTTGGGCGATACATTTGGGAATCCACTACAACAGCCATTATACCACAACCACAGGCAACTGTTTGAAAAGGTTGCTTTGGGGGAAAGAGAGAGGAGTAGTGGAAGAAAGGTCTTAATCATTTTTTACATTTCATACTAATTTGAAATCGCAGAACTGAGAGATAACAACTTGTATTTGAGGAATTGAAAGGCGTATAAAGAGACCGGAGCAGAGAGAGCATGTGTGGTGATGGGCGAGGGGAAATAAGGGAGAAGCATGCTGAGAACATCTGTCTTTTAGGAGAGACGGGACATATTCAAAAATCTGTAATATGATGAAATAATAAATGCATAAGAAAGTTATCAACTAAGTGCTGTTCAGAGAGAGAGAGAGACATCACTTTATTGTCATCTGGAAGTCATACTCATTACAGCATTCCCTCTTGAAATGCAGAACCAAACCCATTGAACTGTTATTAACAGCTTCAGCAATTTCAAAATATGTACCCTTTCATGTAATCTACGGATATTATTCAGCTCCTTCAAAATGAAAACTCTAAGGCTGCAGGTATTTTTAGTCTTGGCAAGTGAAGATAATTTATGAATGTGCAGTTCTACACCCAGAAAGCAATTGCCATGAGTTAGAAAAGTGGGGGAAAAATCACTTTAAAGAAAGCAATGTATTTCCCCCATTGCAACTCTTTCGGTTTAGGAATATCTAAACCCCACTGTTTTCCAAGCTTCAGCAGGGATCTCACACCTAACAGCTGCTATTTAGGTAGCCCCTTATGCGGTGAAATTCAAGCCCTCATTTTATCTCCTTTCCCTACAGCAAAAATCGCAATATCTCACACCCAAGCTCCAGCTGTCAGATTCACACACCATTTCTATTTCAATGGCTGGAATAATCCCTGCTCCCTTGTTTTCATTGAACAAGAATTTGCCAGCTTTGAAAAAAGAAGGAACAAGGAAAAGGCATTTGTCTAAACCCAAATGCTCAAAGGGACAAGCAGCCTAAAGAAAGATGATGCTTTGTAACAGGCATCTTGCACTTGGAGCAGTTTTTCTTTTTTTTTTCCCCTAAAATACACACACACACATATATATATATTCACAAATGTATAAATATAGACAGATGGACATGAGGCTTTGTAGACCTTTTTTCTTTTTTCAGAAAGTACTATGTAAGTCGGAGAAGATACACATGTGCCAAAGCCAGGAAACTAGACGATGTGAATGTATTTATCACAACCATTCTTAAGTAAAAATTTAGCTTTAAATGAGATAGAAAAGTACTTGTAAATTCTGTCTTTCTAGTCCGTGATGGTACTGACAACCTGTAACATGATAGTTACTGCTTAATATTTACAGATAAAAGCCCAAATTCCTAAGCAGCCTTGAAACCAAGGTGCCCTAGTGTTCATTAACATAGGCCATCCCAGAAGGCAGCACTTTAAAATGGACACGCAGGTGCGTCCTCAGCTGTCCCCAGCCTGAATGGGAGAGTTAAATGATCTCTGCTGGCAGAATAGAAGCTCTAAAAGAGGTGGTTGTCTGGTTCTTAAGAGAAAGACTAGAGAATCTCTCACATGCCTTCCAAGGTCTGTGGCACTGGCCTCCCCACCTGAAACCAGGAATGACCTTCTACTAGTGACAAAGACTGTGATGTGAAGAAAAAAATAAGAATATTCAGTCCCCCCAAACCACTGAATTATTTAAAACAAACGGTAAGCAGATGACAGAAAAACTAGAGCTAGCTGGTAAGTTTTTCTCTCAAGATTTTCTTTTTATTTAGAACATGACTTTTTAGTTCCTACTGTATTAGGCCTCATCACGTCCAATGGCCTATGGAGTCATGTCCTCTGGCTTACTGGCTGGTATCCTTGATTTAGATGCCCCAGCCCACTGAATGACTCTTCATTTTTAATTCCCACCCCTCCTTTGTGCTAAAAGCTTCCATTGGCTTCCCCTAACTTCAGTCTGATCATAAACCTTCCATAACTGGGTTGCGGTTAGCTAACACAAACTCATCTCTTTAAGCTTTTGATGAATAACTCAAGCTGTTTCTTTGCCATTTCTCCCCAAGCCATTTTCTCACCACCTTCCCAATACACCAAGCTCAGCTTCAGCTGAGTGTGTTAAGAAGAGAGTGCCATTTTCCCCGTACTAAGTGCTGTCCCCCCTCTGCCCAGCCAAACCACGCCCAGCTTCCAGGTTCTCCTCAATGTCCCGGAGGTACATCCTGACCTCCTCGACCCTCACTTATTTCCCTGACATCTGATGGGATATTTTATTATAGTATAGATATGAACAAATGAGCTTTAGTACGAAATAATTAGGTTAATAGTAAGGGGCTATTTTCTAAATATAATATCTTAGATATTGAATTAAGGCCTGAGGGAATTTGAAATCATTCAAAACCAATTCTCACAATTACCCTTAAAAACAAAGTGGTAACAACCACAAGAATCAATGAATCTAAAAGATAATAATAATAATCTCTCTCTACCATTGAAAATACCAAATACACATGACATCATCTTTCCTTTCCAAAAAAAAGCTGTCTTCCTATAATAAATGTTTACAAACTACAACCTTTTAAAAAAATATTGAGGATAGAAGCCATAGTAAGCTCTGCTTTTTTTTTTTTTTTTTCCTTTTTGAAAACCATTACCTTCATTACAGCACAGATAGAATCTTTACTTCTAAAACTTTAAGCTAAATGAAAAACAGTTAATGTTTTTACTTTAAGGTAACTTGCCAACTTTAGAAAAAGATCTTCAATTCTTCGAACAGGTGGCAGGGCCACCTTTAAAGAAAGAGTAAGCCTGCTAAAATAGATACAAACTGATAGTTTTACCCCTGATAAAAGTTGCTGTGGACACCTGAATGCTTCCCATTCCGATTCAGTAATAAATCATTTTCCTGACTTGAGTTAGTAATAAGATTTTTAATCATGTGAATTGAACATATCCTCCAGTTAATAAAAAAATGTATCACCTCCTTTTTATCTTTAATAAAAGATTTGTATACTGCTCCAATGATTGGTATTACATTTTTAAAGAACTTGAGATTGATGTTTTTCAATTCTCCTTTCCATTTTTTTCTGGGCTTTTAAAATTCAGAGGTAATATGCCCTGTAATTAATAATTCATAAGGTAATTTTAAGTCTTTTATTCAGAAACCTCTTTCCTATTGACTTTAGAATGTGTCATAAAAATGCAGGTATTAATAGCTTGGCAATTCCCAGCTCTATACAGATGAGGTCCTTGAATTTAAACAACTTGAGATTGGTGCTTCAAAAATCAGGAGACATAATTTTGAACCTTGAGGTACAGAAAAGGCAAACATCTTTTTAAAGTGCTATTTACACTATTATATTTCTCTCTATGGACAATTAACAATAGGCAGATTTCTCTTGTTATTCAGGTAATTGTCAGGATTTATTTTTTTTAGTGTGAGCATTATTTTGAAGAATAAATCAGGGACAAACAGTTCTGTTTGAAGATGATTTTTTCTAACTACTGTTCTAAATGTGCATTTAAGCATCTGGAATCTCTAGATTGGTTCAAAGACACTTTTTACCTGAAGGTAAAGCTTTGTTTCTCTTACTGTTATTTTTCAACCACAACAAACTAATATATTTGAGGAAAAGAACACAGAAAAATTTAATCTATATATTTTTCTCTCCCAGATATTATAGTGCATACTCTTCTGGAAATTTATTGGGTCAGAGGGTATAATGGTGTCACCTATTCCAGTTTGCTAGGAAGTGATCCTTACAAGGGCACACACAAGGGTCTGCTAGCATTTACTGGCCAGTAAATTTCACTCTATTCTCATAAAACTGCCAGGTATCAAAAAAGGATGATTATGCAAGGCAAAGTGCATTGTAAATATAAAGGGCCACAGAAATGTGAGGTTATCATTATCCGCCAAATACCCCACATAAGCTTCATGGAAGCTTGGTTGAGAGCAGAAGGAAAATTATGAGCCTATTGCTACTGATTGAAGAACAGCTCGAAGTACATCAGGACACTGAATAAGCAATGACCCACTTGTTTAAAAAAATAAATCATGGCAACACATTACTATCCCCCCACTAGTTTGTGAACAAGATCAGTGGTGGATTCTCCCCTCCATTCCTTGAGCAATTCACAAAACCTGGGATATATAATATGGCTCATTTGGCATTGGGTTAAAAAATAATATCTGAGATACAGAGATCAATAACTGACCTAGTCAGGCATGCTAAAAAATATTTGGAGTCTGTTCCAAAAAAAGGGGGGCATTCCTTTTGAATCCAGATGTTGTGAAAATAGTTTAGATAAAATCAATAAATCTGAATTGTTTTTCTACTATTATAAAATATAGCTAGTAACCAGTTTCTTTCCTTAGATATAAACAAAGCTTGAAACCATTATGATTCAAAATTTATATGCAGGGAGGAAACTAAGGAGCTTAAAGCCTTTTTTCTGCCTAAGAATGAAAATTTAAGATCTATGATAGTTAGACTAAGGATCCACTTAAAAACTCAATTTAAGACTTAACTGTTAAAGGTAGAGACTTACTTTAATTACCACTCAACTAAACGAGGCACTGTGCTTTAACTTTGATTCAGATTTCACATGACAGGACAAACAAAAATAGTTAACTAGATTTAAAAATATATAGAATATTTAAAAATCCGTATGTCACAAAACTTTCAATTACACTTCTTAATGAGTCATCATTTTCATTCACTCATTCAAGACTGGGCATACACGGAAATAAAAGTTCCCATACAGAGCAAAACACGCTCCACGTCATCAAGAGGCTTGCAGATACACCCAAGTGAGACTCGGTGAAGAATATGTGTCCTAGGGGGTTACCTGTGCTATATTGAAAGCATATGGTAATATAGGGGAGCACAGAAAGGAAGTAAATTTTGGGGGGCATGGGAGGGTGTGAAGAGCTCTTCGTGAAATTTTATAGTAAAGTGAATGTTGAATGATGAATGATCAAGTGGCTATGAATACGAAGAAGGACATTCTAGGCATATGGAAGGGCAAGAGCAGAGGCATCACAGATTGAAAAGTGCGATGGAGTAGTGGTTGAATTGTAGGATGACAAAAGGGTGGAGGAGGTTCTGTAAGAGGAAAATGCTAGAAAGGCCACCAGGACATAAATTAATTTAACCTTCTCAAAAAACTTGGATTTTGTTCCGCGGACAATTTGGATTAACTAAGGAGCTACCAACAGGGAAGTTACATGAGTGGTTTTTTCACTTTAGAAAGATCACATGGGGAACAGCAGGAGGATAGGCCGGAAGGACAGAGTCTGTGAACAGTTAGAGGACTGGAAATAAGCCAGGCGGTGGTTAATGAGGCTGGCCTAAAGAAAAAGCAGCAGGGAGGAGTATACTCAATAGAATGGAAGTAGTCCCCAAAGCATGGGTGACTAAATTTGTGGAAGGAGGGAGAAGGCTGTGATTTTAGGATGAACTTCCACTTCATTTTTTGGTACCTAGAAGGTGATGTTGTTCATTGAAATGGAACTGCAGGAAGAAGAGTAGGTTTGTACTTAGAGGTAATTTCATTTTTTTTTTTTTACATGTACCATTTAATTTTTTTAAGGCCAGGTGTAAAAGCCCAAGAGACGGTTTGAATAAATAGGTCTGGAGCCCAGGAGTTGAGAGGGGCAGCTGGACTCAGTACTCCTGTGAGAAATGGTGCCTTAGGAGTGGGTGAGATACCTTTAAGAAACTTTTCTTTGTGTCATGTCAAGATCACCTAAGTTTGTAATATTTAATAGTATTTATCTCCAGGCCTTTTCACAACTTAACTGGATCAGAATCTAGGGTGTGGGCCCAAAAGGTTGCATTCAACAAAATCTCCAGGTATTCTCTTGCCTACTAAAAGTTGATAGCAGAGATTTTTGTCTCTTTTGTTCATTGCTGAATCCCCTATTGCTTGAAAGAGCACCTGGTACACAGCAGGTTCTCATAAATATTTGCTGAAGGAAACAGAGAAAGGGAAAAGTAAAGAGCTAAGAACATCAGCACTTATCTCCTACTTATTCCTTAAACAAATAATTTCTCTTTTGCGTTCTAGAAATATATTCCTACAGATTTGTTTTGCTCCATGTACTTGATTCATTTTAAAACTAAGCATTTTTCCTCTTTTCCCAGCGTTACATGTGCCTGACTGAGGAAATTGTGTAACACCCTTTCATGGAGCCATTTGGATTTATATACGCCATTTTTACTTTTTAACGGCTAAATACTTGAAGACACAAAACAGATCATGAACCTTCCAAATTTCATTTAAGGCTACAGTTATCATCTGCACAGATTTTACTATTCTGTGTCTTTATATTCATTCTTCATCCCCTCTACTCTATATGACAAAAAAATGTTAGCCTACCTACAATATTTCTTGAAATTCAGTTGCTAACCTCATTGCCCCTAACTGCAGTCTCCAAATTCTAACTTCACATTTTCCCTCCTTATAACATTGCTTTTTGTCTGCTTCCTTTTCTCTGGATCTTTTTCTTCTCATTTCAAATGCCGCCTGCTTTCTCTGCTTTTGAACGTGTTAGCAGGCAAAGAGATGAGAGACCTTTGCAGCTGCTGGAGGGGAGTTCTGAAGTGGTGGAGGTTGGCTGGCTTCACTCTACGGGGCACCTCAGACCAGCAGGCAAAGAAACTCGACCTTCCATTCCATGCATAGAGGTGTTTTGTCTGCAAGCCAGCGCTCTAGTGAGAGTCCAGACACCAATTGGGGACATGCTGGAAATTCTCAACATCCCCACTTCGTGTTCAATGGACATCGAGAGAAAAGAGGCTCTCTTTTCAAAGATAACTTAACCTTCTTGGTAAGTCAATTAAACTCCGAATCCTCCCAAACCCCAGGTTACTCATTTTCCAAATGTCACCCTGGCCAGGCTGTTTGACCTGCTTATGTGGTGGGAGTCCTTGAGGGCACCTTCTCTGATTATACCCAGCTGCAGGATAATGGCCAGCTGTCCTCACAGCCTCTGATCAGGACCTTCCAAAGGTCTAGTCAGAAACTCCTGGTGAGTGGTATATGGTATCAGAGGCCTGAGTGTGCTCCAATTTGTCACAGTACTGATTAAGTGGCTACATAACAGATGGTGTCTTGTTTTAGATGGATATGAGTAGGTGAGAAATTGTCTGGCTACGTTGAATTTTTTTATCAAAAAAAAAAAAGGAATGGGAAAAATAATCTGCAGCTGATATGTCATTTTTACCCATAAGCATGGTTTTCTTTCATTCAATTATAAAAACCAAGGAAAGAAAACTCAAACTCTCTCAATTTGGGGTAAAACTAAGAATGTTGTCTCCTCTGTTATATGAAGTTAGGGTTAGCAAATGAATTCTTTAAAAAAATTTTTAAAGTCATGTGTTTTTTTTTAATTTTCCTTTGAGATAGACAGCAGCAGAATAAGGGAATCCTTTGTGCGATGGTTCTCAAAGTAAGGTCCTCAGACCAGAACCATCATTATCACCGGGGAATCTGTTAGAGATGCGGTCACAGGCTCCCATCAGATCTACTGAATTAAAAACTGGGGTAGGAGGGAGGTTGCAGTATTATGTATCTTAACACTCTAGGTGATTCTGATGCATATTAAAGTTTGAAAACCACTGTATTACAGTATTGGAAACTCATTCACTGTACTGATAAGAAGGCCATTAATTTTATTTTATTTTTTATTTATTTATTTTTTAATATATTTCGTATTGATTTCAGAGAGGAAGGGAGAGGAAGAAACAGAGAGACAGATCAATGATGAGAGAGCCATTGATGAGGGCCTCCTGCATGCCCCCTGCTGGGAATTGAGCCCAAAACCCAGGCATGTGCCCTGACCGAGAATTGAACCGTGACCTCCTGGTTCAACGTTCAACCACTGAGCCATGCCAGCTGGACAGAAGACTGTTAATTTTAAAAAAACACTTTCAGCATCAATTCTCATGTCAGTAATATATATATTTTTTAACATTTATCAAAGACTTATACAACATGAGGAAACTGAAGCACTGAGAAGCTAAGGAACTTGCCTGAGTTCACACAGCTACTAAGTGGCAGAATTGGGATTTGAACCCATGAAGTCAAGTTCCAGATTGCATACTTGCAAGCACTGCTTTTGGCTGCTTGGTTTTCCCATGTGCTGCTCTGGAAGCTGAACTCCATCCCCAGACTTAGGAGTGGGATATGTGGTTTATACACCACACAGACCAAGCCATCCTCTCAAAAATTTCAGTAGCTTCCTGTCAACACTTCATACCCTTTTATCCTCAAAATCTTACCATTTTTTTTCTACTGAACTCTTTTTATCATCTAATTTACAATGTATATTTTGTTACTTATCTTAATTATCATTTTCTCTTTTTCCATTGGAATGCAAGTTCCATGTAAAGAGGCATTAAAAAATTTTTACTGTGGAAATTTTCAAACTTTATACAAAAGTAGAAAAATAATATAATTAACCCAAACTACAGATTACTACATTCAACAAATACCATGTAATGGTCAATCTGGTTTCATCACTACACTCACCCACTCCCTACCCCTTGATTTAAAAAAAAAAAAATGCTCTATTGATTTTTTTTTAAATTTAGATTTATTGTTGAAAGTATTACAGATGCCCCTTTTTTACCCTCATTGACCTGCTCCATCCTCTGTCCACCATACCCCCAGGCCTTCCCCATACCAATGTCTGTGTCCATGGGTTAAGCATATAAGCATGTAAGTTCTTTGATTAATCTCTCCCCACCCACTCTCCAACCTCCACCTTCCCTCTAAGATCCTTCAGTCTGTTCCATCCTTCAATGCCTCTGGATCTATTTTGTTCATCAGTTTATTTTGTTTATTATATCTCACATATGAGTGCGATTGATCATGTGGTAATTGTCTTTCTCTGCCTGGCTTATTTCACTTAGCATAATACTCTCCAGGTCCATCCACAGTGTACCAAAGAGTAAGAGATCCTTCCCCTTTACAGCTGCATAGTATTCCATGGTGTAAATGTGCCACAGCTTTTTTTATCCATTCATCTACTGATGGGCACTTGAGCTGTTTCCAGATCTTAACTATTGTAAATTGTGCTGCTATGAACATAGGGGTGCATAAGTTCTTTCTGATTAGTGTTTCAGGATTCTTAAGATATATTCCTAGGAGTGGGATCACTGGGTCAAATGGCAGGTGAATTTTTATTTTTTTGAGGAAACTCCATACTGCTTTCCATAGTGGCTGCACCAGTCTGCATTCCCACCAGCAGTGTACTAGGGTGCCCTTTTCTCCACACCCTCGCCAGCACTTATTGTTGATTTGTTGATAGTAGCCATTCTGGCAGTTGTGAGGTGACACCTCATTGTGGTTTTAACTTGCATCTCTCTGATGATCAGTGACTTTGAGCATTTTTTCATATGTCTCTTGGCCATCTGTATGTCCTCTTTGGAGAAGTGTCTATTTAGGTCCTTTGCCCTTATTTTAACTGGACTTTTTGTCTTCCTTTTGTTAAGTTGCATGAGTTCCTTATATATTTTGGACATTAACCCTTTATCAAATGTGCATTGGCAAATATGTTCTCCCATACAGTGGGCTCCCTTTTCGTTTTGTTGATGGTTTCTTTTGCTGTGCGGAAGCTTTTTATTTCGATGCAGTCCCATTTGTTTATTCTCTTCTTTGTTTCTCTTGCCCTAGGAGATGTATCAGCAAACATAGTGCTATGAGAGATGTCTGAGACTTTGCTGCCTACGTTTTCTTCTAGGATTTTTACTGTTTCATGTCTTACATTTAAGTCTTTTATCTATTTTGAGTTTGTTTTTGTGTATGATATAAGTTGGTGCTTTATTAACTTTAGAAAGAGAGGAAGGGAGAGGGAGAAAGAGAAACACTGATGTGAGAAACATAGATAGACTGCCTCTTGCAAGTCCCCCGCTGGGGATCAAGCCCTGCAACCCAGGCATGTGCCCTCACCAGGAATGGAATCGGAGACCTTTTGGTGCAAGGGACAACTCTCAACCAACTGAGCCACACTGGCCAAGGCCCCCTGAATTATTTTGAAGTAAATCCTAGATACCATGCTCTTTCGTAAACATTTCAGAATATACATCTAAAATAGAAGGGCCATTAAAAACATAACTAATATCATAGCTAAAAATCTTTTTAAAAACCTTTAAATTTTCTTAAAATTATCCATACTCAAGCAGTATTTAGATTTTTTGGATTTCCTTAAAAGTTACTTGCAGTATGTTTGTTTCAATCAGTATCCAAATTGACCCACAGGTCATAGTTTGTTGATGGTTGCTATGGCACTCCATAGCCTGATTTCATTAATTACACAGACTTGCAGTCCTTTATCAGATCTGTGTTTCTTGTAGTTTCTGTAAATTGGTAGCTGGGTTCTAGATCAGATTCAGGTTTGATTGTGGATTTGTTTGTTTTGGTTTTATTTTGTGAGGCAACTTTATATTTGGTTTCTCACATATTTATTCACAAACAAGAGCAAAAAAAAAGTTAAACGTAAAGCAGTGTACATCCATCATAGCATACTTCTGTCACATTTTTAAAGATATTACTATCCATTAGTAAATATTGCCGAGATCCATTCATTCATCAGGGGTTGGAAGGCAGTAATATTCTAATTGTATCATTATTTCTTTATTTATTAGGTAGGATAGTGTCATAAAGAGAAATTCTCTTTCATCGCCTCTTTTGGTCTCCCTGAAGTAGAGTTTATATAGAAAAGGCAGAATAAATGCTTGCTTACTTAGCTTTTCAAAATAATGAGTTTGTTCTCTAGCCCCTTCAAAGATAATTGAGTTTCAAAGTATTAATATAAACTAATGATGTACATATTTGAAGTTTTTTAATCCATTGCAGTTGTTATCCATACTGTGCACAAATTTTTCTATCTTTGCCAGTGGGATCTTTCCAAATTGGCTTTGAGTCCTTTTGCATAATTCTATCAGTCTAAACAGAGAATCTCTGTTTTTGTTGTTGTTTGTCTTTTGTGTGTGTGTGTGTTTTTATGAGAATAAGATGTTTTAGATTCATCTTACAAATTTCTTATCACAAACTCTGAATCACCCATTTCTGTTTAGCAGGAAAAGGCATTTAGAGACCATAATCTGAGCATTAGAGATTTTACTGCTACTGGCTGATCATTGTTTCTAGGCCTTTTTGGTAGACAGAACTGGGAAATACTTCCTAAGAAAACATACATCACAAGTGCATTAGAGGCTTCAAAAAGTTTTAACTTAACGTTATCAACCTTCAGCCTGTATCCCCTTCCAATTGTGCCAAAAATTTGAGTTCTCAAAGAAACCAACATATTTATTCATTAGATTTATTTACAATATACAGCTAACAGATTCAGAATGACACCAACATTACTATAAAAATTGCCATTACTGAAAACAGTTTAATATTATATTTAAGTACTTTGGCTTTAGGGCATATCCCCATTAGGAATATTCAATCAAATTACTGCATTTAAAAATCACTTGACCTAATTCCTTTCTATTCTGTGATTATTCTGTTTCTAAGCTGTCCAGTATGGGAGCCATGAGCCACATGTGGCTATTAAAAGTACAACTTGAATTAATTAACTATAATTTAAAATTTAATTTCTCAGCAGCACTAGGCACATTTCAAGGGTTCAATAGCCATATGTGGCTAGAGGCTATCATACTGAATAATGCATATGTAGAACATTTTCATTATCACAAAAGTTCTACTAGGCTGCATTACTAGTAAATGGTTAAATTAACTGATTATATTTTTATTTTTATAAATTTATTTTACATTTATTTCACTTTGTTTTAAAGTGAATATTTACATAATTCCAAAGACAAATCCACAAATAAGATATATTTAAGGAAGCCTACTTTCTTCTTCTGTCCTCTCTAGCCTGTTCTCTCCCTCTTCCTATAGGTAAACTTTTTCTTAAAATTATGGTTTATCTTTCCACTGGCTTTATTTTTAATATAAACAAATATGTATACACATACATAGATAATATATACTTATAATTCCCTGTTTTCATATATAAATGGTCACATAGTGTTTATTGTTCAGTGGAATAGGATTTTCTGTTACCTGCAATGGAAAGCATGCAGAGTAATACAACCTCTAATCCTTTAGAAGTAAATCAGTGCTGACTTGTCATAGTAGTCTTTCTTTAAAAATGTACCTGGAGAAGTGATGAGACCAAAGAGACACTAAATCCCAGAAAATCTTAAAGTTATGGGGCAGTTTTTCACAGAATAATTTAAAGCTCAAGTCCATGATCACAGATAAATTTTGAATATCCCAAGTGGTGAATGAAGGGCGCCATGTGTGTTGGAACACAGGGACGACCAGTTCAACCCAAAAGGATGCCAGAGGGTGGTACTAACTTGCTCTCTAATAAGAAAATTTCAAATCCATCAGGTTGATTGCCAGAAAATGGATTTTTTTTGAAAGGGTGGAACATGTTCATATTTCCTTAGTTTTTGTCAACAACTTAACAGCTGTGTTCCAAATGGACTGAAGTTGAGCCAAAATATTGTCTGGCAGCCCTGAAAACAGAATCTGACAATAATTGATTTTCAGAGCATTCACAGTATGAATCCCAACATTCCACAGTCTGGAGAAATTGGAGAGACAAGGGGAGGTTAACATAGATCTTTATTTTCTTAATACTGTAGTTAGTACATAACCAAAGGGAATCTGAAAAAGAGATTATCTTCCTCATTGTGCTCCATTGCTTACGAGTGGAATATCTGTGAGATAAAGGTGTTTTCTACTGTCCTAGGAAGTATCTTGGCTACCACTACACCACTGTCCTTATTAGCAACCCAAGACAGTATGCATATAAGCACGATTTTCCCCATATAAAAATTTGAAAAGCATCAATTCTTACATCTAATACTGAGGAAGATATAGAATGCAACTCTCACAAGTTGTTGGAAGCCTGTGCTTCTTCCAAGGAGAAATAAATGAAAAGTAAAGAATTGAAAATGGCTCACTTAGAGATGCTCTCCAGAGTTTTTGAAAGGCATTGCAAAATAAAAAGTAGTCAGTGATGGTATTTAGCCATTCAGTGTGGGGAAGAGGAACTACAACTGAGACGAACCTCTGAACACTCCCATAAACCATATCCATGCCCACTTCCCACCCTCAATTTTGTTCGAGAGCACGTCAGCTGACTGAGTGTACTTGAATTTCTACTTTAAATATTTACCCAGCTCTTGATTAAAAAAGAAAACAAAAAACATTGTCTATTAAAGAAAAAAGGATCTCATTTCCTTAGTAAATAGCCTGGGACAAAATTAATTAATCATTGTGGCCTCTGGTTTTAAGATGTTAAACTTTCCTCAGCTGTCTGGAGACCACTACATGCAAGTATTTTCAATCTGCCTCACTCACTCTAAATATCTATCTTCTTGAAACATACTCCCTATATAAAATGTGAGTGAGATTGTAAGTTTGAACTTTGTTTACTAAGTTTTTGAACTCTCTTGACTCACCAGCCAATATTCAGTTAATTTGGAAAACTATATGGTGAATTTCCTACACATACTCTTAACATATGAGCCATCCAATAAAAACAGAAAAAAAAATTCCAGAAATCATGCTTTATTCATCATTAATAAGGTATAAATCTCTAGGGAAAAATTTATAAACTGTAAATATTCAACCACAGAGACTAAGTTAACTAATTATAGTCTAATAGACTAAATAGACTAAAAATTGGAAAAAAAACTGATATAGACTAATTAAGTTGACAAGAAGTTAAAATAAACCTCAAAGGTCATCTTGTCTAATCCTTGTGCTCAGAGGAGGAAACTCAGGCTCTGAGAGTTTTTAAGAGTTTACATGTCTTGCCAATAACTTTCTAGCACATTAATGAACAACAAAGCTAGACCTGGGTGTTTCTGCCTACACGCCCAGAATTGTTTCCTCATAGCTTCAGGGGCCTTGCCATCTATGAGCAGGCCCAAGTCTTATTCCTGTTCAAAACAAACACCATAAATGATCACCCTCTTGATCTCTGCCAGGATCACATCCTCTTTCCGATTCACATTTCCTGACCTGGAAAACACCAGCTCTCATTGCTGGCATCTCAAAAATCCTAGATGGTTGAGATGACCTGGGCTGGAGGTGACTGTTTCCAGAGCTTTGGTTCCATGGGCCTGGTGAAGGGCTCTGATCATGGGCATATTTGTTTTGCTTGCTGCAGCCAAAGTCTGCTTCCATCTGGTCAGCATTCAAGAAAGATTGGCCTTTGAGTCACATTTTTCTTGGGGACCTTTCCTTCTTCCACTTTACTTGTATTCATTATTTAACATTCAACTAACACCTTCAAACTGTCACCTCACCACATATAGGTAATCCACAGAATAATGATTTCACTTAAATATTCAGAAACAACAATAAAAATAGTAGAAACTACGGTCTTTGGAGCACTTACTGGGTGTCAAGCAACTTGTATATTTTGTCATTTTATCCTTAGAACACCCTTTTAAAACAGACACACTATGAGGCAGGTATTATTAAAACTGGTTTTACAGATGAAGAATATCTCAGAGAACTTTAGCGAATCTTTCAAGGGATATTTTCCAAAAGCTCTGCTCCTAACCACTACCCTGCACTGTCTCTAGATTTAAAAGTACTATCTTGTCCATTCTGTGTCCTACAGCTGGGTCACAGTTTATTAGCAGAGATGGGAGATCAAGGCTATGATAGAACACCTTTAAGAAGAAAAATATCAGTAATCACTAGTAATTACACCAAACTTTTTAAGGAACCTCTCTCTCTTAGGAAAATAAAATCTTTTAGCTATTATTGAACAGGAATATAAAGCCCATTATAATCCATACTTCATGTACCCCCACCTCATTCCCCCATGTTCCCTGTTCTTCAATACCCCATAGCTTTTCTGGCTCTTACAACCTGATCTCTACCAAACTAACGTATCACAACTCCTTTAACTTTTATGGTTTCTTTCCCTCAAGTTTGTGTTCCTTTAAGCACCTCTAAAAGTAGAAATCGAAGTTTCTGACTTTCATTGACAGAAACTTTCAGAGTAAATGTTTCTTTTTACTGAAAAAATGAACAGAGATAAGTTATAAATTTCAAAAGCAGTTTGGAGAGTTTTAACCAAGGTAGAAAATGATAAACCAGCATCTTATTAACCCACAGTATTCAGATCTTTTTGTTCTTTTGTAATTCTTCTTTCCTTTGCCTGTTTCCCCCAAGGAAGACAAAACTTCAAATCATTCACAGCTTATTAATAAATTGAACAAACAATAAAACATCTTTCCCAGAAAATTTAGCTATCCTCTAACTGCTGTTAAAGAACAGCTAAATGTTCCTTGTTCTGTTGTGGCTTCAGTGCCATAGTCAATGTGGTGATCTTTGTTCACATAAACATATCCTCAAAAAATTTAGAGTATTCTTATCATTTGAACGTGGCCAGAATGATCCATAACTCTAACCAGAGCAAGTTGGAATATATTTCTATGATGAATTTAATAAGATCGTAGGACTCCACAGAATTAGGAATAGATACAGAACATTCCCGTCTTCTCTTCAGATGCGTCTGCTGTTCGTTCACTGATAAAGTATCAAGCCGATGATGAAAAAGCAGGTTTTAATCAACCTCACTAAGTAACAGCCCTTAGGGCTTTGAAACCTTGGATACAACCTGTCCACAGATTACCTCCATCTTGTCTTCTTCTTAGGGGAACTGGACCATAATACACGACTATTCTCAGAAATGAGATGTCTTCAACTCCCTGGCATCTCTCATGAGCTTTCTTTCCAGTAAAAACTACTTTAGGCTTTGTAGCTTTGTTATCATCTCTGTAAAAGTTCCTTATCACTATGAATAGCATGCCCTCCCTTCCAAAGCCCTACGCTCTAGCAACTGCTGCACAAGCATTAATCCTCATAGTAGCCATGAGGTACACAAGGCCAGAATCAATAAGAAAAGTAGGGGAGTCCCAAAGTCACCCATAAAAATCAGTAACCAACTACAGACTACATACCTCTATATCCTGAGCCTCAGTCAGTTTTCCAAGAGACAATGCAAACTCTCCACGAGGGGTGGAGGGGCAGGGGGGCAAAAAAGTGCCAATAAACTCTTGAGTCCACTTACACAAAATTATAAACAAATGAAATTTAGCATGATCTCCAGGTACAGGTCACCACTTCAAGGGTCACAACCCCACTTGATGCTGAACAAATTAATGTGATTATGCTAACAGATCTGGGGGAGGCAAACCCAGCTAAGCCAAATGGACAAAGACAGTGCCAGGAGCCTTTAAGAAAATCAGAAAAAGGAATTCAAGAATCAATCCCGGCAACCTAGCAGAGCCCGCGCACATAAAGATTGCAAATGTGGTAAATGTGCTGTGACCACCTGTAAGAACACATGTTGCTCTGTTCTGGGGAGGAAAATCGTATTTCATCATTCTATGGCTAACAGAAGCCCTGAAAGACAGTACCTTCCAGGTAGAGGATTGTGTCGTCAACACAGGGAAAAAGCACAAATCCAAGAACCCAATTAACCCTGAGACTGAAGGAAAAGTAAAGACTGTCTTGTTCAACTAGGTTCTAATCCTGAGCCTTGGGCTGGACTACTCTCCTTGGGCTATTTCATACCCTGTCCTTTAATGCAGGCCAGCGATCTAAGACCAACGCACAGCGAAGCTCAAGTAATTCTGCAGAGGGGCAAAGGTTCAAGTTTATTTATGTAACCTCCTCTACTAACCTGCTTAATCTGAGGATTGATTTTAAACTAGCTGGAGGACAATATAAAATAAATATCTTTCTGAAATTCCTCCATGAATATTGTTTCTTTCAGCTATATTTCTGCTGAGAGTTGAGCTGTAGTAAGTTCAAGGTTTTAATCTTAGGAAGTTTCCTGGACGGACATGACCATATTTTATCTGCAACTGACAGAAAGTAATATGGGTCCTGAAAATGAACAAATGGAAATGGGCCAGAAATTGTTTGTTGAATTGACAGGAAAGTAAGAGGAAGAACTAAATTGATTGATTTCTTTCATGGAATGACAGGCTTACAAATATTTTTATGATTTTAATTATTATATTAAAAATAAAAAATTCTTCAGATTATCACTTATAATAAAAATTAACAAGAATATAGTAGTAACTTTATTACACTATGAGAAATAGTTTTAAAAAAAACAAAAACAGTGTAGGCAGTTTGCCTTGCCTTCTCTAGCATCAAGAACTAGAAATTTCATTGAATGTCTTGTATTTATGTTTAACAATGAATAAATAAATAGAAAGATGGATAGATGATGAAAAAATAGATTTAAAAATTATAGAATATGTCTGAAGTGAATTACAAAAGGACTTCAAGATCCTTCTTCTGACATTAGCAAAACTTATACCAAAAAACTTTCCAGAAATATGAAGAGTTCTTAAAACCAGGGGGGAAAATGTAAACATTTTAAGAAAAGAAGGAAACTTTGGAACCTGTACTGGCCATGTCTCCAGATCTTCCAGTCCACATGGGGCAGTTCCTATCAGGGGTCAGAGAGAAGCCACACGTTTAGCCTGTTTGAGGGTTGAGCTGAGTCAGACCCAGTGACCTCAGCCTGTTGAGATTAAAAAAGGGCGCACGCTGCCCAGGAATCAAGAACCCATCTGTCCTATCTAAATTCTCTCAGCATGTGGATCTTGGCACCTCCCACGGAGCCAAATTTGTTTGTTTAACAAACCTATCAAGAGACGGACTTTAACCTCAAAGGCCATGGCAATTAGAGGAGTAAACTAAAGCTTGGTTACTATATAACAGGGAAGGAAGGGAAATAAAGTAGTGGGGTGATAGATACCCAGGTCTTAAATCCTGGAATTTGTGAAGGGTACCTTATGCGGCAAAAGGGACTTTAGAGATGTGATTAGATTAAGGGTTTTGAGATGAGATTATTCTGAACTGTCAACATGGGCTCTAAATGTAATCACAGGTATCCTCAAAGAGGGAGGTAGAAGGAAATTTGGCCACAGGAGAAGGCAACAATGTGATGATGGAAGCAAGATGCCCCCTGGCTTTGAAGACAGAGGAAGGGGGCCCTGAGCGAAGGAATCAGGCAGCCTCCAGAAGCTGAATGGGGCAAAGAATGGATTCTCTCCTACATTCTCCAAATGGAACCAGCTTTGCTGACACCTTGACTTTAGCCCACTGAAACTGACTTTAGGTCTATGACCCCGTAACTGTAAGAGAATAAATTTGTGCTGTTGAAGCCACTAAATCTGCGGTAATTTGTTACAGCAGCAACAGGAAATAAATACACAAGGTGATCTAGAGCATGGCCTCCAAGTCATCCTGTGCACCTAAAGGTTCAGGCTCAATTCCTGGTCAGGGCGCCTATGGAAGGCAACTGATTGATGTTCTCTCTCTCCTCGGTGTCTTTCTCTCACTCTCTTTCCCTCTTTCTCTCCCTCTCCATTCCCCGCTCTGTAAAATCAATAAGCATATCCTCAGGTGAGAGAAAAAAAAGGACTGGTCTCCAGTGTTAGGGACATCTAAATTAGAAGATTGTTTGTGACACTTACTGACCTGGTGACTTTGGGACTAGATTTAATCTCCAGAAGGTTCAACTTCCTTGTGTTTCAAGCAATTAATGAGATGATTCATGGAATGAGTTTAAATACAAATTATGACACAGAATTTATACAATTAATGGAACCCAATATTATTAGGAAGGAAAGACTGATGATTGCAGAATCCAACCAAGTCCCAGTTTTTGACTCCATGGAGATCCTGGGAAGCAAATATTTCTGTTGTAGATATTTTACAAACTAAGCAACTGAGATTCGGATGGTAATTAAATCATTTGTGCAACTAGTCTATCTTTATCCCCCAAAATTCACTATCTCTCCATTGACACTCTGACAATAAACACCTTTAGAGAAGTTTTTTCAGACCAAAGCAAGCTCCAGATGAATGTACCAAATGCAGCTGGAGAAAAAGTGCAGTGTAAGGAATCGGTAAACCTAGGTCCTCACACCCTCCCCGGTGGATAATTAGTCATGGGCCTCTCTGTGCCTCAGTTTCTTCATAATTAATAATAAATTGGTTAAAAGATTAATGATGATATAAACATCAGACCTTTATTTTCTAAAAAAACCTAATAGAATTTTTCATCAATGATTTTCAAGGTCTTTAAATTCAACAATTTTTTGCCAACTTGATTTTTCAGAATAAAAAGACTATTGAATTGTAACATTTGATTGAAATGTAACTGTATTATTCACTATTATGATAAGAGTCTTTTTTCATGAAGTACAAGTCTCTATATTGACCACAAAGATACTGTTCGAGGATAACAAGTTAATTGGTTATAAAAGATTATCCACAGACTTACTCTACACCATGTCTGTTTCTGTGGGGGCACAAAGATAGTTGTAGGATATGAATCTCAGTCTGTTCATAAATCAGTCTTTCAACATAGACACAACGTATATCTGTAGCATGTTCTCTACCATGGCAACAGAGACTATTCAGACTCTCTCCACTTTATAGGGATGCTGAAGAATGTAAACTCTCCGAGCAACAAAGTGGCCTAGGATCAGGGGACTTAGATTCAGCAATTTGGGTGTAAAGGTGACTTGAGTTCACTTCTAATTTCAAAATACTATGCATTTATTATCTTCCTGCTCATCAGTCGATTCGCTTTATGCTACATTGGCAGGATGCTTAATAACTACATGACATTTTAGATGCCTATTTTATGGCTGGAAAACTGAAGAGAGGTGAGGTAATTTATCTCTACTCATACAGCTGGCTACCTGTAGAACAAATGTTAGAACTTCGGCATTCTAAATCTTCGCCCACTCTTCCTTTCCACACCATCTGCCAACTACAGCAACCTTTACATAAAGGCAGCAAGGTGCAGGTGTTTTGATAATATGCTGCCTGGAACCTAAAATTTCATGCTCATAAAAATTCTCATGGCTGGTTGCTAAGAGAAGCAGTCTTTGTATTTCCATTTTATTAAAGAGATTAAACCAGTTTCTTTTTAATATAGAAAAAAGTAAATGGTCATCAGAAATACTCTATAATTTGTAGGCCTTACAAGGAATTGTGAATCAATAATGGAGCATTAACCCAGGGATCAGTCCTGACCCTGTGATTACCAGGTTGTACAACCACTCTCTAGATACTTAACTTCTCTGAACTGTTGATGTCTCATCTATAAAACATGGGTTGTTATTAAAGTCAAATAAAGATGACAACACAAGTTAATCTTACTTTTTTTATTACGGTGGATTAGGCATTCTGCTAACCACATTACAAATTTCATTTAATTCTCACAATCGCCCTGTGAGGTATGTTCTATCATTATTCTCATTTTATAGGTCAAAGATTAACTTTGAGTTCTTAAGACCTTTGCCTAAGATCACACAGCTAATTTTGAGTCCTTTCCATCAGTATATGTAAGCATTTTTTAAAATATGAGACATTATAAAACATAAATTACATGTTCTTCTGGGTGGCCCCTCAGATGGCTTCAGCGGATAAATGGTATGCATGCCTGCTCCTGGACTCCCTTCCCCTTCTGGGAGAGTAAATTAGGAGAAATTCCCACCTTCCCATCCATCCTATTCCTATACCGTCAACAGCTTAGAGATGAATGAAGAAAGCGGATGAGAAAATAGATGTGTGAGCTCATAGGAGACTGTAAGCTTCTGAAGGCAGGGCCTATGATATGTCTCTGTTACATGCTCTGCTTAGTGTCACACACACTGAGTACCTTGCCCAGTGTGCTGTGCAGGGTGATGTTCAATAATATTTGTTGAGTGAATATTTTGTGGACAAAATTATGAACACATGCCTAGTGGGACAGATTTCAGGTTTTTCTACATGCAGCTCACCCATAATGCTCACAACTGTCCCGAAGAACAAATTGATGCATGTGGCTGAGGCAATGCACTGTGTTCACCAAACTCTGGCTCTGTTTCCTCCAGGGCATACAAACAGACCACGTGTCCTAATCTCTCCTGCAGTTAGGTGGGGTTTTGCAATCAGATCTGGTCAATGGAACAAGATCAAAGTGAGGTAACCATCTCCAGGCAAGGCCCCAAAAACCTCACAAGTGATTCTCTAACTCTCCTCCTTCTCGTGGCAGCTGAAGGCAGAGAGACTGGAGTGGTGAAATCCAGAACCGGAAGGTATGATTTCGGACCTCTTACACAGAAGCTAAGGTGACACAACACTTGGACACCTCTTGGTCTAGAAATATTTACAGGTTATAAAGAGAGGCTATAGAGCTAAAACTTCCACCCAGGCACCAATAGTTGAGGAGATATACAAAAATGAGTTTGTGAATCTCAGTATTAAAACCTATTTATTTTATTTTGCATATAAAATACACTTGGTTTTCCAGAGACTGGTTTCTTTATATAGGCCTTTAGTTAAAAAGACAACTCAGATTTAAACCCTATGGCTTGGGAGGGGATGCAAAAAGATCTTTAAATATTTTAAGTAATTGTGCATAAATCCCTGGCACCAGGAAGACTATGTTTCTTTCTGTCCTTTATTATCTTTTATGATTGCTCTTCTAATAATGTGTGTGATATTTCCCAGTTGTCAAATGTCCCTGATTGCCAGTGATTAAGGCTAAATGAGGAGATCACACTCCTCCCCCAGGTGGTTGTTAGGAAACATCTGAATCATGGTGATTTGTTTGAACTCTCCCTAGCAATCTTGGGTTTACATAAATAAACATTCAATACACTCCACAGTAATACATTCATTTGTACTGTGGCTTGGGTTTCTAAAGTATCCAGTTTCTTTATGGCTTAGCAAATCATAAGCATGCATTGCAAAACAAGGAGTTGGATTTCAAGATCCATGGTTTTTTACATTTTAAGCAAACCAGGTCTGAGCTACTGGAGAGTATAGACGTTGGAGCTTCATATATGTGAGGACAATGTAATTCTTAATGAATGATACAATCAGTCAGAGTTCTATTTGAATGACTAGAGAAATATTCAGATGTGTCTTACTTTTGGGTCCTATTAAAACACAAAAACAAAAAAGAACAATGTTCTAAGAAATGAAGCAGCCACCATGAGGGAAAATATCAGGGTCACAAGGTAAAGCTGTGTCTGCCTCCATACCTGGCAAAATGAAGAGGTGCCATCCAAGGCTCTACTTCGTTGAGTAATAATATGGTAACAAAAATTCCAGAAAAATATATAACTAAAACTTTTTGGAATCTTGGAGATATATTAAAATAACATTTGTACTGTATTTTGGATAGATAGTTGTACAAACATCTCACACTCTTCTCATGCCATCATATCTTTGCATTATCCTGGCATGCCTACCTCCTTTATTTTTTGGATAATCATTTCTCAATCTTCAGGTCTTGATTCAAGAATAACTTCCCTGGTATGGGCTCCTCTGACCCTTATAAACAGAACTAAAATAACCCTAGTCTGTTCCACAGCACACTCCACTAACTCTAACCTACTTATTTAATAACTTGTGCCCCTTTTAAAAAGCCAAAGCTCTTTGAAGACAAGGGCTTGGCACTGTTCATTTTGCATTTGTAGGGCCTAAAAAGATGTACTATACCTACTGAGTGCTCGATAAGTATTTGATGCCTCCATGAAATGATTCTCAAAGTTTAATCTATGATCACCTGGGGGTTCCATAGACCTTTCAGAGGATCTTAGAGATCAAAACTATTTTTATATTAACATTAAGGATTCAGTTGCCTTTCTCATTGTGTTGACTTTTGCACTGAGAGAGTGAAAACAATGATAGGTAAAACGACTGGGATCAGAGTAAAAATCAGGTCAATGGCAACAAACACCATTAGTACCCATTATAGTCTTCACTGCCACACACTTGCAGGAAATACCATGCCAGTTCCACTTAGGGATGTCCTTGAAAAAGCAGTAAAAATATATTACTTTTATTAAATCTTGACCCTATCACACATCTTTCTCATACTCTACGTGATGAAATGGCACAGATGAATTAAAAGCACTTCCTCTGCATTCTATAGTCCATTGATTTTACTCAAGGGAAAGAGCTTGTGTGATTGTCTGAGTTGTGACCTAAATTAGCAAGGGGTTATTTTGTTGTTGTTTTTCCCTTAGAAAGAACCAATGGTGGTTATTCAGACTTGGGTATTGAGCAGAAATTTTCACATAACTGAAGAGACTAAGCCTGCTATTTCAAGGAAAACAACTGACAGTACATGTTGCAAATGATAAAATTCAAGTTTTCAAGTGAAAATTAGAATTTTGGAACGCTCCTATCTTTCACTCTGTACTTGACAGTTTCCCAATACTTAAGACTCTCCCAATGAGATCAGTGGTGATATTTACGAATGTGAGTTTTGATATTCTATGCTAAAATGTGTCAACATTTAGAGATCTGTGTATTAGTCCCCCAAAAAGCAGATGCTGAAATGAGATTAGGCATTCAAGAGAGTTCTTGATGGAAATACCTCAGAAGAGTAGAGGGAAGAGCCAGAGAAAGCATGGAAAGACTTCAGACCACAATGCAGGTCTGATATCTGTGAAGGAGAGAGGAAGGAAAGTGGATGGGAAAGATGCACAATTCTAGAAATATTTCTGCCAAACCAATGACAAAGTCTAGAGGCAAAGTTACCAGTTTCAGGAGGTTTGAATCTCACAGGAATGGGACTGCATTAATGCTTCTGCTCAGCTATGCCTTGGCTGGGAGCAGCAGTGGGAAGCATGACCTTTGTACAACTGCTCTGGTGGATGCAGAAGGGCAGCAGCAGATGCTGTTAGTCAGCTATGTTCCTCGCAGTAGGAGACCTCGCCAATGCATCTCCATGTTCGCCAGAATCTATATAACTCAGTGAAGTGATGTTTCCAAATGACCAACGCACAGTGCTATTCAGTCATTCATGGATAAAACATTCACCTAAATTGAGTACAAAAAGCTCACTGATATGAACTAGGGTTTCAGATTCCACATTGCAACAAATTTAAGTCGCATTTAAGAAACCACCAATTTGGGGGTTTAAAAGGCTATTAAAATGCAGCTTCTTTTTACAATCATGTATACAGGTATGGCCAGGTTTTTTTCATATATTGTATTTCAACAAAAAGAACACATCTCAACAGATAGAATGAGAAGCAGACCGAAGAATATAGATATCTTCTATTAAGCCAGATATTAATGAGATCTGCAAAAATGTGAAACGGCGCCAGTCTTCTCACTAATTATTTTTCTGGAAAATAATTTTCATTAGAATATGTTATTTATGTTAACCTGCAATTGATTTATGAGTGTTATTTTTTAAATAAAATTGGTCAATATTTTTTAAAGTTTCTGTTTTAATTTTTAATACAATAAATGTAAATAAGTATTATCCATATAACAAAAGCTCTTTGAGGTTCTCAATAATTTTAAGAGTATAAAGTAAGCCTGAGAAGAAAATGTTTGAGAACCACTGCATTAAGGAGTCATTACATTCAGGTATGGGCAGTGAATCCAAGTCAGCACACCATGGAAGAAGGCAGAGAACACCATGGTTAATAGAGTAGCTCTAGAGTCAGAAAACCAGAGTTTGGATTTTGGCTTCAATATTTACTAAAGAGCATTTTTGGACAAGTTGAATTAAGCTCTCTGAGCCTCTATATCTTCATATGTGGATAGTAATATCTACTCAAAAAGGATCATTGTAAAAGGTAAATCAAATATAAAGTGCTCATTATAATCATGACAAAGTAACAAAAGCTTAATAAAAATTTAGTCTTTCCTGGTGATTATTGATAACATTATTATTCCATTGCTAGTAATTTTCCCCCATAGGAAAGCAAAATAAACACCCACTCACTCCTCCTCCACAGCAGTATATTTTAAATAATTCTTGAGTGCTCTGAATCAGAACCACCTAAAAATGCAGAAAGTCAAGGTATCAGGTTAATTTAAGCCTTGTTATCAAATTCTTCTGGAAGAACTAAATACCTGTATAGAACAAAAATGAATCTCAACCTCCCACCTCATTACACACACATAGAGGCAAACACACACAGGCACACACACATAAATTCAAACCTATCAGAGTTCTGAACTCTAAAGCTTTTAAATACATATAGGGGAATATCTTTGCAATTTCATGAAAAGTTTCTTCGAACAATCCCAACAATGTACTAACCACAAAATAAAAACTGATAAATTTAGCAATATAAATTTAAAATTTTTATTTATCAAAAGAAATGTTTAAAACACGATAAGCTACAGACTGAGAAAAATATTTGTAACACATATATCTGACAAAAAACTTGTATCCAGAATATATAAAGGACTCATAATAATAAACAGTGAAAAGACAAAGAATCTCATTAACAATGTCCAAATGATTTGAACAGACATGTCAATAAAGTAGATATTACAGATAGCCAATGAATACATGAAAGGAGCTCAATATTTTTAATTAAATTTAAAAATTCTAACACAGCCAAAGTTGGTGATGATATGAAGCAACTGGAACTCTCCTGCATTACTCTTAATAGTAAAAAATAATGTACCATTTTGAAGAAATGTCTAATGGTTCTTATAAATTTAAATATGCATTTATCTTGTGAATCAGGAAATTTTCTCATAGGTATTTACCTAAGAAGAGCAAAAGCTTACATTTACAAAAAAAATTATATGAATGTTTAGAGCAGACATTCATAATAGTCTAAAACTGAAAACAATCTAATACCCATAAAAGTAAATATAATGAACAATTTGTGGTTTATTTAAATAATGGGATATTAAACAACAATTTTAAATAGGAATTAACTACTGATACAATATGGATGAATCCCCCCAAATTATGTTGATAGGTGAAACACTGTGGGTGAATTCCCCCAAACAATTTTGAACAAAGGAAGCTGGACACAAAATTATAGCACTATACAATTCCATTTATATACAATTTAAGAACAGACTAAGTTAGTCTTTAGCTAGAAATCAGAAATTGGGGTGAGACAGGTTAGGGGAAATGGAATTTTCTAGAAAGGGGAACAAGGAAACTCTCTGTGGTGATGGAAATATTTTATATTTTGTTTTGGAAAGTAGATATATAGATGTATACAACTGTTAGAACTCATTGAACTGAATCCCGAGGTACATGCATTTCATTTATGTTAATTGTATGTCAATAAAACACATTATAAGGAAGAAAAAGGGGGAAGAAGAGAGGGAAAGGGAGAGATGATGAGACCGCAGGTGTCTGGGTCAGACTTCAGATCCACTAAGTGAGCAGTGCCTTGTCTAACCACTAGGCTGTGCGCTTGAAACCAACACAAAATAAAAATGAAAGAAAAAGAAAGAAATAGTCATGTACTGAATAGGTGTTTAGAATTACCTCAGGGCCTGTAAACATTACCATCTTAGCAAGAAAATATGTTTTCTAAATTTTAACAATGTCCATATTTTATTTTATTTTATTTTTTATTTTTATTTATTTATTTTTAAATATATCTTTATCGATTTCAGAGAGAGGAAAGGAGAGGGGGAGAGAGAGATAGAAACATCAATGATGAGACAGTCATTGATCGAGCCCACAACCCGGGCACGTGCCCTGACGGGGAATCGAACCCCGATCGCCTGGATCCCAGGTCGACGCTCAACCACTGAACCACGCCCGGCCGGGCAACAATGTCCATATTTTAAAAATAAAAGAAAAGAATTTTTTAAAGTGCCAAGGGTTGGGTTCAGATATTTCTATGCCCTAAAGGCCTCTCAAACTATTGCACTGAACTCGACGGTCCTGACAAGCAGTTTTCCCGTCATTGTCTCCATAGCTGTAGGAGACTCTGGTTTCAAGTGGGAGTAGGTCAAACAGGACCTTCTATATCTCAAAACTTTTCTTCAGAAGCCCCACAGCTTGGGTCTCCTGAAGCACTTTCTATCAAATCATTTAAACAAATTCTCTTGTTTTGTTTTTACACTGACCTATATATTTTCTTTTAAAAGACAAATCCTATCTCCTGTATGGATTGTAAACCCCTCAAGCTCAAGTCTTCTCTAACACATCTTTCTAGACTTTCCACAAATGTTGCTGTGATTAGGTTTTTGGAGAACATTTCCTTCTGTTAGCTCCCTCAGCAATAAAGCTGGTACTTACAGCGATGCCCAAGGAGCAGCCACAGCCCATTAAAAACGGAAACACCTGTGACAGGAGCGCTTCCATCAGAGAGGAAGCCCAGGTAGGAAAGGGTCAGGAGTCATCCATTCTTGGCCTAGGACTGAGTCAACAGGATGACCAGGCTGAGCATCTAGAGTGCAGTTCAAGGCTAAGCCTAGGGCCACGGAAGTATGAGGTAATTCTGGACTTTTCTAAGAAAGCCCATAAAGTCAGGAGCTTAGAAAAGCAAATTGGACCATTGTTCCCAGAATGACTGGCTTCATGCCCAGGCTCAGCCCTTCACTCAACCAAATGGGTGTAATCCTATTTTCACAAAACCCCTTCTCTGAAAACTAACACAAGGCCCTCCTGGCAGCAGGTGTTAAATCCAGTGAAATAAAGGGTTCAACAGCCTGTAGCCAGATCTCGGAAAAGGAAGTCACGTTATTGACAGACAGTGAAAACAAAGGCAGCCTACATAACCTGAACATGTTTTCATCACATTTGCTATTGAAAGGCAATTGTGCAATCTCCAAAAATTGAGATCCAAGATTCTGTACAGCTTGAATTATTTTAAGAGCTGAGTCACTCCTTCCATTGATTGAATGCTCTAAATGCATGAGCACAGTTCCACCAAGAATAACAAAATTGCTTTTTATCTATGCATTTTATCCATGGGTAGCAAAGTCAATGCTTATCAGAAAGTTTTGAGTTCCTATTATATGTCAGGCACTTGTGAAACAATGTATGTGAATCTCACTTAATGTTCATAGCAAACTAATAATGAGGTAGACTATTATAATTGCCATTTTACAGGTGTAAAAACTGAGGCTAAGAGAAGTTAAAAAAATAAACCCAATATTATCTACCTAAGAAAGAGCCAAGCCATATTAACATCCAAGTGGCCTTACCCCATGAGTCACTCATTCATTCAACAAATTTACCCACTGAGTAAATACTTATTAGATATGCCAGACACTGCTCTAAGCATTGGAAATACAATGACAAATCAAACAAAGTCCTTACCATCATAGAGCTCACAGTCTAGTGGGAAAGAAAAAAAATGAATGTATAAAAGTGTTTCTAATGTAACAAGAAGTGATCAGAAATAAAAGTGATGCTGGGTGCAGCTTAACTAGATAGAATGGTCTCCAAAGGCCTCTTCACAAAGGTGTCTTTGTAATAAGACTCAGCCCAAAGTAGGAAGGCAGCCCGGCACACATTTGTAAGGAAAGAGTCCCAAGTGGTGGCAGATGCTTGCAGTGAAGGCTTGTCACGTTAAAGGGGTAAGAAAGAGGCAAATGGAAATAAAGAAGGTAAGGAAGGGAGGAGTGGTAGGAAATGTGAAAAGTGTAAAAAATGTTCACAGGGGCATCTTATAGGACATGTGGAAGATTTTATTCTGAGGCTGATCAGGAGCCTTGGAAGGTTCTGAGCAGAGGAGTGGTTGGTCTGCCTGCTGTGGGGAGATCAGACTTGGAAGGGGGCTCAGTGAGAAAGGAAGCAGAGAGATCAGGCAGGTTACTGCAAGAATGCACACTAGACCAAAGCAGTGACCACAGTGCTGAGACATGGTGGAATTTAGAATGTACTTTGGACTTAGGGCCATGGAATTTTCTTAAGGATTTCAACAATAATAATTATGCTTTTTAACTATTGAGGTGTATCCCCTCCATGTGCTCACCAAAGAAGAGTGAATACTGTGTCCCTTCTAGAAAAAAAGAATGAAAATTAAGAAAAAGACCCTCCCTAGAGATGAGCAAACTATTGTCTCTAGAAAAGCCAATTAGTGAGTAGCTTTCCTAGTAGTTGGGTCTTAGCATGGCAATAAGAAAACTCCAGTTTGTTATAACAAAAAGAAAATTAGACTAAGTGTTGGGCTCAGTTTCTGACTCAACCACTTAAGGAGAGGGTGACCCCCATAAGATGCCAAATTCCTCTGGTTTCATTTGCTTTAACCATGAAATGGGCATAGTAATTCATCTTCTACATACTCATGAGGTGGTTGTGAAGGTCCAATAAAATAAAGTTGATGAAAGTATCTTAAAAGTTCTAAAGTATAGCATACTGCAGTACATAATAAGAATTCTTTCTCCCCCGATTTAGCATGTCTACATATTATTCTTATAAAGTTAACTCTTGTTACATATATTTCATAATCTGAGTTTTAATATGTCTGATATTGAGTTGTCTATAAGTCCTCTCAGCTACAGAAAAAACTCCATCATGGTGTGCTTCCATGTACACATAACTTCCTCTCCCCTTCCACTCCAGGTCCATTGCTCTTTGTTGCAATATCAGCTCTGCCATCTACATCTCCCCTGTAGCATGCAATTACTTTTTGCTTACGTGAGAAATATAGTTGGAAAATTAAAAATAAATACTGAAATTTGCAATGAGAAGAAAGATAAACAAAAAGCATGAAAAATTAGAGCTTTGAAAGTAAAGTTGGAAGTTTTAAATCAGTTTGAGGAATGCAGCCTCCATATTCATAGAACATCAGGACCAGGTAATCCCACAATGAGAACACTTTAGACAGTTGAGAGCACTGTCCACTCAAGCATAAATCTGAGTGTTCCCTGATTTATAAAACCAAAGCCAGAAACTACTGTGCAAACCCACGTATCAGATGTTATTCACTTTCCATTTCACAGGTAGCTGACATTCATAGTGATTCCCGGAATGCCTACACCAACCCCAGGTAAAGCCAAGGGCCACGGCTTCCTTTTCCGTAAGCCTCATGGCACACACTCCTTATTAAGACCTGCACTATGTAAAAAGTAGCCTATGTATTTGGAGTTTAAAGGGTTGGAGATAATAATCCTGGACCCTGCACCTTTAGACTTACTGTTTGTATCTGAACGATTATATGAAGAAGATACTAGTGGGGGGAAAAAGAATGATTTTACTAGCTGCTATTATACAATCAAACAGTCGAGGACCAGATATACAGTTCCCGATTTAGGAACCACAATATGCACATAACCTTTCCACGCCTTTCCTGCTCCTATGTTGCTTATTTCCTCCCACTAGCTTCCTCCGCCTGCCTTCCTGCTCATTTCACTGCCACAGGTTACATGTATTAGCCAGACTAAAACACACACACACACTCACAACATATGTGTCACTGTACCAGAAAGTGAAGCGAAGGAAGCTTGGAGCTTCAAATAAGTTTTGGTGCCAGATAGGAAAGAATCATGAAAGAGATGAAAACTTCCTCTAAGGACAAATCCCCACTGGTAAGGCTGTGGCAGGCAGCACCAGCATTCACCCTCCCCATGCGGTCCTCTCGATTTCTGAGCTCCCTTGCTGTTGGATTGGATCATGTGATAGAGTGTGGCTGATGCAAAAAAAGGCAGAGAAGCTATATGTCATGTGTCCAGCCTGCCTCAGGGCGCTCCAGTTCAGTTTTCCATGTCCCTTCTTCAGCAGCTGGAGTTGGAGACATAGGAGATAATGGAGAAACTTGATTCCTCTCTTGGAGTAGAGATTCCCAACTCCCCCAGGACTTTGTGTGAACAGAAATAAACTCTAACTGTGTAAAACCACTGAGATTTTGGACCCCCTTTTCTCAGTACATAGTGGTAAATATCCTGAGACAAATGCTTTTGATGACAATTTACATGTTGTCTTGAGGTGTCAGAGCCAGAACTGAAAACTGAATCTGTAATAAAAACTCAAATGAAAAGTTCAGGGTAGCCAGGCCCATGTGGCTCAGTAGCTGAGTGTCGACCATGAACCAAGAGGTCACTGGTTCGATTCCCAGTCAGGGCACATGCCCACGTTGCAAGCTCAATACCCAGTAGGAGGCTGCAGGAGGCAGCCTATGGGTGTTTCTCCCTTATCGATGTTTCTATCTCTCTTTCCCTTTCCTTTCCTCTCTCTCTAAAATCAATAAAAATATATTATATAAAAAAGTTCAGGATACAATTATATAGATGATTAGACAGATATCATTAGTTACGTAGTAGAAATTGAAAGCTGACCAGCTTCTATGATGCTTCTCATACTCCCACAAACCAACACCTTTCCAATTGCTGCAAGTGTATCATTTTATCTGAATTTATATATTTGAGTCAATAAATCTCTCTTTTAAAAATACTTAGAGAAAGTGTTGGTTTTCCACACCATAGTGTGACTTAGTTGGTTCTGATTGACTTGTTCTTAGCACCTATTTGAGAGTAAAGGTACTGGTGAAACTGGAAATTGGGGTATAAAGGAAGGTAAATTGTTTAAAATAGCATGGGGATGGTGCCTAAGTGCCCGAGCGTGAGTGCCGTGAGGTAGGTGAAGGGTGTGCTAGGATTGCCAGAGTGGCACTGAGTGGAGGGAGAGAAAACAGAGCGTGCAGAAAGATGCCGAGGGCAGATCTTGCAGGTTTCTAATTCTTGCTTAGAGCCGTCCCTAGCAAATGGGAAAACAATCTTTCCTCTTTCATCTAATTCTCAAGGCTGCCGATTGCTGCTTCCAGATGGCCTAACAAGGCACACAGCAGTTCCACTACATGAATTAAGTAAGCTTTTGCTGGTTAACCTCACCCTCTAATTCCCAATCAACACACGGTTTCTAGGAGAGAATTCTTTCCAAATTCTAAACAAACAGTTCTGGAATACAACCTGCTCATAAAATTGGAGATTATAAAACTGAGGGGCGTTATGACTTTGATTAAATTTAGCTTTAACCTAGCTCTAGAAATTCTCTTTCTCTCTCCATATATGTATGTATTTCACCCAGAGACTAAGCCTTTTCCCTGGATAATCAGTAACCCCTGAGGAAGCAGAAGACACTGGCTCTGACAGAACTAATAGTCACAAGATCTTTACCTAAGTTATGTTTCAGTTCCTGAGCCCTAAGGTAAGATGGAACCTTCCCCTGTTTACTTTCCCATGAGATGAGACGGACAGAGGGACATGAGAAAAGACCTCAGCACTATCTTCTAGAAGAAATGATTTGTTACCCTTACTTCACCTTTGACCAGTCAGCGGCCACCCAGCATGACCCCAGCCCCATAATCCACAATGCCTTGTGATTTTGCTCTACATAATCGGTAAGCTACACATCAGTGAGTTCGGGCTTTTGAGCATTAGCTTCCTGTTCTCCCGGATGGCATCATTCGCTAATAAAACGGCCAATATTTTTGCACTGCAGTTCTCAGTGTTTAGTGTTTGGCCCCGCACGCACCCAATGGACGAGCTCTTTCTGTAACAATTGCTTGTGCGTGGAATCAATCCATATATTTCCTTGCAACCACCAAGACTAAATGGTTTGTCTTCATTGCACATTTTTGTGGATGCCCTTTTCAAAGTTTATGATTTTTTTCCTCTTCTTTAGGTTGTTTCTAGAATATTTTTTACATGATTTTATCTAGTTGGATATATTTTATTTTTTTAATTAATTAATTTGTTTTTAAATATCTTTATTGATTTCAGAAAGAGGAAAGGAAAGGGAGAGAGAGATAGAAACATCAATGATGAGAGAGTCATTGATCGGCTGCCTCTTGCACGCCCCCGACTGGGGATCGAGCCCGCAACCTGGACATGTGCCCTGCCGGGGAATCGAACCCTGATGGCCTGGATCCTAGGTTGACGCTCAACCGCTGAGCCACACCCAGCCAGGAGAGTTGGATATATTTTAAAACTTAAGTTCTAGAAAAAGTCATTATGGAGAAAAAGGTTGTGTGATGCATCCCCCTTTATCCACAGTTCTACTTTCCACTGCTTCAGTTACCCATGATCAACTGCCATCTGAAAATATTAAATAGGAAATTCCAGAAATAAATAATTCTTAAATTTTAAGTCATGCACTGTTCTGAGTAGCATGATGAAGTCCTGCATTGTCCTGCTTCTTCTTGTCCGGGATGTGAATCTCCCTCTGTCCAGTGTATCCACACTATATATGCTACCGCTTAAGTCACCTAGTAGTTGTCTAGGTTGTCAGACCTACTGTTGAGGTATCACAGTGTTTGTGCTCACGTAATCCTTATAGGAGCCTAACACCATGTCACAATGCCTACATCATTCACCTCCACTCATCATATAGGCATTTTATCATCTCACATCACAATAAGAAGAGAAAGACCACATTTATATAACTTTAATTACAGTATGCTATGTAAGGGTTAAGAATAATTTTCCCCAAGATGTGCCACTCTGGCATGCAGATTATTTTGAGCTGAAAACAATCAAGACTCAAAAGGCTCAGAAAGGACCTTTGGCCTTCCTTTTACTGCCTGAGGGAGTTTAAGATAGAAGACTGGCTCCAGGAAGGGAGCTATCATCATAGATTATTACAGTTTAATCTGAACTGATAAATGGGGAGAAACCTAGCAAAGACCATTTGACCAATGTCCTCCCTGTGCTCCATTATTTCAAGATGGCCTAGCACATGTTTGTTTACTAAACATTAACTCTTTTTTTTCCCTTATAAAATTTCCTTACTTCCCTTTGAAGTCGTAGACCCCTCCTTAGTCCAGAAGGACATATATGCTTCATTTTGTTATACTGTCTTTGGAATTTTTATTCTTACATGAATTCTCTGTACACATATATTAAATCTTAATTTCCCCCTATTACTCTGCTCTATGTCATTTTAATTATTTTACCAGGCCAAAAAACAAAAAAAACAAAAACAAAAACAAAACTAAAAGGGAAAGGGGAAAGTTTTCCCATCCCCTCAAATTGTTACAGCTGTTCTCTTTTATTATTATTGTTGCTAATATCTTAGTGTGCCTAATTTAGAAGTTAAACTTTATTATAGCTATGAATATATAGAAAAAAATATAGTACATACAGGGTTTGATACTATCCACAGTTTCAGGCACTCCCTGGGGATCTTGGAATGTACCTTCCACAGATAAGGGAGAACTACTGAATATAGGTTAATAAACAAAGCAATTAGTGATGCCTAGCAAATATCTGATGGAGGAGAAAGAGCTTGTTTTTTAAGAGAGGAATGCCATGCCAAAATCTCTCTAAGGAGAGCTGCCAAGAAAGGCAGCTCTTTGTAAGTATCTAGGAAAAGTCAAGTAATTTTCACATAATGAGGTAGCATGTGGATAATTGGGTCTTGAGAAGAAAGCTGCACATTATAGCAACTGGAAAACGCTCCCTCTTCCATGGTTCCTCCATCTAGCATCACTAGCAAGAGCTGCTTTCTGTGACTAATGTCAAATACAGACAAAGAAAATACAGGAATGTTGCAGGAGGTGGCAGGGTTGACATGAAGATTCCCCTTTTGAAACCTTCAATCCCATCCTTTTTCTACAATTACATTGAAACGTTAGTAAGGACTACATTTTCTTATTGTCAAGAACTCAAGCCTAGTCATGGAAAACACACACATTGGAGAGATTCCCCTAAACCAAGAGTCGGTCCATTGTTTTCCTAAGTACCAGGCTCTTTGCATAAAGGCAGGCCTGGCCCTCAGCAAAGTCAGTAGGTTCTCCTTCTCCAACAAGTCTTCCTACCGCTATCCCATTTCTTTTAAGCAGGACAACCATAACTAGTTCTCTAACTCAACTGTAAAGGACTCAGATGCCTCAGGTCATCTGAGGTTCTTCACTGAAATACCCAGCTATATTTGTGTAAAATCTGCCATGTATAGTGAAACACGGGCAATGTACTGAAAGAGCCGACTGAAGGTTATCAAACAAAGCATCACAATTGCCTTGCGAGTGAACTCCTGTTCCTGAAATCTGACACGTGACAGAGTTCTTTATTTACCAGTTTCGGCTTCTTCCCTGGGTTATTATTTTAAGAACAATTCTGGCTTCCCTTTGTGCCCAAGGCTCTTCACAACAAGCCTTCTCTTTCAAGCATGACATTGATGGGTAATTGTTAATGTCTCTCCATTAGGACCCTTGGAATAAAAAGTGTTACAATCCCTGGTCTCGTTAATTCAGAATTCTAGCCCCGGAAAAGTTATTGTGGAAATTAATTCTGATACATACATTTATTCAGTTGAAATCTACACATCTTCTGACTGCGTTTCAATCAAACTAAATTAGGTAGGCATTAACTGCTTACTATATAACTGATTTGGGAGAGTGGGGGAATATAAAGAAAATATAAGCCATACATGCCCTAAAGTAGGGTGAGCAGGCCCACCCTAAGCAAATAGTTGACTAACATAAACTAGCCTGAACTGGCTAATATAGTCGAAAAATATCTGTTTGAATGAATGAACAAAGAACAAAGAACTACTCAAATGAGCGAGCAGCTGATGTCAGGAGGATAGCAAAGAAGCGCCTAAGATCGTGTAATCACAGGGTGAGTGAACAAAGATATCTGGAATCACGAAAATGCATTCCACTTGCATCATACACCTTTCGATCCCAACAAGTAACTGTGAGTCCTTCATGGCTACCCCTGAAGGACTTAAAATCGAAAGCAGAAAAGTCATCTCTGCCCCTCCTTTGGTGCAGTCGTCCTCCATCCTAGGTCTCTGCTGCCTGCTGAGCAAGGCCTTGGGAATCCTCACCACCCCAGGTCACGTTTAGGTCCAGAGAAGTCTTATTGTAGTACAACAGGAAACTGATTGTAACTTGACTAGACACAGTAGTTTTTTAAATGCAATTTATATGGGCACTGGTGGGTTTAAATGCTTCCCAGTGACTAAGAGAACATGTTGCATTGGAGCATCATTGGAGATGCTGTCTGCTGTACTCATGGTGACTAAAGTTTAAGATAGGATTTCAATAAGATAAATGCCCAGCCTTTTCTTAGCTTAGATAATAGTACTATGTTATTTAAAGGTTTCTGTTCATATCCATACTGATCTGAGCATAGCATCTCATCTTTGATCTGATTATATTGTCTTTAAAGTTCATATTAAATCCAGTTGCTCAGACCTTGAGAAAAGAAACACTGATTTGACTTGGGACCAGTTGAGTTGGAGGTGCTGCCTACACTGATTACCTTCCAGTCTTTCTACCTGCACACCTTCCTGTAGTTCCTATCCTCCCTTGGAAGGTTCTCTTAATACTATATTTTTATAATATATTTTTTCATTACTTCCTTAATTTGTCATTAATTTCCACATGTTTTCTTCTCATTCAAATGGGATTTTCCTGTATGCATCCTCTTATTTCTTTATGCAACTTTGTTACTCAAATGCTTTTGCATTGTTTTTTTCCCTGAGTGTTTAATTTATAATTTTTTCTTTGTTAGCACAGCTTCTGGGCCTGATTAACAATTTCCTTTAAGCAAGTCAAAGCAAGCAACGCCTCACTCCCCACTCCCATTCTGATATTTCTCCTAAAATTCATTAACTCTGTTTCTAAATCAGTCATCAAAATCTATGAATACTTCTTGAAGACTTACCCACTTCAATACTTTTTGAAGCCTCGAAATCAAAATTTCTACAACATAATCTGTCTGAACGTTTGCTTGCATTTTCTGTTGATGACTCACCATGATGGTTTTATGTTTGCAAATAAAGTTTCTATAGTTCTTCTCTTCTAGATTTTCCCATTTGCACTGAAGGCCTTAAGAAAATCAATTTGACATATTTAACATATCCATCTAGGGCCCCCCATCTGATATGAAATTGGAAATGATTTCTAAACTTTAGAGCTATGCAGATTAAAACTTCACACATTTTGATCTGTAAAAAGATTAAGTGGTCACATAAGTTCTTGAAGTCTTCAGCAAGTAAGGAATGTTGATTTTAATTGTACCTGTGGTGAAAGAGAATTAGACTGGGTAAGGCAAGGGCCCCTCTGGGCAAAGCTGCTAAGAAATATCCATTGACCTTGACCTGTTCATGACCCTGAGGCCTCTCTTTCTCTGGGAGCCCTAAAGGTAAGCAAAAGGAGAAGGAGATTTGGTATCAGAGCGCATGACTCACCAGACCCTCTCCTATTAGCAAGCTGATGACTTATCTGTTTAAATCTTCATTCTACTCTGAGGAAAAGAAAAGTACTAGGATGAGGGTGTTTAAGATAATTTTATTGCTCTCTTATTTTCCCGATGTATAAATTAAGAGGTGACTAGGCAGTGCACAGCAATAATTCTTAAGTTTGTAAAATTGTAGGAACTACATGATTCTATAGAATTTATAAGACTATTGTGATTGCCCAAAGAGAAAAATTAATATAAGATAGCATCAGACACTATTTGAACATAAATATATCCACAAAAATGAAAATAAGATACTAAATTTACAAATGTTACTATAACCACAGTGAAATGTGTTTTAAGATATTTTGTAGTAGAATGAATGGGTAATTTTATAAGATCTTCATGAGTGTTGCCATTGACTTTTAGCTCATTCAGGGTCTCAAAGAAGGAAGAGAGAGAGCTGGTGTTGAAGGAGGAGAAGGGAGAAATAAGCAATCCACTCATGTGTGTGAAGAGACAGATCAACACAATTCACCAAATTGAGGAGCAGGGTTGCAATACACTGGTAGGTAGGAACTTTTGTTTTTAAGTCTAAAATAGCCTAATGGCACTGCTTGGTTTTTGGTAGGAGGGGAGCAGGAAGACATCACCTGTGTTTACAAACCTGGCTTCCAACATACAGATATAAACTGAGCTTATCAACTGGAATTCATTCTGAGAGCTGGAAATGGATATTATCATAGTTATGCACTGTCTCAAAATTTACAAAAAAATCTTACCCTGCTAAGCAACACATTGCAGAAAATGTGACAAAACAAATAATATGACTTACTTTCTTTGTATTCCACTATATTGGCTACCTTATTCTGGCTCCTGCTGTTTACCATTTAGATAAAATTTGTAGGTTGGTTGAGCTGACAAAAATCATAAGCAAAAGTAGCATGCTTCTGAAAGCTCATAGTCTTGTTTTATGGATTTGCATTTGCCTATTAGAGAAATTCCCAAATTTTGTTATTGTATTTTATTCCTGGGGGAGTGGAAATGATACTTATGAGAGAAAATGTTGTTTTGCCAGGAGTCGAATTTCGATGACCTTTAGAGCTAGACCTCTGAGACTCAATAGAACTTAAAATGGAAAGAAATTGTATTGATGCAATAGGAAATGACATAGGAAACATTTCTAGAGAAGCAAAAATGAGAGTAAGAAATGGAGATCAAACTCCACACTGGTAAGGACAAGAGATCCTTCTAGCAGTGTGTGCTGCACCCACCCTGCAGGCATGCGCACTGTCAGAGCCAGTAAGAAAGAAAGATTCCGCCACTTCAATTTAAAAACTTAGACTCTCTACGGTAAATTCCTGACTTATTTTCCTATGGCCATTACAGAGAAACAAACAGAAATTTCTCCATGTCTGATTTATCCAGTTGTTCCAAACTTATTTCTCCTTGGGGCCGAAACAAGCAGGTTAAAAAAATACGGCATAAATTTAAGCATAAAAATAGAGATGAATTTAAGTGGTTTCATGTCAGTAACCAATCAGTTTGATCTACATTTAAAGTGAGTTGATGAAGTGTGGGTTTTTTGTCAACATGGAGATGGCTGCAGGTGCTTTTTTCTTGAGAAAGGTGCAGTCATGTTTACTTTGTGATCCCAGCTAAAGTGCTGTGCAGTATTGTTAAAGAAAGGGATAGTAAGATAAGGCTTGTGGCATTTCTACAATGGACTGCAGAGTAAATGATTAAATGCCTGAAAGAAAATCAATCAGACCTATGGGGAAATGTAATACAGAAATGTGGGAACTAAGACTGGAGCAAAGTAATCAGGTCATCCTCCCACAATCACACCTCCAAATGTCAAATGCGTGCCACAAACCTTTAAAATGTGTATTTTGCTGTCATCTTGTACACAACTTTTCCTACCTACTAGAAATGAATAATTTAACTGTTATTTCAAAATCAGAACATCTTGGTACTAAGTTATTAGAACGTGACAAAATTCTAGGTTTCATCATAATTTTAATTCTTTCCTCTTTGCTAGAATCTTTTAAAACAGAGATAGTTATGTCTTTGGGATTAAGGATTCGTGTTACAACCATATCTTGGTGTTTGGGACTATTATATTAAGAATAAAAAGATGGCCGGGTCAGTGTGGCTCAGTGGTTGAGTCTCGACCTAGGAACCAAGAGGTTAAGGTTCAATTCCAGGTCAAGGCACATGCCTGGGTTGTGGGCTCGATCCTCAGAAGTGGGCATTCAAGAGGCAGCTGATGGATTATGTTTCCCTCTCATCTCTGTTTCTATCTCTCTATCTCTCTCTCTCCCTCTCTCTCTAAAAAATCAATAAAATCAATAAAAAACGTATTTAAAAAACGAATATTGTGACATTAAAAAAAAAATGAAAAAATGGCTAAACCAGTGAGTGTTTGGTGATGTTAACTTAAGAGAAAAAAGAGAAGGACCAGTCTCGAAGTTCAATTGCAAACGTTCACATATATTGAAAATAGTGGGCAAGATCATTGCTCTGGTTTTTACTAATCTGAAAATATAAAAGACAGAAAAAAGCAATGGGGATTTGAGAAATCATACAACTTTTTTTGAATTCGATAGCTGTATCTAGTAATTTTCACGTATTTTAAATTAGTGAACAGTGTCCTTGCAAACATTTATTGAGCATCTATGATGTGGAGGAACTTAGTAGGTCATGGAGGTATTTAGTAGAACGAAGAGCCATGTATATATATAAAAATACTTACAAAGATCTGATAGGTGAAAAAATATAAAAATATACAAGCTTCGGGGTAGTGCAGTGCCCTTCAAATTCTGGCTCTGTCCTCACTGATTTAACCATCAGTGACTCAGCTTCTTAGTCCGTAAAATGGGGAAACATCTGTCTTAAGTTTATTATGAGGGTTAAATGAGTTAATATATCTAACATCATTAGAATAGAGCCTCACACATAGTAGGCACTATATAGGGTTCAATTATTGTTATTACAGTGGCATCATAGAAGGGAGAAGTCTTCAGTATCCCCAGGGGTTTCGTTAAACAGAGCTAAAGCCTAAAGGCTGAGTCAGAGTTTAATATGAGCTAAGAGAAGAGTGTAGAGTGAAGAAAGTGTAGAGTGAAGAGTTAGAAAGGATACTACAGGCACCGAGAGCAGCTTTTGTCAGATGCAAAGGTGAATTTCATATTTTAGAGTTTAACTAAGGGAGAAGGGAAGAAATGATAAGAGATCAGGCAAAAAAAAAAAAAATTAGAGCCAGATTATGAAAAGCCTCATATGCCAACTAAGGCAGTTGTATTTTATTCTGTGTGGATGATGGAGAGACACTAACTACCTCTAGTCAGGGAAATGACGTGGTCAAATTGGATTTATTTCTGGAAATGAAAAGATTGATTTTAGAACAACTTAACTGGAAGATATTGGAATACCATATGCTTATGACTATGTCTGAAGTTAAATGACTATTAAAGGTTAATGTATAAATAAAAAATTAATTCACCAAGTTTAGCTTCTTATCAATACATGATAATTTAATGCCTCGATTTAAGAGCTTCCTATAGCGAGACTCTCTGGTGAAAGATCCTGGGAACCACTGTGTCCATAATTTTGTTCAAATCTAATGAAAAGTTTTTGTAAAATGGAATCTATATGAAAAATAGCAATGTGGACCAAAAACTGAGCAGAATGTTCAATCATTCAATAAAATTTATAGGCCATCCACCAAATGTAATATCTAAACTCTCTTCATGGAAAATGAATCATAAGCAGTGTCATCCTGCATTGACATAATGCTGTATAAGCTATTTCCAACGCCTCTCCCTCTTTGCCTTTTAATGTTAAAATTTCCATCTTTTTGGAGAGGGTTGAACATTTTATTTACTCAGAAAACACTTGAAGGTCTTTGCTATGTGGTAGACATGATTCTGATTACCTTAGAGATATAAACATTTGCTTTTTTACTCCCCATAACAATTTTGTGAGATAGATGAAAACTACAGATGGAGCCATGGATAGGGTAAGAAGGTCACAACACAGAGCCAAAATCTGAACCAGGTGACCTGGCTCCCAAGTCTGAGTTCTTAATCACTACATTAAACTCTCTCTCATATATGGATTTTTTTTATTCTGAAGGAAATCTGGGTAACTGTGACTATTCAAAAAAAGGCAACATTTCCCCCCTTATGTATAATACTATCTGACACTGCTAAACGTGTCTAAGAGATGAAACTAACTCAACTTATTTGTTTATAGATTTCAAAACTGGGTGAGCTTGCCTCTCAGCGGCCTCTTCCCTTTGTTTCCTTATAAGTGCAAAGACTACCCACTCTCTTTCTTGAGAGGAACACTCTTCACGCTTCCATTCTCCATATGTCCAGGCCCCCTCCCGCCCAACAACGAGTTCTAAAGTCCAAGCTCCGACTGAAGAGAGAACCTGTCTCTTCTTGAGTAAGCAAGACAGTGGTAAACCAATTTTGACAGTGGCCATTGCCACCTTCCTTTCTCATGACTCCAGTGACTTTTCTGTGTAGATATCTAAAGGACCCACAGATGTTTAATCACTCTGATGAAATGCCCACCTCCAAACAGAAGACAGGGAGGCAGTTCAAATTAAGCAAGCCAGAAGCCCACCCAGGCTCCATGCCCCCCAAAGAGCCACGTGTAAATAAGTGTAATAGACAGAACAAAGGAAGGTAGGAAGGAAGGGAGGGAGGGAAGGAAGATGGAAGGAGAAAATGTCCACCAGAGATTGTGAAAAAAGTGGCTGACTACACAGCCACGAGATGAAAACTCCAATCTGTTCCTAGAGCCAGCCAGGGCCCTGTTAGGGAACTTGAATAGAATCCTCATAAACCGAGTTCCCAATGAGAGATAATCCTGCTTAGCCACCTTCTGGTGGGAAGCAAAAGACCAGAGCTAGAGGCTGCTTCGATAGAAAGCCCCTATGGGAAAGTCAGTTTCCTGAGCGCCTCAGGTATAAATGACTATGGATATCTCCCAAAATGATTTTCCACCCTCCTACTGGCAGCCAGCATAGATGGCAAATGGTGAGTCTTGGTAAGTGTCCTGCCCGCTGTAAGACTAGTAGTTTGCCCTCCAGGTAAATTTTAAGGGAATCCTAAAATTAGACATGCAAACTGCCTAACGGTGGCAACTTTGTCAATAACCTTGGAGAAGTCTGTGTAAGTGAGAAAAGCCCAGGTTTCTAGGCTTTCTTATAAACATCATAAACAGTAAGGTGATTGCAAGTGCATCCTTAGCACCCTTTTTCCTTGAAGACCTTTTAGGTACAAAGATTGAAAAAAAAAAGAGACCCATAAAAATTCCCTTAATAGGCCCTGGGTATATTGCATATCACTAACGGTAATTACTGTGACTGCTGTAATCTGAGCTCATGGAAATGGCAGGAACATTTTTAAAAATTACTTTATTAATGATTTCTGAGAATTTATTCCATTGCAGAGACACTAAGTTCAATAGAGAGGAAGCTTCCATGTCAGCCAGGTCTGCAAAACATACCGGCATCTGACGCAGCTGTCCCAAATTATCCTTCTGTGCAGCCGTGTTTAATAGGGAGAAATTAGCCCAGAGAGTCAATGACATCATTGCTTATCAGGCTAATAACTGTGACTTCACCCAATTTAAACACACTGAAGACACTCAGAGGAGAGGAGAGGTGTTTTGTAGCACATCTAATTGTCTATTGACAGGTTGAAGAGCTTGGATACTCGTTCTAACACGCCCTTAAATGAAGGAGTTAACGCGAGCAGCTTTCCTCAAACTACGGTAACCCTGAAGTGCTCTGAACCTATGTGATACTTTTCTTACGAGAAGCACAAAATCAGCTTCCATTATTTGCCTGTTAACTGCTACAGCGTCTCTCCCTGTTGAGAGATTAAAGATTATTGTGTTTCTCATGTAAAAGATGAAATGGAAATAGAGACAACACTTATCGAGTGTGTTGGTTGCTGAGAATTCGTGTTTCCCTGGTATCTTTTATCATGAAATTCTCAGTATCTGTGTTTACATGTCAAAGGGCAGGAGGATCAGAAGAGAGGACAGAGAGGGAGAGAGAGACAGAGAGAGACAGAGAGAGAGACCATGGGTGTGTGCATAGTAATAGAACACTTAGTATTCAAATGGATATGCTGTGTGTGTAGGTGTGTGTATTTACTGGAATAATCTGATTGATTTGATCTAAAATTACCTGAATACTTTGAAATGATAAGTATACGTATATAATAAAAGTATAAAGAAGAGATTACATAACAGTCCAATGCACTCAATATCTATAATTAAATTTTACATATAGCTTTTATAAAATACTAATCTTATCATTCTCATCATTCTCTCTCACGACCAAGTAGAGAGTAAACAAAGAATTATATTGAATTCCAGTACAGCAGATAATATTCAGCTACACTCAGAAAATATCTAAGATAGGGTGGAAAAAAGAAAAAGATTATAGCAAAAACAACATTTAAAAAAATTTTGTAAAACCATTTCTTGTTTGAAAATATTTTGTATGGTACCAGAACACAGGGAGCAAACTTTTTTTTTTAATGTTTTACCCTAAGAATATCACACAAAATCTTTGCCACTAATCTTTGTAATGTATTTGAGAATGCTGGATAGAAACTGAAATATATTATAATTTTGATTTTTAACTTCAGTTTTTTGGGCTTAGTCATGGTAGTCCTCTCTGTAATAATAATAATAATAATAATAATAATAATAATAATAATAATAATAATAAACAACATAGTCCTGGATCTCCTTGGACAGAAATATTTCTGAACAGGAAATAGCATATGCCAGAAAAGCAATGCATTCAGAGGCATTAGACATAATGTTAAAGTCTCTTTGTACTCTTCCTTGGAAGGTCACATCTACTTAACATTTAGAGAAGGAAGAGCTAGATATTGAGCATCCATAGATCACAGTGCATTTTAAGTTTCCTGAATTAGAAGCAAGAACAGTCAGGCAAACATAATGTATTCAATTTGTCTGATTGAACAATTATTTTCTAAATATGTTAAGAAGAACTCTCTGCATTGGTTATCCACAGAGCACAATAATAAAGAAAGCTGTGTTTTGTTTTTAATGTTCTTAAGAGAAGAGAAGACAGCTATAGATTGGGAGAAAATATTTGCAAAGGACAAATCTCATAAAGAACTGTTATGTAAAATATATAAAGAAGTCTTAGAAGTAAACAGTAAGGGTGGGGGAAAGCCAATTAAAAAATGGGCAAGAGACCTGAACAAACACTTCACCAAAGAAAATATATAGGTGGCAAGTAAACACATGAAAATGTCTTCAACATCCTATGATATCCTATGTCATTAGGGAACTGCAAATTAACAGTTAGATACTACGACATGCCTATTAGAATGGCCAAAATGCAAAACGCTGACAACACCAAATACCAAAGAGGAAATGGAGCCACAGGGACTCTCATTCATTGCTGGTGGGAATGCAAAATGGTACGGCCACTTTGGAAGAGAAAACTACACATAGTCATCATATAATCTAGCAATCGCACTCCTTGGTTTACCGAAAGTTGAAAATTTATGTCCACACAAAAACTGCACATGAATATTTAGAACAGCCATGCTCCTAATTGTCAAAACTTGGAAGAAATCAAGCTGTCCATTAACAGGTGAATGGAAAAATAAACTATGGTACATCCAGACAGTAAAAAAAATATTCAGAGCTAGAAAGAATTGAGATATCAAAACCTGAAAAGACATGGAGGAAACTGAAATGCATATTACTAAGTGAAAGAAGACAATCTGAAAAGGCTACATACTGTATGAGTTCAACATTTTAGAAAAGACAAAACTATGGAGATGGTAAAAGGACTAGTCCTTGCCCAGGGTTGGGGGAGGAAAGAATAACTATGTCAAACGCAGAGGATTTTTAGGACAGTGAAACTATTCTGATGGGTATATATCATTATAAATGTGCCCAAACTCATTTACTAAACAGCTAGAATGAATGCTAAACACTGGACTTTGGGTGATAATGATGTGTTCCTGTAAGTTTCTCTATTGTAACAAATGTACTACTCTTGTGTTGGATGTTAGTGGGGGAAACTGCTTGTGTGGAAACAGGCGTATGTTAGAACCCTTTGTACTTTCAGCTAATTTTTGCTATGAACCTAAAACTGTTATTGGTGGAAGTAGAGTCCTTGAGGTACCACTAGGAAATTATATTCCTGAGGCCCCCATAGGAAGATGTGTTTTGTGGAAAGTTTTACTGATGTAAAATTAAGGGGGTTCCCCTCCAAGGTCCCATCTCTGTCCTTCCCACCATGGAAACAGTCCAACTGTGTCTCCAATAGGGTCAGAATAAAGGCCACTGTCCATAGTTTCTGCTCCATGTTAAATTACAGTCCAGTCCAGCATCCGGACATGGTTTTGGAGAGAGAATGCGCGAATGCATGGGCAAGTGTGGGTCAGAGAGCAAGAGAGAGCAAGAGCTTATTTGTCCACCTGGAATTACATATTTTCAGTCTTGGGGAGAACCAGAGGCTTATTCAAAATCACCAGTTAACTTCCCAAGATTTTGCAGTTGCATTCACTCCATCCCCCAAGCCAATGATCTTTTTCCCAGGTTAGACTGATAGGCCTTTAGGGTCCAGCAACTCCCTCTGAGCTCTTTTGACTTTTCTGCACAGGTCCTTATTTCCCCCTGCTTCCCTGACAATCCAGTACCAGAGGGGGCAAGGAAGGGGTGTGAACCCCCTTGGAGGGACAGTGCTGTGACTCCCTGGGTTGTGAAGCTGTTAACTTCCTGGTGAAAGTTTAAAGGCTTATGGTTCACAGCTGAACATGCTCAACAATTTCTGACTCTCCCTTTGCTCTCTCCTTTTTATTAATATTAATAACTAGCTAGTTACAATAATAACAAAATGGCCTTAAAACATTGTTTATTTACTTTTTTTAAAAAAGCATGTTAATGTTCCCTATTTGTTTTTTTATCTTCTTTAAATGTGAACATTTCATGTGAATTAATTGTTTCCTTTAATCTGGTCTTCTTAAAAAATTTTATGCTTATTATTGAAAGTATTACAGATGTACCCTTTTTTCCGCCCAATGACCCCCTCCACCTCGCACCCCCTCCCTCAGGTCTTCACCACACTATTGTCTGTGTCCATGGGTTATGCCCTTTCTCTCCACCCTTCCCTGAGATTTATCTGTCTGTTCCATGCTACCATGTCTTGGATTTATTTTGTTTGTCAGTTTATTTTGTTCATTAGATTCTACATATAAGTGAGATCATGTGATATTTGTCTTTCTCTGACTGGCTTATTTCACTTAGCATAACATTTTTTTCTTGTTTTTAACCATTAAGAGAGAAGGGGTGTGCAGAGACCCCTCCCATGTCAAGGCTGACCCTTGTAGTAGCTAAAAACAGACCAGTTCACAGGTTCTCCTTCAAGCTTGGGAATTATTGAACCTGAGGCAGCTAAACTTACCAGCTTCTAAAAGATAGAAGCAACAGCAAGAAATAGTATAGCATTAAGGCTGGTGATTTTGATCACTCTGGTATGTGACTTTGATTTTGAGGCTATTCGTCAGTTTCTGGCTCACAGAAAAGTGTATGTATACATGAATTGACTTCACTATGGCCAAAGAGGAGGCAAGATGGACAGATGAGTTATTGACAGTATGAGCTTTTGGGGTAAAATGCTCCCCCAAATACCCTTTATAATACAAAAATTCTAAATTTGGTTACTTCCCAAACCACCTTAACATATACTGTGTTTTCCTCTTAATATATGCTATGTTTTTCCCTTATGCTTTAATTAGTTTTAAGGTAATTCAGTCATGATGCAGATACTTTGGAAACATGTGGGATAAAAGGGGCTGGAAAGAAATTCAGAGGTACTGGGACTTAATTGAAATTTATGGTCAAATAGTTTTGATCATCAAAAACACAGTTTATGATGTCCCTGGTACCAGAGATTTAGTAGCTGAGAATAACTTAACATTCCATTACCATTTTTATTGCCATTTTGGAAAACACATCATGAACTCAGAACAGTCAGTCAACCGCATTTATTGAGCGTCACAACATAAAGAGCCCAGCATTCTACAGTGTAGGGAAAATCTACCTTGCAGATGCTTAAAATCTTATGACATTTTGAGACCTCAACAAAAATGTGAGTATAATTACCTCTAAAAGAGGCTGTCAGTATTGAAAAGGACCCAAATAGTTAATGACCTATGGCTAAGAGGAAGAATAGAGAATTGTATAACTAACATGTACCACAATGTTAACGGTTACTATCTGTCTTAGTTGAATTACAGGGTATATTTGCTTCCTCTATGCCTTTCAGTGATTTACAAATTTTCAATATTGAACTTGTATATGGTATTAATAAGAAAAACACATTTTATGTTTAAAATGAAAGAAAAAAAAGAGTTGTCATTGTTATAAATCTGAGATGAATGTACATATAACCAGTAATGGTAATTTGATAAATCCCAGAAAAATAGTTATTAGTGAAAGAATAGTTGGAAGAAAGAAAACCAATTGGGGGGAGAGAGAGAGAGAGAGAGAGAGAGAGAAAGAATACCCCTTGATCTGCAACCAGTAGGGTTAATATACTTTAAGCCAGAAGGGGGCAGCAAGGAGCTGTTCACTTTTTTTTTAAAAAAAAAAAGCACACCAAAAAAAAATTCCAGCGGCCTTTAGATTGGGAAAGGGGAAGGAGTGGAGACAAACTGAGCAGGAGGTGATACAGGGTAGGACTAGGGAGTACACAGGATAGAGGCAAAACCAAAGCAGTCAGAGCAGCACAGGCTAAAGCTAAATTCTGTGGTAGATTTAGGAACCAAGACAGAAACATCTAAAAAGATTGCTCCATGAGGTGGACTCTAGAAGGAGGGTTGGAATCTTTGTTGTTCAAAGTGTTAGGAGTCGGTGGGGTCCCATCTCAACCGCTGATCATCAGGCTGTAAGTGAAGCCTTTTAGTCTCAGACACAGAACTCAAGCCCTGACTCTTCCTTCCTGATCTGCACGCCCGAGGAATCATAGGATCATCCCTACAAGAGTAGAGCATGTGCTTTACCTGTACATGTGAACCAGCGACTTAATCCAGAGACAGCAACAACCCCACTCATACCCAGCCACATCTGCAAATCAAACCCTCCCAATTATCAGCCATGGGACAGATTTTTAATCTAGTTTAATTCTAACCCTTTCTTTAGTACCCAACATTTTGTTTGGGAGCTAGGAATAAAACAGGCTTGCATTAGAAAGACAGAATATTCATCCTTTACTTCCACTCCCTGGAGGCAAATGAGCTCTCTACCTCCCTTTCCCTTTCATGCTGCTGAGTCTAGAGGCTGCGTTGCCTGTGGGTTAGGAGCAGAGTGGAGAGTTCAAATCAAGATGTGAATTGTGAAAACCAACCTTACTGATGCATAACCCCTGTGAGTCTCAAGTACTCTGTCTTAAAAGTAAAACAAACAGTTGTGAAGAACAAATGATATAATTAACTTATAAAGCACTTTGCAATGTGCCCAGAATAGTGTAGGCTCTCAATAAATGCTGGCCATAATTTTTCACACTTTGCTACATTTCCTGACCTAACAAAACCAAAGCACAGTGTCTTTTTATGGTGATATTAGAAGACTGGCCATCAATTATCTTCTGTGTCCCTGTATTTTTCCTGCTTCATATTTTAAACATTTATAATTGCAACTCAGATTGGTGACAGTTTTCATTTCACAAATCAGCTTTTCTCACAACTATGCCTAAAAGTCCTCTCTAAATGCTTCTTAAATACATTAATTATGCAAAATTTCTCACCTGATGTATGAAAAAGCTAAGTTTCGAATAATTTCAGAATAAACGGAGTGCCACCTATTGAATAAACAGCCTTTCCCTGCCAGTGACAGCAATGTGTTTATTTGAAACCAGGTCATGAGCCTGCCGAAAGAAGTGAGGCCCTGGAAACAAATGTCTCTGGAGCAAATGGGCAGGTATTCTGCATGCAAAAAGGTGAAATTCACTATTGGGTATTGGGCTAACTGTGGGACTAATAGAGCACTCTGCAACTATATTGTCTTGCCTTTTAAAAAAGTACTGAGCCCCTGCAGGCCTTTGGCTACACACTGGATGCTGCTGACAAGATTATCAAGCCAGTTTATGTAGATAGCATGGGTGTGGGATAATGGTTGTACGGCACTTGAGAAATAAAGTGTTAACTCCTTCCAGTATGTTCTTCAGTCAAGAATAAAAATACATCTTTCAAAAGCTGAAATAAGTATTTCCTTGTGAAATTAAAGCCTCTGAGTCAATTTATTATTACTGACAAAACTACAACTGTAATATGAGTATTTCGAGGAACAATTTGAGTTTACTCAAATTTGTGTCTTTAGAAGGCAATAAATAACTTTATAATTTTGACAGGTGAGATCACCTGAGGTGCTTGGAGCAGAAATAGGACACTGTCTTTCTGAGCGAATGCTTTCATCTGAATTATTCTCTTCTTATATCCACATATGACCTTGAATTCAAATGACATTTGTTTTCTCAAAACATAAAATTACCTTTCATTTTCTTTTTTTCAGTCACACTAATGTCCAAAGAGTCTTTCCTTCATGGAGCAGCAGGACCTATAAGTCTCAGTAAATTATCACAGCTGGGAAACTGGCAAAAGTAGGTGAGTGGATCCCAAATTCAACATCAAGGTCCATCAAAAAGCTACAGTAATGCATTTGTGGCTTAGCTTAAAAAACAAACAGAAGCATTTTTCCTCCTCACTCCACCTCTCCAGCTTTGCTAAGGCAGGCCCAGGAGCCCAGTGCCATAGGTAACTAGAAGACACCAGGGACAATTCTGAACACAGAATAGAAACAATGACATTTCTGGGCCACTTTATATGCTTCCCAAAGCAGTTTCACATATACTATTATCACACACATCAAGTGTTACTTTCTGCTTTTGTAACCCAAAACTGAGGTATATAAAAGTTAAATGCCTAGCTCTCAGTTATGAGATTGTGTTTATTTATGTAAATTCATGGAGAGAAGCATCCGGCCCTTAGCCACAGACATCATCCAAAAGTTATTTGCAGGTTGGAAATAGAAAATTTGAGAAAAGAAATTTAAACTGGACAGTGTTTTCATTCTTACAGGGTTTCAGAAGAACCTTTATATTTACAAGCAAGGGCCAAAGATAGAGTGATATTTAATAAGCAGCAATGTGTTGGTGTAGCCTTGACCTGCCTCTATTTCTGGGTTTTCTGTGCTAGGAAGGTCATCTCCCTTGTTTTTCCCTGTGAATTCTTCAGTAGAGTGGGTGTGTTTGATGACAGCATAATTAATGATACAGGAGATAAGATATGGAGTTTACACAGTATTTTTGTAAAATATTTATATCACTTCATTCCTACCAGAAATAGCCCCTTTTTTTTTTTTTTTTTTTTTTGCACAGAACATCAAATTTGATATCAAAAACAGGTGGCAAAAACAAGCTAGTTAGGAAAATTCCAGGAGACCTCCAGACATCCCAAACTCAAGAATGTTATCTGCCGGTGACCACTGGCAAAATTAATATTTTAAGTTGTGCCAAAATTAATATTTTAAGTGTTCATTTCCCCTCTGGTATGCAATGTATCTAACATGATTTGCATGTGTGTGATATTAGGTACTAAAAATGTAATCTCAAAAGCAAATGGTAACTAGACCTATTGTGGTGATCATTTCATGATGCATACAAATATCAAATCACTATGATGTACACCTAAAACTAATGGGATAGTAAATGACAATTACATTTTAATTTTTTTGTTTTTTAAAAAGTATTAAAATGGCAAGAACAGAAAAGAGACTTTGTGGAGTACACTATTGCCCAGTTTGTAAAACTTGCTGTAGAGACAGTTAGTTTATGAATCTACTTTGTTGGAGGCCACTTTAGTCACATTCTGTCAATCTAAATAAAGGAGTCATGAAAAGAGGGTTGGCAGCATTACATAAAATAGTGACACTGCATCCAACATTTATTTAGAAGTGGTACCTCTGAGCTCCTTCAAAATATTATTTTGGAAAAACTGTGAGTGGTGCTTTTTGTACCAACACATAATATCTCTTTATTGGGTATGGAAATGATTCTGTTTAGTGCACCCACAGGCATGAAAGCACAAGGGTGATGTGATGTAATCTGTAATGTATGAGTCACGGGGTCAAACAACCAAAGAAGAGAGTCACGTTAGAATGTTCAATGTGATGTACAACATGGTGGCTGGGCAATCGTAGATAAAGATTTTTGTCAGAGTCTATGTTCTCCAATAAAAATTCCTTTCATCCCTGCCTTCAGTTTTTGTTGGGCTCCCCTTCTTCCACCTGTGGAGCAAAGGTGTCTGTGAATCCGGTTCCTCTTCCCTTGCCTACTCATTAAATGCCAATCTCACCAAGTTATTGTTCTTAGATACCAATTCTCATACCTGTGCATGCTCCTCCAGGCCTACCCCACCCACTCAGACCTCAGCTAGCACTCTTGGAGATTCCCTGAGTTTTTATCTCCAGCAGAGATCTGTCCTTAAAGCTTCAGCCTCAGTATCTAACTGACCACTGGACATGTCAACCTGGATGTATCCATAAGTATCTCAAACCACAGTACAACAGTGAGCCCACAACTTCCACTCTAATACTTCAGCTTTCCCAGCATTCAAAACTCAATACATGGTGCTACCACCTAGTCAACTGTATTAGAAACCTGGGTGTCATCTTAACCCCTTTTCAGTCTGGTGTCATTAATCTCTACATTCTCATCATGTTATCCTGGACTATAGAGTGGTTTCTAATGGGTTTTCTTACCGCTAACATTTTGCCCCTGAAATGCCCCCTTCACACAGCAGAGAGCATTCTTTACTTAAAAGAGAAACCCTACCGCTTACTCCTGTGCTTTAAACCTCTAGTGGCTCACCAGCTTCTACCTGAGGCTGTACAAGGCCCTCAAATTTGATAAAAGCTTCCTGAAGCCTGGTGTTCACCTCACCACGAGCTTCATCTTCTGTTTCAGCTCCAGACACAGGAGATCTTTGAGGTGCTCTGCACATAGCGCAGTTCTTATCTCTCTGTGTCAAAGGTTCAGCTAAGCTACCCCATGGGACTGGGCCCTCGACATCCAATTCATTTGTCTGAGTGGCCTGCAGGGGCCTACAGCTGATTTAGCCCCTCACACAAGCATGTGCCCTAGACAACAGCCCACAGAATCACAAGTAAATGTAAGCTTCTGATATGACTTTTCTTGTAATAAACAGTCTACCTTGTGTGCTCCTTAGATAAGACTCCCTCTGCAGAGCTTACTAAAATTCCAATCTTTTCTGTTCAAATTGGCAAATCCAGCCTTAGCCGGGAAACCCTAAAACACTCCACACACTGACCTTAACAAATGTATGTGCTCCGGGCCCTGCAGGTTCCTTTGCCTGCACCCTGCCTTGACCTCCCATGTGGCCCCTCGAGGCATACTGGGTACTTCCTCCTGCTCCGGTGAGTAATAACTTTCTCTATTTCAATTCTTTTGGGGTATTTTGTTGAATAGTGGCTCACCATCCTTAATCTGTTTTACTTGCAAGAAATGTCTTTCTTCCTCAGCATGGTTCACCACAGCACCCAATACACCTGGCTACTTACTAGCCATCCTTGAGGGCTCGCAGCCATGGCCTCTGCTAAAAAGTCAAGAAGGCGTTGCAGGCATTTCCCAGGCCCTAGATAAGGCAAATGACCCGAGGGTTCCAGTAAGCCTTCTGCCTACCTTCACCAGCATGTTACTCTGTCACACTGTAATAATCTACATTGTTCTCTGTTTCCCTTCTTAGAATGTGAGCTTTGAGATCCTGGACCTTTTCTTGCTCATCTTAGTATTTCACAGTCTCCAACACAGAGCCTAATACAAAGTAGGGGCTCCAAATATGTGGTTGAATGAATATGTACTTGACACTGCTCTATAAAGTCTTTGGTCATCTACTGAAACTAGTTTTGGGACATAATTGGGCTAGTTGTGAGAGGCATTAAAATGGGAATGTTAAGAGTGTACTAAAAATGTGCTAATATTTACTTTTATTAAAACAAAGCAAAAACACAGTCAAGGTGAGCTCTATAACATGGTGGCTCTCAATCATTTTCATTCCACTATGTTCACTTGAGGGGAAGAAGAAGGGTGAAGTTACATCCGCAGAAGTGGGAGCACATAATATGAAATCTTAGTTCGTCTCTGCTACAGCCTATAACAAATAACTCCTAATAGTTGTGGTGATGACGAATTAGTCATGAAGCTTAAGTTTTCCTGTTTTCCTATAAAATGCTCATGAGTGTACGGTGCATGGGAACATCAGCTTTCCTCCCCATCACAGTGCAGAATCCAAAAGTGCGAGGAAATTCTGGGAGAGGCTGTACTTTGACTTTAGCCAATAGTTTCAACATTTTATTGCCTCAAGGCCTTCATAGGCACACAGAAGTAGTTTTAATTCCTTTCCTACCTTTGTCCCTTCCTGATGGATATGCTATCAAGCAAGAAAAAAAACAAAAAGGGTTACCATGAGTGGAAGAAGGAGGTGCAGTTCCAGGAGTGGAATAATCTAGCCCTTTCCCATTTTCCCAAAGAAACACAGAGACAGAGGGAGGGAAGAGAGAACAAAGTTGTGCTCTCTATTCCAAAACAGACACTCAAAGGGGTACGACTTGTGGAAAATACAGTCTGGAGGGAAAATGAATTTTGAGAAAAGGAGTGCCTTGCTTGAAATATATGTTAAGCTCGCTCTTCATCTGAGCTTCCAGCTGCTTCTGGGTCATTTGGCTAATGGCATATGTCTCATCTTCTGCTAAGTGGGCAGTGACAATCTTGATTAGTTTTTCTTCAACTGACTGACTGTGTTTAGACCAAAGAAGAGCCAAAATAATCTAATTATAAATGTTTAAAGGCATTATTAAGTACTTTATTTTTTGAAGAAAAGAAAAATAGAGTTGAGAGTTCTTAAGTGGGACTAATAAAATCAAGGTTTCTTTTCTGGCTCTGCTGTTAAGTAAGGTATACAAACATTCTTTCACCTCTCTGAGCCTCAGCTTCTAATCTATAAGAGTAGAGAGCTGGGCTACTCGATTTTAAACTTGCCCTTCAGGTTCTGTGACTCGAGAGAGGCCGTGTTAAGTGCTGAGACTGGAAAGCCACACTACCTGTGTTCAAAGCCAAATGGGCCCCTTCTAGCTGTGTGAACTTGGGTAAATCCCCGCACTCTGGGTCTAGTTCCTTCATTGTAAAATATGATAGCACAAACCTTATTGATGTATTAGATTAAATGTGTTTATATATAAAGAATGTAAACACCCCTTAGTCTATTATAACTGCTATGTAATTTTTAAATTATTAACATAATCTATAAAGAACATTGTAATACCTCAGATTTGTTTCTACTGTGGATCACATCAGAAGATGTTTTTATTTCACTGTAATGTTAAAATCAATAAATTATATCCTTTCTTTTGTGTACCCATATTGTGAAAGAAAATTCACCAAGCGTGTATTCTACACACACACTCTCTGAGGAGTCTTCTTCGAGTCTCCAAAATTATGTTAACCTGTGGATTCCACAGTTTCTCTCTTCTGCCACATTCTAGGTCCCCTTTTAGGTCAATGTCATAACAAATTGCCTTTCTCGGCTTGCCCTTTCTAAGAGGTTGTTCATTTCTACTTGAACTGTTCCAAATATGTTAATAAATCTCTATAGGTTGCTTGATTACTTATAAAATATCTATATTTATATCTAAACCTATATCTCTATCTACACATATTTTTTTTTCATCTATTTTTACCCAGTCCCCAAAAGAGATGGAAATAGTGAAAAATGACCAGAAAATGTCTAGAGTTCCTGGATTGTAGCCTTTAACTATAACAGAGAAATCATATTACTGGAAGAATTGCACAATCCATGGTAGCCAATTGTCAGCAGGGCTGCCAGAAAGCAGTGTGTTCCCTTCTGAAATTACATGCTTATTGCTCATGTTGTGTTATTTGTTCTAAAGGTTAAACTTTTTGTTGCCCTTAAAATGTTATATGCCATTCCTTGAAAATCATCTTTGAAAAATGCTGAATTCAGGGTTTTATTTTCATTTAACTTACAAGTGGAAAGAGAAAGAGTTATTCTTTACATTCTGTTCTCTCAGTGAAAAGGGATCATTTAGAAACAATAGCATCTACTTTTCTAAACAAGGGAGTTATTTCCAACCTGGGGCTCATATGTTTGAGCGGAAGCCAAAAATGTCGTAGGTTTTCGTGGAGCCAAGGGCCATTTGAAGGGTGGTGTACAACCAAAGGACAGGATAAAGGAGTAAAAGCAAACTTCTGTGATTGACTTTTACTAGGAATAAAATTTTTTAAATGCTCAAACATTGGCCTTTTGAAAGTTATTTCAACTCTACCCAAACAACAAATGTTTTTCAGGTGACATGTAAGAACCTGTTGAGTTCTGGATTTATCCGGGTAGCCCTCTGGGCTGAAACAAACAGGCAGGCTCGTTTCAACTCGTCCGTCCTTCTTGTGAGCATTGCTGAAAACATACCTTCAGAAATAATGACATATTTTAGCAAGCACCATCCTTCCCTTTTGTGAAACTATTAAGTTATTATAAGCTAAGTACATATTCTCTGAATTAATAATATGCTATTTTCAAAGTCAACAGTCTTATTCATTTGCATGAGTTTCTGTTTTTCCTCGGAATAAACACATCCTGCATGTTCCCCAGCACTTTTTTTGCAAACATATTTCCTTCTAATTACCCTTACTGTAGAATTACTCTTTCCAGAGTAATCACTCTTACTATAGTGGACTCGATGCAAGGAAAAGAACACATTACTCCAGGGGCGGGGTGGTAGGGAACTGTTGAATTTTGCCCTAAGATATTTCTGCTTTTGTGAATACTGATTTTCAGTTAGGTCGCAGTTTATTTATTTCACCACCACCCCTGAAAAATTGGGAATGATGATATTTTATATCAAGACTATATAATAAAGAATCAGAGAATATTAATATTTGAAGAAATGTCTGATAGTCTAGTTCATATATCTAATTTTGCAGATAAGAAAACTGAATTATGAATAGATTAAACATTTTAGAGCTAAATAAAGAGTAAGATCTGGAACTCAGGTCTCCTCACTTTCTCCCCTACAGTCTTTTCATTGGATGATCTTGCTGCTCATACTTTGGTATTTGTTACACAGTTTAATTATGTGTCAAATCTAATTTTGTCCCTCTTTTTCCAGGTGAAACCAACTTTCTATGTCTAATATGACTAATCCTTAGCTACAATGATCCTGTTTCACCAGTTACACAGAATTACAAAGGAGGTAGTTGTATTATATATTTCAGTTATTTAATTCAAATGGGACTCTACTGGTTGGTATCGTAATCTGGCAGTTCAAAATGTCAATGGAGGATTAACATGATTTTGGACACCTTTTAGCTTCAGAATTTGGACAAGTGGATACAAGAACTCTGTTTGGAGAGATGAATGGAGTAAAGCAGAGTCTCCAGTAACTACTGGGTTCTTTAAAATGGAGAGACCTCATGGATCAGAAAACAGAGGTCTGGATGCATATCAGAAGTGGGAACTAAGCATCAAAAGAACAAAGCAGACAAAAATCAAAGTATACTTTTGTCATTTCTCCTCTGTTTATGACCAAGATGCTAGTCAGTTCCCAGAGCTCTGTATCAGTACCTGCCTCTTGTCCAAATTTCATGGCAGCTTTTTTTCATCTGGTTATATACAGCCCCCACCCCATCCTAACCCCAATCCCCAATGCAGAAATATTGTTCTAGGAAGGATATAAGGAACAGTCAGGAGCTTCATAGATCAGCCCTGACCTTTGTTGGAGGCAAAAAGAGTGATGGCATCTTAATAAACACTCAGGTGGTGAAGTATGGGGAACAAAGTTTAGGGGGGAGAAGGGAACATGGCAGCCTGTCTCTTCTGTTACCACCAGCCCCTGGGAACCTAGATCATCTTGTGGCCACCTCTATACCTGACACTTTTGCACTTGGAATTAAGGGAAGCCCTGTCTTCTTCTCTAGAATGCATCTAGGCTCATTTTCTGCCATAACCCTTTCTCTATATCCTACTAGTGCTTTCTATGGGTTTTGCTCCAAATCAATCTGGAGACTTGAACATTTATGATGAACTCTGACCTCATGCACCCAAGAGTGTTGTTCAGCTCCTACTAGTGATGCAATTGAATTAGAGTGAACATTCATTTGTTTGGAATTGAGTGCTGTCAAACTCACCCTAAGACTCTTGTCCCTATGCCCATGTTTACCCCAAACTGTCCCCTTCTCCACTAGCTTTCATACTCAGTATGCTGCAGAACCAGGGTATTAACACCTGGTGAGAGTCTGGAAATAGAAAACTGGCTCAACTTCATGCTTGCCTAGATGTGCTCTGTACTCTGCATAGATGAAGATCATGGCCACCCTTGGAAGAGCTGGCCATTGTCCAAAACTCTGCCTTTTTACATGTCAAGAGCCATCTAATATCTCTAGACCAGTGGTTTTTGAAATGGAGTTCAAACACCACTATGGGTGTGTAAGCTGACCCATTAAACCATATATGGAAGAAATGTTAATACCAGTATTTGTATCTACTTTTATCTCTTATTTTTTATTGTCTACTCTTGAACAATGTACATAGCATATTAGTGTCTGTGTATAATTTATAAATAAATAGCATATATTAGAGGTGAAGGCAAAAAACATTTTTACTGATAGAGATGCATGACCAAAACCTTTGTAAACTTCTCTTCTACTGGGACAAGCACTGGGTGACACAGGGTAAGTAATCAACAAATCATATTGGAGTGATTGTTTAATTGAGGGATAAACAAAACAGATGAAACAACTGCTTTGTGGTCTGGTGCACATTTAAAGCCTTTCTTCATCATCACCCACTTGCCCCAGTTAAATTTTTAGTATCATCCATACCTAAAAGTGTTCAGGAAAGGAATTTTGTCATCAAGAGCAAGTTGTGCTTGCAAGCTGTGAGACTGGCAACTCATAGAATTATAAAGTGACATAGATAAAACTAATTAAAAGTAAAATTTGGTGAAGAAAAGTCTCAACCAAGACCTGAGGTGAGCCTCAGAATGTATTTTCCTTGACTCCCCAGGGCTTTGATTACCTCTTCTCAGAATTAATGAGAAGCCCAGTATCCCAATACTCAGTCACCTCAGCAAAGAAGAAATCTCATCAGAATAGCTGATTGTTTAACATGACATTTTGGAATGCTCAGCTTGACTTAGAAATACCCAAATGTATTCAGGAGTAAACAATGAAATTCTGAGTCCAGAACTTAAATGAAGCCTGTGATGACAGATTGATTGTCCTGTAGCTAGCTATAGGTTAGAGTATCTGAAGCTGTCATATGCATGTTCTATACTCAGTGCAGACTATCCTCATGAGACTCAAGTGTTAGTGACATGATTTTGACAATTTATTACAAACCGAGGGCAATGTAAAATAATTAATGTAATGCAAAATACCTTGTAAAATATATAATGTAATGTAAATGTAAAATAATTTGGAATTTGGATGAAGACTGTATTTGAAACATAAAGTCTATAGAGCTGTATGACCAACCAAGCTTCTTTCACTCAGTGTGGAATTGTTGCCTTATTTTCATTTTATTCAGAGTAACTCTAATATTATTTTTGAGAAGCAACAATCCAATGATAGATAGAATTCAATAACAATTATCTATATAAAAAAAGCTCCTGCATTTTCATGGAAATTAAATTCTGGACAAAAGCAGGTGTCTGTATAAACATTTTTTTTTTTTTTTTTTTATTGATTTCAGGGAGAAGGAGAGAAAGAGAGAAACATCAATGATGAGAGTCATTGATCGGCTGCCTCCTGCACGCCCCCTGCTGGGGGTCAAGCCCACAACCCAGGCATGTGTCCTGACTAGGAATCGAACTGCGATCTCCTGGATCCTAGGTCGATGCTCAACTGCTGAGCAACACCGGCCGGGCTGTGGAAACATTCTTGATATGAGGATTTGGGAACTCCCATAGGTCTCCAGAAAATACCTCACTTTCAAAAGGAACACTGATAATCCTATTATGGAGTGCCTACTATGTGTTAGGCTTTGTACTATGTATTTTAATTAGTTTTCTCATTAAATCTTCAGAATAATCCAAAGGGATTGGAAACAGATTGGCGATATTAAAGGTTTATTAACAGTCACAAAGCTTGGAAGTGGCAATACCAGATTTTAAAGGTAAGGTTATCTCATGCCAAATCCTCTGCTCTTTAAAATTAAATCTCTTTTACTGTCATTTTTAAAGTATTCAAAAACCATGGACTATTACAATAATATATGTACTTTATCTCATATCTGCCATAAATCTAGGCATTTCTAGGGGGAAATGGGGGGACTATAAGCATGAGAAGAGATGTAGCATTGTATAAACATTCCCCTTTCATCCATAGCATAAAACTTTTTCAACATAGTAAAATATACAAAGTGAAGCTTTACCCAAGGTATTTGGCAGTGACATTGCAGTGAAAGGTAATGGCAACAAATGGATGGTAGATGTGAAAACACCTAGGAAAAACAAAATAATTGTGAATCTCTCATGCAGGATGCTATTTTTCTTTACAACAGTAAGCAAAGGAGCCTAAGCTTTCAGTGCATGAGAAAAGAGAGAATCTAAGTGGCTGAGGCTGTGGGAGAGATTTTTTCTCTCTGAGAGAGGAGTCGAGGCCCTAAGAGAATTAAAGGAAAAGGAACTAGTGGTAGGAAGGGTGGAGAGCTTGAGGAGAAGAGCAAGCTCTGAGGAGCAGAAACAAAAGAGCATCTACAGACAGCCAGTCCTCTAAAGAGAAGAACACCCCTCACTTGTTGATCTCCCTTAGTGAACATCTGAATATCCTTGCTATCAGAGAGGGAAGGTCAGCTTGAGCTAGCACATGACCTCCACGCAGCCAGTTAGAGGCCCTGCCAGGACCTGATATCTTTTGGAAGTGATAAAAATTAGTGGGATCAGTTAGTGATTACTCAGAGTCTTTGCATGGCAATCCACGTTCCAAGGGCAATGGAGCCGTCAGCGGCATCCTTCAATAGACCAGCTTTGTGGCAGAGATTTGCCTGAATCTGCCTCCTTTGGTTTCTGCCAACCCTGGCTCTATAGCCTTCCCACAGTTACCCTTCTAATAAATCCCTTAGCCAAAAGTTGTTTCCGTTGCTTGCAACAAGAACTGTGATTATAACATACTGAAATGGATGTTGGTGGCAAAAATGATGCCTGGGAAATGCAAAATTATAGCTTCTATTGAAAAATATTCAGAATAACTTGGATGAAGAATAAATCACATCCTAAAGCACTATTTGAACAAAGGTCATCTAAGGTCTAAAAGGGGGTGAGAAATGAGCAGGACTGAGCCTTGCCAAACATCCCATTGAAACTAAGGGAATATGGACTGTCTATCAGGTGTGCACAAGAAGTCTGCACTGTTTATTGTATCATGGAAAGCAGAGGAGCCCCTTCTCTCTGCAGCTCCTAGTGACCTCCTTGGGGTCATCACTCGTGGCTCAGTTAATACCTTGTCATACTCTTCTTCATCTTCTATGTGTATGTAAACAGTCTCAAGCTCCCCAGTGTGACTGAAATCTACACAGACCCGGAGAGATGAAGACCAAAACAGGGCCAAGGTTAATCCTGCCACTTTCTAAGCATCATTCACAACATGCTCCTGTGAATACTGTCTTGGGAAATTAGCATAGTCATATTGACTTTGTAGAAATCCATAATTTAGCTCCCCAAAATAAGAACACAAACTGAATTCCATAATTAATTCACATTGTGGCAGTGTGTGAATTATAAGTTATAAGCTCAATACTGAGGACAGCAGTCCTGCTGTTCCCAGAATGTTAATTTTCACAACTCAATCCCTGCAGCAACCTCTCCATTCCTAAATAGCTGTAGCCCTCACAACCAAGCCTTGCTTAGCAATGTAAAACTTTGTAAGCCAGTATTTCATTTGATCCTCAGAAAAACTCTGGAGTTAAATTAATTCCCATTTGGAGATCTGGAATCTGGGGCTCAGGGTAACTAAGTGCCTTATTCAACATCATACAGCTCATAAATGGCAGTGCCAAGGAAGAAATTCACCATGTTTTTAAACAGAGCTCAATGATATTATTAGAGTACATTTGTTTTTCTATAGATCTGTGTGTTGTGAGAGTTATTTTTTCAAGGTAAGTGTAGGGCATCTTTTTGGAAGGGGTATTGGAAAGTCATGCTAACTAAAAGTACCTCTTACAGAAGGCTGAAATACTACTCTTAGTGATGCATTGCCTTCTGTTAAGCATTTTCTCTCTTTGCCTACCTACTTTTAAAATGCAAATGTACCTGAAAGGATACCACATTGTATCAGTGATTGTTATCCTATTGTTCCTTCTAATATCCAGCTAGTCAACACAGCAACAAAACAATGAAAGCCTGGGGTTATAAGAAGATGCTTTAAGGAAGAAAGAGAAAAATGTGAAAGCTTGAAGCTGTTCTTTACAGCTCCCTGGATCCAGTCTCTCCCTCCTGTCCTGTGGGTGCTCACCCTCACCTAGAAACAGCAACGGAGATGCTGAGACCCAGCAGGTTTCAGACCTCATTTCACCCATAAAACTGCCCCTCTGGAATCTGGAGCAGATAAACATAGAGGCAGATGACCAAGCCCACAGGTATGTCCCTCACACTGTTTTCCTTATATTGGTTGAGTAAAGGCATGAAGAGGTCCCATCGATCTTCAGAACCTTCCACACGAAGACCCCTAAGACTACCACAAAAGACCAGATGTTGCTGATTCACAGGTATTAGCCTAAGAAAATTCTTTCTGAATAACGTGCCAAGACAAAATTTGTTATTTTACAAAACAGTAAATATACAGAGCCTATAGGAGCCTTTACTGTTCTACAAAACTAAGACCCAGAGAGGTGAAGGTACTCTCAGTGATGCACTGAAAGATTTCAGCTTCCTTAGAGCTGCTTTTACACATCTGTGCCTCCAAGTTCCAGGACGGCCCTGCCATCGCCGCTGCATGTTTTAAACATCCAAGTAATTCCTCCCTCCAGGCAACAACAACAGACATCCATTGGAACGGGTAAGACTTGCATGCCATTAAGATAGCTTTTCTTACATAAAGGTCTCATATTAGTTTATCAAAGTGTTAGATATTAGGCCACCTTGTAAGTTGTATAAATTTCCCTATTTTCCCCTTTTTCCCCCTAGACGAAAGGGAATAAGGTTTTTCGTTTTGCTTTTTTTAAGTCCTGAAAAGAGAAATAAGAATTGATTTAAAGAGGAAAAAAAAATCTGTATCTTGATTAAAATCATTAAAAAATAAAAATTTTAGTTAACATTGCATTTTTAAAATTAATGCATATAAAAATCATGAGAAAGGTACATTCCCTATATATAAAGAAAAATTATAGACATATGAAAACAATTAGTCTTACAAACTGAAAAGCCAAAAATCAAAACCCATTTATATTTTTATTAATGCAAAAGCACAAATGAGATCATGTTCGGAAATGTTTTTGTAAACTTGTTTAAGAAGGATTCTGAGGCTGTAGTGCTGTTGGCCAGTGGAGTTAGACCACCCTTTCCCTGACATCTATCTGCATTGTCGTTGGATCCTTAGCAAAACCTGCTGGGTATTGATTTTCAATGCCCAATTTAACAGGAGACTTGGAGCCCCCTAAGGAGAAAGGCTCAGGTCTCCCTGGAGACATGCACATGCAGATGTACACATCTGATGGTGTTGCTGTTGAATGGAGGTTAGACTGCAAAAAAAAAAGGCATGGGCTCTGGATAAGAAGCGCACCTTAAAGAGACAAGGGATATGTACCAATGAATAGAAATAGCCCCCCAGGATAAAGGAGGAAGACAAGGTACAGGTTCTGAGTGCACTCTCTGGCTTAAAAAGAACCCAGCACTATCCTGTCACCCAAGAGCCTCAGTTTGACCTTTGGAAAATGAGCGCGCGCACGCGTGTGTGTGTGTGTGTGTGTGTGTGTGTGTGTGTGTGTGTGTGTGACCTACAAAGCACTGTCACTAAAAAGTTATCACACTTTGTACTCCAGGCAAGCCCGGGGAAGATTTTTCAAAATTTGTAGGGGAAAGCTACTGGAAAGAATTGGAGATCTTATTAATGCAGGTGAGGCCTGGAAACCATCACCATTTGAGCATAAATGTAAGTATAGTGTCATTTATATATATATTCTTTTAGGCCTATAACACAGTGGTTATTCAGTAACCTTGTTTTCTAGATTGTCTCACTGCCATATTATAAGGAAGGTCAAAGAGTAAATGATACAGCTCAATCGCATAATCATATATTATCCAAGACAATTTTTAAATACCTACTCTCTAGAACTAGGTCTCATTTATTTTTTATTTTTGGTATGCTGAAACTTTTTCTGTTAGTGTTGCAATGTTTCTGTGGACAGGCTGTAGCACCTAATAAAAGTCCTTTGAGTGAGAACATTTCATATGACTCATATCAATACATCTTAACATTTTTGGATCATTTGACTTTTTTGAAAATGTGATGAAAGATACGGACATTCTCCCCAGAAAAGGGCACATGGATATGTAACCATAGAGTATCCCATTTATAATCCCCTTCAACACTTCCTTTCCTCCAACATCTCTCTTATACCTACAATCTCTGACTTGTACCCTAAGAAAATCTTCCTGGCACCCAGCCTCACCAGCTTCTCACCTTCTTACACCCACCCTCACCCTTTTCACAAAGTTCAGACTTTCTTTAGTTTATTATTTACACTCCCCTCCATGTGGTCTTTCACCTGCATTCTCCACATCAAAGGAGAGCCCAGCAAGTGGCTTTACTAGAAAGAATCCTTCTTCTCCATCCTAAGATTGGGTGAAATCTTAGGTGATGGGTGAAAAAAACATAACTTTCTGCAGAGAGTGGGTGAGGGAAAGAATCCAAACCCCAAAATGCTTAATTCCTTAGTTCCCTAGAGAAACACCCTGTCATTTCCAGATGTTAATACCGATGCCCTTATCCTATTTCCACATCCATAAACCTTTAAAACAAAATTGAAGATGAGGTCTCTTCTGGGGGTGGGGGTGGGGGGTAGAATCCAAGGGACCATGGTTAAGAAACTCTCAGGTTAAGATTGAGATTTTGCTTGAGTCTTTGACTTTCTTTCACTTGCTATTGGGCAAAAGATTCATTTTAGTCCAGAAAAAATTATTTAGAAAAATGTCCATAGTCCATCATCCCAAGTAATCATATCTGTTGTTTGCTCTGACACTCTTGAATACTGTAAAGATATCCTCTGGAGACCTGGGATGCAATCCATAAATTTAAGAAAAAATCAATAGTATAATAATCTGCATCTCAAAGACAGGTAATAGAACTAGAAAACGCTATACATTCCAGGCGCTCTGGGTTGACATCACATAGCACCAAAAGGGAGGAGGTCACAATGTCCTTCTAACTGTGGGCCCAGCATTCTTTCTCTTTTTGTTCTCTCTCTTCCCCCTGCTTGAAAGTATTTGACTGAATTAGGATTCCAGAGGAACATTTTCCCCTGAAGGTTTTCATTGCTATGTGATTTTACTTAGAAATAGTATGGCCAGTCATTAGTTCTTTATACTTTCATTTAACAAATACTTATTGATGATCTTCAGCTACCATGTTAGTTGCTGGGGCCATAAGAATAAACATGATTTAGTATCTGTCCTCAAGTGGTATGATAAGCTAATAGGAATTACATCTACAAAAAGGCTATTCTGTGAATCCTTAAAAGGTATGCATAACCCTGGATTGGAGCATCAACTGCCTTTTGACCCAGTGATCTCACTTCTAGGAATATAACCTAAGAATCCCAAAACTCCTATCAGACAGAACTTATGCACCCTTATGTTCATAGCAGCACAGTTTACAATAGCCAAGATCTGGAAACAGCCCAAGTGCCCATCAGTAGATGAGTGGAGAAAAAGCTGTGGGACATTCACACCATGGAATACTACGCAGCTGTAAAGAAGAAGAATCTCGTACCCTTTGGGACATAATGGAAGGACCTGGAGAATATTATGCTAAGTGAAATAAGCCAGGAAGCGAAAGACAAACATCACATGATCTCACTTATATGTGGAATCTAAAGAACTTAATAAACTGATGAACAGAATAGATTCAATGACATGGAAGCATGGATCAGACTGAGGGATCTCAGCGGGAAGGAGTGGAGGTGGAGGGAAGGAGGGGAGAGAGTAACCAAAGAATTTATATGCATATATGCACAACCCAAGGACACCAACAATGGTGGGGAGAGGGACTGGGGAGGAGAGTGGGGCAGGTGGAAGGGGTCAATGGAGAGAAAAAGAGACACCTGTAATATTTTGAACAAGAAAAAAAAAAAAACCTTTCTGAAAGAAGTACATCTGAGTTGAGGCGTTAGCTGAGTGAAGGTAATGAGAGTGAACCAGGCAGACTTATTCTCTAGAAAGGTGAGTTGAAGTGGAGAATATTGGATGAAAATATTTAGCCTCAAATCAAGCCTGTGAAACAAGACTATACAGGATGGTGAAGAGGAAAAAAGGTTTGGATTCAATCAGAGTACTTTAATTGTAGCCGGATATTTGGTTCCTTGAATTTAAAGCTTGTGATAGTACCTGGCCGGGCGTGGCTCAGCAATCGAGCATCAACCTAGGATCTAGGCAGTTGGGGTTTCAATTCCCTATCAGGGCACATGCCTGGGTTGCGGGATCGATCCCCAGTCGGGGGCGTGCAGGAGGAACCTGATCAATGACTCATCATTGATGTTTCTGTCTCTCTCTCTCCCTCTCCCTTCCTTTCTCTGAAATCAATAAAGATATATTAAAATAAAAATTAAAAAAATAAACCTTGTGATGGTAATAAAATTGGCTTAGTTTGTAGGACAGAAGATAGCATAGAGGAGATGGCCACTAGTTCTTTTTTGATCTGATATAAGAAGGAATAAAGGAGATTTTTTTTCCCTGGATAGTTGATTTCTGAGTAGTTTTGGGAAGTGTGCCATGATGGGAAAATTACCAGTTCTGATTTATTGTCTTCCTTGTGAGGAAGACAATAAATAATAAAAAATAATATTTTTTTGTTTGAAATATTATAAATTCTATGATTCAAATTGCAATTTTAATTTAGATTCCAATGTCCAGGATAAAGTATGTCTAAATTATTGACAGACTTGGGTATCCACTCTAGTCTTTCAACCTCCTACCTACATTAATGAGTACTGTATAATTAGCAGATGATAATGAGAGTCATCTGTATGATTAAAACATTTATTTGAGAAACAAATTCTTTCATTCCAAAAGTAATCAAAATATCAAACCATAGCAGCTCCCCAAATGATAATTTAACTAGAGATAAATTAAAGTCTAGTCCTGTAACTCAGGACTCAGGTGATCTATAATTGGTTTACTGCTTACTTAACCTTAAGGAAATTATCTATATCCTGTGGCTTTGAAAAAAACACTCTTTTCTAAAAATTTATTTGTTATTCTACTCAGTACTAGAAGAATGTATTGTGCTCAGAGTCACATATCTTCCACAACTAGAGACTCTCAGCCATTGCCTTATTTTTTATGCTGGAATCATATGAGAAAACAAAGAAGATATGTAAACTATTCCAAAGCTGAGGTGGTTCTAAGCAGGTAGCACTATGCTTGCAGGGATCCATTTTTCTACCCTTTAGAGTAGAAAACTATCACTTTGAAACAATTGTGGTTAGTGAAAGTCCCCCACAGAATGAGAGTAACAATGAATGATGTTTCCATACACTCTATAAGACACATGGTTTATTTCACAACTTGTTATGTGAAGTGGGTCCAGACATAATCCAGGCCTTGATTCTTATATCGTATGCCCAGAACAAAGCCTTCTCCCACTGGCTATGTTCTGGTTTAAAGGCTCATTATGGGAGAGTATTTACAGCTAATGCTTTGCCTAAATCAGAGTAGATTTAGGCAAACCCTTAGTAGACTCTGTTAAACCCTTGTTTTGAGACCCAGAAGTATATAGTCTTCCACTTTTCTTAGCCTCAGTATCTTCATTTAGAAAACAAGAAATTTTGGAAAAGAAAACTTAAGTTTAGAAAACTCATTTGAGTCTTTGTTCCATCACTTGCCAACTGTGTATTCTTAAAAACTCATTTAACCTAAATCTTATTATCCCAATTTTACCAATAGGAAATCTAGCACCCATCTCACAGGATCTTAAGAACTAATGAGAAAAAATAAAACAAAGTATTTCACAAAGAACCCTGTGTAGTTTTATCAGATAGTCTCCATTGCCAAGGCAAAGACATGTAAAATACTTTCAAACGAGCAGTGAGAGGCATAAAATCATTAAATTAGTCTTTCAATTTTCCAACATGCATTTTGTTCATTCTTTCATTCAACAAGTGTGTATTAACTCTGTATTTCTAATTTGCAATCCCCCGGGAGAATTTTAGGTGTTGAGAGTAGTGTGACACTGGAACCATCCTATTATTGGTGACAAGCTGTGGCTCCTCAGACACAGGGAGTGAGCCAACTGTCATCATGACATCAAGGGCCCATTTGTGCATTAGCTAAAGCCTTTAAAACCATGTAAGAAGCCCAAATTCTGAGTTAACTGAGTTGTCAGAACTGTATGCCATCCCAAGAATGCTTTGTAGAGTAGCACTGTTCTATAAAAAATAATTTTTCTTATATTTAAAAAAAACCTGAAAGATTCTGGAATTCCATTTCTTTCCAAAAGAGTAGCCATATTTGAATTTTCTTAGCAGCTTGCTGAGACAGTGCAAAGCTAACAAGAATCAAAACAGACTCTTTACATAGTTTGTTTGGGTCTAGAGGAAATCTGTCCACGAGCTTTTGTGAAGGGGCCAACATGTCAGCATATGCCTGACTACAGTGAGTTTATCTTTCAATTGATTTAGTCCATTCTGGGGAATCAAGATGATGCAAGAGTGTGGCACATAACCAAGCTCTTTCTCTTCTCATTGACACAGGTGACAGAAATGTCCTTCTTCTTGCAGATCACTTGATAAGAAATAACAGAGTCAGAGACTAAGTTTAAATGCATATTACAGTGTTTTTTTTGTTCGTGCTTTAAGATGTTATTAACATATGGTGTGATTTTTACAACAGTAATGGTTGTCAATAGTAAAGAAATAGAATGAATCCATAATTCTGCTGCCTTGGGGTTTACACACAATTTCCTGGAACATATGCTCTATTAGTGGAGTCTGAAATAAGTCTTTGGGCTTCTAGAAATGCTTAAAATTGAGCTGCAAATATGGCAGCCGTCCTTATGAGGCATTCTCACAAATAACTCTTCAGCTTGGATGTCCCAAGAAAATGTTGCTCTCTATTCAAATTCCTATTTCTCTGAAGTGCCCTGCTATGCATACATGGCAAGGGTATGAACTAAGACTTCATCAAGATTGTGCAGCTGAGTAGAGGGCACCTTAGGTTTTGTTTTTTTTGTTTTTTTCTTGGTTATTTGTACAAACTGCAGCCACAGAACTCTAGAGAGCATGGCAGCAGGTACCAGACTGGCACAGCCCACACCTGAGTAGAGAGTGGCCACGGCAGTATCTTGTCCTCATGCAGAAACATGTGAAGGACTGTTGGGACCAACAAAACACTTGAGGTAGGGGCAAGTCAGAGGTCTCCCAGAAACAACAGAGGCATGTTAAAGTACTAAAATGCCAGTGCAAGGTGATATAAACACCACTTACAATCTCATTCCTATCCGCAGGCTTCTGTAACTAGGTGGTACACTGTTATACATAAATCTACAAACATTACTTGAGAACTTAATATGCCCAGGTATGCATACACACCGCACCAAGCCCCTCCCTCCCCCCCACACACAGAGTAAAATGTAGAACATATTTATATTAACAAGGTTTAGCATTAGAAAAAGAATTTTAAGATGAGAGAGATTAGGGGTCTAACAAAACTGTGCATGCTAATCTTGTTTTTGGTCAAACATCTACTGAATAATGTTGGATCTCTGATTATAAAAATACCGAAGTTTTAATTCTGGCGTTCTTAACTTTTCTTGGCTATGATTGTGTTTCCCTATTTGCATGTGGTGCATTTTTCAGCTGTGGAATAAAATGATTCTAGAAGATGGGAGCTGAAGACAGCCTACCCAGCTGACCTTGAGTATCAGAAAACAAAACGTACGCCATGTCCGTCACTATCAGCATGTTCTCTCTCCCTTTCTCCTCTGTTGCTTCTAGCTGTTTGTCTCCAAACAAATGCTATACCTGGACATCGAGATCAAAGAAGCCAGTTCTCAACTGGTAGAACCTCCAGTGACTGCTCTCCCTTTGATCCTGGAAATTCTGAACTGGCCATCCTGTCCTCTGCTTACTTGCTCCCAAAGGTGCTCGTCCCACATCTTCTTTATCCCTAACTCCCATTGCTATGAGCTTTGCCTGAAATGCAGCCCTCCCCAATTTCTCCCTGCTTTCTCCATCGTATTATTCTAATGGTCTTTTCTCACTGTGATGCTCAAGAAAGCAGAGTCTTGTGCCAAAGTTATGAGGTAGAAAGCAACGTACAGTGTTCAAGTGCTCCAAGAAGCTGCACGTAGCTGGTGCACCACCATGCAGAGGTTTACATAGGATGAATTAGAAAAATAAGATCTAGTTAAATAAACTGTTACCCTTTCAGCAGTGAAAACTTTGAATTTTTATCTCAAGCACAACAGTGACATTGTAAAGTGGGAGGCATAAACAATATATGTTGAACATTCGCAAAGGGAAGAGATCATTATGAGTTGTGTTACAAAAGATTTTTCCAAGAAAAGAGCCTTTAAGGGTAGATAAAATATGCATTGTCAAAAAGGACCCAGGGGCAGCATGGATGTGAGAGTTAACTCTGGATGATGCTAAATTGGTATTTCTGGCTGGAGAGATGTGTTTGGGGAGACTAGTAATGGGTAAGGGTGGGGAACCAGAGTGGAGCCATACTATAAAAGGCCTCAAGCTTAGACTGATGAATTTGTATTTCATGCTTTAGAACCAGCGCTCTCCTGTGCCTTTTACTTATTTGTCTCCCAGAATCAGCTTTGGGTCCTATTTTCTCTCCGCATCCATCTGCCTCATGGTGAAAGGGTGCCTGCATCTGCTCTGAGTCTCTTGTCAATTTCTCCATGAGGCAGATGGTCTATTTCTGTTTCCAGACTTTGCCAGATTCCCCCTGAGTTTTTCATCCCTCTATCCCTGAGAATTTATTGCCAGTGTAGCAACAGATACCATGTGGCAGATGAGTTTTGAGAATAAGTTTTATTAGATGTATTCGCCAAGGAGCCATTCCAACGTGTTATCTAATGTCCTTTTCAATAGGTAGCATCTTCTGATCATGAGAAGCCATGGCTAAGAGGAAGGTCAACAAAATTTAGATTGGGATTAAGTCACACTGTTTTTATTGGTTCTCCTTGGAGTTTGTATTACTTTGTTTTTCTCCCCTGCAATGATTTCATTATTAGATTCATCTTTTTGGATGAACCAAGAGACAAAGAAAGTTAGGTTATTAGATGTGTCTCATTTTTTTTTTTAAACTGGAGCCTTTTACCCAGTTTCATATTTCTATACAGATCTAAGTCATATGTCATTAACATCAGCTCCCAAATGCTTTAGTCTTCCTCTTCAGCCATTACCAAAGCAGTACAAGAGTCCCTCTCCTTCTTTACAAGTCAGCCTGAGCCAGAGTATCCTCTTGTCTGTTTGCATTATTAACTTTAAATAGATTTCTCCTATGTCAATATGGAGATTGTGTCTTGCTAAGAGTACCCTATGTTCATCCTATTAATCAGCTATGACATTTCCTTGAGTTCCACAGCAAAAGATTGATTCTGGGTCTCTAACCAACCATCGTAAACTGCATGGCAATAGTCACTAGCCAAAGGGAACCAAGCAATATTGGGCTGAATCAGTGTAAGTTCATTCTTCACTTGAAAAGATAAAATCCCTGAATGCTTTCCCTAGAGACGGTAAGCCCATTAAAGTTCAACAGGCAAAAGATTTGTTGCTCTATTTAGTACCCAGGATAAGATAGGCAGTCACATGGCTTGACCACTCAGCATAATACCCATCAACCTCTCACTTTGCATTTTGAAGTCTATAATTACTGAAAATCATTTAATTAAGATGCATTCAAACCTGGTCTGAAAGACCATGAGCTCTCATTGATGTGACAGGACAGATTTCTCTCCAGCTGAAATGGAATTTTTACTGGTAACAAGGCACAGAGGATTCAAGACTTGTAGTTCAGTCAAATAATTTCCTGCTCATTTTTTCCAGACTACTCCAAACTTTGGCCTTTCCTTCATTAATGGGTTCAGTTGGAAGGTGGAACTAAGAAAGGCTGGGGTGGGGGTGGGGAAGGTAATGGGAGGAGAGGAGTATTATATTTAGAAATCAAATCTGTGCTCATTTACAATGGAGAATATCATCTTTGGGAAAAGCTGAAAACTTGTATTTTTTAAATTTTTTAAATCTTAAAATCTTCCTCTTTTCAGAGTTCAATAAGATACCCACTAGTTCTTTCTAAAGTTTTTGAGAACTTTGTCTCAAACACACCTCTAAAGAACTAAATATTCACCTCAAACATTATACTATTTTAAAACCTAAGAAAAGCATTTTTTATTTGAGGATAATATTTTTAAAGCAGATCAAAAGATTGGCCTAGAGCCTTGACAGCTCACCTTTATAATATTCACCTCTCGGAGCAGATCTTCAATCTCATTTCTCATTCATTATTAGAATTTCACCTTTTTCATTTAAAAAGTTTCTGATGGAATATGTGCTGACTTAAAAGGGAAGAAAATAAAATGTTAAGACAGTGACATAGTCCTTCCTTTCTTATTTTCATACTTGCTGGAGAAGGGATCAGACTGAGAATCCACAAGAGTGCATGCGCTGGAATCTGTGTACATCCTTAACACTCATAATCTATGAAGGTTTATTTAACATTTTACAGAGCTCAAGAATTAATCTATATTCAGTATCTGGATTCTAGTGAGGAGTAAATAGAAGACAGAAATTAAAAGAAAAAAGTGGAAAGACATAACTGCAAAAAGGTGAATTAAATACTAGCTTAAAATATATGTGCAACTGTGTTTTGAATGAAAATGGTAGCCACCGTTTGAGTCCTTTAGCTTAGCGAAATTTCTTGGTCACCCCAAATCTGGCAGAGTGTCTCCCAGAAATATTTCTAACTAGTTAATCATCCAAGACAACATTTACCAGTGTCTAGACAAAACCTCTAGAGAGAGGAAAATGGGGCCTTTTCTTACCAGCAGTGGAGAAATTTTGGTCTCGTCTTTGCCAAACTCCAGTCTCTCTCCCTCTTGAGTATCTTTCCATTCTGGCTTCAACCAGACTGTTTGAGAAGTGGATTCTGGTTTGATTTTAAAAGCTTGTGGGGTTTTTTTGTGAGAGTGGAAATGAAAAGGGGTAAACTGATTTAATAATTTTTTTGTCCCTAGCAAAGACAAACTCTACAGAGGACTGAGGTTATCATGAACTATACTGCAGAAATTTGCTCTCGGTTTAATCTTAATGTATATGAACCCAGGATATATTTGAAATGAGGATGCCTTGGTCTTCTGAGTCACTGAAGTCTGAAGTTCTTTATGATGTTTTCCACAATGTCTTTTGCTCCATTTTAGCTTAAATGGTACTTATCCCTATAGAGTAGATTAGTGATACCAGAGAACTGAAAGCCAGACTATGACAGCCTGCAAGAAGCAAAGCCAGCAGAGAGAAAATGTCCTTGCTCTTGAAACAGCTCATTTTTAGAACTAAGCAGCTGATTTTATTTTCTAATGAAAAAAAAATCTGTGAGTAAATTTTAATTGTGTTGTGAGCGAAAAAACCCATTTGCAATTGAATCCAATTACAACTCATTTGTGATTAAGATTTGGTATTTAATATTGATGGGTTTATATTGTTTTTTCATTGCTGTCTATAGAGAATTCAATATGAACAATACATTGTACACAAACTTCACACATGTCCATTGTTTCTTTACTCTGTAATATTAGATTGAATGCATATTGTAAATGTAAAAAATCATTTGTTAAGAATATTTTAAATAAAAACACAAATATGGAGAAGTAAAAAGCACTCACCAGAGCTCTTGACTAATGAAACTCCTTAAGAAGACATTAAGCAGCATTTAACAAAGAGACTACAAATGAAAATGTGGGTTACCTTCAGATAAAAACCTCTTCAATTCCCAAACTTCCTCTTGGCTAAACATGTAAAGAAAGATAATATGGGGAGGTGGGGAGCTTTTCAGAAATTAGACTTGACAACAGCTGTTTGATTGAATAGCTAAATAGTTCATTGTCCCACTTTGACCTGTACTAGGAATAGACAAAATTTGCTGTCTCAGACCCTCACGTGTTTTCACTCCATGGCAATGGCCCGCCCCACAGAGTGGGGGAACTCACCTTTAGCTTTAGAAGTTATATTTAGTTTGTATAAGGTAGAGAAAATAAGGCATAATTGCAAATAATCACAACCTTAGTAGGTGACAAAAGGGGATAGTTAAGTAAACTATAGTCTATTTTTGTAAGCAAAATTATAAATAAATGAATATATCCAAAATATGCTCAAAACACATTTTAAAATGAATAAAAAAACATTTATTTTGAGTTTCTTAATAAAAGGCCTATGGCCAGATCATAAATAAGTTAAAAGATACTGAGGAAAATACCACAAACTTAACAATTTTATCTACTTTGGGAATTGTAATTTTTTTCTTTATACTTTTAAAATTTCCCAATTTGTATAATGGGCATGTATTATTTTTACCCCCCCCCCCCAAATGCACAGTACTATTTAGGGGAATGAATGTGAATTAATACTTATCTTCTGTGCAAAAAAGGTGCCATCAAACCCTGAGGGGGAAAAAAACTGACTTTAAGGTGTTCATTTGTTACAACCCCTTTCTTTGCAAAGCTAAATGACAGTGAAAGCCAAAGGGAGAGAACCAGACTCATTAAGATTTTGCTCCAACAAAGCTGAAGCCATAGATCCTGCATTTCCTCTGTCCAACACCAGTGCACTTTCCTGGCCAAGGCTCATTCCATAGGAATTGCTTCATTCCACTCAAATGTCCTTAGTCAATCCCTAGTGCCATGATTCAGCTGAGAAAAATGGCCTTTTCAGGTCTTTTCCCAGCAACCTTCACCACTTAGGTCTTCAAACAAGACCATCCACTCTTGGGAACAATCTTCCCATAATATTTTGGCATTTAAAATGCATTAAAATGAATGAATTTTATAAATCTAAAGTTTGCTCAATTCCCAACATTGAAGCTCCTGGGGTACTTTGCACAAAACAAGATGACAGTTTTTCAAGCTTCATAAAAATATTTTGTTTTTATTCTATTGACGGGGTTGGAACAGAGACATTGTCCTGTGTGACTGTTTCTTAGACCAGGAAAGGGAGCTGGATTCTCACAGGACTGTAAGTTCTGGGGAGGAAGATAGATTGTGCCTTAAAAAATGGGACATTTAGGCAATGGGATAGGCTTGTGTGGAGAAAACTAGTATTTCAGATTCAAAAACTGGGGAACTTAATATCAGTAGGTGGAAAGGTCAAAGCCAGAACCTGAATTCAGAGGCAGCAAATCCAAGATCCCAGAGCAAGGAGATTAAACCAAAAATATTTCATAAGGGGAATAGTGAAGCAGCATTACTAGGTCATAATGTCAGAGGACATCTGCTGTGCTGGGCTTCCTTTATGAGGGAGCAAAAGTGAGAAGTCAGGTAAGATCAAAAGGCTGGAGGGTACAGTGTGCCATATATGGGCCATGTTTCAAATCCTCAGTAATTTGTGCCATAAAGACACTCATTCCTCTATATAACATAGACTTTAAAACCTACTCAAGTTTTTTATTTAAATGTTAAATAAAACTATTAATAATTTAACTTTATTTAGGTTACTTGGTTACCAATTCAATATGCTACCAAGTAAGCAATACTAAGTCTCATAGCATAATCCAACAAGCATACAAATTTATTTTATTTGGTCAATATTAACTCATCAATTTCTATACATTACTAACATTATAATGCATTGCCATCAGTGAATCCTAACTGCTGTATAAGAGGATTAATATCAGTATACCACAAATAAAATACTATATGCAATTAATTTGTTGACCATCTGAGGTCCCAAAGACAATATTTATCATAAAACTGAAATAAGTGTTATCTTTATTATTCATTTTTTTAAAAAACTTACTACATGTATAACTTGATGTTAATGTATAATAGAAGATTGCAAAAGAAAGGAAACCTAGTTCTTGCCTTGAAGAAACTTGAAATTTAATGAACAAGAAATGAATGTGTTGTCCGGCCGGGCGTGGCTCAGCGGTTCAGCGTCGACCTAGGATCCAGGCGATCAGGGTTCGATTCCCTGTCAGGGCACATGCCCGGGTTGCGGGCTGCAGCCGATCAATGACTCTCTCATCATTGATGCTTCTATCTCTCTCTCTCCCTCGCCTTTCTTCTCTCTGAAACCAATAAAGATATATTTTTAAAAAAAACAAAAAACGAATGTGAAATATTTTAATAATGACAATAGTGATGGCCAGACTAATCCCTCCAGCTGGAATGGCCTCACCACCATCGTTCCTTCCTTCTGCACTGCCTGAAGAAGTGCACCTTCCATCTCCTCCCCAGCAAAACACCAGATACCCCACGCAAAAGGCAACACACAGGAAGTAGCTTCCACCCTTGTCAGCTTCGTTGTCATTGCATAATCCCTCCCTGCTCCCTATGAAGTACAAAGGAGCAGCTCTCCTGACAGCCCTTGATGACAATAACAATGACCTGCATTTACTGAAGATCCACTATATACTCTGCGCTATGTGCTTAGTATGCACTGCATTGTGAGGGTTTCCTGAACTCAGGATCCAGTTCTGGGACATGACAATTGGCTGATGAATATTAATCTGCTGTGTAGGCACTTTTAGGAAGTGTTGTGTGGCTTAGATATTCACCTGTCCCAGGCTGGTGAAAGGAGTCCCTCCAGGCTCTGTGAGTCAGTCTATGACCGAGGGAAACACACACCTCATGTAGAGGAACCAGGTCTACAGAAATATTTCAGAATAGTGAGGTAGTGAGCAATAGGGTGTGAAAAGTAGAAGGGAAGGGTTGAAAAAAATCCCTCAAATTTGAAGCATTTTTAGGGGGAAAATCACATCTTTGTCTGGTTGGGCTCATTCACACCCAACATCTCTTTTATCTCCCATCATTCTTTTTATTTTCTTCGTGTTTGAATTTTAATTAATTGCTAGTCACTTCATTTTCTTTTTGTGCTCAAGAAATATAAAAGGGTATTGATGATCACATGAAAACACCTTTCGAATGCTGAAGTCCACTTTATATTCATTTGTGTGTGCTTGTCTCCAAGGGCTGGGAGTAATAGAAACTGTGGTTTGACAAAATTGGGCAGCTGCCTTTTATCCCAGGGCTGTACAGGCCACAGCCTGGCTATGGATTTAGTGCATTTTAGACTCAGAACTACTTGACCTGCAATAATAGAAGGACTGTACAATATTCGTGATTTGATATTCTCTACTCCCCTGTAGAGTTAAAATGAATCTATGCATATTCATTAAAATCTAAGAGCACTTATTTCTCAAAGATTTGTATCTCGGATGGCCCAGTAACTGTGGGATGTCGGGCTATATTCTCACTGTGCTGCCTTGGATTATGGTGAACCAGCAATCACAAACGGTGGGCCTTAGGGCTGGGTCACATCTGGTCCACAGTTGCATTTGGGGTGTGAACAAGTATTTAAAACATAAGGAAATATACACAAGAGTACAGATTTCTGACTTTTGTTGGACACTCTTCCTGGACAACAATCGTCTGTTGAGTAGCACTCATGCCCTCTGGACAGGGAGTGTTATTTCCATTGGGTTAAGACCTCCCCCTCCTTAACTGCACCATGCTCTCTTCTCTTCTCATTTAAGTTACTTACCATGCATCTCTGTTTGCATTTGAGTTTACAGTTTCAGGTGCAGCACTGACATGAAATTCATGGCTTTTGAAAGTGGTAAGCACCTTGAAAATGAAATTATATTTTACCTGTAGCATAGATGTGAAAAAGAAAGAAAATGCTAACTTGCAAATGAATACCTAGTTAAAAAAATAAAACCTGGAATATTCTGGATCTTGGTTTGGCAAAGCATGTGAGTTAACTCCATTGTCCGCTGCTATGAATGGATACATTGTATTTTTGTTCATTTGCACGTTGAAATCATAATATCCTGGGCATGTCAGAATTGTGCATACTATAAAACTGAAGGCCAAGTCCCCCAAGCCATTACATTTAGAGGCTGGTATTTGATCTACTGAGTCTCTATAGCTTTCATCTCTTCTGCATTGATCCGTGCTGAAGAAACTTGAGTATTGTCCTCCAAAGTAAGCTGCAGTTTTCTTTGTTTCCATTAGATGGCACAGAAGATTCTTAAGGTCCCAAACACAGGCTCATTGAGAGCTCTGTGTGTGATCAGCTATGTGTAAACACCAGTAATTTCAGTTCCACCACACCTTTGCAGCAGGAATCTAATTTAAAGTATTTCCAGGGAGGAGTTATTTTGTAACTCATGAACCATTTCTTCCTAAAAACACTAATAAGGTATGAGCCATTTCCTTTGGAACTGAGGTTTGTCATTCCTTGGTTTACAGCCCTGTTCCTTATCAAACTTGAGAAAAAGAAAGTTATTTCCAATATTGCAAAAGATATGGGGGAGGGGAGGAGACACTTTTACACAATAGGAGGCAAGGGTCAAAGCTACAGACCACAAGATATTAACCAAATTTTTAAAACTTCCCAGTTGTATATAGTTCATTACCCAAGTTTGCTGTCAGTCCATTTATAGTCATTTTTACCCAACTGCCTTTTGAGTCTTCCCACTCCCACTAACACTGTGTTCTTTTTCTTTTTATAGCTTAGGATAGAAAACAGTCTTCAATACTTTGGATAAACTTGGACTTAGTCATAACTAGGTTATTATATTCTAAGTGCCAATCATTCTGACCATTATACATCCTCATTTGTGATTTTTTCTTGGTTTCTTGGGGTACTGAAAAACTTCTGGCATTGCTTTTTTAGATTCTGGGGTAAAGTGTCCCACATTTCCTTAGAAATTAAGGGAATTCAGTTAAACCGTCCACTTGATTTCGGTCCATATGTGCAGAAAGAAATTGAGCCTGAACCATTCAGATGACCGTTGGCCTGGCTTGGAGATCCTTAACTCCTCACTTCACATGTGTTGACTTTGAGAAGTCTCACAAGACCTCATGCACTGGCCAAAGGCAAACCCAATGTTTCACAAAATAAAAAAGAAAGAAAGAAAAGAAAGAAAATTTTCTACCAGATCAGAGAGCTCAGCATTCTTGAACCAAAATCTGTGGAGCACTTAGTAAAAGTTCACAATATTTGCAAATGGTCCCTGTCTAATGCCCCATAATTAGCCCACTCTCTTCCTCAAGTGGCTCATTTCCAGGACCCTCTTCTATACAGTAGATTAACACTGTCGTTTCAAAGTCAATCCCATCTTGGAAAATCACAGCCTCAACTTATTACTGACCAATGGTGATAGTGCTAAAAACTGGACTACTTTAAGCTCTCTCTCCATGGAGAAGTGAGCACAGGAGATTATAGGGAAATAAGGGCAGAGGGGCTACATCTAATTCTGGGTTCTTTCCATCTTCCTTGACATAGCTTGTTAGTGATGAAGAGTGTGAATTATTATTGATATAATGCACAGCCCCATTTCAGTAGCAATGAGATGGCACTAAGGTGAATTAAGGACTTAGGGCAAAATCTGCACACCTTGGAAAAATAGTGCAGGGAACAATGAGTCATTGTTTCAGAGGATGTCTTGGATACAGAACAATTAAAGGATTGCAAGCTTCACTGAGGGGGCTCACTTAAAATTGGGGGGAAAAAAAGGAAGTGAACACTATGAGGCCTTTATTGGTGTAAACCTGTAGATATTAGGACACCTATATGATGATGCTAACGGCAGATTTCATTTAGCATCATTAGCATAGCTCACCAATTTGAAAGAACTAAAAACTAAACATTAAAAACACAACTAGGACTGGGAGAATATTGTGATATTCTTCTTGTGTGCTGAACAGTGCATCAGATCTAAGTTGTCTTTTTTTCTTACTAATATTGAGTTAAAATTCATCTCATTAGAGCTACTTTTTATTGATTCTGTTTTTGGTCGCATATATAGCTGTAAGAACCAGCTCACAATATGGTGGGGGTTTTTGCTTTGTAGGAAGCAATCAGCTTCTCAAAGCTAATTTGGGGGGGGGTCATTTTCATTCCTTCAGATCCATAAAACACACACACACACACACACACACACACATACCCCTTTAAATCCTAAATTTTCAGACAATCAATTTCTCTACATAGTGTGAATAATCTGGGTTCATCTTTTGAAAATTCTTTGATTTTTAATTTTTTTATTTTATAAATACTTAATCATTGTGATTATATACTTTTGACCACACATATTTGTTCAAAGCCGAATAACACATATCACTTCTAAATAATAAAAGCTATGATCTTGATGATATGACAATAGCAGTCCAAAATTATCAGTCCAAAAAACCATGACATTTCAAAAATTAAAAATACTAACTTTTTTAAAAAAAAAAATAATAGTTTACTGGTTGTTTTTTTTTAGAGAGAGAAGAAGGGAGAGAGAGAGAAAACATGTATGCTAGAGCAAAACATTGGTCAGCTGCCCCCATGGGCCCCGCAGGCCCCCCACTAAAAGAAATGGGCAAGAAGCAAACAGGCAGGGATACCAACACAGTAAAATAAGAAAAGAAAAGCTTGAAATTAAATGATTATTTGGTTATTGGAATCAAGCACTTTAATTCCTGCTTTTAGTCATTTTGTTATTATTGTGTATCCGAATATTAAAAAAAAGGCATTTTTTGGTTGAATCAATAAAATCATATATTACTCTACGTCTGCCATTCTGAATTCTTTTGTAGATTCTGCTCTTTTTTCAGTTCTGAATAGAGAAAATACTTGTGGAGGTAGAAATTTGGGAGAAAGACTAAACTTTTCTTGAATGGTGAAAGTTTTTCTATCTGAAAGTCACTGTTATTAACCCAGTTTGAGTTTGATTTCTGTAATAGATTGTCTGATCTAATACTAGATATAAGTTTGGCCTGATAGTGTTGGCATCACCACTTACTTCTGATCTCACTTTTGAGCCTGGTGGGGGATGGAAAGGAGCTAGACAAAAGCTGAAATTCTTGGGGTAAAGCAAAGTTAACTGGCCTGTGTAAGGGCTGAAAACCTGACCCTGAAATTAATGACAACAGCACAGTTTTCCTTTCATAATTTAAGAAAATCTCTGTTTTCTGGGAAACTCCTGTGTCATTTGAGGTATAAATAGGTGTTCTGGAAGAAAGAAAAAGATTCCACGAGTTCACAAATCTCTGGTTACACTATATCCCCTTTTGAGATCCATTAACATAGTAAATATCCCAAGAAAAGCTGCTCCAAAGAACTCTGGTTAAGAGAATGTTTCCAGACATAATTGGCCAGTATCAATACCTAACATGATATTTGAGCATACTGGCTTGAGGGGGAAGTAGAAGATGTTAAAATATGTTAAAGTTAATAGTATAAAGAATGGTTTTCAGCCCCCAAAATGTAAGCAGGTTCTAAGGAAAAGTCTACTTTCATCCACCAGTGTTAACCTTCCATTAGATAATACCTAGGAGAGCATATAGCAATTAGGGACAGATGGTTTTTGTTGGAAAAAAATAGTCGCAGGTCAATTTGCTATCATAGGCTAAAGTATAAAAACATAATTTTGTTATAGAAATTGAAATTTGTCCTCAACTTCTTAAAGAGCCCCTTTTCCATACTTTTATACTTCTTTCTGTGGGTCTCTATTATCAAATCATTATTAAACCTGCTTCCTAGGAAAGTATAAATCTGTCATTAAACCTTAGTGCAAAGAAGTCTACACTTACACATTAAGCCTTTTACCAATTATTGTAAAATAAAATATTTTATTCATATTAAAGAAATTTTAGGCAGCCATTAAAACTTAGAGAAGGGTCTTGAAATAGAAAATTATGACAATATGTGGATCTGCTACTAATCTTATTTATTTTGATTTATGATTTCTTCTTAATATAAAGTTAAGCCACATCTTATCCCTTATAGTTTATAATCTAAAAGAAATGATTTATCCTATGATTAAGGATTCTCAGTGTGGGGCATGTAGAGTTCATATGTGTAAATACATATACTCTCAGGAAGTAATATTGACAATAAATGAATAGGGTTTTGTCATAAATAGATTTTACCCAGTAAGAAAACCTGCCCAAACAAGCTTTGGCAGCTCTGTTCAAATATATGTATGAGTGGCACAGATTTCTCAATTCACCTCCCTGGATGACTTCAGGGCAAATTGTCAGGTGGATGTGTAACAGGAGACCAAGATATCTTTTGTTTTTCTTTTCAGCTGGCAACAGTATACTTGAGATTTTTCCATTCACTGTTTTTGAAAAATCAGCTCAGAATGTAAGAGGAGGAAATACATCATTTGCAGGACAAATGCAAGGACAGAGAATGAATTGAACGCCCTGAACATAAAAGACCATATATAAGAGCACAGCCCCCAAATGGGAAGTCTTCCCAACAGTTTATTCCTTATAATGGTTCACCTTCATCCCTCATTGACTTTCTCAGAATAGTCACATGAGAATCACCATGAAAGAAAAAGGTATGTCACTAAGAAACAAAAGTCGTAATTGAAGAGGAAGGGAGATACTAAAATGAATGAGGCAAAGAAACATGTGAGACGCTCACTAGTCCACAGCACTATGTGCTCTAGGAGAGCTGCACTCAGGGGAAAGTTCCTCTTGGACTCAGACCTGGGAGAAGCGAGGTGGGGAAGGCTAAGTGTAGGTCTAGCTAGTCCTGGGCATTGTGGAGCATGAAGTTCATCTTTTCTACTCTTGTCTTTCCCTCCACCTTCTGCAATTTAGGGGTGTTTTAATTGCAAGAAACAGAAAACCCAACCAAGGCAAGCTCTATAAAAAAATTTTTTTTAATATATCTTTATTGATTTCAAAGAGAGGAAAGGAGAGGGAAAGAGAGAGATAGAAACATCAATGATAAGAGAGTCATTGATGGGCTGCCTCCCGCACGCCCCCGACTGGGGATCAAGCCCGCAACCCGGGCATGTGCTCTGACCGGGAATCAGACCCCTATCACCTGGATCCTAGGTCGACACTCAACCACTGAGCCATGCCCAGCTGGGCTATAAAATTTTTTAAAAAGGGAAAGAAAAGGGAAATTTACTGGCTCATAGTTGTCTTTCATGGCCAAACAGTGTTTGGGAAGCTTTTTCTGTATAGTGTGGCCTCCCCTCCACGTCCACGATGTTATGGCTCTAATCGCAAGTAGGTTCTCACTTTATGGTCTCAAGATGCCTGCCAGCAACAACTGGGTCTGAATTCTTTCTTGTTTACATGTGTCAATAAAGGGAAAAGTCTATGTCCCAGCATTTTCATTAAAATTCCCTAGGGTTCATTCTGACTGGGCCAACTTAGACAAAACAATGTCTTTTGGCCAGTGCAATGTAATACAATGAGCTGATTGACTCGGGTCTGAATTATGTACCCATTTCTAAACCATTTCCCGTGAATGCTGAGCTCAGGTTAGCCTAATGTGATCAGAGCTAACCTCTGGTAGTAGAGATGGGATTAGTCCTATCCAAATGACAGAGGGCAAGATGTGTGCGTGTGTGGGGGTGAGTGTCGCTAATGAAACACAGACTCTGTACCAGGAAGGAGAGACAGGGTCAGTCAGCAAACCAGGGATGCCCTTTATAGCACTGCCTTCCTAACGGCCCAGTCCTTGACCCTAGGTGTCTAGCCAGAATCCCATTTAATGAGAACTTAAGTTTAGCTAGTCCCGTCATTCATATGAACTAGCTTAATTCAGAAATGGCTCAGACTCACTTGAAGGCCTATCTGAAGCAACATTTTTTAGAGAAAAAACTTCTTTACAAACATATTTACCTCTATATGCATATGGATATATACAACATTTATACTTGATGTGTTTATCAAAAGTGTAGTACATAATATCTAAAAGTAGATAAATTATAACAGTCACTTTAAATATGACAATAAATTGATTAAAATCTAGATGTACAGTGGCACCTCGGTTTTGGAACATCTGTTGATGAACAAATGCCGAAAACCCATACGGAAATGCTTCGGTTTTCGAACACGCTTCGGAAGTCGAACATGCCACATGGCTTCTGCTGGGGGCAAGATCCTGAGGCCTAGCTGTCAGCTGAGGATCCCTCGGCTTTCTCCAGAACTCGAACGGTCTTCCAGGACGAATTACATTCAAACACCGAGGTACCGCCGTATTAGTTTTTTATTGTTGCCTTAAATCAGCACAATCTCAGCAGCTTAAAACAACACCCGTTTTTAGGTCATAGTGTCGATGGGTCAGAATTCTGACTCAGCACAGCTGTACTCTCTGTTTAAACTCTCAGAAGTATAAAATCAAGCTTCAGCCAGAGTTGTGGTTTTCCTTCGGAGCTCAGGATCTTCTTTATACTTCATTGGTTGTTTAAAGAATTCAGTTCCCTGTGAATGTAGGACTGAGGTTCCCATTTCCTTGATATGTGGCCCCCCTCACCTTGAAGCTTTCAGAGGTACAGTAAATCTATTTTATGCTTTGAGTCTCTGTGATTTTCTCTTCTTCTCTTAGGGGCTCATATGATGATGTCGGGTTCATCTGCATAATTCAGGATAATATCCTTATGTTAATATCAGCTATTTGTAACCAATAACATCTGCAAACTTCCTTTCGCCATGTAACATGACTGCAGGCGCAACACCTGTAGAACACCTGAAGACCAGCGAGACCAAAATTCTGCTACCCAAGCTGGCTGTTCCGTTCTCCACACTGGGGCAATCAAGTCAAAAAGGAGGAAGCACGCATAGGGATCAACCCAAGTATGTGTTCTTCAGCTCTCACATTTTGGTGAATAACAGTCTTATATCTATTGATATATATATATATATATATACATACATATGGAAATGACAGAAAGATAAAAGATGCTGAGACTTTTTATTTGTTCTGATCTAGGCGTCTAAAACCTCTGTTCTGCAGACTAGGAATCAGTAATAAGGACAACTTTGAAAGAATCTGCCTGCAGTTATCTTGTGTGTTTTTTGTGTGTGTGTCAGACAGTACAAAGAAAATTAAGGTTTTTCTTCTTTGCTATACATATAATACTCAGAAGTGAAAGCTTAATTAACTTGTCAGAATCGTGGCATCTCTTTCCTTGAACTGCTGTGTTCACCTTCCCAAAAGATTTGCAAAAAGGAAGAATAAACCTCCCCAATCCCTTAGCTGCAAAAACTGCACATCCCCAGTCGCCGTGCCCTCGAACACGGCTCCCTGTCATAATGAGAGGTGTTTCCATCCATCTGCGTGAGCACACGCTTTCACCACTTGTCAAGAAATGTCTGCAGTGCGGGACACCAATTGTTTCAGAAGATAGGGCCCATCAGGTTACAAGAGGAAGCAAAGCAGAGCAGCTAATTACCGTGTACCAAATTCATCTTTTTCAGGAAGACAAAAAAAAAAAATTAAAAGAAGCAAAGAAGTAGTTGACAACTCCAGTGTTGCCTGTGAGTTAATTTTCACTTTCACAAAGTTGAGTTCTTAGTACTCTTCTGTCTCAGAAAGTGATGTTCCCAGAATCATCTTAAATATCAGACCAGATCCGCTCAATATGTAAGCTTTCCCCCGAGCCTAAATTATTTAACTTTGAAAGCTGCACAAACTCATTCCAGAGGCTAAGATATGAAGTGTAAACTGTTCTTTTGCTTATTACAGGTAATTCTAGGGATTTGAGTTACTTCTATAGAGGAAAAGATTGACAAGCTCTTTTTCCATCTTTGACACTCACTTTCTTAAGCCTCCCCCGACCCACACCAGACTTAGCTTTTCTAGGAATTGCTTTCCTGATACAACCTCATTCCTTCCTGGTAACTCCTTCATTCTGCAGTCCCATAGATTTTATTTTTCCAATATTTACATGTCCATGATGATGAGCTATTTGATTAGGTTCCTATGTCGGCTATGCCAGTGAGTCCCATCCCCTTGTCTGAACCACAATATGTACAAAAACAGAGACTACACTTTCTATTACTAATGACTGTTAATTAACATTGTTGACTTGGTCATACTTCTAGCATCTTTTAAAAACATTCCTAGTCTGATAATTCCGACATCCCTGCCATATCTGAGTCTGGTGCTAATGTTTGCTCTGCCTCTTCAATATGTTTTTTTGCCATTTGGTTTGCTTTGTAATTTGTTCTGATAGCGGAACACGATGCACTGGGTAACAGGAGCTGCAGTAAATAGAGCTTTAGTAATGTGGTGGTGGGGTGTGTAGGGAGGGGAAGCATTCTGTAGTCCTATCAGTCTTTTGGTGACCTTGTACCTGTGTCCTGTGACCTTCATCTGTGCTTCTCTATTCTCCCCCACCCCGCTGTCCCCACCCCAGGTGAAACAGGATGGCTAGTGTGGGCTGGAGTTGGCTATTTCCCTTCCCTGAGGTGAGTTAGGCTCTGATAAAAGCCCAGCTCACTGGGCTCTGGTTAGCTAGTTTCACCTGAGCACAGAACTTGTTAAGAAGAACCAAATACTCTGCAGTATTTCAAAATTCCCTTTCGCCTCACACTCCCAGGAAGTACGAGGGGATTTTTCTCTGATATTTACCTTGGATTCCAAGCGGAATTCCTAAAGGTAAAAATTCTCAAACGTGAATTCAGCCCCTAATGACTGAATCCCCCTGGAGCTTCTCACTCCCAAACTTGTCCACTCTGAGCGTCCAGCAATTCATCAATTACAGTGCAGGTTTCCTATCTTGGCCCTGGTTCCCGCAAAAGTTGTATGCTGGTGACTTTCTGTTCCAATAAGTTGTGATTCTCTGCCTTCACCTGGGCAGTGGTTTGCCCTGTGACCTCACTTTTCTAATGAATCTAAAAGGAGTTGTTGATTTTTCAGTTTGTTCAGCATTTTACTTGTGAGGATAGATTGGTGTCTTCTTTGTCCAGCTAAACAGCTAAATCATCCTTCTTGTTTGGCTAGTTTCATGAGTTGTCTTCCAGACGTCAGTAAGTCTAAGTCTCCTTTAGAAACTGAACTCTTATGTAAAAATGGGTTACTTGATTGTTTGGCTTTGCACGAGAGGAAACTTTATGCTTTGTCAGGTGTCTTAGATGCCTCTTTCCAAAGGATTAGTTCCTTAGAGCAATGTTTTATCATCATTCAAGATGTAGGCAGATAAAATATGCCTTAAAGAGAGCAAGAAAATGAGTGTCAAAAAAATTTCTTTTTCTCTTTAGAAAACAAATAAACAAGAAACTGGACAGAGGCAACTGTCTTAGAAGGAAAAAATATTAGCTAACTTATAAATTAATTTAGGTTTACATTTCAACTATAAAAAAAACAAACTTTGAGTAACTTAAGAAGGACCACCCCGCTGCACAAGCTCCTCCAGTGATGAACAGCTTAAGCTGTGAAAAACTATTTGTAAATTTACAAGTTGGTAGGTCCCAAGAACTACTTACTATACACTGAGCACAGCATACCCTCTGTGGGTGCAATGAAAGTTGACAAACATTTTATTTTGAATATAGCGTTTCATTTATCTATATACATTTTTAAATGAAGGTCTTTGTTATTATGATTGTGTCAGCAAAAGTAAATATTTACCAACTTGATCATTTATCTTTGTCACAGCAGTGTTTCATAACAAGCAAACACAAATCTCCTGGGTATCCAACAGCATTCAGTTTGCACTGGGGTCTGTGAGTTGCCTGGGTGCTTCTAAATTTGCTTATTTGAGATGAGCTCCTTCGTGTGATCAGTTGCAATTTGCCTAGGAGCTGGCCAGTCTAGAAGGCCTCAGTTGGGATGACTTCATTTCGGTCACCCCACTTGGTGTTTTGTCCTAGAGCAGGCAGACCTGGGCTTCTCCTGGTGTATGCAAGAGTCCAGGAGAAAGAACAGAGGCATACAAAGCCTCTTGAGACCTAAGAACAGAACTGGCACATCACCGATTGTGCAAACTACATTACCCAAAGCAAGCTATAAGGCCATTCTAAGAGCAAAGGGTAGAGGAAGAGATTCCATCTTCTCAGGAGAGGAGCTACAAAGTCACTTTGCAAGGGGTGAAAATAGGAGAGTGACTGGAATCCCAGCAATCATTTTTAGAATCGGCCCCACCTATCTGTGAGTAATAAATAGTTAACAATCTTGAAGCAATTCAAATTCATTCTCTTTTACCGTAGCAAATAAAGTAAAAAAGATTTAATGCAAAGGAATAATTTGCAGTAGCTAAAGAAAAACACATAAATATGCCAATAGGTTCTGTTTGGTGAAAAACGCTAGCACAATTTTCTGTTTTACAAATATATATAATTTTCAAAAGCCCACGAAGTTCAACCAAGTGAGATTTTCTTTATTTGTATAAGAGGAAAATATATCTGTCTGTGCCTTGCTTATTTGTTTTTGAACCCAATATAGGAACATATTGTCATGTAAAGAAGAGAAAACATTTTTTCTAAGAAGTTACTTAAGTTATAAACTTTTTCCTAAGTGAACCTAGAAATACCCAAGCTCATCTTGGTTTTCATTGAGCCCTGGGACTAAGCATGTAGTCATACCTTCTCATAAACTCCAAGGCTACTATATATAATCGCAGGTTCACAGAACCCTACTCCTTGTATCCTATTGAGAAATTCCATTCCCTATTCTCATTATGAAAAGTGCACAAAAATCTTAAAAACCTGAGTCCCACATTTATTTCTACACATGTACATAATTAGATTTGGTCCTTTCCCTCTTTAGTACATCAGGGCAATGGGCTGGAAATATTTTATACTAGAAATTTTCTGAACCATATGAATATTTGAGATCAAGATGATTTTGAAAGAGCATATTTTGTTGTTAACAAACATGGTCCCCGAAGAAGAAAACCTTTCCCTGGGGACTAAGAATAGAATATCTCACTTACATTGTAACTGAGAAAGACATAATCTTTCAAGTCACTGGGGCTCTTATTTAGTACACTAAAGAGTAACTTATGAAACAAGTGTTGCCTTTTAAATGTCCACATGGTGCCATATGGTCTTATGCAGAACCCTGTCCTTGTAAACAAGAATGAAATGTGATCTATCCACACTGGGTGTGCTCCTTAAGAATAGTGTTTCATCCCAGATTCCCAATAAAAAGTTCCTTTAGGGAAATGAATGTTAACAAAAAGTACCTTTCTTTAAACTATATTATATAAAAAGCTTTCTTATGCATGGAAAGCAAATAGCTGTGCCAGTTAGACAAAGACTGATTGAGAAAGAGAATTCACAATGCCCCAGGTGGTCTCTGGCTTCCACCTTCCTACTTTTAACTCCTAAGACATACATGTGAAAGAGAGGACAGTGATAAATCACCCACATTAGTGGAATCCCTCTAGGGAGAGTTCTAACTTTTTTCTAACACTGCAGGAGGAATAAATAACAACTCAAGCAGTGACCGGCATAGTCTAGCTGGTTTCTTTCTGTTGCTTCAATAACCATGTCAAGTAGCTAACCGTGTGTCCCAGACGACAGGGTGGTCTGGAGTAAATCATAAGCACAAGTTAGAAGCTCTCTCAGTGACTGCCTTTGAGACCTTCAACAATTCACTAACTGCCTCAATTCATCTCTTAAAGGGGGCAATGAGGAGCCAGCTACCTACTTTAGATGAACAGTATAAGCATGAAATAAGTGAATAAGTGTTTAGATGTTACTAAAGGTATTATGAAATGTTAAAGATCACTGTAATCATTAGATGGGAGGTTGAAGAAGCATTGGATTAGAAGTCAGGTGACCTGGTTTCTGATCCCAGCTCTGTTCCAAACTAGCTGGACCTCCTTGGGCAAGTCATCTTAACATTCTGAGCCACAGTGTCCTCATTGAGCAACCACACGAGATTGTGGCAGGAACAAAATGAGGTTCTGGGAAACAAGAGTGAATAAGGCCATCTTTGCCTGGAAGGGGTTCACAAATCCAGTGGGAGAGATGGAGGAGTAAAGAGATGGAGATGATAAGATGTGAAGGATTATAAAGGACACTATGCACTCTTGGAGAGCACGGAGGAGGAGTGATTCATGTTGCCTAGGGGAGTTGGGTGAGTTCCACAGAGAAGGTAACATTTTCACCTGGGTCTTAAAGATGAGTAGGTGTCTCCCTGACAGCAAGGAGGGAAGAGACAGGAGACGGGGCTGGAAGTGTTGAGCTGTGAAGGACATTTCATATCATGCTATGGGGTTTAAGGACAGGTGACAGAAGAAATGTCTGTTGATTGCATGGAGCAGCCAGCTACAGAGTTGATATTGTTCATGGATCGCCCCCAAGTCTGCCTTTCCAGTGGCACACGTGAAGGGTATAAGCAGCATCTTAGGTCCAGCCTGGCTATGAAGCTCTGGGGCCTTCTCTCGCCTCTCCAGTGGATTACCTGGATTCCACTTGCAGAGCTTCCATGTGCTAAACAGCAAGTGTGCTAAGGCTATAAATGACCTTAGGTCTGTCTGTATGTATGTGGGATGGAGGAAAAGTGAGGAGGAAGATAGGCTCTCAAGAGCTCCAACGCAATTCCCAGCCCCTGTGGAACTTGTTACTGCATCATTTTCAGTATGTTTTATGATATATCACCCCACACAAACCCCGCTCTTTTAATTTGATTTCTCAGCTCAGGTTCTTATCCTGGCTACATGTAGTTTGTACTTCATATCCTCTAGGAAGTTGGGGTCTTTCTTATTGATTATTAGCCACTTTGATCAAAAAGCTTGTTTTCTGCTGATGAACATCCTTGAAAATAGCTGCTGAGTCATCTGACTAAATGCTGACTATTGACCCCTCTAAGATTTCTGGTACTGAGCATTAATACGCTCCATCCACTTTCCAGGGCAATCTTGCACTTCCTGTTGGGCCTCTGTGACTTGGGCTGTTTACTGACAGTCTTTTGCTAGCTCCTCAAATATCTTTCTGGCTTCTAGACTAGACTTTGTTCTAGTATCTCAAGGTGGGTTTATTCCCATAACCTGCTTCACTCCATCAGCTAGGTCTGGTTCCAGGTCTTTGTCTCTGTGAGTCTACCCTCTTCCTCTCCACTTAGCCATGCCTCGCCAGGCCAGGGCACAAGAGATGACACACTGCAAAACAAATACAAACAAAAATCTCTCACAATGGGAGAGAATTCTTCGAAACTCAGGCATTCAAAACCCCTAAAAAAATTTAAACTATTTTCCATTAAGAAAATTGGTATAAATAATTATTAGCATAAATACATCTACCATTACCTGTATACCACTTCAGTGGGGTTTTTTTGGGGGCGGGAGGTACTCATAGTTAATCCATCACATACCATGGCCTTAAGGACAACACAGAATAATATCTATTGGGACCACAGCAATCCTGCAAGGTAAATATTTCACAAAGGTGGAAACCGAGACAGAATCTAATTTGCTCTCATAAAGCAACTAGTTAGTAAATGAAACAGCCTTAATCCATCCCCCTTCCCTCCGTTCAGTCTTTGTTTTGTATGCCTGACAACTTTTATTGGTGGCTCTATGAATCATTATTACAGCACAGAAACATAAATGGCTCAGTGTAAGGCATCACTGTTCCTATTATCAGCGAAGAATTTCTTCCCTATCTTGTCCTTCCATAGTTCCTGGTCTCATGCTATGTTTCTTAGGCCACCTTACTCTCTAAACTCTCCCACATTCCCTCTTCTTTGTTTTCAGAGTAGCAGGCCTCTCAATCCAGTGATGCTTTACAAATAGGTTTGTTTCAACAGAAGTGTCATAAAACATGAGAAGAAGGTGAGAAATGCCTACAGCATGGGGCATGCTGAGATCATAGGCCACATACACGTTCTCAGTTGTAAACGCATGTGCATGGTGGGGGTCGGGGTAGGGTACAGGTGAGGAGATGGAAATATAGAATAAACAAACTGCACATGCTTCACAGCTATGTTGAGAATTGGTGCTCAGCTGACTGTGGGTGGGTGGGTGGATAATTGCATAACAAAACTGACTGTAAGAGAACTGTAGGAAAGGAAGAACAAGGTATTAGATTAGATTCGGTCACTGGAATAATCTGGGTAGATTAAAGCAAAGAATAGTCTCACCTGTTTTTAGTACATCTGCCTGGTTAACCTTAAATGGATCTAACCTATATTTTTGAACTGCCCCTTGCCTGCCTGATATCACTGAAGAAAATTACAAGGTCATCCTGTTGGGAATTACAGTTACGTGGTTCTCATCTTCCGTGGCTCCTTTTCTGTTTACTTGGTCTCTGCTTTCCCAATACCATGCTGCAGGCTCTATTGCCACCCCCCTACCCCAGCTCCCTTCCGCATTCCCCCCTCAACAGTCTTCGGAGAAGGTCTGGATACCTACACAAGGGTATAGTGTTAGGCGTGAACTGCCTCAAAGGATCCCCTGTTCACCCCCATTGCAAATATCTGCACATGTGCCTCGTCTCTCTCAAGGAAAGTCTTGTCTCTGCTCCTTTCTGAGGCTAAACTTCCATCTGTACTTAAGATTTTAATCCCTTTACATTATCTGAAAACTTGATTTTCAATAATTCCTTCTTTTTGTAGTTTCATTCTTTCCCTATTCACCCACTCATCCTCCTGAACCAACAAATCCATTCAGTTGGCACTTACCCCAAATCAACATCTTCATTTCGTGTTTCCCTTTAAGCCACCATGCTCCCCTTGTTCTTTCCTTTACCAGGGAAAGAGAACATTTTTGAAAGGGTCATTTACATTCTCACCCTCTACTTCACTGTTTTACATTCATTCCTCAGCTTGGTTCCCGTTCCCATGATAGGGCTGTTAAAGCTGCTCTTGATAATGTCATTAATAGTTTAAACCCAGGCAGGTCCTGCTTGGTCCTCAGAAACACAAAGCTGGAGAAACCAGGATGCCCTCCTCTGAGGCTGGACCTGTAAAGTTGGCAAAGGAGCCCAGACGTAAACATAAACAATGACCAATACTAGAAGAATGTAAAATGTAACATCTATAAATGGGAAATTGTACACATATTTAAATATCTTTGAAGAACTTAAATAGCATTTAGACATGCATGTGACACTTTGAGTGAGAAATGTGCACTACAAACTAAGCTCTATATGAAGTTTGAGCCCATATATATAACACACACACACACAATGGAAAAAAATACCTCTAGAAAATGAAGGGCTATAAGATCGTTCACCAAATGTTAACTTTGATAGTCTTTGAAGTGGAATTGTGGGTGACATGGTTTTCATATTAATAAATTTTGATTATTTAAAAATGTTTTCCAATAAATTTATATTAAATTTGTTTTCAGAAATAAAATAAATACCATTCTTAACCCTCTCAACCTCCTTTTTTTTTTTTAAATAGTTAAGTTTCCAATGTGAGTTTCTTTTCTTCTTTACATCCGTGGTTCACAAATTTAAGAATGTGCATAAAAAATCATCATGGTGCTTATAAAAAAGAAAAGAGAAAGGAAAAACCAATTCTGGATTTCACTTACTAGAGATTCTGACTCTTTAGATCTTATAACTCAGGGGGCTGCATTTTTTTAACAAGCTCTCCTGTTGGTTCTGATGCAGGAGACGACCAATGTATTCAACTAGAAATGTCAGGAGGTTTCAATTACTCTTCTCAATATCCAATATTAGCTTTTGTTCTCTTACAGGTAGAAGTCTAGCATAAAAACAGAGAGGGGATAAAGGCAGAATATCTTTGTGGTGACTGGAGCCACTGAGCATATTCTAGGAACAGAACTTTAAGATGACAAAGATTAAATCGCAGGACTAGTTTCCTATGCAAAGAATTTCAACTAATACACCACATAGCTAATTCAAAAGCTGTTGTCCAGACCCAGGATGTACAGTTTTTACCCAGATACTTCCCATAAAACATTAGAGGTGTATGAGTATCCAAGACAGCTAACAAATAAAATATAGAGGACATCCATAGTTAGAGGGAGCAGATCTAGAGAAATTCTCCAGTTTTATAATGAGCAATTACAGTGGTTTTATTAAACTCTCATGTAACCGAGGGAAGAGTAAATGGAAAATTCATGAACTATTTCTCTGAGCTCTAGATCCACATTTCCGGCCGCCAATTAAACACTGACACCTGATTATCACACAGGCATCGTGAACTCAAATTTTCCAAATCTGAACTCATTGCCTTCCCTGCTAATCAGATACTCTTTTAATCTCTGTCTCCATTGAAAATATCACTCTCCACCCATTTGCCCCAGCAAAAAGCCTTACTTATCCTACACTCCTCCTTTGGTTACTCATCTTCTGACTTCACCATCGCCAATTTGATGTGGGTTATGCTACGCATCAAATAAAAAATCAATCTGCCTTCTCTACCCCAGTTACACTGAGCTACTTGGTACTTGTTCTCTGAAGTCCACCTCCCTTTGCATATATGGTTCTACCTATCTGGGGATTTTTTTCCCTAATTAACCTTTTAGGTATCTTTTCCAGAAACCAACTTCAAACACTACCTTCTCTGTTATGTACCTAAAATCTCACCATGTAATTTTATTATAGCACTTAAACTTTATTAAATTAGAGTTACTTATCTGTCTCTGTATTTTTTGACCAAGAGAAACAGACAACACATTGCAGGGGCCCGACTGACATTCACCTCTGTGTAACAGGCACTTCTCTAAGCCATGTTAGCTTGGGGCTTTGTGCAAGGGCCCAATAACCACAAATATGACTTTGTAACCAGATTTCCTAGAAACTTCAAGCCTTGTCCAGACCCCTAGTTTTAGTGTTTGTACACCATCTCAGAAGCACCTTGCAACAGGCAGAGAATTTCTATTTTATATTTAGCTTCTTGGTACAACCAGCTACTGAGGTACTGCCCAAACATGGCAATAATGTTGCATTTTCAGTGCTTCTGATGTTGCCCAGAAATGCCACATCTTGGTATTGGTATTGGAAAAAATCAAAAGGATAATATTATATTTGTGACACATGGAAATTATATGAAATTCAGATTTCAGTGTCCGTAAAAAAAGTTTTATTGGAATACAAAGCTCATTTGTTTCATATTGTCTGTCTCAATGGTAGATTTGAGTAGTTACAACAGAGACAGGTATGGCCCATAAAACATAAAATATTTATTATCTTGATCTTTACAGAAAAATTCTTATGACTCCTGGCCTCCATACCAATCCTTCTTCACCACTATTTCACCTAATCAGACATCTGTTGTCTTGTCCAGAACCTTGTCTTCTCTTTTGGTAACAGAAACCCTTTTCCAGCTAAGAACCCCTTCTTCGTGGTGACAGATTTACTCATCAAAATTCTTTAATCTCATTTCATCCTCAGGAAGTGCTTCAGGAATGAATATGTATATCATGTCGAACGCATCGGGGTCCTTTCCAGGACTGTTCTGAACTAGAAGGCTGGGATACTGGTGCTGGGCAACATTTTACCTGCCACATGGGACCAGCATGCTTGCAAAATCAAGTCACGCAGGTCAGCAGAGCTTAGAGAATGAGCTAGTGCCCCTAAAACCTGACATGTAAGCCAACAAGTTTCTGTGTGGTTTAAAGTAGAGTAGGATTTCTATCACTTGTAACTACAAGGATTCCAATAAATTCTAACAGTACGTTAGCATGGAACCCAGACTGCTTGTCACTTGAGCAAGTGAGATCTATGCTTTGCCAGGACTGAGCCCTTGGAAGGCTTCATGTCCTCGCCTTCCATTGCCAGATGTGTCACTTTCCTCCCCTCCCTTCTTAAAACCTAAAATCCTATCTACAGCTCTTGAGCTTTGGCCTCCAGTCATTTGTCATAGCCTGGTGCTCTGAAGTAGTTATTTTCTTTCAGTTGCTGGAGTGTTAATGGGGAGTTCCATTCTCTTTCTCAACTCTTTTTCAGAGGCCAGGAGTCATAAGAATTTTTCTGTAAAGATCAAGATAATAAATATTTTATGTTTTATGGGCCATACCTGTCTCTGTTGTAACTACTCAAATCTACCATTGAGACAGACAATATGAAACAAATGAGCTTTGTATTCCAATAAAACTTTTTTTACGAACACTGAAATCTGAATTTCATATAATTTCCATGTGTCACAAATATAATATTATCCTTTTGATTTTTTCCAAGTATTAAAAATGCAAAACCAATCTTAACTTGCAGTCAATATGGTGATGATAATTTGCCCACCTCTGCTCTAGGTCACAGAATTATCTCACTAGCTCCCCAAAACCATTTTTTCTCTTCCCATGTCCAGCCAACTCTCCACCACAATTCAGTCAACAGATTCAAACTATTTGAACTTATAATCAAATCTGTCTCTCCAATACATAGCCCATGTCTGTCATATAAGAGAATATTCAATACAAATTCATTGAATGACTTGATGGAGAGCTAACAGAAGAAATGACAAAGTTAGAGTGCAAATTCCTGATTCTTAATTGGGCAATTTTTATAACATAATTTCTTTTTTCTAGTATATCCATCAGAAAGTAAAAGGGCTATGCAGAATGGTACTTAAAGCTGTCATCTCAGTCAGGAGAAGGATTCTTCTAGTCAGCCAGTTGAAAGAGCCAAGTGTGAAGGCCAAAGAAGGTTGGCCAGCTGGACCCCTGCACTTGGTGAACTCTGAGAGTTCACTCTGGAGAAGAAGAGAGAAGTTCTAAACTGGCAGCAAATTCATGGTTGAGTGAAGCCCGGCATAAGACTGAAAAGTGACTAATTCATCATTTTCAATTAATCTAAAGTTTTCTGATATCCAAACATTATCATAATTACCAAATCAATTTCTCTATGGAGTTTAAGCATTTATGTAGGAAATGAAGTAATTTCTCATATTTAAGTTCAAATACCTTGTGTTTTAATGTAATAAAGACAAATTGAAAATATATTATTGCCAAGAAGGAGAAAAAGCCATGAATTCCATGCCAAGCCTCCCAGGCTCTGGCCACCCTTGTTAACTGGCTGCATCTACCAGAACTCCTATTACAGGCAGAATATGTGTCTGTAGGTACAAGCAAACCTCTAAGGGTGTCTGGTTTGTTAAACAATTACAGCTCTAAGAACCTGGAAAACCACATCTGGCACACAAGAGTGAGAGTCTTGGGACTGGCAATATTAACAAAGGTGGAAAATCTCTACTTTCAGTTTGTGTAAAACAGAAAAGCAGAGGCCTCTGGCTTTCTCTTACTCTGGCCCTAGCTTCATCCTTTCCTCTCTCCTTCTCCCTCTCTTATTTCCCGACTCTTCCTTCTTCAAAGATCAAAACAAACACAAGTGATTTTTTTTACATCCCAATATACTCAAATTGGAAGGATTTAGAAACTTTTCTTCCAAATATAATAAACAAATGACCAACTTTCAGCAAATAGAACCTCTAGTTCAGGTGTCCACTGCCACATAATCATGTATGTGGACTGTGTGTCAGAGAGACATGGTTCTTGGTGCTTGGGAAGTGTAGTAGTCAGGATTTTGGCCCCCATAACCTTTAGTCCCTGTTATTATTCTTGCGAATATGTTATAATACATAACAAAGGGAATTTGCAGATGCGCTTAAGGCTACTAGTCAATTGACCTTAAAATAGAAAGATTATTTTAGATTATTCAAATGGGTCCAATGTAATTGCATGAGCTCTTAAAAGCAGAAGTACGGACAGAAGGGGAAGTTAGAGGGATTTGAAACATAAGGATGTGCTGTATGTACCATTGCAGGTTGGAAGGCGGGAAGCTGTGTGTAAAAGTATTGTAGGAGGCCTTTTCGGCCTTTTGGAACGGAAAGCAAGGACTCTGGCTGACATTTGGTGAAGCATGGAGACCACAGCTCTACAACGGCAAGGAACTGAATTCTGCCATCAAGGAGAATAGTTTATAAGTGGGTTCATCCCTGGGGCCTCCGCATAAGAGCCCAGCCTGGCCCATGCCTTGATATCAGCCTTGTGAAACCCTAGGGAGAGAATCAAGCTGACCCATGCTAGACTTCTGACCTGCAGAGAACTATGAACTAATATATTTGCAATTTTTAAGTCACTACATTTATTGGTAATTTGTTAGCAATAGAGAAACATTGGTGAATAAGATGGGGAGAGAGCTCTGCCTCCACGTAGCTTATATTCCACCAAGTAAAGATAAATATTAAGCAATAATATGATTGAATAGTACATGAGGGGTCAGAGAAATGACAGGTGGCCTAATCACATGGGACCTTATAGGATACTTTGAGCCTTTGATTTTATTCTGAGAGAAACGAGAGAGCCATTGCAGAGTTTTGAGCGGAGGAGTGCTGCAATCGCCTCAAGGTATAACAAAGATGAAAGACTGCAAATCAGTAAAAGGTTAATGTAATATCCTAGCAAATAATGATGACAGCTTGGACCTGGATGGTAGGAATGAAGGTGGTGAGAAGTGGTCTAAAAATATCTTGGAGGTAGAACTAAGGATTTCACACTGGACTAAATGTGTGGTTACGAGGGAAAAGAATTCAGAATGACTCCAAGGCTTTGGACTGAGCAACTAAAAAGATGAATTACAGCCAGGCCAGCATGGCTCAGCGGTTGAACATTGACCTAGGATCCAGGAGATCACGGTTCAATTCCTGGTGAGGGCACATGCCAGGGTTGCGGGCTATGATCCCCAGTCTGGGGCACACAGGAGGCAGCTGATCAATGACGACTGTCTCATCATTGATGTTTCCATCTTTCTCTCTCCCTCTCTCTTCCTCTCTCTGAAGTCAATAAAGATGTATTTTTTTTTAAAAGGTGAATTACTATAAACTGAGATGAGAAAGGCTATAAGTAGAGCAAGTTTTATGGGAAAGAAGAGAAATTCAGTCTTAGATATGTTAAGTTTGAGGTGTCTGTTGGACATATAAATGGAGGTGTTGATTAAGCACTTGTATAAACTCAGTGTGCAGCTCATGAGAGAGTTCTAGACTGAAACACTAATTGGGGGGTCACCAGCAGGTAGATGATATTTAAAGCCATGGGTATGAATGATATCATCAAGGCTGTAATTCAATAAAAGAAAAGAACCTATAATAGAACTATGGAATATCCCAACATTGAGAGGTCTGTAAGAGGATAAGAAGGGATACTTACAAAGGGGACCTAGAAGGAGTTACAAGTGACGTCATAAACCTCATATGTTTTCTCCAAACCCTTGACGTAAATTCCTCCTCTCAATATCACTCTTCTTTCATTTCTTCCCAGCACCCAAGTGCAAATGATGGAAAAGCACATTTCAAAATCCTCAATATGCAAATTGCAGGAGTAAGAAACATCTGGAAAAAGTTCTTTTTAATTAAGCCTTATTGGCTAACCCATTCAATATAGTGTCTGCCAGAACGCATTGCACATTTTTTGCCATTGTCTGTCTTCATGTTGGTCTTGGCGTCTTGACTATCTTTATATTCTTTTTTTCCCAAACTCAAAAAGATTGTTTGCTTATACGAACCTTCACACACATAATCAGATTCCCTGTACTCTCATTTTTCATTGAATCTTCTCTTGCCACTAGATTAAACTTCCCTTGAGAATTGAAACAATGTTCTCTACTTCTTGTAACCCCATAGTTGATACCAAAAATATTTACTGTATTTACGGAATGCATAGGTATGAATTTATCTTCATTGTATTTCCACATATCTAATTTGCAGAAATTTATTGGATCAAAGGGTAAGCTGTACTGCCAAATGACAAGTTAGAATGATAAATGTAATTGTGTTTCTCTTGCGTCAGATTTGAAAACGGAGCTTATATCTAAGCCAAGTGTCTTCAAATATGGTTTAAAATGTTTCTGTGGGTCTCAGAAATGCTTAAAATAATAGCAAAGGCAGAAAATTTTAATTGGAAAACAAGGTAAAAAAATTATAACAGTACATGATTGCTCCTTACTTACATCCCATCTAATGTATTCTCAGTCTTTGTTATAATATTCACTCACCTAGAGGGTATTTTTTCCCCTATTTTCACATATTACAGAAAAATACAATAATCATCCCAATGTCACTATTCAGTCTCCTTGCAATGAATTGCAATGAGTAAATTCTACAGAGAAAACTTTGAAATTGAATAGAGATTTACTACTAGGTTTTGTTGTTGTAATTTGTGTGTGTGTGTGTTTTGTTTTTTGGGGGTTTTTTTGCAGAGAGGGATGGATTCCCCCAGAAGTAGACATTAAGATCTGGAGGTAAGCATAAGTAATTAATGTGAGAAGTAATCCTAGAAAGAGGGGAAATGGAGAAGTGAGCCAGAGAAGGGAAAGAAGCCAATAAATAGTGCATCATAAAATGGGTACTACTAAGGCAACTCGTGTCCAATCTTATTAGAGAATTCCAGGAGATTGTGAAAAACATGCCTCTAAGATGTCCCAACAGAGGAGAGGGGGCAGAGGGATGTATCCACCAGCTCTTTCCCCCATCACTGGTCAAAGGAGGCTTCTACATTGATTAATGCAAAAGAAAGACCTTAGGTGGAGGAAAGGGTACTTGCTGTAGGATGCTGTCAGTGAATTACTGGAACAATGAATGTTGAAAAAATGTTGAGTGAGGCACTGAGTGAGCACACCTGTTACATAGTCCTAAGTGCTTGTGTTCATTTTACCTTACTTTTTCTTTAGACAGATCACTTGCTATTTCATATGTTCAATATCTTTTTACTTCTGGAACCAATTGGGCTGTCAGTCAGACTCTCTTCTTCCACCAAACCCTGGGCTGGTTAGGCAATCGGAGTGACCGAACATGCTGGACACAGTGGTTGTTTCAGAGGTGGACATGTAACTCAATAAAGGCTAGTAAGAGTCCTTGGGAACTGATACACGTGCTGGTAGAAAGGCTCTTACCTAAGGATACTACCTGAAAGTGCTAGGTAAGCCCAGTACTGCTTATGGACTAACTGTCTGCACTTGGAGACAGACTACCTCAGAATGAAGTCAACACCAAGGGAGAGAGGAGATGGAGAGAGACAGACCAAGCCCTGGTGACATTACCTGTTCACTCTAGATCCAGTTATGTCTGAAACAAATCCTAACCCTGGTATTCTGTAGTTTCTGGAGACATGAATATTCATTCTTTCTTTCTCCCAGCTTCTTTAAGATTTCTTTTTCTTACCCTAGTTTGAGTTGGAATTCAATCATATGCATCCAGATAACTCCTGACTAATATAAATTTTATGAGCATTTGGGTAAATGGGTACTTTTGTTGCCTATTGTTTATCTGAGTAATACTCAAGTTACATGCAAGAGCAAGTAACAATTAGGGGCAAAGCTTAAATAATTAACACAATTTTTGTGTCAATCTTTTCAGTACATTTTGTTTTTAACTCAGAAAATATATATTGGTGGTAGAAACTAAAAGTACTGAGGTATATTGACTCTCTGATGAGAGATCATGTTTATGTTACATTCCTGTATTATGTTATATAGTACTCACAGTCTCAAATTTTGTTTGTTCTGGCTCCCACAGCTATTAAGTGTAAGGTGGTGGGATTTGAACCCAATCTCCCTGACTTCCTTCCTCATAGCACCTTTCCACTGGGTGCTCATGTTTAAGCCAAGTGCTAAGGGAAAGGGAGCTATCATGATGTTAATGAGAAAATCCCTGACCATAAGGTGAGTAGAGGGGAAACAAAGACATTGACAAATATTCTCAAAAAAGCGTACACTCTACTCAGTGCTATATCAGTGTGTAAATGAAAATCTTCAGAAGAGGTTCAGATTGGGAGGTTGTATGAAGGGAGTACCACTTAAGCAGGATTTCAGCAAGAAGAAATGGGGCGAAGTGGACATTTTAGATGGAGAAGATAGCACAGAAGCACAGAGACTATTCAAATTAATATCGTACAAAGACTCTCAGAGAGCAGTTAGCAGAAGACATATAGTTGGTGTTTCCTCAACTTTATGCAGTTGTACAGCATCCTCACAACTCTACCATATCCATAAGCCACCCGTTTTATCATTTAATTAAAAATTTATATCAAAGCAACCTTGAATCGGCCCGCTTGCTTTTATTAAATAAGTATAGTATCTGTAAAATCGCATTTATACCATTGTAATAACCTGGTTATTAATTAACAACTGGAAAGGAGCAAAGGGAAACTGCAGTTTAAACCCATGCCCAGTAAGGACTGGGTGACACGGGAAGGTGCTTTTCTGTCAGTCATACCTAGGAACAGGGCATTGGCCAAGGTAGGCATGCAGTCATCGCCCTGCAAGCACGGGAGGACTTGATATTTAAACTCCTGAACAAAGGAGCCCTCTTGCTCTCTTGCTGCTCATGCCTGGCTCCTGGCTTGCAGGGATCTCATGCTCTGCACTGGCCCAGGTGGCTCATGGCCACGTGGACGCCACACACAATGGACTAACGGACTGTGACTAGCCTGATGCTAAATGGGACCAAGCTCCACCATGGAATGGAAATTCCGGACATTGGCTCTGCTTCTAGCTCTGCTGAAGTCCCAGTTGCCCATTTTCCAGGACTGATTTAAGGGACACGGGAATTTGGAAACTGAGGGATATAATTTCATGCAAATTAACTTCTCTACCACATCTTATTCTCTCATGTGAGTCTTAGAAAATTCTTTTTCTCAAGATATTGCAAGAACCCCTCTCCCACTAGCAAGGAGGAATTTCACCCTTGCAATCCTCCGATAACAACATGTTGGTTGTGCTATATTTTTAAAAACACATATTAAAATAAATATATAATTACCAAAATATTTAAAAGTCAGTTTAACCATCACCTAAAATGACCTCTCATCATACTTTGGTGACAATGACAAGGACTTCAGAGCCAGCCTGACCTGGTCTCTGTCTGAACTCTGCCCCTTAATTTTGATCTTGGGTGCTGAACCTTTCTGATGCTCCATTTCTTCATTTGGAGTGTTGTAAAGATTAAGTGAAACAACACATGAGTGACTCTAAGTGAAACGATACATTGTTTGTATCACCACTCTTACCCCACCCCTACTCAGCACAGGTGCTGAGGCGGAGGCCTTGTTTTGCAGAGCCAGAGAAAAACATGGGCTTGCAATGGGAGAACAGACAAAGTTTTCCACATAAGAAGAGGAAAGTGCCTGGGGAAAGAAGAACTTTGGGAGAAGAGCAAAGATGCATAGAGAGCATTTGGGGGCCGTTTTACTGTGTCCATCCCATGTAACTTTAGAGTTTCTCTTCATGAAACAGCTCCAGTAAAATCTGTATTATTTGTCAATATTTTTAGAGTTAGTTTATGGGGTGAAGAAAACATAAAAATTGACTGAGATTGGTTTAAGAATAAAAACAAGCTGCTGGTGACATTTTTGAAGGAGATCAACATGAGAAGAGGAAAATGCACTGACAGGAGTAATCAGGGTGGATCCGAAAAAGGAGATTCTGGAGACAGAAAGAAGCATGAAATCCATCAACCCAGGCAGGAGTAACAGAGCCTTAACCATGGAGGAATGAACAGATAAAAATGGTGGAAAATGTGAGAACAAATGAGAGTGACAATTTGTTGCCAAGCTTTGTCTTGTTGATTTACTCCAGGCTTATAGCCAAAAAAAGAAGAAAAAAAAAGTAGCAATGCTTTTATGAGAGTCATGAACAGTATTGACCAAACAATTTGCAAATTGAGTTTCTTTACTTTTTTTTTTTTTCCTACTGTTTTTAAAAGAGCTCATTTTATCCCATGCTTGAAAAATTGAAACCAGCACTATAGGACCTTCCATTTCCTTTAGCTGAACTATTATTTATCCAGATTTTCCACCGGTCACATGGACATGCCTAAGGCTCAAGTGCAAAACAAGAATTAAAAAATAAATAAACTAACATACACCAGCTTTCTACTCTTCCAGCTGTGTCCATGCCTAGTGATATAGCCAGGGCTGTTTTTAGGATTATTATTATTTATTTTTTAAAATATATCTTTATTGATTTCAAAAAGAGGAGGGGAGAGGAAAGAGAGAGAGAAACATCAATGATGAAAGTCATTGATGGGTTGCCTCTTGCATGCCTCTTACTGGGAATCGGGCCCACAACCCGGGCATGTGCCCTGACCAGGAATCAAACCTCGATCTCCTGGATCCTGGGTCGATGCTGAACCGCTGAGCCACTCATGACTGGGCAGGATTATTTTTTGAAAGTAGTTCAGATTGAGACAAGTCACTTTGGAATCTCAGGGCTTCATTTGGCTTTTCTGTATTAATGACCCAGGTATCATTAATTACAATAATAGAAATCTAGCAAAATGTGTTGACAAAACTTTAGAAAATTGTCCCTAAACCCTTGGAGATTAATAATGAATGCTAAACTTGAGCAACTGACAGGGAGTGACTCATGACAGATAATAATAAAATGAAGTGTGTTGTGTTGAACTACAAAGGGGATAAATGCAAGTCTGATTAAAATATTTTAAGTAACAACTGGACAAATAAGCCATCCCACTCATGTATGTTAATGGGTGACATGGCCTCTCACATCGGTGGTTATCAAATGCCTATTAGTCCTGTAAGTGGAGCCAGTACTAGTGGGGATTGACCAGATACATGCACACATGGTAATCAACAGAGTAAAGGAAGGAAAGTAATTTCCTGAGTTATAACTTTTTAATATGATCAAGAAACTGTTTAGCATTCAGCAGTTTACTAGGTGTTATTTGCAGAGTCAAGTGGAGAGGTGTTCATATACTCTGAGCATTTGTAAGCATCCAACTTTCAGATTTAAAAATGCTTACATTTTCAGACTCCTTATGCATTCATCTCAAAGAGGTGAAAGAACTGGCATTAGTCTAAAGGATTAGATTGAATTTTTTGGAAGCTGGCTGAATTTAATGAACTGACTGTGTATTCACATTTTTTTTTTTTTTTTAATGAAAGGACAATGGGAATGAAAGGAAAATGTATTCACTCAAACTCAGATACCACTTACAGAAAATCAGGTACTCAAAATAAATGCCTGCAAGTAATGCATTTCAACAATTAGTGATAACCTCTTAAAAAAATTATGTTGGGGAAACTGGACAAATAAAAAAATGAAAAGAAGTGAAACTAGACCACTTTCTTATACAACATATGTAGATAAACTAAAAATGGATTAAAGACATACATGTAAGACCTGAAACCATAGAACTCCTAGAAGAAAATATAGGCAGTAAACTCTTTGACATAGCTCTTAATGATATTTGGATATGTCTCCTCAGGCAAGAAAAACCAAAGGAAAAATAAACAAATGGGATTATATCAAACTAAAAAAGGTTTTGCACAGTGGAAAAAACACCAACAGAACAAAAAGGCAACCTATTGAATGGAAAAATATATTTGCCAATGATACATCCAGTAAGAAGTTACTATTCAAAATATATTGGTAACCCATACAATTTAACACCAAAAACACAATCTGATTAAAAAGTGGGCAGAGAATTTCAATAGACAGTTCTCTAAAAAGGACATACAGATGGCCAATATATATATAGATACTCAACATCACTAATAATCAAGGAAATGCAAATTAAAACCACAATGAGATATCACCTCATATCTGTCAGAATGGCTATCATCAGTAAGTCAACAAACAACAAGTGTTAGTGAGGATGCGGAGGAAAGGGGATGCTTGTGCACTGTTGGTGGGATTGTAAATTGGTGTACGCACTCTGGAAAACAATATGGAGCTTCCTCAAAAAATTAATAATAGAACTACCATATGACCCAACAATCTCACTTCCAAGTATCTATCAGAAGAAATTTAAAACATTAATTTGAAAAGACATATGTACCCCTATGTTCACTGCAGCATTATTTACAATAGCTGAGATATGGAAGCAACCTAAGTATTCCTTGATACATGAATGGATTAAGAAAATGTGTTTCATAGATACAGTGAAATATTACTCAACCATAAAAATGAAGAAAATCTTGCCATTTGTGACAACATAGGTGGTATTATGATGGCACAACCCAAGATACTATTATGCTAAGAAAAATATGTCAGAGAAAAACAAATACTGTATGATTCCATATGTGGAATCTGAAAAACAAAATAAATAAATAAAACTTAAATAAACTCATAGATACAGAGAACAAATTGATGGTTGCCAGATGGGAGGGGGTTGGGGGAAAGGTGAAAAAAGTTAAAGGGATTAAGAAGTACAAATTGTCAGGTACAGAAATAGTCAGAGAGATGTAAAGTACAGCATAGATAATATAGTCAATAATATTGTAATAACTATGTATGGTGTCAGGTGGGTACTAGACCTACCGAGGTGATTACTTCATAAGGTATTAAATGTTTAACCACTATGTTGTAAAACTAAAATATAATATATGTTAATTGTAATTGAAAAATAAATTAAAAAAAATAAGTACCTCCCCCAAATAATTAGTAATGATTCCTCCAGTTTCATGGCATAAAAATAGATGCTTATATCATTAAACCAGGTGACTATTATAACTTTGTGATAGAAACAAAGATATGAATTTACAAGCCGATGAAGTTTCCAGTGAGATCTAGAAATTTAGTAAGACAGAAAGGTCCATATATTGTTTATTGTGTCCCATGCCTTGTGCCATCCCTTCATCAGATTCTGATCATCATTGCAACTACACTGCCAGAATCCATTATTATTCCTTTTTTCAAACAAGAGAAAAGTGAGGTTCCAAAAAATCAAGTAACTTCTAGAGGTCTCATAGATTGCAGTAAAGCCAAAATTTGAGCTTGTCTGTCTCCAAAATTCATATTCATTCTATAATTCTCAGAATAGAAAAAGCAACTCCTACAACAACTATGAAAGATGGGGCAAGTTTGAGGACTAAAATAATACAGAAAACAAACACTCCATTACCAGAAACATTTTAATATACATACTTGAAACATCTTCTAACTAATGTGTTGTTCCTTCCAACTGTGCATTTTAAAATAGCTTTATTTTAAATGTGCAATTAGAAATGCAGACCAGCAGCAAGCAAAGAATGACATCTTATGGGTAAGAATATCTAGCATAATTGATGTTTATGAGATGTCACAGTATGACATAATCCAGTCTAGAACATCTTTGTCTTAATTTTGGTTTTTCACACATAAAGCTTAATTTTTCTTAACCTCAGCTTTTATTTAAAGGGCACGATAATGTTCGGCTCCATGTTAAGTAGCATTTTATTTTTAATGTTCATTCTCAAAGAAGACTAAAATCAGAATGATTCTGTCGAGGAGACAAATAATGTTTCCCCTTTAAAGAGAAGACCAAAAAAGACATCGCATGTTGAGTCTGTGGAAATAATTACTGTTGTTTACAACTGCAGCTCGGGAGGACAAGTTCTCAAAAGGCCTGTGAAGAGCAGGTGAAGCTTTTTAAGCTGGTTATTTACTATGGGCTCTTTAAGAAATGCGCAGTTCGCAAGGGGTTCTTGCCGCCAGTTTCAGAATTCCGAACGGAGCTCCACCAACAGCTTTCTAATTGAATCTCAAAAGACTGTAATTGTGTTCCACTCGGTAGTCAACCTCCATTCCATGCAGCTACAGTCGGTTGTAGGTAATCAGATTACTCATGGGTTACTGCCTGCAGCCTGAGGAGAGTGCCAAGAGTAAGAAGGCAACGTGTTGTAGGGTTAATGAAGCTTAATGCGGTGCCAGTATCACACTGAGCCATTGCCTACGGAGTGAGAAAGGATTATATCCCATGTTAATATGCCATTTGACCCGTGCCAGAGAAGCAGTCTAAATCACTGAATAAGTATGTAAGTCACCACTGAGAAGTGTTTGCCATGCCAGCTCTCATTGCTGTGAAAACAAGTAATTCCCTCGCTTGTGAATTTTAACTTTGGTGCTCTTTAAAGTATAGTTTCAACATTGGCTCCTAATATCCCTGGAAAGGCCATATAGACACAAGATTCTTTAAATTGGAGCCAATGCAAGGAAATGTACATGCTTTTCTTCAGTTTGATCTGAACCTCTCTGGAGAATAAATCCAAGGTCAATATGTGCTGCGACTCCCAACAGCCACCAATGATTTCACTTCTTCAACTTTGCCTTTCACAAAGATATCTAGGCCCTCTTGAGCCTGGAGATTCTTTCTGCTAATTAACTGTTTTGCCAAATGATGCCCCAAATTATACCTTTGCAAGAAGTAATGAAAGCCCAAAGAATTGATAGAAAAAATAGAAAAAGGCAGTCCAATTTGTACTACAAAAGGACAATAGGACAATAGGACCAACACTCTAAAGTCACCTTACTCCCACTATGTTTTTGTTTTAGGACAAGAAGGGACTCTTAATGGGGTAATTAATACATAGAGAAATAATTCTACTAGAAAATCTTGACTGTGTTCTTAAATTCATAAATATTTAGGAGTAAAAAACAGCCTCTAACTTCAGAAAATGCTATATAATTTTCAATATGTTACGTCATTAACATTTTTAAAAAATTAATTCCTAGGTCATAGACACAAAATACTAATACAAGTTAAGCAGACTCCAGAGCAAAGGTATATTTTGTTAATATTTTCTTATTGCATTCCCTTTATTTATTGTTTAGAATAGGAAACATATGTAGACGTACAAATTCCAAAGGATGAAAAAAGTATAATATGAAAAATATAGCTCTCATTCCTTACTATAGTTAGTGGTTTGTGTAACCTTTCAGAACTATTCTATTAGTATACCCTCATGTACCCATCTTTGTATTTAGTATCTATGAATCTACCTATGTATGCTTGTATGTATGTATGTATGTGTCTAAATCCAGTTTCTGAGGAGCTTATATTTGTAGGGATTTACACATAGTTTTTTTTTTTCTCTTCTTAAAAACAAGATATAACAAAGTAAAGGGTAAAAACTTGGTGCTCTTTCAAGTACACTTATGCACTTTAGGTTATTATGTATGTATGCATATTTCTATTATGTGTAGTTTACATAATTTATAGCCATGTAACTAGATTATTTCCATAACTTAGAAGGTTCCTTTTGTAGCCTTCTAATCAATAGTTATCAAAACTTCATATGAATGGAATAATACAGTATTTGCTTTTTTGTAGTCATATGCTTTTATTCAACATTATGCCTGTGAAATTTATCCATGCTGCTGTGTGAAGACTAGTTTATTTTTTGGAAGACAATGTTTTTAGAGCAGTTTTAGGTTCACAGCAAAATTGAAAGGATAATGCCTATTCCCCATATACCTTCTGACCCACACATGCATAACCTCCCTCATTATCAACATTCTCCACCAGAGTGGTGCATTTGTGATAACTGATAAATCTGCATTGATTGACACATTAATCATAATCACCCAAAGTCCATAGTTTACATCAGAGAGTTTATTCATTTTTATTACCATCTAATACTCCATTGAAGGCCTCTTCTAAAATTTATTGGGCATTTGGTTGTTTCCAAACTAGGCTATACAGAATATAACAATAAACATTATTTTGCATATCTCTTGCTAGATATTAACAGTCATTTCCATTGATTTATATCCAAGATTTAAATTACTGGGTCATAGGGCATATGCATGTTTAGCTTTGGTAGATACTGTTAGTTTTTTGAAGTGATTATAACAATAAACATCAAACTGACACTGTATAAAGCTTCCAATTGTCCCACATTCTTGCTAAGACTTGGTGCTATCATTTCTTTTAATTTTGGTTGCCTTAATGATATCTTGTAGTTTTCATTTGCATTTTCCCATTAACTAAAAATGCTGAGCAACTTTTTAATGTTTATTAAAATTTGCATATCTGCTTTTGTGAAGTACCTATTTAAAAATTTGCCCATTCAAAAAGTGGGTTGCCTGTAGTTTTTTCTTATTTATTTTCAGGAACACATTATATATTCCACTCAGATGTTTGTGGTAAAGTATATGTGTGGCAAATATATTCACCCAGTTTGCAGCTTTTCTTCAACTCTCTTAATGTTGTCCTTTGATAAACAAAGCTAAGTAATTTATTTTTGCACATTTATTGAGGTACAAAAACCTTTACATCTAAAATGTTCACTTTGTGCCTGGTTTGGCGTGGCTCAATGGTTGAGCGTCCACCTGGGATCTAAGAGAACGATGTTTGATTCCAGGTCATGGCACATGCCCGGGTTGTGGACTCGATCCCCAGTCGTGGGCCTGCAGGAGGCAGCCGATCAGTGACGATTCTCTCATCATTGATGTTTCAACTCTCTTTCCCTCTCCCCTCCTCTCTCTGAAATCCATAAAGATATATTTAAAAAACAACAACAAAAAAAAGAATTCAAAATGTTCACTTTGCTAAGCTTTGACATATGTGAAAATCATGAAGTCATCACTTCCATGTAGATAATGAACATATCCATCACCTCCCCAAATTTTCTCAGTCATTTTAATCCATTTATGCCTTACTTCACCTACACCCACAGGCAACCGCTGATGTGCTGCTTTCTCTTACTATAGATCAGTTTGCATTTTTAATGATTTTATATAAATGTAAGCATAGAACATGTACTCTCATGTTTGGCTTCTTTCACTTAACACAATTATTTTAAGACTTGTCCATGTTATTACATGTAACAATAGTTATTTTTGTCCCTTTTGTTTCTGAGTAGTATTCCACAATTTATTTAGCCATTTATCTGTTGATGGACATTTGGGTTGTTTCCAATGTTGGCTGTGATAAATAAAGGCACTGTAAACAATTACAAACAAGTCTTTGTGTGGATATAAGCTCATATTTATTATGGGTAAATACCTAGGAGTAGAACAGTAGGACAGCTGAGTTGTATGGTAGGTGTATGTTAAAAACGTTTTTAAAAACTGCCAATCTGTTTTCCAAAGTGGTTGTTCCATTTATATTCCAAGATGGATTGTATGAGGTTGCATGTTCTTCAAGTGGAAGAGGCACTATTTCACCTTCACATCCACTATCTGGCTGTGTCCTCAATATGAAATTTTCCAGATTTCTTTTACTTTCCATCCAAAAATATATCTCATATATTCTTACTACTGAAGTTCTTATTTTCAGTGATGGGGCCCCAGAAAGATGGTTAGAACTTCCACATGTCCATATCACCCATAAGATATTCATATACGTCCTTGCCAGGATAAACATTAGAAAGAAGCCTAAATTACTGCAATTTCTTCTCCCCAGTCGTCTGCTTCTCTCCAAAACTCTGATACTTTTGTCCAATTAGTGCAGAGGCCAGATCAGAAATTCCATGGCAAAAGCAGATTGCTCAATTTGGGAACACTTGTCAATCATCTCATCTTGCTGGCCACTCAGTGTTTACAAATAAATCTTTGAGCCTTTTTCATTTGGGTTGAAAAGGGGATTTGAAAAGAGACCACCCTATTTTCTTCCATGAAAAGAGAGAGAAAATGTCCAATATTTCTGTTTCTGACCCAATGATATGAGACTCAGATGCCATTTTGGATGCCTGCCAGAACCCTCCCAATTATTGACATGTAGGGGAGAGGTGGCTGAAACAGCAGAGCCATTCAGCTGTTACGAGATAAGCCCTGAGAGGGTATGATCCCCCATTTATTTTTGGCTCTACTGTGAATGTAAAATAATCAAATCCCCTTTTTTTTTCAGCTTTACATCCTAGTCTCCAATTTCGAGGCAAAGAAAGAGTTCCAAGCAACATACTTAAGAAATAAAACATCATAATGGCTATTTACAATGCACTCCTGCTTCTTTTTATTTTTAATATACACAGGAGACTGTTCCAGATCAGTAAATACATATGTGCCCCATCTAGTTACTTCTAGCTATTGAAAAGTTATATCAGACTTAATGGCATAAAGCAATAATAATTTATTATTTTTATCTCTTTTAGTTCTGGAAGTTGACTAGGATCAGCTAGACATCCTTTCTTGGGGCCTCTCATGTCACTGTCAGATGGTAACTGTCGCTGGAGTCATCTTGAATGTTTTCTCACTCACTTGTCTGGTGGTTGATGCTGGTTGTTGACCACCTCAGCTGGGTGGTCAGCTGGAATACCTACAACCAGCTTCTCCTACTGCCCTGGGTTTCCTTACAGCATGGCAGCTGGATTCCAAGAGCAAGTGTCTCAAGAGGGACTTGGGAGAAAGGAGTAACCTAACCTTGGAAATCATGCAGCTCTGTTTAGAGGTCAGTCACTAAGACTACAAATACTTAAGGACAAAGGAATTAGATTACACCTCTTGATGGGATGATAGTCTGTCTATTCTCTAGACCCAAATTATTTACATTCTTCTCACATGCAAAATATACTTGCCCACTTTTGCAGCACCTCCTAAAATCTTATCTGTTAGACCTTCAGTCTCGGGCTTAATGTCTGGGATGTTATAATCTAAATGGGGTCCACATGACCTTGGATATGGTTTTTCAGGTATAGCATCTTGAATATACTCTCTGTGGATATGAATACATGTAAACTAGAGAAATTAATTGTCTACACAACCAAAATACAGCGATGGGAGAGACATAAGAACGATGCACTTATATAGGGAGAAAAAAGAAAAGAGAGCAATAAAAAATGGAAGATATATAACAGTCATTGGTCCATTATAATTCTGGAATCCAGACAAGCATGTATTCCCAGTTCCTGGATTAAGGCTTGGTCCTACTATCTGACAGAAATTCTCCATGACTCTTAGTTTTTCATTTTGAATTGTCTTTCCTTTTGCTTAAAATGCAACCACAGCTGAATACTCTTCTCTGCCTGCTTCTTTCTCATAGAAATTTGGGTATACCAAGGCCACTTTTCATTTTACACCATTGCTTTCCTTTTCAGTACCAGCTGGCAGTGTTTCTGTTATTACAATTATCATAAACTTTTATAAATTTTCAATGAATCTTTTTAGGGTTCACTCCATTAAACACAAACAACTCACATACAAAGTTTTGAGATAAACTCTTCTGTCCCTTCACTTTGCAATAAAGTTTCTGTGGGAGAATGCCCTAAACATCATTAGAAGCCCTAGTTTTTAACTGAGAGGAAATGTGAAGCATGCTCTTAAGCTTCTTAAGTGGCCCTTTGGGTGTTGGAAAAGGTATATGAGGCACCACCTTAAATCCTTCTGAAGTCTTGAAACTGCTTTAAATTCATTTCTAGACCATATTTTCCTGACAGTGCCCTGGATTTGATCTTTGTCTGAAAGCTATTTCCTAATTTGAAAATGGTTTACCATCTGGAGAGGTTGGGAATGAGAAAGGAACTGTTTTATTTTTGATCCCAAGTCCTGGATTCTTTATACTTAACAGCTTTTTTTAAAGCTCTTATTTCTTTAGTTCTCTCATTTTATTATAAGCAGCTGAAAAAATTAGGTGGAATCTTCAACATTATGCCTGGAAATTTCCTTAGGCAGATCATCCAATTTGTTAGGTATATTTATTTCCCACATTTCAATGACTGATAGTGCCTCTAAACTTTTTACCACTACACAACAAGGGTCTTCTTTCTTCCAGCTTTTAATAAATATTTATTCATTTTTATTTATGTTTTCACTGACAAACTCCTTAAGATCTTTTATACTTTGCTAACAAAACATTTGCCTCTTCCAGCTATCGCTCATGTCTTAGTCTCAAAGTCAATGCCTCATGTTTTAGGTTTGGCCAAGGCAGCCTTTTAGGTGGCATTGAAATATTTTCTAGTTATCTGGTTATGAGGGCATAACAGACCATCTCAAACTTAGCATCACATAAAAGCAACGTCATTTACTTGTATGATCTCTCAGAGTTAAAGGTTGACTGGTGTCAGCTCATCTGTTCTCACTGGGGGGTTTTTCATAAGGTTGCAGTCAGGTGGTCCCAGGGCTGGAGCCATCTTCAATGCTTCCTCACATGTCTGGTGGTTAATGATGGTTGCTGGGACCTCACTTAGGAGCTTTATCTCAGAACAGCTACATGATACTTCTCCATGTGGCTAGATTTTCCTCCTCACAGTATGATGTCAGGGTTTTCAAAAAGCAAACGTTTCAATGAAGAGCCAGAAGAAAGAAGCACTGCCTTTTAAGACCTAGTGTCAGAAATCATGGGACATTACTTCCACTGCATTCTACAACTATTTAAAGAACTTAAACTTTACCTCTATTTTTTTTTTTTTTTTAATATGTCTATTGATTTCAGAGAGAGGAATGGAGAGGGCAAGAGAGAGAGAGAAACATCAATGATGAGAGAGTCGTTGATCGGCTGCCTTCTGCACGTTCCTGACTGGGGATCGAGCCCACAACCTGGGCATGTGCCCTGACCGGAACCAAACTGCAACCTCCTGGATCTTAGGTCGATGCTCAACCACTGAGCCACGGTGGCCAGGCCTAAGTTCCACCTCTTGATGGCAATGGTATCCAAAGACTTCACAGACTTTTTGTAAACCTACACAGTCCCTTTCTCTTTAATGGTTGTATGACTGCATCATACTTTTAATAATGCTTCAGTGAACATTTTTATAAATTTAAATAAAATTTTAAATCAAGAGGATAACAAGGGAAGATCTTCTCAGTAAAGCATCAGTAAAATACCAAAGGAGTGTGTCTACATTCACACAGCTGCAATAGAACACTGATTAGGAGATGGAATGTCACTGACCTAAAAATGTGAAAACACAAGAAAATGTCATTTCCTATCACTGTATCTGAAGAAGATCCAAACAAGGTGACAATGTTTTATAAAATTTCAGAAACCAGGAAAAGGGTTGTCACTCAGTTCTCTGCCATGCTTACTATAGCAAGTCACATATTATTCTTAAGACATTTTAAGAAGGAAATAAGAAAATGCATGTTACATTAGCATGACTTTAAAGAGGAAAACAAGGTGTGAGGATTATAGAGAGATCAATTTGGGCTCCAAAAGGCTGCTTTATGTTGAAGTGGGTTTTTCATCATAAAAAGTATTCATGCAGAATATGGAGGAAGCTATCGAGAGAGATTCACTCATTAGCAAAATTTTATTTGTAATTCAGAAATTCCATGATAATATGGTTATATAAAGGGAAAAGTTAAGAAATTATATATGTTTATAACAACATTTTGAGCTTATTTTCTGCACAGACTGTCTCAAAATGTGTATGACTACGATTCAGAAGAGTCTGGGAAATCCTACTGTCTACCCTGAAACCCATATGAGACCTTAATTATGTCAGTTACAAAGTAACATAAGAAGTACCTTTAGTACAACACAGGGAATATAGTCAATAATATTGTAATAACTGCAGTTATTTAGTTATTATGGTGCCAGATGGGTACTAAAATTATTGGGATATCACTTCATAAGGTATATAAGTATCTAATCACTATGTTGTATACTTGAAACTGTCACCTGTAATTAAAAAACATCAAGAAATCAACAAACAACAAGCCCTGGTGAGGTTGTGGAGAAAAAGGAGCCCTAGTGCACTGCCGGTAGGAATGTAGACTGGTGCAGCCACTATGGAAAACAGTGTGGAGTTTCCTCAAAAAAATTAAAAATGAAACTGTCATTTGACCCAGTGATTCCACTCCTAGGAATGTATCCTAAGAATCCTGAAACACCAATCAGAAAGAATATATGCACCCCTATGTTCATAGGAGCATTATCTACAATTGCTAAGATCTAGAAACAGCCCAAATGCCCATCAGTAGATGAGTGGATAAAAAAGCCGTGGGACATTCACACAATGAAATACTATGCAGCTGTAAAAAAGAAGGATCTCTTACCCTTTAAGCCAGCATGGAGTGAGCTGAGAAGTATTATGCTAAGAGAAATAATCCAGTCTGAGAAAGACAAATATCACATAATTTCACTTATATGTGGAATCTAATGAACAAAATAAACTGACAAGCAACACAGATCCAGAGACATGGAAGCATGCAACAACCTGATGATTCTCAGAAGACAGAGGGGTGGTGGGAGGGAAGGGATTAACCAAAGAATTTATATGCTATGCATATAAGCAAAACCCCAAAACTCAGACAATAGTGCAGTGCTGTGAAGGCCTGGGGAGGGTAGATGGGGAGAGGGTCACTGGGGGGACAGGGGGAACATCTATAATACTTTCAACAATAAAGATAAATTTTTTTAAAAAAAGAAAACAAAAAAATTTTTAAAAGAGTACTTTTTTCCAAAGTCACAGAAACAAGAATTAACTTTAATCAACTGAAAAAACAATGACAGACATGTCAGTGATTTTAGTTAACTTGCTTTACCACACCTCTAACATATATCTCTATTAGAAACATAGCCAGGAAATAGCTGGCAGAGACATGCTTCTACTGAGTATATTCTGGAACAGTAGTGCATCCTTTATGCCAGCAATTTTCAACTGACGTGCAGCAAGAATTTTTAAAACATGCAATACCTGCCCGGCCGGGCGTGGCTCAACAGTTGAGCATCGACCTAGGATCCAGGAGATCGGGGTTTGATTCCCAGTCAGGGCACATGCCAGGGTTGCGGGCTCAATCCCCAGTGGGGGGTGTGCAGGAGGCAGTGGATCAATGAATCTCTCATCACTGATGTTTCTATCTCTCTCTCCCTCTCCCTTTCTCTCTCTGAAATCAATAAAGATATATTTAAAAGAAAAAACACACACAAAAAAACAAAAATAAAACATGCAATACCTGACTATTTAGTTAGAGCACTGACCTCTTTTCCCTTAGATTGTCAAATAAATAAATAAAAATGACAACAGCCAACACAATAGTCATCTTGTGTGAATGAATCAAAATTATATCTTTTTTGAGGGGGGGAGCAGATTGGCAAAAAATATATTTTTTAGTGTGCTGCAGAACTTTAGTAATTAGTTTATGTGTGCCATGAGATGAAAAAGATTTAAAATCATTGAATGATGCTAATAAATAGATGTGATATTTATAATCACTATGATGAAAAAGGAAGCATTTTGGAATCAAGTTCTTCTTACTTAATGTTAGAACCTGGCTGCTTCTTTGGCTATTACCCCGTTTTCAATATAAATTTATTAAGTACTTGGGGACTATGAAGATGAGTAAGACCTTGTCCCTCTCTTTATAGGAGCTCAAGGAGAATATAAAAAGCAAAATACAGAGACTGACAAAACTATGATATGAAGTAGAAAAGTAGTAAGTGCTACCTGCCATACTTAAGTGCCTATCTCTCACTGTAATACAAGTTATAAAGCAGCATCATGACAGGTATCACGATTTTGTAATAGATTGCTGTTTTGTACATACTTCAGATCCTAATGGACATTTCCTCTAATTAAAAATCAGGTACCACAGTCCAAAAAATGCTTTTTCGTGTGTCAGGAGTGTTAAGAGCATCTGGGAGATATAATTTAGACGCCCCCAAAAGTATCATTTTTAGGAGAGTTTGTTGGCTTAGCAAAAAATGGGAATGACTATTTGAAAGTGGGAACAATTGTTTGAAATTGGGATGAAATGATTCAGAAATATACAGGTAAAATGATAAAGTATTTCAAAGAAGATATCCACATTCAAAGTCCAAAATGTTACTGAATGTCTGAAAGATGCTTGACGCTGTCCTACATGCTCTCTGTTGCATTATATACATTAGCTTTCATAATAACAGTGTGGGGTACAGATGGTCATAAATGTCAGAAAGAGAAGTCAGATAAATTCTCAGGACTAAACTTCAAAATTGCTTTTGAGTGAAATTAGGCAGAGTCATGGATAAAGAAGAAATGGAGCGCTGGCCTGAGAGATAGGCCTGCAGCTTGAATAAATGCTCTATCGTCGCTAAGAGGCTGGGCGGCCACTAAATATGGAAGTTGAAGATCCACATGGTATATTAGCAGGCTTCATTGTTCCTGGGAGAAGACAACTGAAACCTTTAGCCACAGTCCAGTCCCAGTGGCAAAGCCATCCTTAATGTAATGATAACCATAAGGAATCGTGGCCAGCGTGTCTGCAACATCCTAGCTGGTCTTGGCTGAGCACATAACCCAGTATCTCAAGATGAAGGAGCGCTCAAGCGCCAGCCTGAATTGTTCTGTGTGGCAATATTATGCTAGTCATCATTATCTCCATTTTAAAGACGAGGAATGGGGGTTTGCAGAAATTACATCCATTTTGAAAAATAGAAAAGTCAGAAAGCTAGTCAAAGCAAAAGATCCGAGAGAAGTTTCTCCAACAACAGTTCAAGACTCCTTCCAATTAGCTAAGGAATCTCCAAATGCTTTGAGAAAAAGTCCTACATTTGCTGGGATCCGCCACATTTACTAGGAACTAATAGCTCAACTTCACACACAAAATTGCAGAAAATTGAAGCATATTACTCCTTTCCCCCAACTCTTCATCAAAAGAAAATGTTCCACAAGTGATGACAGAAGTAAGCCATGGATGGCCAAAAGTAGAAAGTATAGGATATTGTCACTGTTATAATTTTAAAGAATCTGCATACACCTTTCGGTCTAGGATCCAGTTTCTATTTTAAAATATGCTGAAAAAGGGATAACTCCATAAGCTGCTGCCACTTAAAACTAGTATGAAATGCTAATAATATTACCACCAAGTACTGTAATATAGCCACCTTCTCTTGCTACTGACTCCTGGTTTCCATCTGAGAGTGGGCAGGGCTCTCAAGGAAGGGATCAAATTCAAGGTGCAGCATGCAAGTTCCATGTATATAATTTTGTTGGAGACTGATATTATTTACATTGTTTAAATTCTATGTACTCTCTGCCATTCACAGAATGAACCTAGCATACTCCAAGATATCAACCATAAGGCAGAAGAGTCAAAGTTTCACAGCAGTATCACGTGGAAACAAAGAGTAGCATAGACAATCTCAAATTTACCAGAAAATTCAAATAACAAGCACTCTGTCCCTCAAGCCTTCTCGTTAACTGAAATGTTGCTAATTGAAAATAATGTTTTACAGTCTCCATCTTTGTGTAAGAAGTTTCTATGGCCTTGGCCTTTTTCTTATACTTCCAAGTTAGCAGCTGGATTTAGAAACCTGTTGCTAAATTCCTAATGTAACTCCCTTATAATCCATTCCTGATCTAGGCCTATTTTCAGTCACACCATCAGGAAAACAGAGGAACTTCTAAGATGCATGGATTTGCCACATTTTAAAATAGAGATGCATGTGGACCTATTTTTTTCCCCCTGTGAAATATCTACTTGGGATAGATTAATTACCACTTTTGAAAAACAGAAAGGAAACTGGCTGGCATGGCTCAGTGGTTGAACGTTGACCTATGAGCCAGGAGGTCATGGTTCGGTTCCCAGTCAGGAAAAATGCCAGGTCGTGGGATAGATCCTCAGTAGGGGGTGTTCAGGAGACAGCTGATCAATGACTCTCTCATCACTGATGTTTCTATTTCTCTCTCCCTCTCCCTTCCTCTCTCTGAAATCAATAAAGACATATTAAAAAAATAAAATTATTTTAAAAACGGGAAGGGAGCAGCTACTTAAGGGAATGAATATTTGTAATTAACCTTTGCAAATTAGCAGCTCTGAATGGGACTAAGTGGCTATATATATCAAATGAAGGTAAAATTAATGATAAAATCCATCAGGTTTTTAAGCCTTGTTTTTTGCTATTTCCCCCTCCTTCAATATAGTGAGGCAGGAAGTAAGACCTAATGAGTTCTATAGAATATAGACCCCAACAGCAGGGAAAATGTAGGCAGGAAAGGGTAATGGCACCTTGTTTTCTGTTTCTCAAGTAGTGAAAGCTGAGGAAAGTTAGATTAAATTAGATTAGTTACATTGAATCTAGAGCCAGGGCCACTTTGGAGGCAACCTGTGGCATTACAGTATAATAGTTAAGGGCATGATTAAAAGTAGCAGCTTTGGAGCCAGAAAGACTGGGCTCAAATTGTTGCTGCACCACATTCTCTCTATAACCATGAGGAAGTTATTTAACCTTTCTGATCTTTAGTTTTCTAAGTATGAAAATAGAGATACTAATAAGCCTTATAGAGAATTGTAAGAATTAATTTAGATAACTTATGGGAAATACCTAGATGATTGCAAGTAGACAATTGTAACTATTGAATTACCATTATTAATTCTCTCCCTGCTTGAAGAGGTTTGTAAAGGTTCCATAAAATGTATGGAGTCAGTCCTTCATCATATATAACTTGACCATCCGCAAGAGACACGTGGGCAGAGTCTGAGGAAGCCCGAAGGTGTTTTGTAAAATGCAGTGAACCAAAAAGGTAATCAATATGCTTTACCGTTTACTACCTTAAACTGTTATTCCAGACAGGAAATTACTCAATCTTTATAAAAATAAATTCCCCCAAGAAACTTACAAAGTAAACTTTCAGCTACACTTAAAAGTAGTTAGTATCTTTAAAAGTGCTCTTCATTTCAGAATTTCTGCCCATTTTCTCTATTCTTCCTTCAGTAAAATTGAAAGACAATTATCTTATTTATTCAAAACTCAAGAGGTCCTCTTAGAAATGGATAAATCATGTGATGATTCAATTGAGAAAAATATGCAGCCCCCCCGACCCAACAGGAGCAGTCTAAAAAGAGTGACTTTCACAATGTTTTCTCTCTTGTGGAGCCCCAAGCCAAGCTAGGGCTGAAGTCCCACACTGGAAGGCTCGAGCTGTGCCACCCTCTCAGTGGCTTGTGTCTGTATGGGGTGTTTTAAATGTAAGCAGGGGAAGAGTTGCTAAACCAGCTGCTGTCATTCAAATATAACTTTAGCCATTTACATTATTGATACCAGCTGTTTCTGTCAAGGGTAAAAAATGTAATCATTTTCTTGTAAAGATTCTTACATAAGTTCACAAATCTGATACATTGATATGTCTCTACTCAGTCTAGTTTATCACAATCGTGGCCATCAGAATTTAGAAGCAAAAACCAAAATGTATGGACTCAGTCCTGCATTTTGTATAACTTGACCATCCTCAAGAGATATGTAGGCACAGCCTGAGGAAGCCTGAAGATATTTTGTGAAATTCAGTGAACTGAAAATTAATCAATCAAAACATATTTAAGAAGCACTAGGATGGGCCCTGAGGGGAAATTAAGGGTGCACAGGCAGACTCCCTGTGTGAATAGGTAATGATTAACATTTGTCTCTTTTGTTGTTGCTGTTAGCAAGTAAATATTCCACATTATTGTGGCAAATACTCAGCCTGCCCAAGAAAGTCTTTTTAACCAACAGCATATATGAAATAGAAAACTGATCATCTACAAGAAACAGATCATGGAATAGAAAAATGTTTTGTGTTCAAATTAACTTCTAGTTCCAACTCAGGATGCCTGAACCAGCTCTACACATCAGTGACTCCCTCGCACCTCCAGTCATCCCTTCTTCCTTCACCATTCAACAGGTGTTGAACACCCTGCTCCAACACTGCAGGAACCAGAATGTCAAGGACTTGAAGGCTGTTAGGAGTTGAGACCATAGCACAAGATCCTGAGGAAGAAAAGATAGGGAACCCAAGATCTTGCTGCAGCATCCTTTGGAGACCCCCTCTCAGTCTCACCTGATATAATGGGCTGAACTGTGTCCCCCCGACCCTCAAATTCATATGTTGAGGTCTTATCCTCAGTACATCAGATTATTATTATCTGTAGAGATATGTCCTTAAAGATGTAATTAAGGTAAAATGAGGCCATATAGATGGGCCTAAATCCAATATGATTGCTGTCCTTATAAGAAGAGGAGATTAGGACATAGATCAAGGAATGACCATGTAAGGACATAGTGAGAAGCAAGCCAAGGAGAGTGGCCTCAGAAGAAACCAAACCTACTAATACCTTGATCTTGCACTTCTGGCCTCTAGAACCATGAAAAAATAAATTTCTGTGGTTTAAGACGCCCAGTCTGTGGTATTTTGTTATGTCAGCTCTAGCAATCTAATATACTTAACTCCCTGACATCTCTTTCTACTCTTCTAAGAGTCTGAAGACTAGCCAGTCCCACCCTGGCAGGTGTGGCTCAGTTGGTTGGGCTGATGCACCGCCCCATGCCCCGAGGGGTTGCTGGTTCAATTCCCAGTGAGGGCGCATGCCTGGGTTGCAGGTTTAATCCCTGGTTGGGGGGGGAGCCTGTTGGAGGCAGCCGATCGATGTTTCACTCTCACATCAATGTTTCCTTCTCCTTCTTCCTCCCTCTCTCTCTAAAAATCAATAAAAAATCTTAAAAAAAAAAAGACTAACGAGTTCCCACTGATTGTTCCAAATATGATTTCTCCCTTCCCCAGGCATGAAATGCGCTCTAGACCTTCCCTTAATGAATGTCTCTGGATCAAGCACAGACTTTTAAAAATATTTGTTAAGAACTTTAATGTGGTGATTTGGGGGGTGTGGGAGTTGGAGTTGGAAGAGGGGGTAGAGGGGGTAAATGATGATGAAAAATAATAATAAAATTAAGAAGAAATTTTTTAAAAAAGAATGTCGATCAGTAGAAACAATGAAAAAAGCTCATATGAAGTCTAAGATAATTGCCTTTTCCCTCTTGATTCAGTAATTTTTGTAGAAATAGACATTTGTTTTTGACATGAATAACTTCCAAAACTCCCACATACTATCTGCTGATTGATAAAAGAAAAATGTCAGAAGACTACTATATATTCATTAAATATTTAAACAATGTTGGCTATCGGAAATCACAGTAATATCCATGTGCTGGTAGTATGACCCACTTTATAAGCTTGATATACAAACGTAGTCACAACTCTTGTTTTTTTAAATTAACCATCAAATTCCCATATGCTTCCATTACTAAACTTTTCCTGAATCCTATTAAATAGTGCTGTGAATTACTTCGTGGGAAAAACATACCAATTCCTTCTTCTAAATACTGGGTGGATAGAGAACTGTAAAATCCCATCAGTTCATGGGGAGTGCCATAGTGCTGTTGAATGGTTGCTGTCGAACAATGATACTCTGTGGTATGAGTTATAATGTGCTGTGCAGTGATGTCCTCACTGGCCTGTCAGCACCTCTGTGGGTCCTCAAACAAGATTCCAAGTACATTCCTTCCCAAAGGATGGCAGAACCTGCAGACACATCCTGCCTCAGACACAGGCTGTGCTAGTTCTCAATCTCACAGTAAGGCACCTGGATCCATATTGAGGCCAGAGTTGCAAGCAACTTCTCTCACGGTAAGATCCTCTAGGGCTTTTGGTATCCTTTATCATTAACTAGCTTTGGATTGTGCCTTAGACTGAATGTTTTTGTCCTCCCAAATTCATATATTGAAACCTAATGCCCAAAGTGGTAGTATTTAGAGATGAGGACTTTGGGAAGTGATCAGCTCATTAGTTCCTCATGAATGGAATTAGTGCTTTTATCTGGGAAACCCAGGGAGCTTACTCAACCCCTCCTACCACAGGAGAGCGCAATGAGAAGAGGGCTGCCTATGAACCAGGGAGCGGGTCCTTGCCAGTCACCCATTCTGCTGGTGTCTTGATCTTGGACTTCCCAACCTTCAGAAGCATGAGAAAGAAATGTCTTGGGCATATCAGCCACCTAATCTAAGGTCATAGCAGCCCAAATAAACTAAGGCAAACTGGGTCACCTTTATCCGCCCAGATATATTCTCTTAACTTCTGATCTCAGGGATAAGAAGTTGGAATCTTAGCTTCATCTATACCCTACCTTAGCCTGGCTCCTGGGCATTCTCCCACAAGACTAACTCTGAAAACCAAGAGGCCAGGCGCCGAAACTGTTTCTATTATAAGATTCCTCAGGACAACAGGACTCTCTTGCCTTATAACTGCTCACTCAAGTAAACCCCCCCGTAATGGGAGGACTCTGCTCCAAGATGATTTGCAATTCCCACCTCGGTGCATAGGAGCTATGAATTTGTAACATATCACTTTACCTACTGCAAACATAAATTTGAAAATAATATATGAATAAATAATTTTACATCATATGATGTATGAGCAGACATAATGTATTATGTACTGTGAAGCATATCACTTATTCAGTTTCACATGTTACTTAGTGCACATGAGATACCCCTTGGTTGGGAAGCACATACTTAAATCCTTTAGGTTAAAGGACAATAAAATTTGAGTTGGCACTTCAGAGGGAAACGTCAGTCTGAGTTTTCTGAACATTTGATCAAATAACAGAATGAGAAGGGTAAGTAGAGAGAGGATTTATGAAAATAGAGGATTGATGTTGCCAACAACAAGGCAACATGGACTGGTAGTAGTATCAGGGGGAAAAAAAGGAATATTTACTTTCCTTTTGCCATCATTGCCATTCATTTTCCTCTAATGTAGAAGACTCTCTGCTCTTAGAGAAGAGCAGGGTCTGTCAAAAGGAGGGCAAGGATGGTCAAATAGGAGAAAAATCTGAAGAGATGCTCCTGTGGTTCTCAGGGTCCTCACAGTGAGTCACTATTCTTGGTGACCAGTGAAGTAACTTTTTCCTGTTCCTGAGTTTTATACAATCAAAGGGGTATTTTAAAAGGGGGAATTAAGTGTTACTCTCAGTTCTTATCAATAAATTAATAAAGAATGGAAAAATGTGATGTTTCTTTTCTCTCCCGTAGTTTTCTCTTTTCCTCAGGTATTTCTCTCCCTCGCAAGCTTTCTAGTATTTTACAGAATAAGGTGGCATTTTATCTAAAAACATTTGGTAAATGTTTTTTGAGTCTAGGAGGCTGCAATTTAACAAACGGCTTCCCCACACAAACTATTATAAGCATGATACAGAATGATTGACAACTATGCCAACATCTGAAAAGCAGCTGAGAGCTTTAAAGCATACAGTAGCCAAGACTCAAACCGGAGTTTACCTTTAGCCTTGGAGATTGTGGTTTATGTTGGCAGTATAAAATATCTGTCATTTTAATGCAGTTCTTATGAAGATTTTTAAACATGTCATTAAACAAACATACCAGAAATATGGTCCCAGAATAAATGAGTTCCAAGATAACAATAGAATCGCAATGTATTATCACTGGATAGTAGCCTCCTACTGTATGATAAAGGACTCAGCTCCCAAAGCCAAAGCACAAAGGCACAGCCAAGATGCTTGTTTTAGAAGTGGAAGGCATTGATCTTATGACATTTTTCTATTACAATGGTTTTATTTCTTCTTCAGTCAAAATAAGCTCAACTTACAATTATTCTAACTTGAGAGGTGTTCAACAGAAGGAAAGTCATTATTAGTGCTTTTTAGCATATATAGCACCTGTCTGCAGACCTGGTGAAGTCTTCCCTCTTTGCCCCCACTCATTATTCCTTCCTAGCACTCCCCCAAATATGATCTGCACCAAGTAACACTGAAACAACAGGAGCCTGGGTCCATACGTAGAGGAGATGTAGGAGAGGTGAGAAAATGTTCAGAAGAATCACTCCAGCATTTTAAACTCACATTCAAAGATGATCCTATACGTATCTCTTCAGCAGAGCTCAGCACTTGCTAGGAGATGTCATTATAAGCAACTGAAGGCCATCTTCAGTTCCATACCTTTGGGTATTTAAGCATTTTTACAGTGTGAAACATGTATGCCCCATTGTTGGGGTACAGGGATCAGAATAATGTATGATTAAAACCTTGGGTATTTAAGTTGCATTCTTGCTCTAATATTAGAATATTTCTCTTCTCTCCTTCCCCTGCTCCACTCAGTGTTGTGATAGGGATGCCACTGCTTCTTTCAACCAAACCTCAACCAGTTCTGGTTCTTGCACCAAGTTATATCTTTGTATCTTCCTAATTCTTGTAATCACAGCCTATCTGAAGAGTGGGCCCGTAGCATTATTGAAGGGCTGCTAAGAAGAATTAACCTGCTCAAAATACCTCCCCCAGCCTAATACTCCCACTGCCTGTCACGCCTTTTAACCTATTGTATTCACTCCTACTATGTGACCAGTACTGGGCCTTCCCAATCATCCAGTTTTTCAATAGGTATCAGGTAAGAACATCTATTGTCAGCACTATCACAGGCTAAGCATTGTAAAAGACAGCAGTGATAGGGCAGAGGCTCAGACATAAAGTAGCTAACCATCAGGGTGGGGAGACAGATAACCAGACACATTAAAAACCATGACAAATGCCAAAACACTTCTCTCCTAGAGAGAACTGATTTAAATTGAAGATGAGTGCCTCTAATTGGCAATTAGACCTTAATAATAGTAACCTTAAGAAGACAAGTTTCAGAGAGAAGATGGATACCAGATTACATTGCCGTGGTAGTGATTGGGAGGCTAGCAGAAGAGACAATAAATTATTCTATTGAACATTTTTCATAAAAATTGATAAGCCCTGTATTATAGCTAATGGGATCTCAGGTGTCAAGAGAGCATTTATTTATTTGCTTTAAAGACGAGAAAGTCGTGATCATATTTATGGGCTATCATGAAGGAAGTTTATGCCTTGAATCTCAGAAGTTTGGGGAGATTTTATTTCATTTTTTAAGTTAACTTTAAAAACGAAAATACTACTGAGAAGACTAGACTCTTAGTGAAATCTGTCAGTGGTCAGTTAACACGTTAGCGGGGCACAGGATGCTGGGGTGCCAAGAGCAGGCAGGAGCAGCGCAGCTCCTGGCGAGGTGGGAGAGCACCCAGTGTCCTCCTGCGCCGCGCCTGGCCATGGGCCAGAGGTCCCGGCTGGTCCTGCTCTGACACACAGCCATCCTGGGCCCGGGCTCCCGAGCATGCAAGCACAAGCGGCGCTCCAATGCATGCTTTTGCAAGCTGCTCTTCCTTGCTGGGATTAGTTTTTAAGTAAACAAGGATGTAGATTATAGAAGCAAAGGAGGAATTACGTAAGCATAATTTTCTTTATTTCAAATAGCACCAAAATAATTCATAAATAATTCATAAATAATAATCTTTATGAAAATTTATAAGAATGCAGTAGGTGGGATAAAAACGGAGGCCATCTTCATCCCCTCCCTGCTCCATAACCCTCCCAGGGATACTCGCAGCTCCGAGCTCGGAGGGACCTTACACACTTGTACTGCGTGTTTATACCCGCACAGGTACACATAAGGCATGTATGTCATCTACGTTGCCCAGCCCTCTTGCTGAGCACAGTTTTCCCTAGTATAACATATACCCATGAGCTGAGAGATGATTTGGGAAGTTCTCATCTTTTTTTTTTTAATATATCTTTATTGATTTCAGAGAGAGGAAGAGAGAGGGAGAGAGAGAGATAGAAACATCAATGATGAGAGAGTCATTGATCAGCTGCCTCCTGCACGCCCCCCACTGGGGATTGAGCCCACAACCCGGGCATGTGCCCTGCTTGGGAATCGAACCCCAATCGCCTGGGTTCTAAGTTGACGCTCAACCGCTGAGCCATGCCGGGCCGGGCTCAGCCAGGCTCACTTATCCTTAATGGTACTAACAACTGCTAACATTTATTAAATATTCACTACATTTCTGATATGGTACTGAGCACTTTATCATTTTTTTAGTTTCACAAATACTAATTGCTACTTGATTGTATTCTCAAAAATAGTCAAAGCCTACAAATAAAGCAAAAGTCCCCATAATTAATTCTCCTAATTCTAGACCTTTCCTTTGACATAACGACTGTTGCCAGTTAGGTGGGTAGTCTTCTGAACATTTAAAAATTCCTTATACATACCCATATGTACATCCGAAATATAATTTGTTTGCTTTATTGGTAACTACTACCATCATTCTACAGATATTATAGACAATTTGCATTTTTCATTTAAGCCATGCATATCTTTCCATGTCAAGCCAGATAAATTCAATTTATTCTTTTTAATATTTGCATAAAAGGAATGCTAATCCATCTTGTGGTTTTATCACAGATTAGCCAGTCATTATTTTACTGGCAGGCACTGAGGCTGATTCCAATTTCTCACTGTAACAAAGAATGACATAGTAAGAAGCTTATATGGGTCCTTATAAGGACACATATATAAGTATTTCTTTCAATTAGTGAAAATAGTAGATGCAGGTCAAAGAACGGAGAAAGCATTTCCCTGGCATCCATTCCTTGCTCCACCATTTGCATTAGCTCTCATATTCCATTCAAGCTCTTTTGGTGCTGGGGCATAAAACTCCAATAGAAGTGGAGGCTAGGACATAGGCTAAGGCAATGAGTCCATTTAATACTGATCACAACAATGATGCAGTTAGAGGGTGGCACATGTTGTAGAACTGTTTTAATCAAAATGAAACTCAGGAATTTGATAAGGATTCTGAGATAATTATTCTTTCTTGTTGCACGTGTAGCCCTGGGAGATGTCAGATGCCATCTGTATTAGTTTCCTGGGGTTGTCATAACAAAGTACCACAGACTAGGTGGCCTACACAATAGAAATGTATTTTCTTCCAGTTTTGGAGGCTGGAAGTCCAGGACCAGGGTGTCGGCAGTGTTGGTTCCTTCTGAGAGCTGTGAGGGAAGGGTCTATTCCAAGGCCCTGTTCTTGCTCATATATGGCCATCTTCTCTCTGAGTCTTCTTCACTGTGTGTGTGTCTGTGTCCAAATTTTCTCCTCTTATAAGGACACTGGTCATATTGGATTCAGGCCCATCATTTTATTTATTTATTTATTTTTTAAATATGTTTTTTTATTGATTTCAGAGAGAGGAAGGGGAGGGAGAGAGAAACAGAAACATCAATAATGAGAGTCATTGATCAGCTGCTTCCTGCATGCCCCCTACTGGGGATCAAGCTGGAAACCTGGGCATGTGCCCTGGCTGGGAATCGAACCATGACCTCCTGGTTCATGGGTCAGACGCTCAACCACTAAACCACGCAGGTCAGGCAAGGACCTCATTTTAATTAACATTTAAAATACCTTATCTCCAAATACGTTTACACTCTGAGGTACTGAGAGTTAAGACGTCAGCACATCAATTTTTAGGACATGTGGACAAAAAAGGGGCCAAATACTAAACCTGACAGTGTAGGGCAAGCATGCATGGTGGGCCTAGCAAACTCATAAACTGCAAGTAATGACCAACTGCAAGTTGGTCTGAATATAAAAATGTTTAACTAATAGAAAATCATGGCATGTAGGCAAGTCCCAGGCCTGTAGCTCCCTTGACAAAGGTCAATCTTCACTTCAAGTAAGCTTGTCTGTTGTCTTTTTGCATCTAAGATAACATACCTTTGAAATGTCAAAGTAATCTTCTTTCCCAGATCCCTCAAGACACACCCACTGGGCCAGAGCATGAGAAGGAAACCTCTCATTGTTGTCTCGTTTCCCTCTTACCATTCCTAGTGCTGAAAATGTTAATTATTAACTATCCTATACCCACTAATGTAAAAAAAATATGTCTCTTTGTCTTATTTTTTATCCAGCCTCAGAGATTTCTTTCCTCTTTTTTTCTCCTGCCTCCCTAAGGTACCACCAATGAGACCCATGCCCATCCTGCAATAATTAAAAAAAAAAAGCAGACTAGCTTTTAATTTAGTTTTTGTGTTTTGTTTTGTTTTGTTTTGTTTCACCCATCAGAGAGCTGAGACCCCGTGAAAAGCCTTAAACATTTAAGGAAAGATGGTACCGGCAGGGAAACAGAAGATGTGAGCATTTACTCACCTGAGGTAGACAGGAACCAGATATGGTAAGAACAGTTAGGCTAGAATAGTTGAAAAATTGGTAAAGGCTAAATGTGGGTTGGCAGGACAGTGTAAATCTGGTGAAGGCCATAGAAATTGTCCACAACTCTTGCAGGCTATCTCTCCATGGACTCCATGTGGCACTCACAATAAAGAATGGAAAGAACTCTAAAAAAAATGTATTTTAGGGAAAAAGCAGAAAGAAAGGAAAACGCTACCTGATCGTCTTTTCTATCTTCCTATCTCCACTAATGAACAATAATAACCAAGGATCACTGAAGAAAATCTGCATGACATTGGATTAGACAAAGAGGTTTGGGATATGACACCAAAATTATAACTCATTAAGGAAAAGAAATAATTCATTGGACTTCTTTAAAATTTAACTTTTTCTACATGGAAGATCCTGTTAAGAGAATAAAATAACAATCCATATACTGGGAGCATAAATATATATGTCACAGACCTAAAAAGGACTTGTGTCCAGAATATGTAAAAACTCTCAAAACCCAATAAGAAAATGAATATCTAACTTAAAAAATGAGTAAATATCTGAAAAAATCCTACAGTGGGATGATAACTGGATGATAATTAAACATATAAAAATATGTTCACAACATCATTAGTGATTATGGCAAGGCAAAATATTAGCAAGTGATACCACTACACATTTATTAGAATGTCTAAAAACAAAAACAAACACCACCACAAAACTGGGCATATCAAGTACTGACAAGAATATGGAATAACTGGGCTTTCATAAATTGCTGATGGGAATTCAAAATGCTAGAGTCACTTTGGAAACAGTACAACATTTTCTTAAGAACTTAAATATGCAGCTACCCACTTGTAAGTATCTACCACAAAGAAGTAAAAACTATGTTCACACAAAAAGCTGTATACAAATATTTATAGGAACTCTATTCATATAAAGCACCAAAATTTGAGAAAAGAAAAACATATCTTTTTCAACAGGTAAACAAGCAACCTGTGGAATCTCCATACAATAGACTATTACTCAGAAATAAAAAATAGCAAACTATTGATTTAGACAACATGCATGACTCATAAATACATCTTACTAAGTTAAAGAAGTCAAGCACAAAAGGCTACATAAAACATAATTCCATTTATGTGACACTCTGGAAAAGGAAAACATAGTTGCTCTGTTAGGGTGGAGAAGAGGGGTTATGTACACAAAAGAATTTTGGGGGAACCATGGTGATGAATACATGACTCTACATTTGTCAGAGAAATATAAAGCGCAACTAACTGCATAGGAATTTTTAAAAAATAAGTCAACTAGAATGTGTGTGGTGGTGAGGAGAAAGATGGAATAAAAAAGGTGATAGACAAACCTAACTATTACAAATAAATCACAGGATCATGTAAAAGCAATGGGAAGAAATAAAATATTACATAACTTTTGAAAACAATACTTTGCTAAAGATAAGAGCCTATGCTCAAATACTGTACTGTAGTTAGTAAATTGTTTTCATAGTGATATGGGTTTGAAATTCTGATTCTACTTTGTTTTTATGCCTGAGTTAAATGGGTAAGTAAATGTACTGTAGATAATGAGACCCAGAGTAAGTAATTACAATTAAGGAAAGGAAAAACACCAGAATGAAACCTGTGGGCTAGATATGAGGCAGAGGTATCAAAACAGATATGTGGTTAAAAAATAGATGATTTGTAGATAGGTAGATAGACAGACAGACAGACATAAGGGTGTGTAAATAAGTGTGTGTATGTATGTGTGTCCTGGCTCGCTTTAGTGACTTGGGCTAGATACAGTGACATCCAGTAGCAATGGGCATACCTGGCACTCAGATCTTGGTTTCTAAATACCATTTTCTATAAAAGCAACCAGAGATCTTTGAAGAACTGGTTTAGTCCAAAGCTGAGGCAGGTAAAATAGAAGATGAACCAAGAGCACCTCATGGTGCCATAAGACCCAACCTGAAAGTTTCCAATTAGCAAAAAAAAAAAATAATGGTAATATTGTATTATTAAATATCCATTAATCCACACTGTACTGATATAAATGAGAATGAATAAATTAATTAATGAATAAATAAGAGTGACAACTCTTTCTTACAGAAGAATGTCAATTAAAAAATGTAAAAAGAATGAAAGAAATTGAAAAATCGCTGTTAGAATACCATGGTAATAATTACTGCAGGCAAGATCCACCAAAGAATGCTAAAATTAATGGATAAAAGTTTAAGCAGAAACAAACTAAATTAAATGTCTTGAGGGGAAAAAAATAAATTACATGATCATAATTAAGTAACTTAAAGGAATTGATTATGTTATTATAGAAAGCAATGTTATTAGTAGATACTGTAAAGCTTAAGAAACAATAACTACTCAAACACTGTACTCCATGTTATAAATTTCTAATTGCAAAGAGGTAATAGTTATCTTATTAAAGTGTCAGGTACCACTTTAATAAAGTGATCAAGGTCAACACCCACCAGTGATAAATATTAACCTCATGTACCCTTAAGATGATGCACTGAGAAAGGCACATCACCTCTATGGTATCCTTCCCAATAATGCAGAACCACAATGTATTGAAAAGAAAATTTCAGACAGATTCAGATTGAGGAATAGTCCACAAAATAAGTGACTCTTCTATAGTGTCAAGGTCATGAAAGACAAGGAAACAATGAGAGTCTTTCAGATATCAGAGGAAACTTAGAAGAAATGGCAATTAAATGCAATGTGGTAACCTATATTGAATCCTGGAAGAAAAAATGTATTAGTGTAAAAATCAGTGAAATCCAAGAGATTCTTGGACTTAAATGAACAGTATTTAGCATGATTAATTTCTTAGTAACTTTTTTTAAAGGTATCTTTATTGATTTCAGGGAAAGGAAGTGAGAGGGAAAGAGAGAGAGAGAAACATCAGTGATGAGAAGAGCCTTCATTGATCAGCTGCCTCCTGCACTCCCCAGGCTGGGGATTAAGCCTGCAACTCGGGCATGTGCCCCGACCAGGAATCGAACCTCAATCTCTTGGATCCTAGGCTGACACTCAACTGCTGAGCCACGCCCAGCTGAGCCATGATTAATTTCTTCATTTTAATGAAGGTTCTAAGGTTATGTGAGATGTTAACTTAAGGAGCAACTGAGTAAAAAGTATAGGAGAATTCTGTACTGTTTCTATAAACTCTTCTGTAAGCTTAAAGTTACCCCAACATAGGACATACAGATGGGAAATAGATATATGAAAAGATGATCAACATCACTAATCATCAGGAAATTGCAAATTAAAACCAGAATGAGATACCACCTCACACCAGTCAAGATGGTTATTATCAAGAAATTGACAAACAACAACTGTTAGCTAGGATGTGGAGATAAGGGAACTCTTGCACACTGTTGGTGGGATTGTAGATTGGTGTAGCCACTATGGAAAACAGTACGGAGGTTTCTTAAAAATTTAAAAATAAAACTACCATATGACCCAGCAATTTCACTTCTGGGTATTTATCCAAAGAAATCCAAAACATTAATTAGAAAAACATACACAATTGATGACTACTTGTCAAGATGGCAGAATAGGTAAACACCGTACTTGCCTCCTCTCACAACCACATGAAAATTACTACTAAGCTACAGAACAACCATCATTGAAAACCACCTGAAGACTAGCTGAACAGAACTATAACTAAGGATATATAGAAGAAGACATGTTAAGGTTGGTAGAAAGGACAGGGACATGGAATGAACAAACCCCACACCCATGGAGTGTCATTTAAGAAATGAGAGAAATATCTAAGCTGCAGGCGTTCCCCTGAGGAGTGAGGAGTCCCAGCCTCACACAGGGTCCCCCAGATCAGTATTCCAGTGCAGGGAAGAGAAGTCCCCATAATTTCTGGCTGTGAAAACCAGTGGAGATTGTGGTTGAGTGAGACAGAGGACTGCTGGTGTCCCAGACTGCAATCCCAGGAAGCACAGAGATGAACCCAAAGAAGCCCATACCAAAACACATCATAATTAAAATGCCAGGGTTTAAAGACAATGAGATAATTTTAAAAGCAGCAAGAGAATAGCAGCAGTTAGTTAAGAACAAGAGAGTTCCGATAACACTGTCAGTTGATTTCTCAACAGAAACTTTGCAAGCCAGAGGGACTGGCATGAAATATTTAAAGTGATGAAAAGCAAAGACAAGCAAGCAAGATTACTCTACCCAGTAAGGCTATCATTTAGAATCAGAGGAGTGATAAAGAGCTTCCCAGACAAGAAAAAGCTGAAGGAGTTAATCACCACCAAACCAGTATTACAAGAAATGTTCAAGGATTTCTTTGAGAAGAAGAAAAAAATAAGATAAAAAATATGAATAATAAAATGGCAATGATTAGATACCTGTAAATACTTACTTTAAATGTAAAGGGATTAAATGTTCCAATCAAAGGTGGCTGAATGGATAAGAAAATAAGATCCATACATATGCTGTCTACAGGAGACCCATATCAGGTCAAAAGCACACAGACTGGAAAGTAAAGAGATGGAAAATGATATTTCACCCAGCCGGGCATGGCTCAGCGGTTGAGCATCGACTTAGGATCCAGGTGATTTGGATTCGATTCCCGGTCAGGGCACATGCCCGGTTGCAGGCTTGATCAATGACTCTCTCGCCATTGATGTTTCTACCTCTCTCTCTCTCTCCTTCCCTCTCTCTGAAATCAATAAAGATATATTTAAAAAAAAAAAGGAAAAAGATATTTCATGCAAATGGAAAAAAAAAAAAAAAAAGCTGAAGTAAAATAGACTTTAAAACAAAAGCTATAACAAGAAGCATAGAGGACCCATTAATTCCACTTTGGGATATTTATCTTTTGAAACCCAAAACTAATTCAAAAAGACATATGCATCCTTATGTTCACTGCAACATTATTTACAATAGCCAAGATATGAAGCAACCTGTGTCCATGTATAGATGAATGGATAAAGAAGATGTGGTACATATATACAATGGAATATTCAACCACAAAAAAGAATAAAATCTTGCCATTTGTGCCAACATGGATTGGCCTAGCAAGTTTTATGATAAGTGAAATAAATCAGACAAAGACAAGCACCATATACTTTCATTTATATGTGGAATCTAAAAAACAAAAGAAACAAACAAAACACACAAAAAACTCATAGAGAACAAATTGATATTTGCCAGGTGGGAGGGAGTTTGTGGGGATTGGTGAAAAGGGGAAAGGTATTAAGATGTGCAAATAGCCAGATCTGAAAAGAGCCACGGGAATGTAAAGTACAGCAAAAGGGATATAGTAAATAATATTGTAATAACTATGTATGGCATCAAATGGGTACTAGACTTATTGGAGTGATCACTTCATAAGTTATATAAATGTCTAATAACTATGTTTCAAACTTGAAACTAATAGAATATTGTATGTCAACTCTAATTTAAAAATTTTTAAATTAAAAAAAATTCCTCTACACACAAACTTTATCCTGAAAAAAAGAAATAGCCCAATACCAGTGGATATTGATTGAAGCTGAATTGAAATCTCACATTAATTTGAGAATTTGTATTTTTATAATATTGAATCCCACATCCAGATATCATGTTTCTTCCTATTTACTTGGGGATTTCTATTTATTTTGACTTTTAAGCAATTTTTTCAATGTTTTTAATATATAACTTTTATTATCATAATTTTCTCATATATTTTATAGTTTTATTAAATTTATTAAAAATTATATTTTATATTAGTTTCTAATTGATAATTACTCAAACTATTGATTTTTGTAAATGTATACAATATATGGGAATTTTACTGAAGTCTTATTATTAGAGTTTTAATGGTTTTCAATTATTTTGTCAGGATTTCTGAAGTAAATAATCATAAACATTGCAAATATTAAGTTTTGGTTTTTTATTTCTGGTATTTGTTGTATAAGCTTATTACATTAGTTAAGTTATACAGAATAAATGTGAACAACAACAGTGACAGGTACTATGGCCTTATCATTAACTTGGATGTAGAGTGCCATGCTGCAATTGGGTGGTTTTCATTGTTTGTTTTTTCTCTTTCATATCCATGAGTTATAGAACCCGTCCTTTCTCTTGGGCACTATTATTTTCACTTAAAAACCATATTTAATGCATTTCCCACTAGAGTTGAAAATTATTCAATATTCAATCTTCATTCCAAGCAAAATAAAAATTTCAACATACTTTAATTTCATCAAGCCCACTCCTATGTTTTAGAATATTTTGGAATTTTAGTTCCCAATTTTGCTAGAGTATATACTGAGTAATTAATTTACAACTGCTGTGTTGGTAATAAATTCCTTTGATCCTTTTATGATTGAACATCGCCTCTTCTTAAATGTTAGTTTAACTTAATATTAAGAAAAAACTATGTTCTAAATTATGTAGAGGTAATAATTACATTTATATTAATTTAACCAGTTATTTTCATCATCAACAGATTAATATTTTTATACCTTTTTCTGCATGTACTGGGTCTCACTCATGCTGTTAGCTTTCTTCAATTACTTTGTGTATTTGGAAATAATGTATATGTCCTGAGTCCAAGTGAAAATATCTTTTCCACTAGCAGAGAACAAAAAATCTTATTGCAAGAACCTGGACTGTGCTGCATTTGTGTGGGAAGTGAAAGGAATTACATAAATTTAGTAGGTTTTGTTTTTAGCAAGTATTGATAATTACCCTTTTAGGTATCATTTTCTTTCTCCCTAGCAGATGTAAGTGGGGTAGAGAACTGTCCTGGTTTTATACGCCTCAATACTCATTTTGAGAAGCTCCTGCATCAGGACTATCGAGTGTGTATGGCAAATGAGGTGTACCCCAGTTTATACCCAACTAATAGTGGAATCAGCTAATCTAAGTGGGAGGTACTGATAAAGTCATTCTACAGACAACTCTATATGGCATTCTCCCTTTCCAGCCTATATTTTCTGAGTTTGAATTACTTTAGAGTTCTATTGAAAAAAGAAAAAACCCAAACATGTATTTTGGAGCTGATCCCATCTTCTTATTATCCTATAGAAATCATTCAATCATTTTGGTCTGAGGATAACAGTCCATCTAGATTTTTTGTGGTGTTAAAAGAATATTATTGTTATATTTTTGCACATTACTTTATAAAAATTGAAGAGAGACAAGAGGCAATGTGTTCAGACAGGGGTCCTTTGAACTGAAAAATCTTCTTATGTTTATTTGTTTTTATGTTTTTGGATAGGAAAAAAATAACATAATACATATCATACCTCAGTTCTATGACCAGAAGATAGAACAAAAAGATTATATAAAGAAAATAGTCAAAGAGAGAACAAAAGTAGAGAGCTATTGGTAACACAAAAGAGAAGAAAGGACTTTGAAATAATTTATAATATATATATTCCGAACTTCACAAGGAGAAAGATAGCTAGAGAGAAAAATACAGAAAAAAAGTAAGACATACACAGAAGAGAAAATTGAAAAAGACACCTTCAGATACCAATGGAAAGGCAATGGTCAAATGCAAACACACACACACATGCATGTGTGTGCTCACCATGTACATGGAATGGTAGTGATTTCCAGGGCAAGAAAACAATTTCATTCTTCCTCCAGTTTAGGGGTTAGAAAGTTCAGTAACTAGCTTTTGTTCTGTTTTATTTTCCATGCTAAATCCTGTGGAACTTTTTCCGTCTGTTTGTTTCAACTTCAGGTTGCCAATGTGAAAGAAAATGCAAAAGGAAACAATTAGTTAAAATCAATGAAAATAACACCCTAGTAGAAATGAGGAATTACTGGGGCAATTTTCCTGCAGTACTTCCAGATGTTCATTAGGCATCCAACAGTGATCCATCCAGTCCCCCATGTACTTTCTATTGGTGATAGGCAGTTCTCTCAGGGTCTGGTATCCTTCCATCTGTAACACAGCCACAGGATACGGAGGATACTGTGCCTCTGATGGTTAGGCAAATTATGTACCACTGTCTCCAGCAAGACACATGTACTCCCCCTTTGTTCTTGTGTGGCTCCATTTTTATACTTTCTAAGAGGTGGGTGGTTAGTAAGTTCATCAGTAACTGGTGATCTGGCCAGTGTTAAGAGTGAATACCAAATCTGTTATTGACTTCAGATGTGTTCTTGGACAGCACAGTATCTGGAATTTAGATGAGAGAAATAGAAGGAGATTAATGTAGAAAGTAGCTGTTGCTATTGGTTGTCCCAGATATTTCAAAGGTAATTAAAATAGAACTAAAATTCCCAGTTACCAAGAAAGTAGGGTTGTAAGTTAAAACCTCAAGCACAAAAGCAGACTTTCTCCCACAGTTGGGACTAAGGTATCAGATAAGTTTTCTTAGTAAGGTAATAGCACATATTCTCAGGAGAGTATATTTCATATAAGAACAGTCCAAGGAAAAATTGCAGCATCTTTTATAAACTAAATAAAACTATTTCCATTTTTTGACTGCTGTGTTTCTGAAACACAGTAGTGGATTTCTAATAAAAAAGAAAGTCACACATAAAAGAAAACCTAAAAGTAGATTATAGGTTTAGTAGAGGTATAGGTTCATCTCTCCCACACATAAAAGAACTCCGGAGATAAGCAGTACAGAGTCAATTGACAGCTCTGTTGTTCTCAGAGACACAGGCCTGGGTTCTGGTCAGCCATCCTCTGTATGACTTCCAATCTCACTGGCAGTCTAAAATAGCTGCTGAAGTTCCCATTGTCGCACCCACATACCAGGCCATCGGGACGAATTACAGAGGGTATGTGTGCAAAAGCTTGCCGTTGTTTTCTCTGAATCTTCCTGAAAGCCCCATTCAATAATTTTCTTTTTCATCTCAATCGTCAAGCCTAGCTATATGGCTACGGCTTCCTATAACACTGGGAAAGGTAGTCTAAAGGCTTCCGTGGCATTCCACATTACATTGTGGACTTCTTTATAAGAATGAAAGGGAGATAAAAGTCCCTGCAATAGTACCTGAGCCAAAGGTTTAATAAAATCAGGTTCAGATTGGCCTAGGTGGAGCCATTCAACATCCTCAAATATCAATTCATCATTTCAGGTGAGCTTTAGCTTAGAAAAAGAAGAGAACACTTTCATGGTAGACTCTTGAGTTATTTAGCAAATGCTCCAAAATTTAGTGCAAGAGCAGAGGCCACAAATGCAAGAGCAGATAGGGCATATTAGTGTGCATCCTTGGGTGGGCCCCTCAGCCTAGGAGAAGAGACATGGCGGCAGTGATAATGCCCGGGCAGTGTGTGATGAGACAGTGTTGTGCTCTGCCATAGTCTCTTTAAACCTGGGGCTTTTATCACTGTCCAGGAAGGACTTACATGATCTCTGCCCTAGACGCTTCCACTTAAGAAGATTCAAGGCATGGCCCTATCTTGGCCCCTGAGCCAAACTTATAGGGCTTGGGTGTCACACCCTTGTGAGAGTGAGGGGGAGGAAAAGTCATCATCTTGTTGCCCCTGGTGCTTTTCTCAGCCTCCAGTTACCTTCATCCTGGGAAGCAGATTTCCAACCCCAGGATTCTCTGTATGAGCAATGCAGACCAAATTACTGACACAAATGATGGTTTCTGAATTTGGTGAATATTTGATGGTGTTAAAATTCATATAAAATGAAATGAAATAGTTGCACAATGATGGGAGGATGAGAGTATAATTCAGTAATGACCATCTCTCACAGATTTTCAGTCCAGAGATTTAAGTATATAAGGTAAAAAATATACCTGGAAGGCTTAAATAGGATAGTGATATGAGAAATGGTAGATTGAACATTAAAATATTATATTATTAACATATTAAAATAATCACATGAATGTTTGGGTCCATAACACCATTTTTGTTATTGTTTCAAAAAATGTACACCGTTCTCTAAGAGCTTAAAACTTTTTGTTCGAAATCATTTTCACACCACCTCTGAGAAATAGACATTCACTCTAAGGATTAATAGACTTTGGGCTTTTCTTAAAGTTTTTTTAGACAAATGAGAGAAGACTCCAAATTATGCAATAAAGAATATTAGGCAAGATAACTGGTACTAAGACAAAGAGGTAGAGCAGTGCATTAGTTGATCATTTGTTTTGAATATGTATCATTTAGCTTGCTGTTCTCTAAATTTTAGTGGTAATCACAGCTTGGATAGTGTGATGCTGTTTGTACCAGAGATTAGTCTACACAACCAATAAAATCTAAAAAGAAAAGCAAATTAAAAAAAAGGAGAGAAAACTTGAATGAAAATATTTGAAAGGCATATAACATAGAGTTAATAACTATAAAACATAAAGAATTCCTACCAATAAAAAGATACATTTGCAATGTTATTCATTACAGCATTGTTTGTAGTAAATTGGAAACAATCCAAATACTTATCAATACAAAGTAGGTTTAAAAAATGCAAAGAAGGGCACATTCATACTATATAAAATGTAGGTAACCAATAAGAATTTGAGAATTGTCTTTCAATATTTCAATATTTGTTGATTGAATCAATGAAACCCTGGACATAGAAGTGGCAAATTGCTTCTAAATAAAATTGGTTAACTAAGTCATCACGTTATATAATAATTACTGTCTTTAGAATAAATGTCATGAACACAGGTTGGCTCATAAATGCTAATTTGTTCTGATAAGCAAGCAACAAAGGATCCAAGAGTATGAACTAGATCACAAAGTAATGTATATAAAGTATAAAGATTTTCTTTCAGTCTTGGTGAGAAATCCCCTCAGGAAGAAACTTGACAAACGATGATTAATCCCCAAGATGAAATTTTTAGAAATAAAATAAACTCTTAAGAATCACCTGTGGCACAACCTGATAAACGTCAAGACAACAGCCAACGGAGGATTTCTGCTCAACTGGTCACAATTATTATGTTACAAGCCCAGTTGCCACAGGTTTTCATCCCACTGCCTCGCCTTCTACTGTTCACCACAGGTCGAGAGGACTGATCAGAAATGTTGAGTGAAGGCACAGTAAATTCAGAACTCCTGAATAGGTAAATTAGGAACTAATAAAGTTAAAAAACAACCAAAAAAAAATGGTCTTACTCTCAAAGAGTTTGTAATCTGCTGGAGACCCTACAAACATATAGGACAACACTTCTCTAAATTGAAGTCCTTTTAATGAGAAAAAATGTGGCTTTAATCCTAAAATTAGTGAAGTGGCCCATCAGTGTCCTATGAGGGTCACTTACCATGTTGATGAAGACAAAGCCAAATCCTCAAGCTTGATGACAGCTGCCTTCCTAGACAGTGTTTTCTTACCTTTCAGCATATATGTATAGCTGTTTCCTACCCTCCAGCTCTTTATTCATTATTTTGGGGGAGCACAGTTATAAGCAATAGTGTTAGGTGCCTATTTTTCTCAGATTCTCCTTCCACTAAAAAACACTATTCCAAACTTTTATTCTCCTGATTCTTCAAAGCCTATACAGCAAACTCCAGCTCTTAATATTAGCCTCATAGGCTACAGAGCAATCCTCAACCTTATTTTGATGACCAGTCAGGCTATATTTTCTGGAAAAATGGTTTCATTCTCCAGGCCAATCAGAGGAAACCTAACAGTGGACTTATTGTCTCCTTTCTGTCAGAGCAAATTCTACAGTTACCCCTTCACCATAATATGGCCAACTCACAACAAAACATCTCCATTTAGGATAGAAGAGGGACATAATGCACAAGTAAAGAAGTGTGACTCCTTCAATGGTGGTTAGAAAGGGGAAAATGAATCTATAGGTTCAGTCTGTCAAAGCCTCAGGATGATATGCCATAGTAAAATGATCATGGAATCAAGGTCAAACTCCCACTCTCACATACACCCTCCCAGTGTGTGGAAATATGCAATCATATAATTTCAGTACTATGTCTCTTCCCCCAACCCTTGGTGCCTCCAAATTTTTTCCTCCCACTCTCTCTTAAATCTACTCCAATCAGGCCTTTGTTTCCCCAATGATTCCCACACACACCCACTTTATTGAGCAATTCCTTTTAAGATCACCAATGAACTCCATGTTTTTAAGTCTAAATGGTCAACTCTCACTATTCAACTTGATCTATTGCAACATTTGACACAGTTGAATCCTTTCCTTCTCTCTTTTTCTAAAAGAGATAGATGAGAGAAAGAGAGAGAGAGAGAGAGACATCGATATGAGAGAGAAACATTGACTGATTGCCTCCTGTATGCGCCTTGACTGGGGATCAAACGTGCAACCTGCATATGTGCCCTGACCATGAAACCCACCACCTTTCAGTTTACAGGATGACACTCCAAGCAACTGAGACATACTGGCCAGAATCCACCCTTCTCTTTAATTCTTTTTACACTTCCAGACTACCACAATCTATTTCCCTCCTTTCATTCCATTGGCCATTCTTTCTTGCTCTTCTTTGCTGACTCTTCCTCTTCCACTTAATTTTTAAGAAGTATGACCCAACCCTCTGCTATGGATTTGGTAGTCTTTTCTATCCACACTTCTTCTTAGGGTGATTTTTTGAAGGCTTATGTCTTTAAAAATGTCTGTGTTCCAGAGTCCTAAATTTCTATCTCCACCCAGGACTTACCTCCTGATTTCAGACAGTTTACTTGATATCTCAATTTGCATGTTTAATATACATCTCAAGCTTAACAGGTCCCAAGCTGAAATCCTGTTCTTCCTAACCTGGCTTCCATAGCAATCTTTTTCATCTTGGTTGTGGCAATTTCAACCATCTCCTAACTTAGGCCAACAGACATCAATTCCCTCTCAATTCTTTACCTTCTCCCTTCGCCTACATCCATTCTGACAGGAATTCTGACAGGAACTCCATGTTTTTAAGTCTAAATGGTCAACTCACACTATTCAATTTGTTCTACTGCAGCATTTGACATAGTTGAATCTTTCAAAATGTATCCAGGATCTGACAACTCACCATTTCCACTGTTTCTACCTTAGTCTAAGCCACCATCACATTTTATCTAGACTGCTGTGGTAGCCTGTTAATTGGTCCTGCAGATTTCATTCCTTCCCCTTCTTACTTCAGAATGACCTCTTTTAACCCAATTTAGTTTGTGGTACCTTACAGTAAACAATATAATTTCTCTGAGCAGTGCATCAATCATATGACAAAAAAAAAAAAATGAATCCAATAGTATCTACATTTTATTGGGTTGATCTAAGGATCAATGAGATGATAGACACAAACTACTATAACACTCAGCACATAGTATGCATTAAATTATAGTAGCATGGACAGATTAATTTTTGTCATTTCTGGAATCAGTTTCTCTATAAATTGTTAGCCATTTATTATTTTCTAAGTATTGGAGAATATGATTAAAAATTGTCCATATCTACAACTGCTAAGCTACCATTTGAAGGAGTCCTGGATCCCTGTGAACATCATGAACCTAATTTACTGTGTCATAGGAAGAATCAAAAGAATTTTTTCCTATCTCGGGAATATGTTAGAATGTTTCAAGACTTTCCAGCAAGGGAATGTCAAACTTAACCTAATAGGAAAAATAATTAGTGGTTCATTGTGGCTATCCTTCCCCTTCTCCTTTCAACATAGCGTCCCCACCAAGGCAACATTAAGAATTTTTCTGGGACTAGCCTCTTCTGTCATTCTGTGATTCTCTGTTGCAATGCATATGACTCTTCTCTCACCTCCATCACCTTTCCCACACCAGTTTTATTTATCCTGTGCTGAACTTGTTTTTGTGACTTATGTGAATTCTTTTCTTCACTATCTCAATGACTTTCAGTATGTCATGCTGTGGCCTTGTATCCAGAAACCCAAAGCTCTGGGTACAAGAAGATTTCCCTGTCCTTAGCTCTGCCGAAGCCAGTCTCATCTCCAGTCTTGGCATTGGGAAGATCTATCAAACAGAAACTAGCAAGACCATGAATACAGTCTGATTAGTGGTCTTCCCTAGAAAAGGAATAATCAACTTATTTTATACATATAATAATAATTATAACAGTTAACCCTTCTATAGCACTTACTGTTTCAGAAACTCTTTTCAGTGCTCTACATGCACTGAGCTCATTTAATCCATGTAAGCATTATATGAAAATGAAGAACTTGAGGTCCCTAGTGGTTAAGGAACTTCTCTTAGGTCACGTACATAGTAAGTGATATTTCTGGGATTAGAGCCTGAACAATCTGCTCCAATGTTTGTGCTCTTAACCATTATAGGGTGCCTTATACATTCTCATAAAAATAAAGTGATTATTAGTAAAATATATCACAATTAAAGCCCTTGGACTATATATCAGGAAATTTATAGACTGGGAGCCAGTTAATTAATTCAGGATTGGGAATGACTGGAATCTGTGCTTAAAGTTGAACAATTAAATTTCACAGTTGGGAAACTAAGAAACAGTAGCCAGAACTACATGAATCTGATGAGTAAAGTCATAACACCAATGTCAGAAAACACTTAAGGCAACTTAAGACAAATTCAAATGGCAAGAAAAGAAGTCCTTTATGTGGTACACAGGGCATGTGGTAACATGTAGTTCCAAGCCTGACAGACATCTGTGAATGTATCTGTTAAGTCATCCAAACCAAACTGAGGCAAAGAGAGTGGGTAACTCCATATTTTACAATGAGGCACTGGCACCAGCCATGACAGGGTTCAAAGGCAATGCTTCAGTAAGGCCTTGCTATTTCCCTAGATCATTTGCCAATGATGGTGCCTTGTACTTACTAGGAAGCAAGCCTTGGCTCATTGGTTCTCTGTAGGTTCCCATCAATCAAAAGTTCTATAAAAGCCTTGATAAGACTGAGAAGGCAGGCAGGTAGGCCCTAGGTAAGGCAACACTCTACAGATGGAATTTCGTTACAAACTACTGTTAATTGAGCAATCAGCATGCCATGGACTGTCCTCAGTCCTTCAATTCAGTGCATTTAATCCTCACAAGAAACAAGCAAGGGAAACCTGATTACCCCTGTTCCAAGTGAGGAAACTCAGCTCTTAACGGACTGACTCAGTCAAGACCCCACAACTAGAAACTATTCAAGTTTGGATTCAAATCAGTTTTTCATGACACAAAAGCTTATACTCTACCACAAAGCTACTGAGAAATAAATAACAGTTGATACTGAGTGTAATTCTTTTGCCTTATTTGTCTAGAATGTTAAGGTAAAGAGGTCAATTTTCTTTTAAAATATCCATATCATTGTTTCCACTGACCACCACTTGGCAATAATTATGTATGATCTTTAAAAATAATCAGGTATTTTTACCCCAGTGCCTTTTCTTCCCTGTCTATAATATAAAGAATGTATGTTAGATGGACCCTGGGAAAAATGTGTACAATTGAAATACTTCTTGAAATGTCATTGCCTTAAGCTACTGTGAACTGCCTTTATGTGAGTGGCTAAAACAGATATAGGCTCTGTGCTTTTTCATGCTATTGACATGTTTCCTAACAGGATAGAAAACAAGAACATTGACCGGCCTAGCATAACCAGGGCTTGGGGACAAAGGAGAGTCTTGACCTTCAGGCAGACTGTGATTTTTACATTGACGTCATGCCTCCCACTCAATGCTAGGTACCGTGGGAAGAAACTAAACTTTGATAGGTGACATTTAGGAGTGTCCTGTAAACTATGCAGAGAGAAAATGGCCTCTCAGAGGGCTCTGGTGTCTCTGTACACAGCCATCAAGACATGTGTGAAAGCCCAAGGCTATGGCAAGCTTGTTGTGCAGCTTGGAACAAGGCTGTGATTGTGTGAGTATCACCCCCTTAGAATTCACAGGACAGGCAGGATATGAATGTGTCCCAAGCAGGGTTTGACAGCTGTTTCTGAGCTTTCTAGATCAGAGATAGAAACAGATATGATTTACATACCCTCCTTTTTCATTACATTTCCAGATGGGTGGGTTGCCTTTCATGTTACACAACCTGTCCCAAGAACTTGCCCAGCCTCCCACCTCATTCAGGCTTCCCAAGTCTCACCTTGCTAGCCACTTGCATCTTTTCCTAACCATTTCTAAGCTACTTAAAGTTATGTCAATACCCCGATGATCTTCTAGGCCCCAGGCTGTGCTGCAGAATCACTAATACAAATATCGGTTATAGATTAACAGAGGAAGGAACTCAGGCTCCTGGAAACTGAACAATGTTGCATTTTAACAAATTTAAAGAATCCCTCAATTATCCCAGAGACCATCCATTTGTTCAAATAATATTTGCTGAAGATTTTCTGCGAGCTGGCTAGATAGATGCCTACGATACCATATTAGGCAACTGCAATCCTACTCCTTAGAGAGGTTGCAGTCTAGTGATGGTTACATACTTATACTGAAGCAACTTTAGTAGAATGTAATAAGAGTTAAGCAAAGAATACTACAGCCAAAAAAGAACTATAAGCCCAGAAATAACAAGTGAGGCACATGTATAAAAATATATCTTCTACAGGGGCTAAAGTAGTCATAAAAAATAAACACTGAATGGGTTTACCAAAAGCAAGAGCTAGTCAAAGCTTCCCCATTCCTCCCACAACCACATGCCTTTTACAACATGAGTCCACCTCCAGGCAACAGGTTGTAGCAGGGGGTTGGGCATATGATAGAAAGGCAACTTTGTAGTCCACATATACTACAAAGAAGAATAATGTTATAGTATAAGGAGTGATTGCAAGAGATTATCTTGGCCAATCCATTTCTTTCTCCCTCTCAGGAATTTTAACAGAATATAGGGAAGAGTTTGTCACTTGATAGTGGGACAGTTATGAAAGACATTGCAGGGAGTGTGCCTATGAAGGTTAAGAGCACAAGAGTGAGTCTCACACAGTTTTCTAAAGTTCCCAAAGTCTTCTTGATTCCAGATTTCACCCTCTGGGTTAAATTCTTGGAAAGTTGGTCTGTACTTTGCTCTTTTTCCTGAGTCCTATGCAGTCATGGCTCACTTATCAATACAATTAATCTGTTTTACTTGTGCTAGCCTGTGTCATCTCTGTTCCTCATGTTAATGAAACTAAATCTATGGGCCTGAGTAAAATAATATGTCCCAAGGTCAAATTTAGTCAGTCAATGTAGATAAATTCTTAGTTGCTGGAATGCAAATAAGCTACTAATAAGTGATGAAGACTATGATGATAGTGGTGATGATGGTGATGACACCCCCAATTCTTCCAGTCTCACAGTTTTCCAAGATTCCCATAAAAACAGGGACAGATCTCAGTAGGTATAGCCAATGGCCTCTCCACTGTATGTGTTCTATCTGCCTTCTCAGTATCTGCTTCTAGGCTTTGCTGACCTCTAACAACCCTGCCAAGATTCTGACCTAGACTTATCTGCAATTAACTCCTGACTATACATTGATCTTTCACTTCCATTTTTTAGCCCTTAATCTATTCTCCACCAGCATTACATAGGGTTCATTCTGGATTTCTGTTAGTCGATTCAGGCTTCTTATCTTGAGCTCTCTCTTCTCATGGATCCCAGACCATGTCTAATTTAGTTTAAGTCCTTTGTCTTGGACACCTTCCTAACTCACACTCATTTACCTATGCTTCTGTTCTGGATGCTTCTTTATCTGTGGCTATTGGCCTGGGATTGTCAACTTCAAGAATATATTTACATTTATATGGTATCCTTTTTTAAGACCTCTAGTAGTGGCAATTCTGGAAGTGGCAATCTAGAGCTTAAACTCTTTAACTCTGACTATAAGTATCCCCCTAGGTTCTAGCATCTTACATCATTGGCTCTATAGAATGAATTACTAACAATATCCCAGGAAAATTAATGAAAGTGGCAGAAATTTGGTCACAATGCTGAACCAGTAAATACAACCTTCATAATGACTGGACTCTATCCATCCCTCTCAACCTGAATGTCAATTTTATATAAGACACACAAAAATACTAATTATCCCATTATGTTATTGGGCATAAAAATACTTTCCAAATTGATACCCATCTCCTGATTTACTTTACACACACATACCCACACACACAAGTACACACATATACAGAGTCTGATAATTTGATACTATGTATTTAAATATAGTCTGTATTCAACTATCTATGTAAAATGATATATTTATTGCATTGTTTTCAAACAAATAAATCAATAAAAAAATACTAGAAACAATTCACTATGAATTCCATTTTTTAACTTATCAGTGATTTGAGAAATGCTTAAGAAAAAATTTAGAAAGTTAAAGAAAAACACACTTGTAACAAACCTTCAGCATCAAAATATTGTCCAAAAGAACTTTCAAACATTTTATGCTAAAATACATGCTATGCCTGAGAAGCTCACTATCACCAAGGCAAAAAGCCGGAAAAGTGTGTGGTCCGCTTCTAGCTTGTGGCAAGGAGGGCTACTTTAGCTCTGGATTTACCCTCTCTCCACTGAATCCACTCCAGGTTCTTTCAGGGTCCCTCATAATTCTTGCAGATTTTCTTGCCAAGACTTTTTTTCTCCTCAATGCCATAAAAGTTGTTAGGAATTGGCACACACAGTTAAAACTCAAGATAAGAATCACACTAAGATGCCAGGGGGGAAAAAAGAGAATTTAAGATACTTTCTCTGGGCAGCAAGAACTTGGTCTGGTTCTCTTTACTGGGCCTGATTCATAGAATTAAATTATCTCACAACTCGTTGAAAATGCCTGTTGAGAAATGGGTGTGTGAGAAAATAGATACCAAACAAGAGGTGTATCTAGCTCAGTCTTATGATTCACCAAGATAAGCCTCCATTTTGCCCTTATTCCAGATGTGATTGAGAGGATTTAAATTATGTGCTTTATGCAAATCCATACTCACTTAAGCAATGAGAATGCACAGTGAAACACAATGGGAGCAGGGGTGAAAAAGAGAAACTTTTAATATCTTATGTAGTTACTGTATTGAAATTAAAATCACTTATAATGGAAAGTAAATACCACTATTTACTAGGTTACTAACATCCCTTGTTTGTTTCATCAGTCAGGGTTTCCTTGTACAAGAGTTAACCGCAAAATTCTCTGTTTCATATGAATCTTTTTATTAACAACAGCTTTATTGAGATATAATTCACATACCATAAAATTTACACTTTTAGAGTATAAAATGTTTTTACAGTGTAAAAATTTAAGCATTTTAAGCATCTTACATTTACAGTGTAAGCATTTTTAAGTAATTCACAGAGTAGTGCCACAATCACCACTATCTAATTCAGTATCTTCATAACTGCAAAAGATACTCCATACCTATTGAAATCACTCCCCATTTCCTCTCCCTACAAGCCCTTCACAACCAATAATCTATTTTCTATTTTTATAGACTTTATTATTCTGGAAATTTTATATAAATAAAATTATGTATGATGCAGTCTTTTGTGCCTGATTTATTTCTCTTAGTGTAAGAGAAGGTTCTTCCTTACTGTAACAAGTATCAGTATTTTATTCTTTTTATGACTGAATAATATTCCACTTTATAGGTATACATTACTACATGTGGTTTATCCATTTTGTTGGTTGATGTACATTTTTCCATTATTATAAATGCCTCTATAAACAATTCTTACAAATGTTTTGTAAGAACATTTTGTAAAATCAAAATTCTTTTGATTTTAACTAAATATTGTGTAATTTCTGTACCATGGGGGAACTTGATGTTTAGCATTTTGAGGATATGTCAAACTATTTTCCAAAGTAGCTGAACCATTTCATAACCCCACCAAGAATATATATGAGGTTCAATTTTTCTGCATCCTCAACAACACTTGTTATTATCCTTCTTTGTTATATTAGCCATCTTAGTAGATAGGAAGTAGTATTTGAATGCATTTTTAAAATTATTCATTTTTTCAAAATTGTGATAAAATGTACATAACAAAATTTACCATTTTTACTCTTTTGAAATGTGTAGTTCAATGATGTTAAGTACACTCATACTGTTGTGCAACCATCACCTCATCCAGCCCTAGAAAAATGTTTATTTTGCAAAACTAAAAATCTGTATCCATTAAACAAACTTCCCATTCCCCTCAGTCCCCGACAACCACATTCCATGTTCTGTCTCTATGAATATGACTTTATATACTGCAAACTCCCCATCCCTTTCAGTTATGCATGTCTAGTGATAAGAAACTCAGTGAGCTTTTGTTTATCTGAGGATGTATTAATTTCTCCCACATTTTTTAGACAGTTTTGCCAGATATAGAATTTCTGGAAAATCTGCAGGAACATGTATGTGCCCAGCTGCCTGCCATGGGGTGGGAGATGGATGGTTGCTACCACTCCAAGAACTGAAATTGAACAAAATTAACCACAATTTACTGTCAAGCTTTTCCCTAGAAGTTATAAGCCTTCAACAGACTCCAGAGTTCCAAAATAGTTACATTAGTAAGATTTTGCCAATAAAATTCTTGTATAAGTGAGAGATGGATTTCCAGTGTTTTATACTTAGCAATCTTCTCAGAATCCTACCTCAATGTGGCTTTTACTTGCATTTGCCTAATGACTAATGATATAGGACATCATTTCACTTAATCTTCATTCTAACTTGTCTTTCCGCTTCTGAAAGTGAAGTACTGAAGTCTTCAGAAATTGTTGTTCAATAACCTATCTCTTCTTCAGTTCTATCTGCTTTTGTTTGCTTTATGTATTCTGAGACTCTATTGTTAGGTGAATATATGTTTATAATTGTGATTTTCTCCAAATGGATTGACACTTTCATTATAAAATGTCTTTTGTTGTCTGAAGTAACTTTTTTGTCTTAAATTCTATTTTATTCTGATCTTAGTATAGCCACTCCAGCAATTTTTCCATGACATATCTTTTTTCCATCTTTTTCTTTAAACTCATGTGTATCTTTGCATCTAAAGTGTTTCTTACAAACACTATGTAGTTAAACAATGTGCTTTACTGGTATTTCTAATCTCAGAATTGTGTTTAATTTTTTTTACATTTAACATAAATACAGATAAGAAAGGATTTATAGATGACATTCATCTGTTCGTTTTCTCTCACTTGTGTTTTTTTTTTATTTCTCTATTTTTTAATTATTGCCTTCTTTTTTGTTAAATAGTGTATGCTCTTAATTTCCATGTAATTTATTTTACTATGTTATTTATTTTCTTAGTAGTTTTCCTGGCAATTACTATTAACATCTTAATTTAGAACCACCTAGCTTATAGTACCAACTTAAGTATACAAAATCTTTGCTCCTACATAGCTCTATCCCCTCCCTCTTCTTTGTGCTATCATTATCAAACAAATGAGATATTTATTCATTATAAGCCCATCAACATAACTTTATAATTACTGCTTTATGTAAATGTCTCTTAAATAAAATTGGAGAAGAGGAGAGTTATAAACAACAACAACAACAAATTATATTGTGTTTTATGTTTACCATAGTTACCTTGACTGGTTCTCTTTATTTCTTCATGTAGATTTGAGCTATTGAACAGTGTTCTTTATTTTCAACCTGAAGGAATCTCCTTAGTATTTCTTGTAGGTCAGATCTGCTAAAGATATTCTCTATTTTTGTTTATTTAAGAATGTCTTAATTTCATCTCAGTTTTTGAAGGATAGTTTTGCTGGATACAGAATTCTTGGTTGACATTCTTTTCTTTTGACACTTTGAATGTATTATTTCACTGTCATCTGGTGTCCAAGACTTTTCCTGATAAATTGGCTGTTAGTCTTATTGAAACTCTCTTGCACATATAAATATCTTGTCTCTCACTGCTTTACAGATTCTCTCTTTGTCTTTGTCTTTTGATGGTTTAATTATAATGTGTCTCAGTGTAGATCTCATTAAGTTTATCCTTCTTGGAGTTTATTAAGCTTAATTATTTACACATTAATGTTTTTCATCAAATTTAAAAGTTTTCCAGTTCAAATCATTGGTGAGCCCCTACAGTGATTTTTTTCCTTTCAATTATTGCACTGCCTTTCAACTTTTTTTTTTTAATTCTATCTCTATTGATATTCTGTATGGTGAGATGTCATTCTCATACTTTCTTACTTTTCTTTAGTTAGTTAGACATGGTTTCCTTTAGTTCTTTCCTACAGTTATTTAGACATGGTTTTCTTTAGTTCCTTAAACATATTTATAATAAATGATTTAAACTATTTTTCTGACAAGTCTAATGTCTAGCTTCCTCAGGGACATTTTCTACTGACTACTTTTTTTTTTTCTGTGTACAAGACATACTTTCCTATTTTTTTGCATGTATTCTACTTTTTGGTTAAAAAGTAGGCATTGTAAATAATATAATGTGGCAGCTCTGCATATCAGATAGATTCTCCCAGAGGCTTCCTTATTGCTGTTTGTTGTTGTAGCTACTGTTTTTTGCTTTGCAACTTTCCTCAAGTTTTTTAAAGTTTGTAATCTTTATCATGTGTGACCACTAAAGTATTTGTGATTAGTTTAATGGTCAGTTAACAATTTTGCAGAAATGTTCTTAAGTGTTTTGAACCATTAGTCTTTCAAACTTTGCTGAGGGACTGTGTATGTGTGTGTGTGTGCACATGCATGCGAGTGTTGAAGCATGACTGCAATATTCTATCTTGTAATGTCTAAATCTTGCTTTTTCTTTACTTCCTATTTGCATAGAACCTCAAGATCAGCCAGAGGTGAGAGATTAGAGATTTATTAGTTTTTTTCTAAACATGCACACAGTCTTGATCATACACACAGCCTCCCAAAATGCATATGTTCTTTTAGGTTTTAAGAAATATGTTGTAGTTTTTCAAAGTTCCCTATGGACATCTAATTCCCCAGATTTTTATTTTAAGTCTTTTGGGTATCTTCTTATTTGTCCCAACTGTTATGGCCACATCAGGCGGCTGCAACATTAAAAAATTGTCACTGATTCTTTTTGAAAAATGCTCCTGGGGTGGAGAGGTTGTTTGCACTGAGTAAACCCTGAAGCAGTTGAAATATGGACAATCCCTGCAAGTGGTAATTTCCATAAAACTTCAAAAAATGTTAGATTTTAAAAATTCCTTGAGAATGAGGCTTCTGAGGAACTCTGGAGTCATTCTGCCCTCCCCGTGGCTGTTGGGCTGCTATTTTCAAAGCTATAGCCATTAAAAGGCTGTTGGCTTTAGAGATTACTGTGAAACTAGCGAGACAGAGATTAGAATGGGGCATATTAAAACTTCAGAAAGATTACTATTTTTACCAACATTCAGCTGGGTTTCTTTAATAAACTCTCTGCAGATTGTTGCAAAACTTTTGTTAACCTCCATAGCTGATTCTGAAAATTTTTGCTATGTTCTTTTTGCTTTTATGTAGGAGTGAATTTCTGAAGATCTTTATTCTACCATTTCTAGGAGTCGGATCATCTGTACTTCAATTCTGAGAAGATCACAGACTTCAGTAACTTGGCTCAAAATCCCACCCACAGCTTAATCACTCATGTGACTAGGTAATACCTTCAATATTCTGTTTTTCTTACTATTATTTTCTAAATCAAAGCTACAGCATGCTTTCCTAAGCAGTGACACATTTGTCAGTCAAACAGATAAAATGGAGACGTCCCCATTTGAGTTTGCACAAGTCTCCCACAGATTCTCTAATATTAAAGTAATATTATACTATTTGCTTCTATCCAGTCGTAGCTTGACAATTTCTTTGTAAAGGGGAAGTGAGCAGCTATCAGGTAGGAACTTGAGGACTGGGGAATCTGTCTTGAAACCAAGTCTGCATAACTAAGACTGTTTTTTACTTGTATTGAATATTTATTTGGGTTTACTTGGGGGAGTCCTTTAACAAAAGGCTGTATTCACTTTGGACATGTACTTATTTTACTGAGAATGTCTGTTTACTGATGCCCTTTATATGGATGCAGATGATGATCTTCCAGAAACCACCAGTTGGCATAGGTGCTGCCTCTACTTAACTTACATTATTATTATAAGGATGACAGAGAGAGCAGATGCCATATAATAAAAATAAAGCTACACAAAATAAAGTGTAGCTTGAGACTCTGTAATTATTTAATGGCTTTAGCAGCTCCCATAAAGTGTAACAACTGAGACTAAACATTGCAAAGGGCAGGGTCTATCCGAAGACTATGTTGTGCTCATTATATAGATTGCCTGTGATAGACCAGCTATCCAAGGACCTACCACTTTTATGCTGAGTTATTTTTGAAAGCAAATGAACATTTGTTTTAGCACAAGATTTCCTAGCAATAATTTCAATTGACATTACTATATAAATAGTTGAACAGTCTGCCATCAAAAGTACATGAATAAGCATGATAAATCAGTAAAACATTAACTTTTCCTTTCATGCGTTATCACATATTCAAAAAATGAAAGAACAGGTCACCTGTAATACATGAAAACACATTAAGCATAATGAGAGAGAGATAACTAATGACAAAGATAGATAGAAAGGCTTTTCTCTTAATCTTTTATTTCATCATTCCCCAAAATTCTGAAATTCTGCAAAAATGAGAATGGTCCTGTGATCACTCATAAGATAGTGCATGACTAAATCTGTGACTCAGCTGGAGAAAGTTGCCACAGTGCCTAACCTAAGTAGTGTTTTGACGGTTGGCTAAGTTGTAGCATTGCTCCTCTAATTTGGATTCAATACAACAGTTGATCTCTTAAGTTGAATATTATAAAGGTATAAAAAATATTTGGGGTGTTAGTATTCAATATTGCTTTACTTTGTGGTTTCATATTTTTATTAGAAAAATGATTTTCTTTCATAAATCTTGTATGATTACAACTAGCTACTCTAATTTCTTAATAATTTTCAACCTCACCACTATTAATTTATATGACTCTTTTGCCTTTGTTTCTTGGTGAACACATGTCAGTTCTTTGCTGTACCTAAATGTCTGTGTCTTTGATGCAGTCATGAAAAGAGGGGCCAGGTCTACTACATATTCTCTTTTAGAATTCAGGACAGTATCATGTTTTTGTTGAATCCCAAGAACAATCCATTGATCCAATCACATTGAATTTTTAATGTGATTTTTTAAATTTCAAAAACGTTTTCCCCTCTACCATTTTGTTTGAGTAGATTCTGGTCAATACTAATGTTGCAGAGTACCTTCGTTAGTTGTATGAGTTACTAAGGTTGTTGGCATTTTTTATTTTGTCTTATAAGAGACCTTCAAATTACTCCTTTCTCAGTATCCATTCTATTGCTTTAAGTGGGAAAAGGTCTCACCTCAGCATCTAGAGAAGACACATGATTTGGGTCTGTCTAATCAATGTATTCTATCCCTTGGCCACAATAATAAGGTTCATGAGTGGCATATAACAATAATAATAATCGTTAACTTTTATTATGTGCTTGGCACATATACTAAATTTATTTAATACTCCAAATAAGCCTAGAAAGTAGGTACTCTCATTATTTTCAATTTGCAGATGAGAAAACTGAAACACAAAGGCTCAGTTTCTTTACAAATAGCTTGTAGGTTGTAGAGTCAGGACACAAACCTAAGCATGTCAGTCTGTGCTCCAGCCATGATACTAAGGGTCTAGGCCTTAAGTAGAATCACAGGAAAGGAAGTACTGGAAAGGTAAGTTGAGGCAGGAGCTTCTCAATAGCATTATGTAGAAAGCTCATCCCTGAGAAAAAAATATTGCCGAGGGAAGCACATGGAAGAATGAGTTCCAATGACAATGGTGGACGCCTAGGCTCTAGAAGTTTCTGAAGCTTTTAACCTGAGTCTTGATAGTTTTGTTACCTAATTAATTTCCCTTTTCTTCTTAACCTACTTTTCACTAAATTCCTCTCACTTACCACCAAATGTCCTGCCTATAAAACCAGGAAATGGCAAACTCAGAGCCTAAAAAAATACTAGGTTGAAAGCCAAGTTTTAAATTAAATTTTCACAAGCTGCTATTACTCACTGTCTTAAAAAAAAAAAAACAAAACTAGTAAATGTTGAAAGAATTAGTGAGATATCTATATCTATATAACCTATACCTAGATCTAGATCATCTAAATCTCTATCTCTGTCTAGCTACATATATATGATGTATATTTTAATACTATAAATATCTCTTTAGGCGAAGGCACTGGGACCTGGGAGATCCATGCTCTATTTATTAGTACTATGGATTAGGTAAAACCAAATTAATCTTGTTAAGAGCTGGAGAGGGGTATCCTAGCAATCACAAACAAAACAGCCACCGTTCTTGGAAAGAAAAAACTTTAAAAAAATAAATAAATAAAAGCAAGACATTATGAAATGCTATGCTGGAGTAAAACACATAAACACTGAAATCCAGTAGGAAAGGTTTATGTAAAATGCGTAAGTGCGGAAGGAAATAGGAATAAGAGGAGATTGCCGCTCTTGCCCCCATGAAGGGTAAATCTCCAAAAGTGGGTAATGAATTGTCAGAAAGTTTCTGGAGCAGACAGAAACATTCCAAGTTTGATGCACACCATGGGATTCTGTATTCCAGTCCTTAATGTAAAAGCTAGATTTGTGCTGCAAAGATTCTATTGTGTTGAAATATGAACTCATTGCTGCCTCAACCTTGAGGATCTTCTCTGTCCACCCCCCGAGAGGGCAAATGAGTGACCCTGACCAATAACAGAAGTAGCCAGAAACGATCTTAATGTTATCAGGGAATTCATTCCCCAACACCAGCCAGTAATCCCCCTTGGTACCTGCTACGTGAAAGTGCTCCTTTTATAATCAGCCTGTCTGATATGCTTGTGCTGCCAAAGGGGGTGCCCTTTGAGGCACTTAAGGGATTTGAAGGGTATATGGTTACAGAATCAGTTTCATACTTGAAGGATTTGTATCTGCCATTATGTCAGTCTTTGAAGAGGGGGGGAATAAATACCCAATATACTTGCATTTATGAAAACCAGAGAAAAAATGCTTTCTCTCTTCTCCAACCTGATCTTAAGCAATTTATGCAGTATTAATGTCTACAACCTGTTTTCTGATTTCATTTATCATTTTTCTCTTTTTCCCTTTCTGATTGGACAATTTTATCTAGACTAGTCCTAACAGCCAGCGCAGCGTCAGGTCCTCTAATTTATGTGTTAATGTGATGTTCTGGAAGCTTGATGTTAAAATGATGAATATCACCTGGAAAGAAGATTGGACCAGAGCAATAGAACTGGCAAGTTGCCTTGTGGAAATAGCTTTCGACTTTATCAAACCATGGGGTAACATGTCAGATTATATTACGTACGATTAATTATTAATGCAGGCTGGGCCTTATTTTGAAAAGCACAAACATGCACTTCCAGTGCTTTCCTTCCCATGGATTATCTGCTGTGTCCTTCAAATTGAGCAGTAAAATATCCCTCACAAAATACCTTAAGGCTTCCATTTCTCCAGATTTAGCATGCGTCTGAGACAAGAAAGCTTTCACAAGCCTCCTTGCCATGGACAAAACAGAGATGTGTTTTTGCTTAATTAAAATTCTTTTTTGGCAACAGATGTCCTTGCAAAAATAGCTCAGTGCTCGGTGAAGCATTTTTATAGGCTGGAGTTCAGCAATGAGGAGCCCGTCATCTGCCTTTTCTGCTCTGAGAGCAACACAAGAGACCAGGTGGCTGGTCACAGTTTGAAAAGTGAACAAATGTATTTATTCACTCGGAGCAATTTGCAACCCACTGGGAGAGCAGGAGCCCTCTCCCAGCCCCTAGCTTCTGAGAACTAGGACTGTGGGAGAAAGGGGCTGTTTAATTGCTTCGCACAGTCTCTCTCCCTAAAGCAATTAGCACCCAGAGGAAAGTCCAGGAGAAGAACACAGCCAGGCCTCGCACCCATCTGGTGGCCTGAAATCGGCCTGCCTGCTGTCCAGGCCCACAGACGATTCAATCAGTGATACGGGGGCATGGGCTCCGTGCTCCGCCTCCTAGCTTGCTGCTTGCCCAAGCTCCCAATCCATTGAAGAACTAGTGTCCTGTGGGTGGAAGCTCACCAGCTTCGCACCTAGCTAGCCCTACTGGAAAATAAAAATATTTTAATAAGCTTGGTAACTAAAAGAAGACAGCTTAGATCTGCACTCGGGACTAAATGACTGCTGAATGGCAGGTGAGAAATCAGATAAATCTACAATGGTCAACTGGCTAAGCATCTGACTGGAGGTGAGAACCTGGGTCTTAAAATAAATCAGGCAGAAGGACACAGACTTTAAAAAATAAAAATATAAAAGATACTTGCTAAGGATCCTGTCAGTAGGACACAGAGCTGCTATGCATGACAGCGTTGATGGAAATTATGTGAATCAATTTTGTGTGCATGTTTATTTGTTTTTAATTTAGCTGCAAGGCTAGATTAGAGCAAAGCATTCTATTTGTTTTTAGTGTGTTCTGTCAAGGACTGAACAGGGTAATTCAATAGAGAACAGCTCATTAATTAACCAAGATAATCGCATAAGATTCATGTTACTAAATTTTCCTGATAACTGAAGGTTTTCTGAGATTAATGGCTTTCTAAAATATTTAACCACTTTTGTTGAAAATCATTCTCAAATGTGTCATACATTTCCTTGTGTGTACACGCTTCCCTTTTGTCACCCAAGGTCCAGAGATCACTCATCGTTCACAAAGGGATAAATTAACAAATTATTCTCTTCTACCTTTTGTGCAAATTGTGTGCATTAGTGTTTCCATTGTGGTTAAGCTACTTTTCTATATTGAAAGAATATAATTTTAAAAATCTTACTTCCTTGCATGGGGATAGCACCGCAGTGATTCGTTCTAAAAAATTGAGGAGGTGGATAGGGTTACTGAGCAGAATTATTCATGGGTTTATTTAACAACTATTTAGTGATCACTTACTCTGTCAGGTATTATTCTAGGAGCTGAGGATCCAATAGTGAGCAAAACAAAGTTTCGGACACAATGAAACTTGCATTTTAAAAGAAGAGATAGGTAACATAACATTAAATTCACATGCAATACAATACCAGATACAGCCAAGTGTTACAAAGAAAAATAAATAGTATAGGGAAAGATATAAGGTGGTCAGGGAAAGTCTCTCTAATTAGGCGACATTTGAACAAAGATCTGGGTGAAATAATAGAGAAAGCCATGTAAATATCTGGGAGAGGAGAATTCCAGGCAGAAGAAGTATTGATTAGGAAACAATTCTCCATGACATTTCTACAAGTCTTGTAATAACTTTGTTTGAAACTTCTTTCAAAGATATTTGTAGAGCAAACAGCCTTGGAAGCTAGAGATAGTGTCTCCCTCTGGGGCCAAAGAGCAGGTCTGTTTACGACCAGGACAATGAAGACCATTTCTCCCTGCAGGACAAAGGTGGGGCAGGTTTGCTAGTAACCATTTTTTAAGATTGGAGTTTTGGAAACTCAGTTTCAAAGCTAGGACAACAACCAGACTGTTATGTGAACACCATCTACTTGGACTTGCCTTTGCAACACCCCCATGGGACTTGGGGGACAAGGGGAGCTGCTGTAAACAAGAAGTTCATACTGCCTTCTGTGCCAGGAATAATAAAATATCTAGATCCTTTGGGCTCATTATAAAAAAAAAAAAAAAAGTATTTCAAGAAAGAGGGAATGATCAACTGGGTCAAATGCTGAGTATAAGTAAATGAAGACTGAAGACTGATCTTTTGATTTGTCAATGTGGGGATTGTGTTGCCAAATAGGAACAGTTTCTGAGGGCCAAATTCTGATTGGAGTGGGTTGTAGAGAGAAAGAAAGGAGGTAAAGTTGAGAGTACAGAAAATATCTTCAAGACCTTTGCTATAAACCAGAGTTGAAAAAAATGCTAACTAAAAGAAAATATCAGAGTCAGTAGAGGAATTTTTAGTTTTTAGTTTGTTCTGTTCTATGTTTAACATAACAGGTAGTATAATGTTTTTATGTTGGGAAATAATCTGGTAGACATTGAACAATTAATGACATAGGGGAGAAATAGCATCATTGCAAGAACAAAGTTCTCAAGTAGCTAAAAGGGATGGGCCTTTCTGTGCCAGTTGCAATGTTGGCCTCACATCAGAGTATGGACAACTGATTCGCTGTAATAGGAGAGAAGACGGCGTATATGGCACAGGTGCAAGGAACACACTAAATCTGGTTTTCTTCCGATAGCTTCTATCTTCTCAGTGAGCGAAGTCAGAATCAAGTCATGAGTACAGAGTAAGGAGAGTGGAAGGGCCATTGGAGGTTTAAAGAGAGACATGATGAAGGGAAATAGTCATCCAGGAACATGAGAGAGGACATTGATTGAGAAAAGTAGTAGTATTGCAAGATGACACTAGAAAATAATAAATTCATGTTTCCTCATTAATGGTCTACAGGATATTAAAATATGTGAAAAGGTAATTCCACTGGGAGGGAAAAAAGATGATTCTTGGTTAATTAAGTTTGAATATGCTTGATATGAAAAACACACACATATCTTTATTAAAGGACTTCACAGGGCCTTTAATGTGTTACGACACAAATGGTGACATTCTCAGAAGGGCTAAAGTATGCATCGTTTCCTAAATTCATTTGATTGTAGACTATTAGCAGGGCTTCATGAAACATGACTTGAAAAATTCTAGGTTAAATCACTCATTGATATCCAGCTATATTTGTTATTGAGACCCCTCTGAAGTAGAAACAGAAGCATCAGGCATTGTCTATCAGAAAACAGGGCTCTAAAAGTAGTAATTGATGCATTTGATGAGACATGCTAGTTGCTGTGAGAAGCATCGTCCCCAGAACCCTGGGACTTCATGACTTCTAAGGGGTCCAAGACTAGATGTAAGACTAGATGTAGATCTAAATTAAGTAAAAACAACAACCAAACAAAGAAAAAACCTGAACAATATAGAAACTCAAAAGTTGCTTCAACAATCTACTCGTGAAATTACTCCTGGCAGAAACACCTGGGCCAATAGATATCTTTGCTGGGTTTTCAGAAAGATGACTCTGGGGTAATCTGAGGTCTAGGGGCAGAATCTGTAGACCACCTAGGAAAGGGCCTTTTCCAACTTGAGGGATCTCCAAAGGTTGATGAAAATATCTTCAAAAATGGTTATGGGATACCTAAGACCCCTGATGAGAGAGCCCTCAGCACAAGAGTGGAAAGTAAATTCCTTACTTCCAGAACCTTGAGTAGGCAACCAAAGGTATTCAAGCAAAAGAGTGAAATTAGTCAATAGGGTTTATCATGGGTAGAGTTTCCCACTGGGCCAGCAGTAAGTTCTAATCTGATTCTACTTTAGGCTGAAGTCTATATAGCTTGGGCTAACATTTAAAACAAATTCTAGCTACATTACTAAAAGTTTTCAATACTATGTAGAAAGGGGATTCTGAAAAAGCTGGCTAGAACTGAAATAAAATTTTAATTTCTTCAAGTGTGGTGACTTTAATTTGGCTAATTTTGCCATTATCCCTTGCATAAGGGGTTAGAAATGAATACATACACACCAGGTTTAAAAATTGAGATTGTCCTGCGTTCTTTGGAAGGAAGAAAAGTAAGGTATGATATTTGATCTTGTCCAACCCTGAAAGACCCCAAAGATCTCTCTCCAAGTAAAAAAGTCTCTAAGTTAGCATGTATTCCTTCTACAAAATACTTGGGTTCAGCAGTGAAGAGCTCCTTTTTCAGAGCCCTTTCCTTTTCTCTGACTTCTGTGATCTCTTTAACACATGGTTGCAAATATAATTAGAGGCCAGGCATGTAATTTAGATAGGAAAGCTTGGCTTGGGAGGAGAGGGGTGACAATAATGAACCTGGAAAGGCATTGAATTCAAATCATTTAAAAGTATTGTAACTGGGCCTGCCAGCTGACATGTGGAAGACATCTGCTTTAATGCCTGCCTACCTCCTTGGGTAAAGTTGAATGTTCAGATCTCTAAGGAGTCATCCTGTGTCCCACCTTGCCACTGTGCTGTTTCTAATGTTCTACTTTATCTTATACACGATCATCTAGAAGAAGATAGTGATCTTTCTTTCCAAAGAAAGTGCAGGGATTTTATGACAGCTTTTTAACAACTTATTCCCAAGTTCACAATTATATTCTAAATGCTTGTATTGCCAACTACCCAATTTCTGAATAAAGAATTGTGGGGATTAGTTAGGCAAATAAAGGTACATATTTTAAACTATTTATAAATATATAATTACTTATTACATATGACAGTTCTTATAAAATGTATGCAACTATCATATTACATTATATACACGTGCATATGTTTTATGATCATGTGACATATATAATATGTAATAAAATATGTAACCATATATATAATCAGTAGCAGGGAAAATATTTTATGTTGTTACTTTAGGAAGGCAAGAAGGAATCACAATAGAGAAAAAGAAAGCAAAAGAAATAAAGAAAAGTTGTTTCAAGAGAGATTTGAACATTCCTTTAATAAAAATTTCTTGTATATTCACATAATTGTCATCATATTTCACCTCCCATTTTATAGACTATGTGAAAGGAAAGATCACTTATAAATGTAGGACACAAACTGGGGGACTGTGAGCCAAATCCAGTTTGCAAGATTTAGCCTATGTTTTTTTAAAGGATGTTTGATTTAGTAATCTCTATTTTTAAGTTGAGACTTTTCACATAAACATTCATATTTCCCCTGCTCTACACCTCTCCTCAGTCCACATCAGGACTGCCACACCCATTCATATAGTCTAAGTGGTCTTGGTAGGCATTCGAGTTCACAGACTTTCTCATTACATCCCATATCATATGCAGGGATCTATCAGTTTCTGATGACACACATCTGCCTGGTAAAGTCCAGAGAGTGTTACAGAGAAGGAGAAGCCTAAAAGCTTGGATCTAGGTTTCCAAAGAACTGAGGGATCAATGGGGACTTGGCATTGCCCTTTTAAAATAAAGCATAAAAGCCCTGGTCACTGTGGCTCAGTTGGTTGAATGTCATCCTGTTTGAGGGCATGTGCAGGAGGCAGCTGATTGATGTTCTTTCTCACATTGATGTTTCTCTCTCTCTCTCCCCCTCCTTTCTCCTCTCTCTAAAAATCAATAAAACATCTTAAAAAAGAAAATAAAGCATGAAAAATAAAAGCCAACAAATATAAACATATAAAATATTCTGGCATTAAAAGATGCTGCCTCTTGTCTTAAGAGCAAGTGATGTTTTTTGTTTTTTTAAGCAACTGTTAATTCTACTATCATTATTTTTTCACTTTTTAAAAATATATCTTTATTGATTTCAGAGAGAGGAAGGGAGAATGAGAGAAAGAGAGAAACATCAGTGATGAGACAGTCATTGATCGGCTGCCTCCTGCACACCCCCAACCGGGGATTGAGCCCGCAACCCGGGCATGTGCCCTGACCGGAATATAACCACAATCTCCTGGATCCTAGGTAGATGCTCAACTGCTGAGCCATGCCTGGCTGGGCAAAAAATCATTTTTAAGTGAGAAAGAAATCACTGAAAGAATTGATGCTGGTCCAGGTCTGAGCCATGTGGCCAAACAAGGGGCTTCCAAGGAATTCTTATTTCAAGCTTAGAGGTATTGAGAGTTGAATTAAATATAACCACCTTCTAATAATCAGATTCCAGTTCCTTTCCTGCAAGAGTTGTGACTCTTCACAATCCCAAAGAATGCCTGTCTAGAAGAGCTCAGAAACTTGTCATTGAGAAGTGGTAGAGCAAGGTTCCTTGAAGAATGAGTTGTGGTTTTTATTTTGACATTTTTCTGTGTGGTTAGAATATAAGAAAATATGTGGTAGAAGGGAAGGTGGAGGGACTAAAACAACTCACTTTATTTTTCCAATACTGTTCATGAGGTTGAAAAATCTACCTTGGAGCATGTTATCCAAGTCAAAGCCCGTTAGAAATTGACAAAGAAATACTTCCTATTAAACCTTTAAAAAAAACATAATTTATTCCCATTTCCAAATATTTTATATTTAAATTATTTAGAAATGTCAAAATTATAAGAAGAGTTAAATACATAGAATGCATAGTATGTTTCAAGGTGAAGGTGGGAGTAAACAGAAAGAGAAGAGAATATCTAAGAGGAATAATGATTCATTCCTGTATGGGCTACTTTTAGGTGTGAGAAACTTAGAAGCAGTCTCCTCACATATGTTTTGAAAGTTCTCATGCACATATTTCAGGCAAGTTCAAACTACTATGATCCTGATTTGAATCACCTCCCTTGAATCAAAGACAAGGTAGGAGGGGACTGAATCACTTCAGGCCCTCCCTCTTTTGTCTAGAATTCTCCAATGTCACCTCGAAAGCCCTGTTCCTAAGCAGGCTACCAGAAGCACATTCCATCCTAACAGACTTACTAGGTGCTTTACCAATCAGAGTTCTCCACAGAAACAGAACCAATAGGAGGTAGGTAGGTAAGTAGATAGATAAAATTACATATCTATATATTTTACATAAAATATATTTTATATATTTTTTATATAAAATACATTATATATATATATCTCATATATGTAAAATAAGGAATTGACTCATGTGATTAGGGAGGCTGAGAATTATCAAAATCTACAGTCAGCAAGTTGGAGACTCAGAAGAGACAGCAGTGTAGTTCCTGCATAAAAGTTGATGGGCTCAAGATCCGAGAAGAGCTGATGTTGCTGTTTGCGACCCAAGGCAGGAAGCTGACCAATATCCCAGCTCAAGCAATCAGGCAGGAGGAGCCTTCTCTTAGTTGTTGGAGGGTCAGCTTTTTGTTGTCCTTGCTCTCTTCAGGCCTTCAACTGATTGAATGAGCCTCACCCACATTAGGGAGGGCAATCTGCTTTACTCAGTCTACCAATCCAAATGTTAATCGCATCCAAAACACCCTCACAGACACACCCAGAATAATGTTTGACCAAATATCTGCACCCTGTGGCCCAGAGAAGTTGACGTAAAATTAGCCATATCACAGGTGCCATCAACTTTGATTCACTCTGTGACAATTTCCAAGTTCTAACAGTTCCAAGTCTGGCCAAGAAACAAGAAAGGAAGTCAGACATTTATCTGTCTGACTCCAATTAGATCATAGGGCAAGGGAGAGACGTCTTCCCACCAACTTCCATTATAACCATGAATATACAGTGAACAATTAAGCACCCAGAATACATTTGTACCAGATACACATAGACATTACAAGAGTGCTAATAAAAGTACAGAATGAGAGTTACAGAATTCCAGACCTGAAGGAAGATGCAGAATTCATTTGGATGAACCCACTCACTCTTCACATAAATATAAAAGACACCAGAGACACGATGATACACAGATAGGAAGACACAAACACACAAGCAGCCTTCATTCCACCCTGCAAAGTATCGAGTATCATCTGACATAAACTCTGATTTCCTCTCACTTTAGCTTCTTCATTATTAGGGTGATTTTTATCCTGTGGTGAATCTAACAATATTCCATTCATAGTAAATAGCTTCCCCTAAACCTCTCATATACGTACCCCTCCCATCCATCTGAAAATGTGCCTCAAAGGCCAAGTTGAAGGTCAGCTAAGTACCTTTGGAGCATCCCAATTCAATACTGGACAGCACCAATGGTTAGGAAAGTCAGTGTATTGACCTAAAATTATTGCTCTTCTCTGAAGTGTAATAAATAAAAGAGAAAAAACACTACAAGGTAGAATGCATACAAGGACCAAAGTCCTATAGGAACTGACACCATAATTAACTGCTATAATACACACATACCTACCTACATACACACAAAATAAAGCTGTTGATGATTCTGAATCAGTACAGCAAACTTTTGGAATGAATTCAAAGTATCCATGCTACAATTGGAGTCCCTCTTCCATCTCAAGAATATTGGTAACCTCTTCCAAGTGTTCGCAGACTTACAAATCTGCCAATAAATCTGTCTCCTTTCAGTCAGTCCCAGCTACTTCCATGTCTCTACAGCTGCTTCTGAAACCTTCTTTTCCTCAGAACTGTTCCTTATCTTAAATTCAAATGCTGAAGAGGTTGGCAGGTTGTACTAGTCTAATTTAGTTAAACATATAAAAACAAAAGAACTGTTTATTTCTCAAATCATCATACATCCTGAAATAAAGCATTTAATTGTGTTCTTCAGGATCTAACTGTGTAATTTAAAAATTTTCAGCCTGGCCGGTGTGGCCCAACAGTTGAGCACTGACCTATGATCCAGGAGATCAAGGTTCGATTCCTGGTCAGGGAACATGCCGGAGTTGCAGGTTTGGATCCCTACTAGGGGATGTGCAGGAGGCAGCCAATCAGTGACTCTCCTATCATTGATGTTTCTATTTCTCTCTCTCCCTCTCCTTCCCTCCTTTTGAAATTAATAAAGACATTTAAAAAGAAAAAATCTGTAAAGATTTGCAGAGGAGAACATGAGGAGGAGTAAAGAAGTTGGGCCATTTTCCAAAGGCCATGCTTTAAGTTGGAACCAGAGTTCATAGCATATTCTGCTAGCCTTGGAGAAACAAGAACTATTGTCCTGAGGGCTACCTTCAGTGTTGCCCTTTAATAAAAGTCAAGTGCTAAATGAATCAGAAATCAGAAAGAAAAACTTGTCAACTGACATTGTTTGTTTGCTTGCATTTAAGACCCTTTAGTTAACAAGTCAACACTCAGCTACCTGCTTTTCCTCCTTGTCATGTATTAAACTCAACATTAAAGTGCACACCTTTCATGGCACAAACATGAGGCCACTGGTGATCAGCTGCCCTGACAGGGCTCTGAGGTGGAGATCTCCATTGTCCTTAAGAATAATATAAAATGGTTTCACCAGTTAAAAATTGTAATCACTAAAAATAATAAATGTAGGTCTATATGATCTGACATGGAAAGAAATCTAATGTGATATTATATATATATATATATATATATTTCTAAAAAATATTTAAAATTCCATAGATGATCTCATTTTTACATTTTATATGTTTGCATATATTATATGGTTATGCACACCCACATATTTGTGTGTATATATGGTGTGCATTATGTATACATATATACTTATACATGACATATGTGTGTATATATGTGTATGTTTATATGAGTACATGTAGATATAGTTATATCCCAATATTAAAACACAAACAAAATGTCTACAAATATTTAAGCAAACTAAAAATAATTATTTCTTCTTTCCTCTGGGTAGAGACTTAGAAAAATAATGGAAATATTATTGTTTAAAAATCAAACAGAAGTATAAAAGGTAATTTAAGCATGGACCAGGTTCAAAATCTGATCCAAATCAACCAACAAATATATACACAGACCATGTTTTTAACCATGGGAATGGATAATATCAACTAGAAAAGAATGTAAAAATGTGGGTGCTAATAGGGCAGCCCAGGCAACTTAGGAGTAAACAAGTTTTACAGGGCTTATGTAATTTAGGAGGCCCTTCTCAAGAAAAAGTAATAAAAATTTATAAATATAATATTAGGTACATGAGAATGATAAACTAATCCCAATAAATTACAGATGTAGAAATGATGATACATACCACTGACATCACAAAATCCAGGAAAACTGCATAAAATTTTCAAATATTAATGTTAAATACTAATTTTTTTCATTCTTTTTTTTTTTTTTTTTGGCTACATATTCCAATTGCCTTTTCATATTACAAAGATTCCGTAACATTATTTTCTATTGGGAGAATAGAGGTGTAACCTAGTCTTTCCTCTAGCATTTTCCTTCTTCCCTCCCAAGGCATCCAGTGCTAGAGCCACATTCCTGTCATGCTGTTACTTTTGCCCTGCACCCCCACATCACAGCAGCAGGCGCGTTGGTCAGTGGGATCACCGGCAATAAACTCATTAACCTGATATGATTTTGAACCATATAAATGTAACCCACTAAATCCAACTACATCTTCAAACCAAATTGCCTTTATTCCAAAAATACTCATGGACAGTCTACCACCACTGAACATGATGGCACATGTGATAAGGGAGTTGGAATGAAAAGAGAGTGTTGCCTCAATCCTTGTGGTTAAAATATTTTACTTTTGCAAAGTTTGCAAAACCATATGACTCTGTGAGCTCTTTGCCTAGAGTTTTGGAAGGTGGCCATGCAGTGGAGGAGTCCTGAAGCTTAAGCTTCATCAGCATCACAGCAAATCTGTCCCTGAGTCAACTAGAGGATTCCACAAGGGAGACCGAAGAAGAGCTATCAGAGGTATGATAGAAAAATCAAGAAAGTGAGGTGTCTTCAAAACCAAGAGAAGAATGTTCTTCTGAAAGAGCATGAATAACTATGTTAAATTTTGCTGATAGGTGGAATAATATAAAATGAGAAAAATAATCACTAGATTTGACAACCTGGATGGAGGTCATTTTTGACTTTGATGAAGCAACATAAGTGGAAAAGTAAGAGGGAAAACAGGATTTGAGGTAGTTATAAAATATATAGTGAGAAAATAGAAACAAATTTAATTCAGCTACTTTTTTGTTAAAAAAGTTTTTTAAATTTTTAAGAATTTTTAAAAAATTTATCTTTATTGATTTCAGAGAGAGATAGAAACATCAATGATGAGAGAGTTGTTGTTGATCAGCTGCCTCTTGCACGCCCCCAGCTGGGGATCAGGCCCACAACTAGGGCATGTGCCCTGACTGGGAATCACACCTCGATCTCCTGGATCCTAGGTCAATGCTGAACCGCTGAGCCACACCCGGCTCGGCTAATTCAGCTACTTTTAAGGCAAGACTTTCTTCTCATGTTTTGGAAACCTTTGATTATGCCAGCATGAAAGTAGCTTCTTGGTACTCTTATATTAAACTTGTCTTTACGTGTAATAATGAGAGCTCTTTATGGTTCCAGATAAGGACTTTTTCATCTTGTATCTCCAATGCCTGCTACATGGAAGATACTGAGTCAATATTTGTTGAATTAATGGGCAACTTTCAGATATGGTTTAGTCTGCCTCTTATTCTCTAGGAGTTTTTTATGTTCTCCCTTGGTAAGGAAAAATGTTCATTATTTTGAGAGAGAACTAAATGGAATCTCATATCTTTGGTTATTTTTCTCCCAAGTGATATAAAAGAGAGAGAGAGAGAGAAAGGAATTAAAAATTAGCTCTTACAAAATCCAATTCAACTAACAGTTATTGAACACTAACTACTTCCTAGACCTCAAGGGCTCAAAATGAAAAAGATATTGTCCAGCTGAAAAATGAAAAATGTTAATATAATTTGAGAAATAATGAGATAGATGCACAATGATCCCAGAATAGGGCAGAAGGGAAGGGAGGGCAATGTACGAAGATGACTCCTGGGGAGATATGTGGACTGAGCTGAGGTTTTAAGAAGGCAGAAATCATCCAGGTGAAACGTAAAAATTTCATTCCAGAGAAATTGTACATGTGGTAGGGATGTCAGAAATTCAGTAACATGAGAGACAAGAATTAGGGTGAATCTGAACAAGTTTCTGGGGCCAGATGTGAAGTAGATTGCAAGAGGTGCACAGGAACTTGGGCATTGGCCTGAAGATGACAGAAAAACACTGAAGAAGGTAAATAAGTCACAGTTATAGGGGAAGCAGAAGTCTGGCCTCCAAGTTTCTCTTGAAAATTAAAGTGAATTTCCTCATTCACTAGAGACCTTGCCTCATATATTCTATTCCCTAACAATAAAAAGATTCTTTGCTTCCTTTTTAGGACTTAGCCTGTCCAGGTAACCCCTGCTATCCCTGGCCCCCTAGCCCTGAGAAGTTCTGGAAGTAAATCTCACCACAGCTGCAGTACAGTCACAGCGTGTCTGCTGACTACTTGAGAGGGAAAACAAATAGCAGCCATGTGCTGGCCACACATTCCACTGGGGGTTCTGCCATCTGTCTTTGTGTTCACACAGCCATTCAGATTTCCAGTTCATACCAGCTCAAGGCCCCTTCCAAGCAGAACTTTGAAGAGTTAGAACAGAGAGAAAGTTGGTGTAATTACAGCATCAAGCTTTGAGAAAGGGTTGAGCATACATACACAGAAGAAGCAATGTTAAGACAACATTACAATAAGTCATGATAATGATAATAATTTGCCAAGGTAACAAGTGGAGTTGGTAGTAGTAGAGTCAGCAGTGTGGACAGGGCCCAGAGCCTGACTATACTACAAAGCTATACATGACGGATATTGGCCATCCCAAAATATGTTTTTCCCATGGGCACAAACAAACCTGCTCTCAGTGGCCTTTGCATTATTATTTAATCCTTCCATTAGTGCTCGTGGAAGTTATTTAATCATTACCCACTGTTATGGATTGAATTATGCACCCCAAAAACCATATATTGAAGTCCCAACCCCCAGGCCTATAAATGTAAGTAACCTTATTTGGAAATAGGGTCTTTGCAAATGTAATCAAGTTAAGATAAAATGATTAGGGTACGCCTTAATCCAATATAACTAGTGTCCTTATAAAAAGAGGAAAATTTATCACACACAGGAGCATGTCATGTTAAGGCTGAGGCAGACACTGGAGTGATGCATCTACAAGCCAAGTGACACCAAGGATTGCCCTCACTGGAAACTAGAAGAGCAGCATGGAAGAGATCATCCCTCAGAGCCTTCCGAAGGAGCCCACCCTCTTACACTTCGACTTCAGACTACCAGCCTTTAGAACTGTGAGGTAATAAATTTCTGCTGTTTTAAGCCACCTAGTTCGTGGTACTTTGTAACGGCAGCCTAGGATGTCAATACAACCCCTTTAATAGATAAGGAAATGATATCTAGAGAAGCTAAATACCTTGCTTAGGGTCATAGATAAAGAAAGAGCCAGGTTTCTAACCCAACCCTACCCAACTCAGGGGCTAAACTGTCCCCTGGCCCACAATGTTGCCTCCTCATAAGGGGCTGCTTACATGACAAAAGGTACATTCGGGGTCCCAGAACCTTCCTTTAAATATGTGCATGTCTTGTTCACCACCTACAATATCTAGTTTAGGACTGGGGGACAGTCTCCTTGGTGCAGGAATTTTGAAGACAATGGAAAAGAAGGTAAGTATTCTTATAAACTTTATATGAGACTGAATATAAGGACTAACTATAGTCTTAATACTTATTATTACTTAATAATATCCCATATTCTTAAAGAAAACAATCCTTAGTTTTGAATATATTTAGCTTAGCATAATCATACATCATCCCTATGAACGCCTGCAAGGGTATGGTACCCACTTCCAGTGAGAAGCAGTGGGAGATAACCCTTAGGGTGCTCTTGTTAATTTTGAACAAACACCTTTTCCATGCATTGTCCAAATTCTCTTAATTCTCTTTAGTGCGTCCCCCACAGTTTTACATGCTATTTGACTTTTATCTGTCTAATGGCGTAAACTGGGCTTAGGAACAAAGCCCCTTCCAAGCTTTGTCTTGATATTTTCCCCTGATGCTCTTCCCTCCGACGTGATGTGCGAAGTACAGGCTCCTGCTTTCCTACAGAGTCAGAAATGGCTCTTCTCCAGATTTAACCAGTGTTGTGTCTGTCTATGTTCTTGCGGCTCCTCAGCATCCTCTCTTCCTTTGGGAGGGGCAGGGATAAAGCTTCTGGAAAAAGGGCCTCCTCTGTAGGGATCTGAAGTTAAAAGGTTTCTCTCTGCCCAGAACCAGAGGACTTCTGTGGCCCACCATGAAACCTCTTCCCGAAAACAATAGCTCATGTTGCGTGTTTAATCACTGAGTGTTCACTGGAATTCATGCCACAATGCCTCACCTCTAATCACAGTTTCCAATCGTGCTCATCATGATTACTAAATACCACAGCGAAAATTGAACATTCACGTCTCTCCTTCCTGAAGGTTCAGATACTTAGAATTCTAACATTGAGGGGTGGTGTGAGGCACTTTGTTTATTCTCACAGTCGTTTCTTTTCTAACTGTTAGGAAAAGATGATAGCGTGGCAGATGGGCTACTAAGCCCATAACAATGCTGCTTGAAATTCTCGTTGTTTCTATTTCACACAAATTAGAATTTAATGAAAACATTTAAACATAAAATGTGCACAGATAGATGAACCTTGGGAAAAACTTTTCCATAAGAAAAATAAAAAATAGAACATAAAATTTAGAGTCTGAAGACCTTTGGTAGAAACTGAGAGTACAAAATTCTTTACAAAAGTAAGCTATGTATTGGCCATGGCTCCTATTTCCACCAAAAATCCTCAATATTTCCTTCTGAATGAAATGTTTTTCTAGATTACTAAAATCATAGGTCTTAGAAAGCTGGATATTTTAAGATGCAAAACATATATCCAGTCATGCATTCTTCCTGAATCTAACACTTTGCAAATGAGAGTCTGTGTGTCTATGTGTGTGTAAGTGCATGGGTGTGTGTGAATGTATGTATACAATGCTTGCTGCGAAGCTGGCAACTCTCATTCTTTCAGAATGAGGTGCTTCCATTTATTGTCTCAATTTCAATCTGCCTGGGGCCTAAAATAAAGAGAGTCACAATTGATTTCAATTGGATATTTAGTAACTCATTCAGATTCTTTCTGAGTCAATTAGATGATCACACGTTGGCAGCTGAGTAAATTTCCTGCTGGGAACTAGATTGCAAGGAAAAAACAACAAATAAAGATATATGTGCAATTGTCCATCAAGAATCAAGAGTCCTGGGTAAGACCATAATTGAAACACCTGTTCTGAGGCCCCTTTTGAGTACAAAGAAGAGGAAATATATTCATACTATATCCATGGATTTCTTTGTTTTTTATACCTGAAGTGGGATGGGTGGTAATGGTGTTTATATCACAGTGGTCATCACTTCATGAGGCACATGGTGAGATTAGCTTTCTCTAACATACACATTGTTTAACTCCCTTTCCTGCTGCTCCACTTTGAGGTGAGTAAAAGGTCTGATATAAAGTTTTAAAGATATCCAGAAGCACTGTCAAATATAAGATACCATGCTATATGTCATATTTGATAACCAAACAAGAGAATGACCACTAAACAACTTCATATGATTCCATCACCTGTCCAGCTATGGCTCTCACTGTGGGAATAATGCTGATATGCTGCGTAACCTTTATATAATTAGTACCAAAACACTTACGCTCAAGATGATCTGGTAAACATTGATTTAATAGCTACCGAGAGGGTTAAGATTTTCAGTTTAGTTATTAAAAAAACTACACTTGATTATCTAAACCAGGGGCCTGGAAATTTTTCTGCAAAAGGCCAGAGATTTTTAGACTTGAGTCTCTGCCTCAACTACTCAATTCTGCCATTGCATCGTGGGTGGTTATGGACATGTAATGGATAAATGTGGTAGTGTTCCAATAATTATTTATGGACACTGAAATTTGAATTTCATATAATTTTCACATGTAATAAAATATATTTTCCTTTTGATTAAAACAAAATAAAACTCATTCTTATCTCACAGGCCACACAAAAACAGGCAGGATTTGGCCCAGGGGCCTTTGTTTACTATTCACTTTTACTATTTAAAGAAATAACACTTATTTGGAATATATCTCAATAAATATTAATATCCTATATTACTTAAAGCTCAATTCTAAAGGTCATAAGACTAAAAGACCATGAAAGTTAGAAGACACAACACTGCTTTGTGTGCCGGAAAGCATTAAAAATTTCTTTCACTGCATTATTCCAAATCACATAATTTATTGACTATCCCTTAATCCATGATTGAAGGATCTAAGGAAGGAAATTAACACCTCAATTATTTGACAAGGTGAAGGGGAGATATGTTCAGACTAATGAAATATTCTAATCAACTAAAGGTTATCCCATTTATGCATGAAGTCACTATAAGAGCTGCAGGGACATGTGGAGGTCTCTTGAACATAAGAACAAATATTTTGCCAGCCATCTAGAAACTTGATTAGTGATCAACCATTTTACTAACACACTTTATAAGAAAACCCAGACTAATAACTAAAAAGGCTAAACTTAAGGAAAATACATAGATTATATTTTATATAGATACATAAGTAATCAAATGTATAATATATAAAATAATACATAATATAAATAAATATATAAATATAATCTGCTTCAAATTTCTCTACAAACAAGTTGTTAGCAGAGCTTCTGATAGTATAAAAAGGGAAAGGTATTTTCATAACTGAATCTGATTTAAAATGCGAAAAACGAACAGTGATTTAAAAAATCATGAGACATGTCAGAAGAAGCACTTAAATATTTTGCAAATTAAAGAGTTTTTGCTAGAAAACTTTAATGCGCAAAGTTTTCCCTGCTTTTAACTAACAAATTCAAAATGAGACTTAGTTTTTCTTGTGAGAGGAGACAATAGTGTCTCCCTAAACAGATCTATATGGAAAAAAGAGAGAAAATTGCTTTAAGTATAATAAAGGAAAGGGAAGCTGACAGTGCCCATGCCATAGAAGGCTTCCATATTCAAGATGTTATTTTAGCTGGTTCTGCCCTGGTATGAGGTGGTTAGCAGTTCCATCCTGAGATGGCCTTGCCAGAAAGATATTTAGTGATGTTACACAGGAAATGTGCTAGAGTTTTGTAATGGGAGAGCTATTTTCACCTCAGATCCCAGCAAGGAAAAGATGTTCTGAAGTAAACAGAAGGTAAATCTTTCTCTGCCAGCATCACCATCATCCATAGAACACTGCTCATGGCAGAGAATTCAGCAAACAGACAATAAAGCAATTATAGCAAGCAAAAATTATGTTGTAAGAGAAAGGAGAACCTAAAGAATATCCTCTGAATATCTTCAATAGACCTCTGACACATCAATTTAGACCCTGGCAAGAAAAAAAAAATGGCACACTCAAACTGCATAATTAAGGAGAATTTAATCAGGAAACTAGTGTATATTATCGTGTGGGAAGAGCTTAGGAAAAGCAATAAAGAAGTGAAATATCTCAGAGTTTGCATCCACACTTAAAAACTCTAGGCTGGAAGGGGCAGGAAAAGAATCAGTTCCTAGAACCTGGTAGGAGACCTTCATGGTGTAGGCTGCAGGCCAGGAGCTGCAGCCTTCAATAGAGGGACATGGCCAACCCATAGCAACTGGCAGGGATGATGCTTCGGAATAAATACATCAGCCTCACTTTTCTCCTTCTTTCCATCTTCTGGGCTCCCATTGACCAGATACAACTGAAAGCTAAGAGGAAAAAATCCTCTTTGCTGTAGTCCTTGCTTCCTGGGGCAAGAGATGTGGGAAGAAAGACAAAGGGGGAGTGCATCTGCAGGGGCAAAGGGAAGATATCAGCACCAACTGTATATACAGTAGAATGATTTCTCCATAGCCAAATGGAAATGTGTTTGGCAATTATATGGCAAAATAATTTCAAATATTTTAATTCTTTCAACAAAGTTTACAGATATGTGTATTGAATTGCAAAGAAACACCATTAAGGTCATAGAGACTTTAGATCTATAAGATGGAGAAACACACAAACAAAAATATTTTCTAAGATATTAGAGGTAACATATTTATAATTGCAATTTCCGATACTTTAAACTCAAAGGCCCATTAAAAGAACCAAATCAGAAGAGACAAACCACAAAGAGAAATCTCAAGAACAAAATTTGAAGGTCAGCAAAACTGATCAGAAAAACCGTTAGAAAGGGAAAGTTAAGAAAAATCTTAAAGTAGTGTCATAACAGCCAAAGGATAAAAAAAAAAAAAAAAAAAAAAAAGATTCAGTGTAAAGGAGAAATTTAAAATTGTGAAAGCAACAAAGAACAAGAAAGAAGATTGACAACCATTGCCTTTGGACAAATAAAACTGGTGGATTTAGGGAGACAATACAAAATTCCCACTCTGCATTCTTTTACCTAGATATTATTTGAGTGTTTTTCTAAAAGCATGTATTATTTTTATAATTAAAATGAAGACAAAAAAAAAAAAAATCACCAACAAGAACAACAATAAGTATTAAATTCTAATTTCAATCCCATAATTCCAGAGAACCTGCCCTCTTAGAATCTATAGGCAATAAGGGACATGGCAAAGCTCCTGGGACAAAGGAGGCTTTCAATGAGTTTTTGCTGAATCCATTGCATGAACAAAAGTGGCCATAGGTGAATTAAACAAACTCTTCTGGAAACTGAGTAATGACGGGAAAGTGGAAGAACTGAGCATAGTGAGACTTAGGTAGGGCTCTAGCTCAGGTTTAAATTGCCACAAAGAAAAATAAAATTGTTTTCTAAGATACAGAATTTGCTCATAATAACCCTCTGGTTTTGCCTGTATCATCTTGCCAGCAGTCAGAGAGTGACTATTGGACTCCAGTAAGGCATGCTGCAATGCCGACGGAAGAGAGAGGGAAGGAAGAAAGTCAAGCTCAGGAGAGACTGTCTGTAGGCTTGCTCTCTTTGGAAAATAATCTAATGGTACAAATAACAGAGCTAAAATATAACTCAAGTGTACTCCAGGCCTGTGTCAGTCACATTTAATAGCTGAGTGAAGCATTAGAGGTTCTTACCAAGTAGCAATGCCCAGAGTTTGGTAGCAGAGCCGTGGTTCTCGGTTACAGTTCCCAGTGAAAATGTGCCACCGGCTGGCAGCTGATGCTACTGGTTGGTAGCATCCCACATGCACTGCTTGGCAGAATTTGAGCAGGGTCTGGGTTTGGTATAATGGAAGGGCTATAATCTAAATGATGGAGCAAAGACCAATATATGATCAATATATGAGGACAGGGCCTACTTATTCAGTAGGCACAGTGCTTGAAGCCCATGATACTTTTTTGGGGCCCTGAAAATTTTTTCATTTTAATTTTTCTTAAAGTCAGAAAAAAAAAGTAATATCATAGTAATAAATATATCATAATGAATTCAGCCTGGGTTATATTTGTCTTTATACCAGTAGAGTTGTAAGATGGATGTTTAACCTTTTTTTAGGGACAAAGAGACCATGAAGGTAAAGGTGCCTAGAATTCACCAAAGTCTTAATGGGGACCAAGGCAAGGTTAGGGAGTCAATAGCCTTGTGGGTTCCTGGGACTCACCCCAGGCAAACCGAATCCCAGATTTTGGTAAGAGTAAACTCTCAGTTGGCCACCTTTTAAACCTTAGAATTGGCTCCAGAGAGAGGAGCACAAAATCCATCACCCATTTAAGACTTGTGGAAACAAGCGCTATTAGTCCAAATTCCTGATGGACCGGAGGTGGATGAGGGCAACAATTTACAAAAACATGAACAGAACGGCCTCAGGACACAGGCCTGAGTTACCACCAACCACTGGCTGACCCGATCTTCAAATGCTGATCTTCACAGGTCTCTCTACATACCTGAACTGATTTGCAAGATTCAACAGTAAAAGTCAAATCTGGAAGATGATTTCTCCCACACTTATGGTTTTAAAAAGTGAGGGAAATTAATCCTCCGAGAGCCCTGGGTCAGAATATGAGAAGCTGGTGGGGAAGTAACAACCAGAAGAGATAAAAGAAGAGAACAGTTTTCCTGCTGAAAGATTTTGCTTTTTTAACTTGCTCCCTGAACCTCTTCCCACACATGAAAACACAAGAGAGAGTAAGTAAGGCAGCATTAGCCTTATCAATCATAAAACCTATCAACAAGAAGCCTCCTGTGCTCCCCATCTGTGGGGAGGAAAGCATTCTGACTGCTCTGAAAACATGCCCAGAAGATACGTAATCCTCCTCGCTGGAATTGCTTCTCTGTTCAGTGTATGCTCAAAATGCGAGTCCCCACATGGAAAGTGAAGATGTGAAAGTCACTCAAGGCAAAGACAGATCACTTTACAACAGACACCCGCACCGAGGGCTAGAATGGAGGTTTCATGACCATTTGTAGCCACTGGTAACCTTTCGAATGAGAATGCGCATACCCAAATTTAGTGGTTTGACGGCATGTGTCATTCAAAGGAGTAGCCATCAGTGGAACCAAAGGACACTGTTTCCTTAATAAGACCTGCTTCTCAGGGTATTGTAATTACATTACCAAATATATCAAGTGGGTTTCATATCAAAGCTATGTTTGTATATGCCTTTGATGGCTGAATAAAATATAAAATCAAAAGAGGTAGAGTGTTTTGTTTTTTTGTACTCTACAAAAAGTTTATGACACAACAAATTATCCAAGCTTTTTAACATTGAGAGTTTTATGGGATCTCACCAAGAAACCAAGACATCTCTATATTTCAGAACTTGCAATTTTTTCCATCTGACAGCATAAGACTGCATAGAAATCCAGTTGAAATTTCCTTCAGATGGTCAGTGTTAGAAAAGTAAATATTGTGTGATCATCTGACAGCTGAATAGCAATCCAAGTTGTCAGGGTGGCAGCTGATCTGTCAATGATGCTTTTCCTCAATGAAAAGTCCCTGGTGTAATTAAACATTTTCTAGGACAAAGCAGAGCCATGAGTCATCCTACTAGAAACAATATCAAAGAGGATGGCAAAGAATGCCATTTACCAGGATCTTGTCACTCACAGTAAGCCTATATTTAGATAAGTTAAAACTGAAATCTGAGCTGCGTTTGATGATGGATCCACAGGCACAACTGGGCTACAGTTTGTTTGAAATGCAAAATGAATAGCATCACATCCACTCAGGGCAAAATACAACTCAGCACCTAGAATTCCAAGTCATCAGATCCTGCCCTTCAAACCTGTTTGCTGAACCTAGTCTGGTAAGATCAAACCAAATAACAGAGTTTGATAAATCCTAAAACAAAATTTATCTGAGATGGCCTACCTTTTGACATTACAAAATTCTGGGGATAAAGTGATAGGAGGAGAAAAGAATCTTACCAAGTTTTTAAAAATTGCATGTGGATCACTAATCACTACTTAATGATAATTGCATGTAAAATATTTTGAAATTGTATTTGAAGAAAGTTAATTGTAAATAATGGAATATATAATGGGATATTCTTTGAAGGAAGAAGCCAGAAATAAAAATTAAATCTGTGCATCTGAACATACTTACATTATTAAAACACACAAGACAACTAATAGACATATTTATGCCATGAAAAAAGACTAGATAAAAAATTTAACAATTTGTATGCTAGCTAGGATTAAAGGCAATTTAAAAAAATATATACTTGACTATAAAACAATATAAAACAAATTTTTGAAATGTTTCAAATTAGAAATATCTAGATAGATTTGTACATGCTTTTAATTAATCTAAGTTACATTTCTTAAAAAAATAAACATTTGAAAGCACAAATGGATGAATGGCATAAATATATATTACACAAAAGAAGAAATACTAATGGCTGGTAATTTTTTTATAAACAAATTAAAATTAAAATGAGAATACAGATGCCATTTTTCAATGTTAACTTATTGAAATGTCTAAAGAAACCATAATATCTAGTAATGATTGCAATAACACTGTTGGAGTGTAAACTGGGTCAACATTTCTAGAAACAACTTAATTACAATTATTAAGAGCCTGAAAAAAATATATACAAATGATACAAATGGATCTTGGAAACTTGTTTGGAGGTTCCAGTAAGGGAGCACAGATATTCACATACTCCTGATCGAAGAATGGTCATCCTCTTAACTTCCAGGGAAATGCCATTAGGATTGATGAGGTAATAAAGAAATAAATACCAAGTTCCTCAGACCAGAGAATCTTGGAAATAATTTAGAAGATAGAAGCTACAACTAGATCATTTGTACATTCCCTGTTTTTTCTCCTTTACAGAAGCAACTTCCAGAAAGTAATCAGAATATACACCCATAAGTGTATTTGCACACATTTTTGTTGTACTGTAATTTATAATAGAAAAGAGAAAAATAAAATTGTACAGTAGAAGGGACAAAGTCTCACCCATATTAATGTACATCAAGTGCCTACTAAAATATGTTTTTAAAGATCAAATATTAAATAACTTTTGATAAAAGTGCAGTATATGACCTTTATAACAGAACAGTATATCTAGACAGGAAAACTATAATGCTTAAGATGTTGACCTCTGGGTTGTAGAATTATGAGATTCTTAACTTTTTACAATGAATATTTATCTTAATAAAACAAGAGCCTGTAATACTACTTTTTGGAAATTGTAAACACAGCACCAAAATTCTACACAATAAAAATGATTGATTTAATATCAATTTATCTTACTAACCAAAGCCTAGTCTTTCTTCGAATGACATTGTTGAGGCCTTAAATTTTCAAAAAATCTTTCCTATATATTTTAAAATAAATCTAAGTAGCTCAATTATTCTGTGCTTCATTTAGCTTTCTGCTCTGTAACATGTAAAGGTTGTCCATAGAACTGTGCCCTTCATGAATTCAATATCATAGCAGCTCTTGATGTTATAAACAACCTGTGTGCAGTAGGCAAAAAAGGGAGGAGAGGGAACTAGTAAATGCTGCTTTCACTATTAGCTTCCTATGGATTTGTACTATCTAATGTTCTGAGAAGAGTTTTAGACCACCTCTAAAAAACAGCTGTGAGGAGAAACTGTAGCACTTCAATCCTCATTTTTGGCAGTAACTGTTTTTAATGTGAAAGCAAACAACGAAAGAAAACCTTTCCCATCTGCTTTTATCAGCAAGAAAGTCAAAAGGAAGTCATAGTATCCTCAGCAAATAGCACTTGACTTTAGTGTACAAATACATTCTTCATTTATATACACAGGCTTCTAAAGTGTTAGGTCAACATTAGAATGATAAATAGTCGGGGTCCAGGTTGCTCAGGGAGATTTTAGGCATTGCTGAGTAGGACTCGTACGTTCTCAGCTTGGGGTTGCTTGTCTATAGAGTTGAATCTCTAGGTAGAGATACTGAAACATCAATCCCACTTTTGGCAAGCACAAACATGTCGAAGTAATTTTCTCCCTCCTCAAAACTGCCTGTACCTTAGAGATCAATCTATTGCCTACCTTTGTAAATATGTCAAACATCTACCTTAAAATAGCAAGAGTCCAGGTCACAGCCAAATCAATAGACCATTTTACAGAGACACATAAAAGTGATAATGAGAGGCACCAGGGTACATCAGTATGTAAAGTAGTAACACAGTTGCTAATTAAAAGTGACTTGGGAAATTAGATCAAGATGGCAAATAGAGCAAATGTGTTTGTCTCTAAGTCCCAACCCAAATCACAAATGACAGAAAACGCACCCATTTTCTTTAATCGTAAGTTCATTAGAGCACTGGAAAAGCAAAGGGAAGTTCAATTTGGGCCAGAGATTTTAAGAAATCTCCACATGGAAAGCAGTTTAAATAAATATGCCCAGAAAACTGTCACTAGAGTTAGAAGGAACTTCAAAGTTGCTCCACACCAGAGAGCTGAGGCAACCATCAGGGTGATTTGTGATACAAACACATTTGGAGAAGTTTAGCCAATTAACCGATTACTCCCTGTCCCCAATAACAGCAACAACAAGAACAACAGACGCATACACACTCCCTAGAGATTTTTGGAAGGCTACAGAATTGAGTGCGTGAGCATAAACCAAAGAGGCAGTGCAGGATCCCCACAGTCAGGAGAAAAGGAAATCTTAATATTGCGAAAGATGAGCTACCAGCACTTACCAACAGCTTGCCCTATAATAAGGCAGGCTACAGTAAATAGAACCGCACCTGCAGATAGGAAAAATAAGAACTGGAGGATACAAAGATGACATGCAATCATAAATCGTAAAATATTTCAAGAATACCAACTCCATGAAATAAAATCACCAAACTAAGATTTAGAAGGATTAACATTTGAGAAAACAAACGTAACAGAGCAAACAGGAGACACCAAAAGGACTTTTTAAAATTAAGGTATATTTTACATAAATAAATGCCTAGCTCTTAAGAGTTCAGTTTGATGAATTTTAATAATTGTATACACTTGAGTAACTAACACCCCAAAACAAAATTTGAAACATTTATAGCATTTCAAAAAGTTCTCCCTGCCCAGCCGGGCGTGGCTCAGTGGTTGAGCCTCAACCTGGGATCCAGGCGGGGTTCGATTCCTGGTCAGGGCACATGCCCGCGTTGCTGGCTTGATCAATGACTCTCTCATCATTGATGTTTCTATCTCTCTTTCTCCCTTTCCTCTCCCTGAAATCAATAAAGATATTTAAAAAAAAAAATCAAGAAGTTCTCCCTTTCCCCTTTTGATTTTACCATTATAGGCAACAACTTTTTTTTCCTTTTTATTGAATTTATTGGGGTGACATTGGTTAACAAAATTATACAGGTTTTAGGTGCACAAGTCTACAACACATCATCTATAATGTGTGCTCACCGCCTCAAGTCCAGTCTTCATCCATCACCATTTATCCCTCCATGACCTCCTTTACCTCTCCCATCACCCCTCCCCCAGCAATCTCCACACGTTGGTTCGTGTCCATGAGTTTTTTTCAACAACTTTCTGATTTAAATCACTGTAGAATAATTTTATCTGTTCTTGATTTCATATCAATGAAATCGTAAAGTACATATTCTTTCCACCAGCCAATTTTTTTGACAATCATCTATGTTATATACTTTTTTAATTGACAAATGGTATTTTGTTGTATAATTATAACATATTATTGATCTATTCTCCTGTTGAAGGACATTTGACTTGTTTCCAACTTGGGGTTATTATGAATAGAGCTGCTATGAACATTCTTGTACAAGTATTTTTGGGTAAGAATGGAATTTCAGGGCCATATGGCAGATAGACACTTAACCCTGTTTTTAAAAAATGTCAAAGAGTTCTCAAAAGTGTCTGTATCATTTTACATTCCAACCTCAGTATATTAGATTACTGTTTGCTTCACATCCTAACCAACATTTAGTATTGCCAATCATTTTTATTCTAGCAATTCTATGGTCATGGGTGTAGCATGTACTTGGTATCTCATTCGAGAGTCAACCACCTGGGTATATATGGGTCCATTTCTGGACTCACTTCTTCTTTGTATACAAGTAGCCAATACCACACAGTCTTTATAATTGTGGCTTTATAGTAAGCATAGTAAGTAATGTAAAATTTGCCATTCTATTTTTCAAGATTTTTAGGTGTAATATAAATTCTTTAAATTTCCATATAAGTTTACTCACTTAAAAAAAATAACCATTCTAGCTATTGCACTGACAGAAATGTGTTAAAATTTCCAATTATATCTGTAGATTTGTTCTATTTGTCCTTTTACTTTTACCAAGTTTTGCTACCAGAATTTCTATAGAAAGGAAACCACTCTTCCTGTGTTTCTTCTCTATTCTAACACTATATTCACTACTCGCCATATATTTTTAATTCTGATACTTCTGCTCATCAAATGAATATGTCAGGGGTTCCCACACCAAGCAAATCTCAGATACTGGCTGGTGTCTTTTGCACAAATGCAGACTTCCATTCTCACATTATTTCCTTATAGCTAGAAAAATTTTACCATTTCTTGTAGAAAAGATCCATTGAGAAACTTCTCTCAGCTTTTTTCTGTGTGAAAAGTCTACATATTTCATCTCTATTTTTGAAGGATATTTTCTCTGACTATAGAATTTTATCCTGACAGTTATATTTTTAACTCTTTAAAAATGTTATTTCATTTTATTCTGGTCTCCATAGTTTGTGATAAGAAACCAGCTGTCATTGATACCAGTTTTTCCTCTGTATATATTTTGCTTTTCCTTCTCAAATTGATCTTTAAATTTTCCTTTTATGTTTGGTTTTCAATGATTTGAATATCATGAGCCTACATCAAGTTTTCTCAGTATTTATTATGCTGGGATTTGTTAAACTTCTTGGATCCGTGAGTTGATCTTTTATTGATTATGAAAATTTTGGAACCATTATTGCTTAAAATATTTCTTCTGCTCCATTACTGATCTTCTCATCTTCTCCCTTCTGGAACTCTAAATACATATTTCTGTGATTCCAAACACATATATTAGATGTTCTGTTCCTTTTACTTTATTTTTTTACTTTTTAATGTTTATTTGGAAAATTTTAGTGACCTATCTTCAAATTCATTGATTCTTTCCTCTTTGTGTTCAGTCTGCTGTTAATTCCATCAATGTATACTTCATTTCTGATGAGTACATGTACATTCATTTTTACTACTTTTATTCTCTACTGAAATTAACCATCTCTTCTCACATAATGTCTAAAATTTTCACTGGACCCTAATGTATATATTCATTGTTTTTTAATGTTTCTGTCTGATAATTACAATAGCTGGTCAATCTCTGGGCATGTTGCTGTTGACTACTTTCTTATACAAGAACCATTTTGTGGTAGAAATAAAGCACAATAGAAATTAAATAAGATTTACTCCTAAGATAAAACATGTCCTTTCTTCTGTAAGGTATTAATTATTGTTGAGAACTGAGTCATTCTAATCTGTAGTTAAGATGAATCTAGACTTTGATACAGTTTATTTAGACTCAAATACTTCTAGTTTCAAGTATATGGGGGAAATGGTCTGACTTTCCATTCATTGGGACTTAGGATCTGAACCTTTGGTGATCTCTTTGTGCTTTAATGCTTAATTATAAGCTTTCCAAACCATGAGAGATCTCTTTCTTCACCTTCTGAGATCTCCCTCTGCTCTATAGCCCTCCTCTTAGTTTCAGCACTTGGAGAAGATGTGGATCACCTCAGAGGGGTTTTTTTAACTATCTTGTTTTACACCCACTCTTCAAGGGGCACTCTTCAAGTGCCCATATGAGGGCACTTGTTAAAGCCCTCATATGCCTGAAACATGCCCTACTCCAGGCTTCTGCATATAACCCCTGCACTTGTTGAAGGCTCATAGAAGAGTTGGTAGATGGGTGCAGTCCATTGTGTCTGTGGATGGTTATTATCCACCATTCCAGCACGTGCATAACAGTATTTTATTAAAAGTTTAGCTCATTTCTCCTTATACTCATGTATCACAGATTTCTTTTCTCCCACGGCTCTAGTAGGGATAAAACAACAACAATATGCTTTTCTACCCTGCCAAGAAGTCGTCATTGCTTAAGGGAACTTAATTAATTAATTTATTTTTTGCACCCTCACTTCCTTATGGTTCAGACAAGCAAACAGAAAACCACTGCGATTCTGTAGATTACCTAGCTTGTTCTAGATGTTAGGGTTGAGAGCAATTATCTCTTACTAATTGTAAAAGTACAAAGAATACTACAGAATAGTAGTACTACTTTTCAAAAATAACCAATTTTAAACTCTGGAAATGAAAAAGATAATTGCCCAAATAAAAATAAAAAAAAATAGATGGAGGCACATCCACAGAATGACAGAAAAGGCACAACTGAAGGATAAATAAGTGAGCTGAAAGATTTTATTGTGTTATACTTCCAAAATGTAGCACAAATATAAAATGAAATTAGAAGAGATAAGTTCAGAGAAATGGAACATAATTTCAGTAGTTTATTATTATATTATATTGAGTTATAGAGAAAAAGGCACTTGAAGGAAGAAACAGAAAATAGAAGAAAGGAAATAGCCAATTAAATGACAGAAAAATGCACTGAACTGATAAAAGACATACATTTTCAGTATGTATCTGACAGAATCTATCAAGTGTAGTGTAGGACTTTGGATAAAGAGAATCACCCAAAAATGTTCTAGATACAATATTAACTCTTACACTTGATGTGATAAAAATCAAGATAACATGAGACTTCTCATTGCCAGCTCTGAGAGTAGAGGCAAAGGAGTAATATCATCAAAGTTCTAAAAGAAAATAATTTAGAATTTGGAATTATACACCAAAAGTTTGAAGAATATATGTCTGTTTGCTTGCTTATTTGTTTATTTACATTTTATTTTAATGTACTAAAATTCACTCTATATTCCTTTGATACAAATTCTCAAAAATTCTTCTTGAATACCAATTTTTTCTATAATTAAACATTTGGTTTGATGAAACTCACTCTAATTACTAGGTCAGGTATGGGTACATTATTTATCCTTGGGCAACTAAATGTGTGGTACGCCCTTACCCACAGTGAGTGCTTCAGAAGCAGAAACAAGCCAGAACTCAAGCCAGCTATAGCAAAGATAAATGTTTTTGTTTTACCTTTGGGAAGAGCAAACATCTCTTCTCTGCTGTTCTTAAATTAAGAAAAAATGAAGCCCTCAGTTTAGGGCAATCACTTTGCCATTATGTGAAGCCCCAAATTAAATTAACATGGAGGGAAGGAGAACCAAGAGATGCAGAAAGATGGGTAGATAACTCCATTTGAGCCATTGAGTCATGCAGTGCCCAAAGCTGGATATCCCTGGGCTTTTCATAGAAATGAGCCAATAAAGTCTCCCTTTGGTTTAAACTGGTTTGAATTTGATATTCTGTTGCATGCAAGTGCAGGATGTAACTGATCCAAAACCAAATAAGCATTAAAAGGAGAAAAGCAATATATGTAAAGAGGCGTAATAACATATTATACTTTATATTGTCTCTCTTCCAGATATTTTCCTTCTTTCATTACTTTAAGAATCAAACCTACTTACCTAGAATAATTTCTTGTTTCTCTTCACTATGTGTGGTCGGCTAAGAGCACAATAGAGAAACTAAGATAATTACTTTTTCTTGTCCTACACTTTAGCAAACTCCATCAAGATGCCCCAAAGGTGACTGAAGTAATATGTAATCATTCAATTATTTATTGAACCCTTTCTGACACCTCCAACAAATGCAGAGCAGAAGTGATGCATTTCACATTCTCAAACCAGAAAGCAATGTCTATAGAAACAAATAACCAAAATTTAAATTAAAAACTATTCTTGAGAACTCTTAATATACTGCCACAAGCACACATAGAAAGTAGATCAGGAAAGAGCTGAGGCTGTGTGGGAAAAACAGACTAGTTTAATAAATGAAATATGTTTTTGATATGAAGCATTTACTGCCCAATGGGCATGACTGATGCTTTAGCTGCATGCAATAAGATGTGACATATCCCAGTCTCAAAGAAATGAAAATATTTCAGAGTGCATCTTCACATAACATCACTCTAGAAAGGAAAATTAACTTACTCCATAAGAAATAGTTAATTGCTGAGTAAAATTAATTGCTGAATTTTTTGACACTGGATATGTGTGTTAGAGCAGTCATTCACAAAGTCCATCATCATCAAAATCACCTGGAGGTCTTGCCAAAATACAGATCACTGGGCTCTGCCCCCAGTTTCAGATTCAGTAGGTCTCGGGTGGGGCCACAGAACTGCACTTCAATCGTATTTCCAGGTAATGTTGATGTTGCTCGTCTTGAAACTTCATTTTGTAAACTACTGTGTTTGGGAGGAGATTAAGGACAGCGTGAAGAAGATATTTGTGATTTAAAAACTGAGTATTAAAACAAGATAAAATTTCTTCTCTTAGGGAACCTATTTCTGAGTAGTAAGAAATAAATTTAAAATATAAACTGATAATAATATCTAATAATAATAAGTGCTTGTAGACATAAAAATATTGTGTATAGTGACTGATATTGGACAGAGGCAGTAGATAATATGACCAGAGGATATCTTTGCGGGGTGATATGTGAGCTGAGATGTGAAGGATGAAGAAGGGCTGGCTTTTGAAGAGCTCAGGGCAGGGGAAGCAAGCAGAGAAAACAGCAGCTCGGAGGCTTTCAGATGGGAAGAAGCCTGATGTATTCAAAGTAAAATCCATTAGTAAACAGGGAAAAGTGTGTGTGTGTGTTTTAAATAATAATAATAAGGTTTAGCCTGGCCGGGCGTGGCTTAGCAGTTGAGCATCGACCTAGGGTCCAGGCGATGGGGTTCGATTCCTGGTCAGGGTACATGCCCAGGTTTCGGGCTCGATCCCCAGGAAGGGGCGTGCAGGAGGCAGCCGATCAGTGACTCTCATCACTGATGTTTCTATCTCTATCCATCTCCTTTCTTCTCCCTGAAATCAATAAAGATATACTAAAAAAATAATAATAATAAAATAAAATAATAATAAGGTTTAAATAGTAGGTGGGACACAAACCATGTAGGCCTTGTAGGCCATGAGCATGGAAAACTTTCCCATTTTGTTCTCTAGGCAGTGCGGAGGCTTTGGAGGGTTCGAACTGTCGGAATAACGTGTTCCATGGTAAACTGGGGGAGGATCACTTCGGCTGTTTTCTGGAGAATGGACTGTGAGTGGGAGGGGGGAGGATGGCATGAAAAGGGATAGGAGTGAAAGTTAGGTTCCAAGATTCCAGGTAAGATATGCTCAGGAATTTATCTAGATAGAAACAGAGGATACGCAGATATGAGGCTAGTAATTCTTTTACTTTTTTTTTTTACTATATCTTTATTGATTTCAGACAGAGGAAGGGGGAGGGAGAGAGAGATAGAAACATCAATGATGAGAGAGACTGATCGGCTGCAGCCCGCAACCCGGGCACGTGCCCTGACCGGGAATCGAACCCGATCTGCTGGATCCCAGGTCAATGCTCAATCGCTGAGCCAGGCCGGGCTGGGCAGAGGCTAGAAATTGTTAAAGCTGGCTACCTCAGCATTGGCTTCTGGGGCTCCATCTTGGACCTGATGAATCATACACTCAAAGTTGTGTCCTCAAGTGATTCTGATGGGCAGCCAGATTTAAGGTATTCTTTACAAAACAGATGACTGTAGTGATTAGACTGCACCAGAGGTTTCTGGGTAGGAAGTGTCCTGATGAGAGTGGTATATAAAAATGATTAATGTGATGATGCATAAGAGAGATTGAAGACAAATATCCTGCCAGTAAAAGCAGTAGTCAGCAGGCTAGCACGACGACTAAGGCCTATGAATTTTGACAGCACTCAAATAAGGTAACCACAATCCCACAAGTTACATGTGTCTATGTAAATTTAAATTAATTAAAATTAAAGTAAAAATTCCATTTCCCAGTCACACGAGCCACATTTCAAGCACTCAATGGCCACACGTGGCTCCTGTGCCCTGCAGTGGACAGTGCAGATAGGAAACCTTATCATCATCACAGAGGTGTGGGGGACGATCGTGTTGTTAGTGGGGCAGGATGCAGGGCCAAATCTGAGCGAGCAGGGGGTGAAACAGAGGATTAAGGGCACAGTGATATGTGAAGCAGCACAACTCTATAATCATGTGGATTTTATTCGAGAAATTTTAAAATCTGCGTAAAAATACACTCAAGTCAAGGGCACTGTAAAATCAGTACTTGCTGTGTTGCACATTTCACCACAATATTTTTTTCAATATAGGAAAATACCATAACCGATAAGATAAATATTATGATAGCAAGTTTTTTCTCCCTCCTCTCCTTTTCTGTGGATAATTACCAATGTCTGTAATTGACAACAGTTGATCAAATCAAAATAGGAAAACTAATAACGAGCCAGATTCTCCCACCACATTCCACCCGCTGAAGTCAGTAAGAGCTCTGTGCACACAGGGAGACACATGGCGAGCTAATCTGGCCCAGTATTTACACAGCACTTTCAATTTGAAGATCTTAAAATGTTGAACAAATATTCACTTTTATAGGCCATCCCAGGAGATAACCCGTCATTTATAGAGCTTACTAAACTGGGTTTTAAAAGTTTGAGCTAAAGAGTTTATGCTACCTAAAATAGTGATATTTAAAAAGTGTGTTTCCTTCTTTCCATATATGCATGTGTCAGAATTCACAAGATCTGAATTGGGTTTGAGTAAACTTTAGTGCTTCCCTCAGCTTAGCCTTTCAAATGTCATCTTCTTCCCACTACCCATCTGACTTCAAACAAGGAAATCAATCACTCTTACACATATTGACCCAAATTAAACAACTTCATTCACCTGGAACAGAGATTTTCAGCCGGTGTGCTGTGGCATACTGGTGTGCCACAAGAATTTTTAAAACATGCAATACCTGACTATTTAGTCAGGGGCACTGATGTCTTTTCCCTTAGATTGTCAAATAAATGAAAAAATGACAACAGCCAACACAATAGCTGTATGGTGTGAATGAATCAAAATTATACCTATTTTTTGGTCATATCAGCAAAAAATGTATTTTTTGGCATGCCGCACAATTTCAATAATTAGTTTATGTGTGCTATGAGATGAAAAGGGTTGAAAATTGATGACCTAGAAACATATTCATGCACCAAGCATCAGGGTTGCATAATTCCTTTGTGACCTTAAATTTCATGGAATTTTTCAGCTGAACACTGAATTACAAACGTGTTAATTGAATCTTGTTCTCAATTAACCATAAGTGGATTATCCAATTGTTAGGTTCTTCAGACATCCTGGGCCTCTTCTCTACTCCTTAACTATAATTTGCAAACAGCTGTCCCATCACTCTGCAGTTGACCCTTGTGCCATTAATAGCAAAGCAGGCTGGGGAGGGAGGAAGGGAGAGAGCTGTTTGGCTTTAGGTCACTTGGTTAATTAGAGAAAGAGATAATGGTGCCAATTTGTCCACTGGTTCAACAAATAGGTATTGCAGCCATTCAATACACAAGGGAAACATCAAGATATAGTTGTAGACAGAATCTCTACCTCAGAGAAATAGCAAGATAAAGATAAAAAAATGTTTCCAGTTGTCATAGGTAGTACACAGATCTAATTCTGCACATAGATACTGGGAAGGCCTTTCCAACCCTTCATCTCAGTGGTTTTTACACCCCCAAGTTTCCAGTGATGGTCAAGTTTGAGGCAATATCTCTTCAGGTTGCTATGTGTGGCCGATAGCAACCTGGAGCTTCAGTTAAATTCTGAGGGCAGGTGGGAATGTCAAAGTTTTAAGCTTCTCAGGTTTCTCAATGACTTGTTGAGTGCCTGGGAAAGACCTAAGAAAACAGAGTACTAAAAATAAATTGTATGCTTTTGTTGATGCTAAAATTCAGTTCTTCTTATAGGATGGTTTTGAAGGTGTTTCCATAAGAGGCAGAACAGTAGAGTGTCAAGAACATTGTCCCTGCTTCTAATGACTTAAACTGTCTGACCTCTGTTTTCTCATCAATAAAATAAGGATAATGAGAGTGTACACATCATAGAGTCGACTTGGAATCAGATGCTTCAAAACATGCCAAGTGCTTAGAAGAATGGCTAGTTCAAGTTAATTACTCGATATATGTCATCTCTGAATCCTTATTATTAGCCAGCCACAGGCATATCATTTAATCAAACTGGACTCAGAGTCCTCCACACTATGAGGTGGGTGGGGTATATTTCCCTGAATTTTAGTTTTTCTTGAAAGCTCCTCAGAGGCCACTTTGGAGAAAGAAAGAGGGATAGTAAATGGGCAGAATGATGACTGGGGTACCACAGCCTATTTCTTCTATTTAAATCATAGTAGTTCTGCTTTTATTTATTTTGTATATTTAGAGCCAATTTTATTTAATTGAAATATAAATCTGGGGAGAATAATTCTGTTTTTTTTTTTAATTTGAAAAACACTAGGCCAGATATTCCCAAAGTCGTTTTGAGTTCTGGAGTCATTTGAATTTTTAATGCATGTATTAATTCACCTGCATCAGATACAAGATGATATTAATATAAAAATAAGTTTTATATAACCAAAAGGACAAAATCATGCCTTTTCTTCCCAAAACACAGACATAAGAAGAGTAACTAAATCAAATTAAATCTCTTTTATGGCAATTCCTAAGTTTTCCCCCCTCCTTTCCTTCCTTCCTTCCTTCCTTCCTTTCCTTCCTTCCTTTCATTTTTCCAAAGACTTAGATATTAAGACATGTGTAGTTTAGCAAATGTCTATTTTTTTTTCTTGAACTGAGAAAACATAATACAAAAAGACAGGTAAAGTGGAGATGAAGATAGAATTAAGAAGAGTAACATATTAAATAGTAATTCCATTGTGAGAGAAGAGGCTTGTACATTATGGAGGACATCAGAATAATAATAGATTTAAATTGTACTGTCTTAGATAATTAACGTATGCCTTGGAAAGGTGTGCCTATGTGTCTGTATCAGTATTTATCTGCTAGGCAATCAGGAGAAGAAAAAGATAAATTTGTAACTCATGATCTGACTTGAATGACTAAATTGAACCTTTCAAAATGTACTACCAAAAGAGCTAGGAGAGGAGGGTGGACTCCTAGGCACTCTGTGGTTTAGGATTTCCAGAAGATAAAATGGAAAATATGTGGATCAAGAAGACCCCCATCTCTTGGACCCTTCTTACATCTAGAAATGAGGTCTATATTTCCTTCTCTTGGCTCAGGACAGGCCCTATCACTTACATGATTAACCAAATATGGCAGAAGTCATGATGTACCAGCTTCTGAGTCCAGGTCTTAAGAAATACTAGCTTCTGCTTCCTGATCCTTAGGTTACTAGCTCTGGAGAAAGAAGCCGATGACCCTGAGACTGCCATGCTGTGAAGAAACCTAAGAAAGCAATGGGGACATGTCCTGGGAAATGAGATGCATATGAAGAGAGATATAAGGAGCACAGAGATGTCAGACATGTGAGTGAAAAAGCGATCTTGGACGTCCATCGTATATGAATCAGAGCATCCAGTTGAGTGTTTTCTAAATTCCTCACCCACAAAATTGTGAACAAAATAAAATAGCTATTTGAAGCCACAAGGTTTTGGAGTAGTTTGTTATACAGCTCTGATAGCCTGACTAGCAGAGAATTTGAAGGATGGAACTTAAGAAAGGTATGAACATGAAGAGAGAGGAGAAAGGTGAGAAGCTGAGTACATCCTATCAGGATTTAATGTCTTGGTTCCCTTTCCTTTGGATTATGAAGAAAACTTCATATTTAAAATACACCTAGCAATTCTCTCTTCTAAGTGAAAATTCCTTTCGTTATCCCAACTTTTAATAATCTCTGATAAACTAAGCACATGCTGCCTGAACTGAGGTATTGTGGAAGGTAAAATGACAGGTCAGTAGAGAGAAGAGCAGTTAGCCCCCCATTTGCTCCTCTGCTGAGCTCATCTTAGGACCCAGCCTTCCACAGAGTAAATTATGCCCAGATGGTTGTGGTGGTGAGCAGCCTGCTGGTCCACCCCAGAGCTGGAACAGCACGCAGAAACACACAAGGCTGAGGAAGAGCTCCGCCCTGGACCAGTTAGCTGTGAATATACAGTAGCCTCTTCCTTTTCAACTGTACTGAAGAGGCATAGTCTGCAAGAAGAGGGAAGATGACACTTAGGTTACTTAAGAGTTTGTTTTGCTGTATGTATGCACTTTAATCCCAAGGAGGCTCCAAATTTTTTGTGAGCATATTTAATGCAATAAATCTTTGAACCAGAAATTACAAAAGTCTTCATGCCCTTGGCTCTACTGTGTGTTGCACGTGCTCCTCTGAGCAAAAAAATATCTCACAATGGTCATAGAATTTCACACTTTACCTTAATTGCTATGTCTCCTTTTCTTCCAGCTTGCTGAAAAAACTGCTCTGATAGTCTAGTGTTTTAAAGTCCTTCAGGCAAGGAACCTGACATTCCCACTCATTCTTTCATTTACTTAATAAATACTTATTGAGTTTTAATAAGCTCTAGGATGCTACAAACATGGATATCACATACAACTTGTTCTGAAATATCTTAGTTTTGTAGAGTTGGTGACAATAGCACATAAATAGCTCAAACAAAAAACATAAAATTATTAGTATCAAAGGACAAAAACTTTTTTTTTTTTTAAAGTACAGATTCCTTGAAAGAAGGTAAAACTAACGTTTACTGAGTATCCCCCATGGAGCACATATTTTAAATATATTATCTCATTTATATTCCTCCACCATCTATAAGAGGAACATTATGTCCTTATTTTGAATGTAAAAAAACTTAGATTCAACAAATGTAAAGTAATTTAAGGTCATAAGTAAATTAAAAACCTGTAACTATTCTTTATTTCACACAAAAATCTTATATTCTTTCCATTAGAGGTCAAGTTTCTATAAAGCTATAATTTCCAAACTGAAAACATTTTTTTCTACAACCGTTTTATTTGGATTTTGCAACAACACCATAAAGAAGTGTGGTCTTCCCATTCCACTGACATTGAGGAAAGCAAAGTGACGTCTAAACAGTGGCTGAGATTCAAATCCTACCCTGACCTGAGGATTTCAAGATGGCTTTTCTTCCCCACTCTACCATGCCATCTTTTCAAGAATGAGGAATTATGAAAGTTTCATGGCAAAGGATGCATTTGATACTGGGATTTGAAAAACGAATAAGATTTGAACAGGTGATTACTAGGGTGCAAAGAGGTATTACAGGTGGAAGACTTGCAAATGGGAGAAACAATGATCTGGGATCAAGAACAATGTAGCTTAGTTACTGTCCAATATAATTTGCTGCACAGACTATATTAAAACCAGATCAAAAAACATTATAGCACGTGCAATATGCCCAGATACCAAAAGGTTACAATAAATAGAAAGTTTTCCTTGTAACAGGATCTATCATACATGTAACTCAAATATTCCCAGACAGAATATTTGGGAGTTCAGATGGAATTATATTTTCTGGAAAACCTAGATTTGACTGATTTCAGAAATTCCAAATCTTGCCATCAAATATTCCTGGAAAACCACAGAGTTATTCAACACAGACTTCAATGTTTCTTTCTTTTCAGATTTAACCCATTGGAATTAATAAATATTCAAAGTGTGTATACATTTTTTGGGATACCCTGTATATATCAATTGTCAAAAATATACTAAGTATCTGTTTATCAAACTTGGCGATAAATGTTCAATTCTTATCTAAACTCAAGTATTGAAGCCTCCTTCCTCCTTAATGCTGTATTTTTTTCTTCCCCACTCCTGATAAATTTTATGTCACATGCCCCAAATCACATGTACAGATCTGAGTCACTGATAGAAAGCATCTTAAAGGTCCTACCAGCAGTACAGTTTGTGGAAGAGTCAAAGCAAATGGAGTTCAGGTTTGAAGTCTGAAGGTAGGGCTTTGTTTGAATATAGACACTGCCATTTAGAAACTATGTACCTTTGTACGAGTTTTTAAAATTACACTCAATCTTGGCATCCACATCATAAAATGTGAATAATCATAATATTGTCTATTTTGGCTAACCAACAGCATGGCTGTATTAAATTTGACAGTGATTTCCTTATATCATTATGTGCCAGGCACTGTGTTAGGCCCTTGACATCCATTACTGATCATCTTCATTTGTACCCTGAAAGGGAGGGATTACCAACTACTGAAGCTTGCTCTTTGCCCAAGAGCATGCAGGCAATACATGGCAGAGAATATAAGTAAAACCAGATGCACCTTATATTAGAACCAGTGTCTTTGCACCATACACTGATGCTTCTATATGAATATTAATTTGCATGTTATTGGTGTTTATCTGCTTGACTAAGGGCTCTTGAAAGCAGTATCTAGATCTTTCTTCTCAGTACCTACAGCCCTTAGAAGCACAAGTCCTGGTCATAAAACAAATTAAAAATTTAATAAGTATCTGTTGGCTTCATGAATACATGAATAAACAAGAAATGAGCTGTTTCTACTCTATTGTGAACTCTAAGCTACATAAATAACGGGATGCCATCAGTACCTTGAAATGTGAGCAGAACACCCCCAACATAATCAAATGTATTAAGTAACCACAGACACACTTTAAAAAATATAGCAAGTCTAACACTTACTGCCAACTACAGCCAATTCTGTTAGTCAGAAGGAAAAAAAGGCTTTATATCTTGCTGCCTGAGAAACAAAATTGATTTGATACCTTTTAAAAATTTTAAGCTATCTCAAAATCTCAGGTTAAAAAAAAATCATACTTTGGTATTTTAAACTACAGTAAGAAATAACATATATGTTCATGCAGTGTCGAAGCTATGACTTTCCAATAGTTTTGCATTCCTCTTACTTAGTAAAATGCTATCTACATCTCACAACTGGTGGGTGTAAAGATTCTGAAACAAAGTTGGGCATAATCCATCAAACTCATAACCCATGCCAATTTTACTCACTCTCTGGAACACAGGAACTAGGTAAAACTTATGGAAAAGTGTTTAAATCAAAAGTAAGTGCTACTGATGCATATCGCCTAGGAGAGTTAGCTCTCTCTCTGAAGTGATTTTGTAAGTTTTCATGCAGCATTGGCATTTGTATTTGTCTCTCTGCAGCAGGCCAAGCTAAGGTTAGTGTGTTCGAGTGGGCACTTCCTCCAGCCCTTACAAGAGCCATCCAGACAGATGACCTATTCCCATTTTATTATTTTTCTATTTTTAATTTGAATCCTCATCTGAGGATATTTTTCCATTGCTTTTCAGAGAGAGTGGAAGGGGGTGAGAGAGAGAAACATCGATGTGAAAGAGGCACATTGATTGATTGCCTCCCGCATGTGCCCGGACCTGGGCTGGGGATCAAGCCTGCAACCAAGGTACGTGCCCTTCGCCAAAATCGAACCTGGACCCTTCAGTCCACAGGCCGATGCTCTAACCACTGAGCAAACTGGCTAGGGCGACCTATTCCCATTTTAAAGATGAGAACATTGAAGCTGGGAGAGGCTAAGTAACTTGGTCAAGGCTGTGCGTTTAGTAAGCGATGGAACTGGGATTCAAACCCAGTCTGACTGATTCCAAAGCCACAGCTGCTCTTCCAGAAGGAGAAGGGATGGCTTAGCAGTCCTAGAGATTTTTAAAACATTGAATTAAAAGTAAAACATAAGGTGGAGTAAGAAAGAACAGTTGTTTAAATATTGTTTTAGGATAAGGGATTTAAAGGAGAGATGAGAAACCGAGGGGTGGGGGTAAGAATCATTCTTGAGGCCATTACAAATAGGCTTCCTGGTTTCTGGCGTTTGGTATGAACTCTGTGAGGAGAGAGGGGGAAAAGGTGCTTTAAAGATGCTTTTCCAGGTACAACAGGTATTCCTTGCTCTATTCTCTTTGCAATAATGTGATTTTTTAGATTTCTGAAGCTCAAGCCATTGTCACTGGCATTCAACTTGCCTGTAACTGCTGCCTACAGAAAATGCAGGAGAAACCCTGGGAAAGAGAAACTTACTGTTTAGTGCTAAACTCAGTCCTGAAAATCTTCCAGATGTTCTTCACACCTGACCCCCCATTGGACTCATTCTTCTTTCTTCCATTTTCGTTCCAACTTCATTTTTAGACTTGATATTTTGATGCTTTTCCTAACTACAAGCTTGGTTTCTCTTAATAGTGCTTACAGATTTTTATTATCTAAACCCAGTTATGCTATTTCAAGATGCCCCTACTTCCCTGCCTCAGGTGCAAGAATCTGCTACCCTAGAACCACCTGTTTGGGCAACTATTCAATTTTGTTCACATCAGACACCTGAGCAAGAAGCAGATGGGTGTTGATGACTCAGATTAATAGTTTTCAAACCTGGCTACATAATCGTGTGGGGAACTTAAAGAAAATATTACTACATGAGACCTATCTGAACCAATTAAATCATAGTTTCTGAGAATGGGGCTCAGGCAGAACTACAGTTCAGATCATTCATCTATAGGACAATTTTATACTGTGATAACTCTTGAAAATCTTATTGAGGCTGGAGTCCTAAAGAGACCTATCCCAACCAGTGAGCTCAAGTTCTCACCTGAATTGTGTCCCTGCCTCAGGCTATTTCTCTGGCATGCCAGCACAATTAATGGCAAATTCAGTCAGTAACATGAAAACATTATGGCAGTTGTTGTGTATCATTCAACATAACCAATCAGGTGATTGACTGGCGTTTTCCTTTGTCAGTGGGTGATTGGTGGCCCATTGATGCAGATGCATGATGACTTAGCCTCTTGGTTAGTCCAGCTGTTGGGAGGATTGGCAGCAATTGAGAGTCACTTGTCATTTGCAGAAATAAAAGATGCAAGTGCCAAATTCTACTCCTTTTCCCAATAGCTCCTAAAGCCATGAGTTGCAGACTCAGATATCCACAACAGTCCAGTAGGCAATGTAAAGGGCAAAATGGGTCCAAGTAGTGACCCTGTTGAGTAGAGAGCTCATGCTCTATCAAGTGGCAGATAACATTCAGCTCCCACTGGCTAATGTCTTGCAGGAATGTGGGTATCGTGTTGCTTCTGGATTCATTTTACTATTTTCTGCACAGTTACACACACAAATTCTTCCAATGGCAACTTTAGGTTGACCATATCACCAATTTAAAAATACCAAAAAAAGGGGGACATCTGTAATACTTTCAACTATAAATTAAACTTAAAAAAATACAAATTTTAAAATCTAGAATTCAAAGTCCTCCAACAAATGATTCTCATACATCACTAAGTTCACATATTTTTACGCTTCAATTTGGATCTCTTACTTTTTTCAGATACACTTTCTGATTCTGCACATGACTTGCTGATTTCCATCTCATCACTTTACTTAATAGTCTTCACAGCTGAAACACTATTCCCCTCTATTCCACCTATCCAGTTCTTCAACTCTTCCCTTACTTTCTTCTTGTGTCATGATTCCTCCAGCTATCCACTCTCTTGTCACTGTCCCCCAAAACCTTTCAAATGTTCTTCTGTTCCTTTGGCTTAAGCTTAAAGTTCCATTCCAAAGCTACGATTCAAAAACTACCCCAAATGACCACCTCTGCTCTCTGATTTGGCAAGGAACATCATTAACATTGTTATGTAAAGAAAAGTTATCACAGTAAGCACAGCAAAGCTTTATTACAATGAGCACTTTATTCAATACTGCCACAAATTTAGTCACATTCTTCACACATCTGTGACATATCACATTTTTATGTGATGTGAAAATCATCCATAATGCATTTATACCATCATCCCCAAACAACAGTGACCCAGCAAAGTCTGACTATTTCTGCATTACCGTACAGTTCACAGGCTTTTTTTTTTAAGACATAACCCTTTTTTTTTTTAGTTATTACAGAGGTATTGAAACATTACTTTTCTTCTTTTTGTACCTTGCATCTCTAGAAATATCTTTCTCCAGCAAGGTTTGTAGAAAAGACCTTAAGAGAAAAAAAATTTCAGAATACCACTTAGGCAAAAATAAAATTAAGTGATGATATTTAGATTGCTCTATTCTTCAAACTATAAGTCAACATTAAAATTGCTAGTTTGTCTAGCTTCTTGCTAAAGAAATATGACCACTCAAGCTAGATGATACATCAAATAAAATTTAATATCTTTTGAAATGACCATAATTTTAGAAAAAGTGTGGATGGAGAAACCGTAAGTTACATTGATTAACTTGAGCTTGTCCATTTTTATAGGAAGGTTTTGCTTATAAAATAAGAGACTCAGAAAATTTTATTTTTAAGTCATCAATTGATACATATAACATCAAGCTGATTTTTTTAAGCAATAGAATTCTAAAAATCGGGTTCTGTTACTAAATATAATATTACATAAATGTAGATCCAGATCAAGTAAAACACAAAATAAACATAAAAAAATTATTTTTTGTCACAAGGACATTATTCTTGAAGCTCATAAAATGTCTCAGTTTACTTATTTTCTGCTGGTATTTTTAAAACTCTCAAATTTTTAGACCAAATTCCACCGAAGCTTACAAGCAAGAGCATTGGATTCTTCTTAGGCTGTTCACTGCTAACCAAGAAATAAGATGCATTCAATGAAAAAATTTTTTAAAGACACAAATAAACTTGACACTATATTTGGAACTTTCTAGATTTTTTAAAAATAGTTTATCCCTATTTTTCAAACCATTAGATTAACTTATGCAAGTAACTCTTTTTAAAAAAAAAAATCTCATATAACTTTTGTAGACTTTCTATGGTGCAGTAAGATGTCTTTTCTTCATTGACAAGAAAATTAACCTAGAATAGTGAAATAAATAATGAAAGAACCATGTTAATCTGTTTTTGCCATGGGACATCTATGCAAGTCTGAGGTATAACGTTTTTACCCAGGTACTTTATAAGTATGTTTCAGACCACTGGGAGACTCCAAGATAGTGAACATTTCTCAGTGATATGGGACAAGCTAAGGGCTCTAGGGTAAATAAGAGGCCTGTCAAAGAGGGGCAAAAAGGGTTTGGAGGTGGTGTTAAGGAACATGTTAAGCAACACACAGAATAGACTGCAACCAATGCTTTTCATTCTCATGAGAAGTCTGGGAGTCAAAAATATAAGATGTCCTACTCTAACACCTGTGTTTACACGCTTGGATACAATCCAGACACAACCTAGAGCAGTGTTTCCCAAAGGCCAGCCCTTCAGACATTTGAATCAGAATCACCTATGCCACTTTTCCCAGGCCTTTGAAATTAGGATTTTTTTGTACAGAACCCAGGAATCAACATTTTAAAAAGCTACCTTAGGGACTTCTAAGTACATCAGACTTTGAGAAACACAAGATACCCACAAAGAGAAGATTTCATATAAATGGCCAACAGGTATATGAAAAGGTACTCCACATCGTTAATAGTCAGGAAAATGCTAATCAAAACCACCTCATCCTGCAGTGTTGATGAGAATATAAATCAGTGCAGTCACTATGGAAAACAATATGGAGGTGCCTCAAAAAATTAAAAATAGAACTACCATATGACTCATAAATCTCACTTCTGATCATATATCCAAAGTATATAGAAACATAATAATATTGAAGGGATATCTGCACTACCATTTTCATTTCAGAATTATTCACAATAGCTAAGGTATGGAAACAACCAAAGTGTCTATCAGTGGATGAATGGATAAAGCAGTTGTGGTATACACATACAATCCAGTATTATTCAGCAGCGAGAAATAGGAAATCCTGCCATTTGCCATAACATGGATAGGCCTTGAGAGCATTGCACTAAGGGAAATCAGCCTAGCACAGAAAGACAAATATTGCATGGTATCACTTGTATGTGGAACTTGAAGAAAAGTCAACCTCATAGAAACAGAGAGCAAAAAAAGTGGTCACCAGGGCTGTGGGGAAAGGCTAGTCAAAGGGTACACACTTTCAGAGGTGAGATGAATAAGGCCTGAGGATCTAATGCAAAACATGGTGACTACAACTGAGAACACCACACTGTATAAGTGAAATTTGCTGGGAGGGAACTTAAATGTTCTCACTGGGAAAAAGAAGATGAACATGTGAGGTGATGGATATGTTAACTAACCAGATGGGGGATCCTTTCACAATGTATAAGTGTGTTGAATCACCACATGTACTATTTAAATACCTTACAATTTTATACATCAATTATACCTCAATCAAGCTGAATCTTTTTTTAAATTATAAGCTTCAGCATTTGAGAAACCTGGTTTGAACCTTGGCCTTCTGAGATGAAAACAGTAACAATAGCAGTGCCTGCCTCACAGGACCATTGTGAGGATGAGCTTAGATGAGATAATATATGTGAGGCATGAAAACTTGGTTCTCCATAAATGATATTGTTATTAATCCACACCAGCTTCCTCAACACACAAGCATGTCCACAGGCTGGCAGCTCTGGGCTGTGATAGGAATGAGAACCAGAATTCTGAGAAAGGTGTTAAAACACCTGAGTTTTCTGCCTGCTGCTGCAGGTGTTGAAGCATTGCCACAGCAGCACCATTCAGTTTCCTCTTTGTGAACCAAGGTTCAACTTAACAGGAGCCAGGGCACTAACTCATTTACTGACGTACCACCAGTGATGGACCTCTGAGCTTCGGTGAATTAGGAACCAAGGCTGATTTACATAATGTTTAGAAAGCTCACAAACTTCGTATTTTGTCTAAAATAATTGTGATTCTCCAAGGTTTCCCCAATGGTGCCAATTTGGCTGACGCTGTTGCTTAAGTTGCCAGCCTGCATCCAGATTTCTCAGTCTAATCTTTGGCAGGATCCTAGTCACTCCAGTTTCAGGACCAAGTGACTGGCAGCAGCCCAACAACCCAAGTGCACACTCCTGCCAAATCAACACTGGCCAGGAAAAGCCTTCAATAATGTGAAACAAAAGAGGGTTCAGTCCTTCCCCTCAACACAGAATTCGGCTGAGTTGACCACCCTGCAGCCGGTCAAAGGGATAGTCTCATTCCTTCCATCCAGGGGACATGTAGGCACAGTGAAAAACATTCCATCATGCCCCATAATTCAGAAATTAAAAAAGAGAGGGACTACTTGGGTCAAGTTGGTTCACGTCATATCAAAATAACACCACAGTGATTGGTCAGTGTTTTATGTGTCTTGGTCATTTACTCAGGGATTATGTAGATGGCAGAAACTAAAGTGTGGGCTCACTATCATTTTTTAAAATATGTTTTTATTGATTTTTTTTTAAAGGGAGAGAAAGAGAGAGGAAGAGAAATAGAAACATCAATCAGCTGCCTTCTGCACGTCCCCTACTGGGGATCAAGCCCACAAGCTGGGCATGTGCCCTGACTGGGAGTCAAACCTGCAACCTCCTGGTGCATAGGACAATGCTCAACCAACTGAGCCACACCAGGGAGGCTGAAGTGTGGACTCTTGGTTATCTGAATAATCAATCAGTAGTTACAGTCCAACTAATCATTTCAACTTAAGTTCTAAATTATCTTTCTGTGATACCTACCTTGATCAATAGACCATAAAATTGCCAAATCCCCACTTCATGTCACAATCTATGTTAATAAATATAACAGTGACAGCACAGCCAGTAATCTTCACAATTCTAAGCATAATTATTGTATATTGCCACTTCCAAACATCAGAATACTAAAGATATACATGTTTTGCCATAGGAGTTATATTAGGGAATCTTCGTGATCCAGTTATGAGCTTGGAAAAAGTAAAACCCAGAACAAGCACCACCAAACCTGGAACTCAGCTATAATTAGAATACATAAGCTATTCTTTGCTCTTTCCCCAAAATATATGAGCTGTTTAATCATAAACAGGAAAAAATATTATTTATTACTTCATCACAATTCAAGTAACTTGGCAATTTATTAATTACTTCTCTCTAAAGATTTTGTTCCAGGGCTATTTCCAACATTTGCCCTGAAAGGTAATATTCGATCTGTCAGTTCTAATAGTCTCAGATTTGATTAATTAGGTTATTGTGTTACAAGCTTAATACTGTTTTCTCCTGTATCTATCGTAAGATCCCTGCTCATGCAGAAAAAATTTCTGAAAACTCAACAAGGAAAAGAAGTCAGAATGAATAAATGGTGCTTCATAAGTATAGTGAATTAAATACAGAACTAAAGTATGCACAAATATTAGAGAGTAGATGTGCATATTTTAAAATATATGCAGTTTTATTAAAAGAAAAGAACTATAGGCCCTGGCTGGGTAGCTCAGTTGGTTAGAGCGTCGTCCCCATATGCCAAGGTTGTGGGTTCAATCTCTAGTCAGGGCACATGCAAGAAGCAACCAATGAATGCAGGAATAATTGGAACAACAAAGCTATGTTTCTGTCTCTCTCTCCTTTCCTCTCTCTCTCTCAAATTGATAAATAAAAATAAAAATAAAGAGAGAACTATAGCAGTTATCAATGCTTGGTTCACATCTTTGGAACTCAGGGCATAAGATGCCTCCTGCTCTAAACAGTCAGAAAAGCAAATTGTGTCAAACCAGGAAGACCATGTCAAAGCACTGTTAAGCTAATTATCCCAGGGGACATCAACAGAAATACTTGAAAATGCAAAATTTAGTCAACTTTTTGTTTGCCACAATGCCAAGTAACTACCTAGACTTATTTTAGCACAGACTTGGCCAAATAATATGTGTGGAACACCTGAAGTGCCTGAAGTAACCAGTCACCCAGTTGTTTTGACATCATCTTAACTCAAACACAATATGTATATTTTCAATCAATTTACTTTGGATTCATTTTTATATATGAAACATGGTCAGTGTTCCATGAACACATTTTCAGAGGAAAGATTGCTATAAATATGATGTGATAATGACTGGAATGTTTCAGGGAAGGACAGGAGGAGAAAAGTAGAAAACTGCAAACTCTCATAAAATTTAAAATAAACTGTGAACTAAGACTTGGCATTTCGTCATTTTTAAACCGATATCTAATTTGTAAGTTCTGTCCTTTAAAAGAATGTTGCAAGCTTTTTCTTAAATAAATATTCAATATGAGCTGTGAAAGAGTAATGCTTAAGGCTTGCAGTGACAACGATTCAGCTGCAGAATTTGAGAAAAACAATATGAGGTAAAAACAACACAGATAGATCATAGATGATAGATTAGATAGAGTAGATAGATAAATAGATATAGATAGATGAGAGATAAATTTCAAAAGTCTCATTTTTAAAATATAGATTTGATTCTGGATCTATGTTAATAAACCATTTCTCAAAAATAAATTTCAGACTTAGAATAAAACTGTCAATATGAAAAGAAAAAGGTTTTAAGTGATATAAGAAGAATACACATCAACCCCCTAGCTTCCTCCTAAAATAATTTCCATAACTGAGCTTTAAAATTTAATCTTAAATTTTCTAGGAGCAAAGAAAAACAAAAAACCAGCAAACAAAATCCCCAAACACTACATACATATTTCTATTTATTATAATAAAAGAAAACATTAGTTGTTTTAGTTCTTTAAGAGATAAAGCTTTTTACTGAAACCAAATTTGGAAGTGGTTTACTTTATTAGTTCCCATATAAGGTACAAGCAAAAAAATGGTAGTTACAAAATAGTCATGAAGTTGTAAAGTACAGCAGAGGGAATGTAGCCACTAATATTACGATAACTATGTATGGTGCCAGGTGGGTACTGGAAATATCAGGGGGAGCACTTTGTAAAGCATGTGATCATCAAACCACTATGCTGTACACCTGAAACTAATATAAAATAATATTGGAAGTAAACTGCAGTTGAAAAGTGAAAATATAAAAAATAAATAAATTATTTTGACAAGAGAGGGCATTAATTGCACTGCAATTTCCTCTTCTGCTTTAAGAAAAAGGAGGAAGACTCCTCCCTGCCCCAACAGCAACGCACTAACCACCACTTGCAGTCAATGAGAAACCACCACAACCTTCATCTCTTGTTCTTTTCCAATGAACCCTTGGGCAAAACAACCCTCCCCAATTCCCTCCTAAAACTTAATAAAAGCAAACCCCTCTCCTTTGTTCTCCAGACTTGCCTATAGTTTGCCATAGCTTGCTTTTTCCAAATTGCAATTCTCTGCTATTCCTGAATAAACACATTTTTCTGGATATAGACATGTAATTGTAGAAACAAATTTCAATGGTGATTTTACAAAAAAATTTAAAAAAAACACTATTCTTTATATTTCCACTTCTTATATAAAGCCTCAATGAAGCAGAGAATATAACAATTAAGTCTAACCCATGGTTTTATGTCAGTACAACATACTAGGCCAAACCAAGACTTGGATGTTAGGTATTTACATGTTCAAAGTTTGTCTCTATTAATTACTAGCTGAGTGACATTGTAAAATTTTTCTTACCTTCTCAGTGTTTGTTTCACCATTTGTAAAATGAGATGATAATATTTATAATGTAAATACAATGTTTGATTTTATGACTAAATGAGATAAATCATATAAATCTTCCTATAAATTTTCTGGTACATGTTCAATGAATGATAAAATTTGAAAGATGTTAAGAGATAGATGAAATTGAAATATATTAAGAAATAGATGGATAGAAGGTTATTCCACTCTTCTTTTTGAACATCATTTTTCTTTCTAAAAAGCTATAAAATTGTCAGTTCAGATTAAACCCTGGCAAATGCCTAGTGCATCAACATTCTATTTGGCTGGTTGAAGGCAAAAGATTTGAGTCTTGTTTCTCTAAGTCCAGAGATTTTGGGCTGAGTTCAGGGGCATCAAACATTTTAGGTCTTTAACCTGCAAAAAGAGCTCTCTTGAAAATCTAGCTCAGTTTTCTGTAATTATATCAAAGTTGCATCTAATAATAAATTAATCCCTTATCTCTTTTGTATGATCTCCCTTGGGGAGCCCTCATAGAATGGCAGGCAGTCCTTGTCCAAGTGATCAAGGTAGCCTTTTAGTATTCTTAACATCATCCCAATTCCTGGGAATGGAGACCAGTACAAAAGCTTCATTATGTCAGCAGGGGCTATAGAAGGAAGAGGAATGGTACAGAGGACTTGACAACAAGTTGATTCAAGGACGGGAAAATATGTTTTATTAATTCCAGAGTCAGTAAGTTAGTTTTCACTGACAGTGTAAGTATTAGCTAGGCACAGGACTTCTATACTAAAAATCTAAAATAAAATTTAAAAATTGTTAAAATGTTCTTTATTCTCAAAAAAAAATCTAAAATCCAACATAAGAAAACAAAATTAAACAGTAAAATAGCCTTACTTGTAGTCTACAGATAAAAGCAAGGTATAGTAAAAAGAATTTGAACCACAGAGAAAAAGAAAAATATTCTCATCTCAATTTAGCTGTTTTCTAGGACTTGGCCCATAATAGGTCTAATCTCTAGACTTCAATTCTTTCTTTTGTTTCCTTCAGTTTTTTCCAAAAATTAAGCACCTTGAGCATCCTGACACATGAATGACCCAATATGACTAGCTGGAAGATGCTAAAAGATGAAGAAACTGGAAGTTCTTGTCAAGAATTGGTAAGTAACTTGAAGATACAGTTATACAAAGAAGCCAACAAGATTTGAAATGCTAGTAATTCCATTTTTAGTAATATAAGTAAATACTCATAAAAATCTCCGCTCTTAAGTCCCTATCAGAGTGTTGGGAGATAGGGTTTGGTGGCACATTAAGCAGGAATCAATCATGAAACAGCATCAATGGAAGTAGATGCCTTGAGTAAAAGAGATGGGCTGAGGAAGCAGAAGCATCGTCTCTTTTCACAACCCAGGATATGGTAAGGTAAATATCACAATCACCTTAGAATGAATTAGCTTCTGGCTTTCCCAAGCATTTTATTTTAATTTTTAATGTTTGTGTGTGTTTTTTAATCGAGAAAACTCTCAGTCTCCTAATAATTTTTACAATGAATTTCTTATGTCCAGGAAACAATCTCTGTAGCCTCTGATGAGTGGGGTTAATTGGGGATGGGGAGGGGACTTTCATTGAAAACACAAGTTCAGAGATCCTCAATTCCCATTTGATAAAAAGTAGTGGAAAAATAATCAATGTCAATGTTGCCTATATATCTTTATCTAGTCCTTTCTTCCTTGGTTTTGACCTCAATAGATTTCTCTGAAGCATCAGACCTGGGGATAAAGAATGAAGTGGACTCATACACAAAAGAATAAACCTGGCAGGCTCCTAAGGCAGAGAAGCCTTAAAATACCCCTGTGCCTGCAAGTCGCCTGCAAGTTTGACTGCCAAAGAAATTGTCCCTGTTGGCATTCACATCCAGTGACCTACCAGTGAACACAGTGACAGAAGCTTGCGGGACCTGCCTATAGCTAAATAGGTGGTATCCATCCAGGGCATTTGCATTGTGAAGCAAAACCATATGGAGAGACATGTTAAGAAGGACTGGGGTTATTTATATTCACAATAGAATGTCCTTATATTGTGGTCTTAACATAGCATAGGACATCCTCTTGTGATGCTATGCCTAAAGTCCCATTTGTTCACATAGATGACTGAAGAGTCATTTTTACCAAAAAGTTATACTCAGATTCAGAACACCGTGATAAATTGGATCTAAGGAAAAAAGTCTAAGCTATTTTGTGACAGCAGCACTTTCCACGTGTTTTATGTTAATATCCCATGCTGGCAAAGTACTTTGTCCTATTTTTTATATGATTTTTAAAAAGAAAAGTGCCCATTTTCTCTATAAGCTTTATATTTAAAAAAAAACCTCCTTAGACTCTCCTCTCTAAGAAATTGGGTCAGTGAAGGAAAATGAAATATTCAAAGCACTTTAAGAGGGAAAAAACCCATAGCTTTGCAAATTAATGCTGTAATCATTTTATTATATCTATTATTGGTTACAGTAAATGCACAGATCCAGTAATAAATATACCTGAAAGAGAGACACCTAAACCTTACCAGGAATGTTATTATAGGTGTGTTTATAATGTGTTTTTCTAATTATTGGAGAAATTATTGATACTTGTTATGACTGACTCATTTTCTTATCATGAATGGTAATGAGCATGTATTATTGATGATGGGCATATACAATGGCATTTTATCTATTTGTGCTACCCATGCTTAGCATCATCACAGCTCCTCCAGGCAGCACAATTTACAGAGAAAGTGATTGGAAGATATTCCTTTATTTGGTTCTTTTATTGTGGAAGCGGGACTCTGACAATGTAGAGTTTCTAAGAGTGGCTCTTTTCCTGGGTAGTTAACTCCTCATTTTCTTCACCTTAGAAATTTTAAGTTTGTCTGAGGGGCGTGTAGAAGAGGAATAGAATATTCCAGCACTAATCCCCAAGATAGGGGAGTTTTCCATCACTCTGTCTTTGTCATGTTCTTAATTGTTTTCTTTAGGATAACCTTTTTCAATGTTTTTAATCATTGAAATCATTCACATCCTTCACATCAAGGCCATTTCTCTTTGGAATTACAATTGGCTTTGTGTTCTATGTGTATAAAGCTGTCTCCCTTAACTTGATTATAAACCCTCACAGAGCAAGAAACATATTTTATTTGTCTTTGGCTGTTAAATGAATCTTGTAAGTGAAACCACAGAAAGGCAGAGAGTAGAGCAAATGCTTTGTGTTCAGTAAAGTATCATATTTGTGTCTACTCAAGCTTTCTTGGATTATAATCCCAATGTGAGGGAATTTTTTGCTGATCCTACAGTTTTGTTTTTTTTGTTTTTTTTAAATATATCTTTATTGATTTCAGAGAGAGGAAAGGAGAGGGATAGAGAGAGACAGAAACATCAATGATGAGAGAGTCATCGATCAAGCCCGCAACCGGGCATGTGCCCTGACCGGGAATTGAACCCTGATCGCCTGGATCCCAGGTCGACGCTCAACCGTTGAGCCATGCCCGGCTGGGCCCTACAGCGTTTCTTATAATACTTTATTCTTTAGGAATCCTAGGTAATTATGGTTGTAGACAACAAAATAAATGTGTTTGGGGGGCAAATTATCTCATTATTATCTTTCCTTTATCTCAGTCATGGTGTAACACTAACCAGCATTTATTGAGTACCTGGTGCATATGAAACACTCTAAGTGCTTGATTCTAATTGGACTCTCTCTCACACACACAGATCTATTATTATGCCCTTTTTACAGATGAGGATACAGGGTAAAAAAATACAAAACAAAAAGTGGTAGAGACAGGATTAGAATTCAGGTCTGTGTACTCTAAAATCCTCTATATATCAAAATAATTATAAAAAACAGTACTGTGATGTTTTCTTACACTATGCTCTAATAATAAAATGCAATTTAAATATTTAACTGAACAGTTTATGGATTTTGTGAGATGCCTATTTATATAAATAAAAGAAGAGAAATAAAAAAAACATATTATAGGAGGCAGAGGGGAATTTTTAAAAAAATATATATCTTTATTGATTTCAGAGAGAAGAAAGGAGAGGGAAAGAGAGAGATAGAAACATCAATGATGAGAGAGTTGTCATTGATCAGCAGCCTCCTACACACCCAAGACTGGGGGTGGAGCCCCCAACCCAGGCATGTGCCCTGACAGGGAATCCAACCACGGTCTCCTGGATTCTAGGTCAATGCTCAGCCGCTGAGCCACACAGATGGAACACTGCGATGTATGTACCTCTGAATGCCCGTGGTTCTGTTTGCAGGAGTTTAGGGTACTTATTGAGATCCAGAGGTTTTGAACACCATGCTAAGGAATATGAGTTGTATTCCATTGATAATGTGGGATCACCAAGGTCAAGGTTTGCTTTAAAATAAATTGATGTGATTTAAAATAAAATAAATTGATCTGGTGCTTATGTTAAGTTGGGTTAACACTAGGAGTGGCTGAAGGAGAGGAAATCATTTAATCTAACTCTAAGTAAAAATTTAATGAGAGTCTGGGTTGCAGCAGAGGAATGAAAGAAAGGACTACAACTAGCAGAAATGAATTCTCTAGGGCTAGCTACCTAAGGAGAGTCAAGGCAAAGATAATACCAAGGTTTTACCCTGAATAATAGGCAAGTCAAATATTTGGTTTGAAAAGAAAATATTAAATTTATTTGATACATGTTGAAATTAGAATACCAACTAGACACTTAGGACTATCTGGCCAGTCGTTGGGGCTGAATCATTAGTAAGTGGTCAGATGATTTGAGAAAAAAGAATGTGAACATCATCTGGGGAGGATGATCATTGAAATCTAGAAAATGGGTTAAATGGTGGCTTATACCAACATATCTTTTCTTTCTTTATCTTATTTTTATATTAGTATGTATTCAGAATGTTCTAAAAACTAAGGCAAAGTATTTTTTGCAACTTTTGCAACTTTTAAGGCAGTCTTTTTTGCAACTATCAACTTTTTTTTAATCCAGAAAAGGAAATCCATAGTCTATGTTTAAATAATAAAACACAAATACATCTTGCATTCCCATTCTTTAGAAAAGAAAACAAATAGGAACCCAGCCCTATGAACTTCAGAGTTCATGAAAACATGTTGAAAAATCATGTCTCGAGGCCACAGAAGAAAGTGACTTAAATGATAATTGCAGAACTCCTAATATCAATCCACAAGTGATGAACACTAGAGAAACACTGTGCCCTTCCATATTAATTGACTTCAATCCTTTGAGCATACTGTCTAATGAATAGATCAGGGTGAAATAGTGGACAGCTGGGTATCAGAGAAGCATGTGACACAACTGCATGACACACGGATTGATTTACAAGATCAAAAACATAGCTTAGGGGGAGAACTCTTGGAATGGATTATGCATTGGCTTGGGGACAGGAAATTAGTGTCAGCTAAAGGGAGGGGACTTGGTGGCAGGCGGCTGATAAGCAGGGGCCAATTATTTGGTCTCCCCATGCATGTCAGTGAGAGTTGTATGCAGGGTTTTTGACGAGTTTAAACTTCACTTGTCATAGAAATTGAATTGAGGTAGCGACAGTTGCTAGGTGGAAGACAAATGGCTAGAATTGTTCAGCTAGGAAGAGGAATCCCAAAGGAGGCCCTTCATTGAGGCCCAGTAGCTGTATACCACAATCCCCAAGAAGATTAATACAGAAATTCAGAGGAAGTATTTAGAAAGCATTTGACAGGGTATCATGTCTTTTTGGACTTTAAAATAAAATAAAAAATGTGGAGATTTTGTTTTGTATGCCTTTTTATTTCATTTTTCTAATAATTCAGTTTTGTAGTATTTTATATTAAAAATTGGTCTGTAACAGTTTGGAAATTTAAAAAACTGGTTCTTCATGTCAATAGTTTGAGAAACACTGCCTTCACTTGGTTAGTAATTGGGATGGAGTACTTGTTTTGGACTAAAATAACTGGCTTGAGATTTCAGAGCAAGAATTTTTCAGAGAAATTCCCATGGACAGCATTAAAAAAAAAAAAAAAAAAGACATGCATTTTGAGAATCTTATGAATGAATGATTCTGATTCAGTAGGTCTTAGGCCCAGGAATCTGTATTTTTAAAGTTCCTTGGGTAACTTTTATGATCATAAAGGTTTGGAAATACATTACAAGAAGCTAACAGTGCTGTCTATATGGTGGTTCCTTGATTAAGATCATGAAAAAATGTTTCAAATTTGTGAATCACACAAATGTGATTTTTGTGTGTGTGTACAATTCTTCCCTTGAGGATAAAGTCATAGAAAGTGTCAGGCATCATATAAAAAAAAAAATCCCAACAATGGGGTGAGGGAATTGTGGTGGCTGCTATCAGGCTGACAAAGTGGGAGCCTGGTGAGACTGCCTCTCAGCCAGTCCTGGGACCTGAGAAATGTTCTCCCTGCTGCATCCTCTCCCCCACTCTCATGCTCTAGTGCCACTGTCTGCTACCTCCCTCTTTCTTTCTTCTCCCCCTCTTCCTGTTTCCCCTTTCTCCCTGCCTCTTTTCCTTTCCTCTTTCTCTCTTCCTACATTCCTTTTATCAATTTTAATTCTCCCTTTGATTTTATTAGGCTCACCCCATCCTTTTCCCCTCTCTCCTCCCCTTCTGTTTCTTCACTCTCTTTGACTTATTCATTCTCTTTTTAAGCAAACATGTATTGGTATCTCCTAGTGCAAGGCAGTGTGTAAGAGCTGGGCATGAGAGGACAAGTCAGGCACCAGCCATGCCTTCGAGCTATTAGGATGACCCCCTCAGGCATAGATGTACCAATAAAGCAGTGAGCTCCTCCTCCAAAAACCAGAATTATTTGCTTCAGCTTATCCAATTTTTCTCCTTTCCCTTCCTTGGCCAACACAGCAAAAGTAATCTTCTGACTCCTGTAAAGACCCATATTTACTATCACAGAACACCAGGATAGAGTCCTAGATCTACTGTTTGTTGTACATGAACTCTAAACTGCTATTTGCTTTAGGAGAACAGAGAAGATTCCCACCCCTGCCTTTGGCCTCTATCCGCTGAGATTTTCCCCCTTCTGTTCCCTCATAACCTAAACTCTCTACACTTTTGCCCTTCTACCTTGTTATACCCACAGTAATGGCCAGCCCCACTGCTTTACTTTTATCCCAGGGTTGAGCCCCTTAGTCTTACAAATTATATCTCAAAACTGCTCTGACATGTAAGCACTAATACTGTACAAATATAGGCCCACAGATTTGTATTTCTCCCTATTTGATTATCTATTGTTGTGTTACAAATTATCCTAAAATTTAGCAGTTTATAATAATAAATATGTGTCATTGACACAGTTTCTGTGGGTCAGGAATAGGGGAACATCTTAGCTGGGTGGTTCTGGCATAGGGGCTCTCACGAGGTTTCAGTCAAGATGTTAGTTGAGACCACAATCTGAAGGCTTGACTGGGACTAAAAGGTTCATTTTTAAGATAGTTCAACTGAGCGACTGTTGGCTCGAGGTCTCAGTTTATTACAGACTGTTGATTGTTGATATGTAGCCTTCAGACCTTGCCTCATGGATGTCTCATATAGCTGCTTAGGTATTCTTACCATGGCAACTAGCTTCCCCAGAGCAGAAGATCCAAGATAAAAGCAAGAAGGAAATCCAATTGCCTTTGTGACAAAGGATTGGAAGTTGTATACCATCACGTGCACTTTTTTTTCCTCACGTGCACTTTAGTTTATTAGATGTAAGTCACCAAATCCAATCTATACTCAAAGAGAGAGAAAATAGTCTCTACCACCTAAAGGGAGGAATATAAATAATAGTAAAGAATAAGTGACATTTCAGTACACTTGACTCCATACCATTATATTCTATATCTGTATCACTGCCAAATCCTTTTTAAAAAATCTCTTCTCTGCCCTGGCAGTGTGGCTCTCATACACCAAAAGGTAGCGGGTTCCATTCCCATCAGGGCCCATACCCAGGTTTCGGGTTCAATCCCCGGTTAGGAGTGTTCAGGAGGCAAACAGATCAATGTTTCTTCCCTCACATCAATGCTTCTCTCTCTCTCTCTCTCTCTCTTTCTCTCTCTCTCTCTCCCCCTTCCTCTCTCTCAAATTAATTTTAAAAAATAATTTTTAAAATCTCCTCCTCCAAATTCATTCAGTTCATATTTAATTCTAGGATAAACTCATTCATTTTTTGAATAATTTAACTCCTCTTTTATGATCTCTTGACCTCTGATATAATTCCTCTTAAATAAGCCTATATCAATTTGACCAAAATAATCTATACTTCTCCTTACCAAAAACCACAGTGTTCTGCCCATCCCAATTTTCTCAATAGCTCACCAATACTTTGCCTATCAAGTATATACAGTTACTTCATAGAATCAAGCTTTGCCCTTAACCTAAAACTCTTGTTTTCTGTCTCATGCCAACAAAAGAATTGTTAACCTCTACTTCTGTAAATCTCAGTGGAAGCCATGATCAGTCAACCTAAAGTTCAGACAAAACTGGGGTAACATGGGAAACATTGTTTTAAGTCTAAAGGAGTCTCTCTTGACTGGGCACTAAGGGCAAAAATGATGAGGCCTGTTTTGTTGACTGATGGATGCCTGGTACCTAAAACAACGCCTGGCACACAGGGGCTCATAAACAATATTTCCTAAGAGTAACACTAAACAAAAGGGAGTGAGTGGATAAGTGAGATAAATGGAATATCCTCTTTAGGGTCCACCTGCAAAGGTTATCACAAATGCATTTGATGCCCTCATTCCCCCACAGTCCCCAGGCCATGGTACGGCAATTTGTCTCTCCTGTGCATTCTTCTCTTAAGTCCAATATCTGTTTCTTCATTTTCATTCATTTATCATTCATTCACTTTAAAGTAGGTACATGCAAATCCATGGACTCATTTAGGAGCCATTTTATTTTCATTTAAAACATAAATTCTCATTTTAACTGTGGCGCCCAAGAGCAAACTATATATAATATTACTGATGATGTTAGATTTGTGGTGAAAATAGTATAAGTACTCTGAAAATGAACCACATCACTGATGCTCATATCACAAACCCACTCAGTAACATAAACCAAATTAGAGACCCTATACCTCTTTCTTTCTAGCCAAAACAAACAAACAACAAACAAAAAAACCATTTAATTCATTTGCTCAACAAAGAAACAAAGATTTATTGTGTTTTCTATGTCTAGATCTAGGAAAAAACAAAATAGATATGGTTGCTGGTCTCTCAGAACACTCAGTTTAGCTCTGTATCAAGTCACACAAATAAATATACAGTTAAAATTTATTTCCCAACAAAATTAAAATTTTGAATTAAGAACAACAAAAACTAAAATCTTATTTGATGATAAAAATATATGAGAACATTTTATTTCCCCTTCTAATTGACATCTGAATATGAAACATATTGACATAAAATTAAAAACCACTGGATGGTGCTCCTCAATGCTGACTGCGCTCTTGGTGGTAGAGGCTCTCACTGTTTTAACCTACTGAAAACTAGTTCCATACAACTCCACTTCATGCCAACAGGATAGAATGTTTAAAGGGATATCTTCTACATGGATAAATATTATCAGGAATAATTTTAAGGTAAAAGTTAATTATTCTGCAGCCATAAAGAAGTTAGTAGGATTGAAATCTTGGTCATTGTACAAGGCTAGACTGGCAAAACTTACCCAGGAATAAGAAAGGGTCCAGGCAGAACTTAGATTTCACTCTCAAAATGGATGATTGAAGGAGGGTTTAACAAAGGAATTAGTTACAAGTGGAATGGAGAAAGTGTAAGAAAACATAGGGAGCATGCAGTACGGAAGAGCTAGGAGTAGTGGGTGCCGTTACCTCTCAGGCCTGCAGGGGCAAGAAGAAAACATGAAGGCAGAAAAACAATGCGGAGAGGGCCGTCTGACAGAGGCTGTGACCTTGTTTATGGAAGTAGCCAGCACCCAGCAAACTGACAGAGACCCAGGCAAACAATTTCCCTACCTGTGCTGCCCCTCCTCAGAATTCACGCTAGTGTTCCTCATTAGATAAGAGGGAGAAACCAGAGGGAAGGAAGACGATATTCATTTCAGTGTCTGTACACACAGAGGTGGGAGAAGTATGCAGCTGACCTGGAGTAGCAAGCAGAAGGTACACAGCAAAATCAATCACCTTCACTCTTTAACATCCAGTTTGACCCTTTGTCCAGGCAAGACACTTGTTTCCCCAACAAAGTCCCATCAGCTACTTATTGTGGCCATGTTCTTACCTAAAACCTAAATCATGAGCCATCACCGGTTGTTTTTTTCCATGGACGATAGTGGGTAAGGAGTAAAGGAGAGGGGAAAGGAGCAACTAACATAACGGAGTAGCTATTGTTCCTGCTTCTAAAGCTGGTCACAAGGTCTATGTTAGTAATGACAGCTGCCATATCCATTCATTCCCGTTGTTAGTACTTCAGTTAAGTGGGATTATTAGATAATGAGATGACCCAAACCATTATTTCTGGAGTAATATGAATCCTTGGTGACCTTATCTTTACTGGGCTTTCATAGCCTTCCATTGACCAAGATAACTGAGCAAGAAAAGATGCTAAGAGATACTAAAGAGCCCTCTGGGTTCAAAATATAGTTCTTTTTGCTCTCATTGTGGAGCAGCAAACCAATTTACTCTTAATAACTGGCATGTATATCTCAACCAGGCAAGAATAGTGACTCTTTTCTTTGTCTTCTGATTAAGAAACATGCAGAACCAGGAAACAACATAGCTCCCACCAGAGAACACAGCAATCATTTCAGATAACGGGAAAATTGTAAGACCAGTCACACTTCCTTCGCTGTAAAATATGTTCTCTGGTGAGAGGCCATGTTAGGTGGTGTATCATGATAAGGCAGAAATAGAAGTCAACAAATAGTAATGCTGTCCAAAGTTGTCTAGGCAGGAAAAGGTAAAACTATTCCTGAAATTTGATAATATTTCTATGAAAACAAAGAACCAACTTAGCCATGAGGGAAAGGATCAGACTGGTTACCAGGTAGCCAGATGATACCTTCAGGAATTGTTATCATATAAGAGCTCAACTTTAAGCTTTCTTGGTAGGTGGGCATTCAACAATGGCAGTAATAAGAAGAGTCTTGACTAAAGAGATTCAGAGAAATTAAGAAACTGCTTACTGAGTCTGGCTTAACATAGGCTTTTAAAAAACTTCAACTTCTCTCCTAAATACAATACCCAGACCCTCTGAAGTTTTCCAAGAAAAGAGATGGTAGATTCCTTAGTCAAGTAAAGGTAGTAGACAGAAAAATGTATAAAGATTCAGCTGGCTCCTTGCCACAAAAAAGGTCTCTTTCTCTTGGAAATTTTGAAGGTGATGAGTTTTTACTAAAATAAGGCTAAGTAGAAGATATTACATATTGGATTAGTCACAATCCTCCTGTCCTCCTTTCCAACATCTGTTTCTATTACTGACTTTTCTACTCAGATTGTGGTCTATGGAACAAGAGTATTATCACCCCCTGTGATCTTGTTGGCAACAACCACTAAAGGCTGGACATACTAAAACAGAATCTGCATTTTAACAAGATCTCCAGATGATACATATATACACATTTGAGAAGTACTGCTATAGAATCTTTTAGTCTCTTTTGCAGCTAGAGTTCCTCATGTGACCTGTGTTCTGCCAGGCAGATACACCTTTAGTGCACCAGATTTAGAGTAATAAAATGAACAATCTTGCATAGCAGTAGTTTTCAAACTTTAGTCTGCATCAGAAACACAAATCATCAGGCCTTACCCGCGTAGCATCTGATTCAATAAATCCGGGGTGGGGGCGAGAATTTGTATTTCTAAGTTACCAGGTGATCCCAATGTTTCTGCCAGAGACTACACTTTGAAAACCACTCTCAACCAGCATAGTAGCAGGAGTATTTGGTTCTTCTGAGGCCAGTAGTGGTGGGAGCACTTGCCCAGTGCAACATCTTCCTGATCGTGGCAGAGACAGTGAGTTCCAAGGCCAATGGCAACAGCAGCTTCCTTAGTGAGCCAATTTTCAGTGTGATTCTGGGCATTGTTCCCAGAAGCTCAGCCTAAAGTCTGTACTTTTAGCTCTCTCACAATAATTCTGTGAACTATCATAAATTCTTTTCCAAGTAAACTTGCTAGGTCAGATTCTGTAGCCTACACCTAAGAACCCTGGCCAAGAGAGGTCTTACATATGCTTAAGAAAGGAATTTTAGGAATTGTATTTATTTTTCAGCCCAGTTCACTTCTTAGTCCATTCAGACTGCAATAACCAAATGCCAGAGACTGGGTGTCTTATAAACAACAGATCTTCCTCACACATCTGAATGTATAACGTCCAAGCTCAGAGTGCCAACATGGTCAAGTGAGGGCCCTATTCTAGGTAAGGCTTCTTGCTGTAACTTCACATGGCTGAAGGGGCAAGCAAACAACCTCAGTGTCTTTAATCAAGGCATGAATCCATTCATGAAGGCTCTGTCCTCATGACCTTATCACCTCCCAAGGATCTTGTCTAATAACATCACATTGAGAACTAGTATTTCAACATGAATTTGGAGGGGTACATTCAGACCATAATGCCTGGGCAGGTCAGCAGATATAAAGGACATGTCTTAGTAAAAAAAATATAGGATGTATACAACAGTGTCTCTTGTCTTAGATATTATAGGAACCTAATCACAATAGCAGGTGGCTGAAGAGCATGTGTCCAGGACAAGTGAGGAATACTCAGAATTTGGCATTATCAAGAGGGCCTAAACTCTATCCCTGATGCATGAGTAGAACCTGCATTATGTAAATCTCAACAAGGTGATTAACAAAGATCACATTTTTAATATCCATTGAGAAGTAATCTATCTCTACTGGGTTTCCAAACCATCTCATGAAGCCGCGATGAAAGGCCTGACTTATGATCATGCATAAACACACATTTAAGATAATCTTTCACAGAAAGTGGAGCAAATATATGTATTAAATATGCCTCCTCTTAGAAGCAGGACCTGCTGCTAAGTTATGATATGTTACCTCTGTATAATGCTGGCCCTCAGATATCACCAACACAGCCTGTCCATGGCTGTCTGAGGCAAAACTGAATTTGTTGCTTGCCATGTAAGGGAAGATACTGCCCTGACAGTGCTTTGGCAGTGCTTTAGAAAGGCAAGATCAGAATGTATTGAAGTTTGGTTTAAGGTAGTCCTTCAACTTGGGGGTGGGATTGGAAGGTGGAGGGTTGATTAGGGTTAGGTAAGGATAATAAATCAGCGAAGCAAAGATTTTTCAGGCAAGAGGTTCAAAGAATTTGAGGGTGCAAATGATCTATTGAAGCTTTCTATTGAAGAGTTTAAAGCCATTAGCCTGGCCTGGCCGGGTGTGGCTCAGTGGTTTGGCATCGACCTAGGATCCAGGAGATCTTGTTTCGAATCCCAGTCAGGGCACATGTCCGGGTTGCTGGCTCGATCCCCAGTGAGGGGCATGCGGCAGGAGACAGTCGATCAATGACTCTCTCATTGGTGTTTCTATCTCTTTCTCTCCCCCTCTTTTCCTCTCTCTGAAATCAATAAAGACTTAAAAAAAAAAAAAAAGCCATTAGCCTGGGCAAAAGTTTCATAAAATTAAAATAAAATAAAATAAAATAAAATAAAATAAAATAAAATAAAATAAAATAAAATTAAATTAAATTAAAATAAAATAAAATAAAATAAAATAATAAAATAAAATAATAAAATAAAATAAAAAATAAAATAAAATAAAATAAAATAAAAAATAAAATAAATAAACTTTTGTTAATATAGACATTACACTGTGGGGGGAAAGTAGTTTTAGTTTTCAGTGTCCAAGTTTGTGTGTGTGTTGGGGGTATGGGGAATGGTTAAATTATTTGATTCTCTTATTTTATTGGAAAATGAAATCTTTCAGGGAGAGAACCTTGAACTACCAGTGCCTAGTAAGTACCTGTCAATCAATAAATGTTAAATGGGAAGAAAGAAGGAAGAAAGGGAAAAAAAAGGCATGGAGGATGATTTCACAGTTTTTCTGTAGTCTCTTAGAAGTCCTCAAGGGTTCAGTCAGAATCAGAGGCTACCAAATATCTTCTCATGTAGCAAAGAACTTCCTAAATATAATGCAAAGCCAGCAGACAGGGAAGATTCTGGTGGTCACTGGAAGAGTCAATTCCTACAGTGTATGTCATACAATTTCAATCCGAAAGAGGAATGGTGCTCTTCCTGAAAAGAACAGTTTGGTGGGCCCCCAAGTTCTGGACATATAGGCAAACAAAGCCTGTAACAGGTTTATTGTCTGTCTTAGTTGAAGTCAGTGCAAGGCAAATCAATAAGGAGGAATGGATGCCCTCTCTCCAAAAATGCTGAATGCTGGTATACATGCATGAATAGCATCAGCCCCAGGGAGCAGCAGAGTGGGGAAACCTTGAAGTTGACTGATTTAAATTTGAAATCACTGAGAAACCACTAAAACTATAAGTAACCAAATAAAGTTTCCTGCTTTAGACTGAAAAGGGGGCTAGAGATTAAAATTAAGTCTAGTTATGAAAAAATAAAGAAAATATTTTTGTATCTCTGTGACTCATGCAATTTTTACATTGCTACACAAACATATATTTTCCCTCTCCAATAAAAGGATTAGGCTCCAAAAATCCCTGTGCCAGCAGAATTCACATTTCCAAAACAAATAAGCCTTTAAAGGAAAAATAAGTTTGGGCCACCAAGGTTGAGTGAAGCTATGAAAGTTATTATAAATAGACTCTTTTGTTCTTAAAGCCAGGCAATGAAGACAGCATACTAAAATCTCATCCCAGCATTTTTAACAACACACCTATATATTTGTTTTGCTTTGCAGAAGACAATATACCTCTCTCCCATGCCTTGTACACATTGTATTCCACATAATGTTATAAGGCTTTGTTGGGTAGATGGAAGAGTTGTTGACACCTGCCTTCTGGGTCACAAGGTTGACCTCAAATACATACAGAAACTTGGCTGGAAAAAGCCCCAGGCAACTTTGGTTTAAGCAACTAGGCATACCAAATAGGTACCTCTCAGGCTGTCCTTCCACCCACTCATAGAACCTCCATTCTCTGCTCATGACAGTTCCATGCAAGAACACATGTACTTCTCTGTCTTCCAGCCAATGGGAAGCCATTCTAACTTTGCCTCAGCTATCTTAATTTCTCCCAAAGCTACATTTTAAAAAGCTATCGCCTGCTCTGCCACCTGCCTTACCTCTTTTCTTTTCTTTTTTCCAAATTCCCAGGTCCTTGCTCCCTCTTTTTTAAACTATCTCCAACAGGTGTGCATCTAATCAAAGTAAGAGTCTCCTGATTGTGGAAAAGTGTACGAAACTAAATCTGCATATGTGCAATTTTATGAAAGGGAAATTGCATTGGTAAGAGCTTTCTGTAAATGAAATTATATGTGAAAACTGCTACAGTAGTTCCGTGGACAAAGTGCTAGAGAAGCACTTGAAATAACTTTGAAACTTAAGCACCAGGCAGCTGGAGTCAAGACATATTCGTTGTGGTAGGAACCTGTGCCAGAATTCACATTTCCAAATATAAGTCTTTGAGAAATAAATAAGATTGGACAGCCAAAGTGGTGAGTAAAACCATGAGAGTTATTGTACCTAACTTTCAGTAGAAACTGGCTCTCTGCCTATAAATCTGCTGATAAGAAAACCACAGATTAACATGTTTCATTTATTGATCCATTTATTCAACAAATATTATTAAAGACCTAATATGTTCTTACATCTGTGTCAAGCACTGGGAATACAATGACAAGCAAATACACACTCTGACCCAGCACTCATGATTCTTGAAGTCTGGCTTCCCCATTCAATGACTGACTTTTGCCAACAGAAAGCATCAGTCCTCCAAGGAGGTAAAAAGAAAAAAGAAAAAAAAGAACTGTATCATTCTTCAGTTTGCTGTGCTTTTAAAACTAAATAATGAAGTCTAAAATGAGATCCAAATAGTTGTTCTAATGATCATTTAGCATTTTATAAGTTACTCCATATTTTTCCTGACCACTTTTTTTCTTGGTATTTTAAGATCCTATCTTTAGTCCATGTTCCTCTTTCAGACAGTTTGATACCAGTAAAATATCATTAGGCTTCATTTTTTCTGCCAATGAAATCTAAATGCATTGCTGTAACAAGAAGGTCACAATCCTACCATTAGCATTCACAATCTACTCTGCCCATAATGTGGAAGAAATTATATTCAGTCCACTTTAAAATTGGCTCATTTATTGGTTTATACATGTATGTATGCATGCAAAAATTCACTTCAACAAACATTTGATGAGCAACTACTATATGCCTGCCACTGAACAGAGCCATGAGGATTCAAAAGATAACAAGGCATAGGTACTGCCAAATAAGTACCAGACTTAAACTATTAGTAGTAATAATAATAATAATTCAATATCAGAGCTATAAAGTATGAACAAATTAATTTTAGAGGAAGTATTGATCTGTTCTGCCAATGTAGATTGATCAAGATTTCACAGAAGATATTTGATCTAAGCCTCAATAAATGCATAACTTTGCCCTAAAACATAATTTATGTTCAAAGCAGGATCTTACAGGATGTGTAGCTTCCATATTCTGAAGCACTGTTTGCTTGTTAGTAGTCTATTTAGTTCTACATTTCCTTTGATTTAAGCACTCACTAGCAGCAACATGTTCTTTAATTTGACTAGCCTGCTTTGAAGCACATTTTTAAACACCCCAATTTTTCCTTAAGAATGAGCAGCCTACAGGTGTTATTGGTTGACTGAATTGTTCAAACGAATGCTTTGCTATGAGTAAGTTCTGCCTAAAGTTAACCAAGTCAGATCTTACAATGTTATCCTATGGTGCCCAGAGTGTCAGTGGTGTTTTCTGATAGGGTGCACTTCTGAAAGTAAGTCTCATGAAGGTCTAACCAACAATCCATTAATCAAGCAGATAGAGCATAAGGAAATAGTCGCAAAAGTGCTTAGTGTTTGAAACAGAGAATTCAGTTTTTACCCCAATACTAGATACATAACCATGGTAATTTAGCTACAAAATTGAGAACTAACATTGAAGGACAATGGAATGTTTCACTTTGGAGGAATAGCCTTGGGTCTGCTGGAGGGATAGTTTCTGCCTGAAATTAACCCCGGAGAATTGGCTTTTTCACTCTCACAATATGATTTCACAAGTAGGCTGAAAAGCTACCTTCATCTGGCAGGTAGATTGATAGGTTCCTGAGCAGTGGAGAATGATCAGAAGGATAGAACAATTCAGTGAGAATGGCAGAGTGAGCTTCCTCCAAAACTTGATAGTATCTTCATCCATCATAGTATTGGGTCGTCGCTGTGGGAACCTGAAGTCCATTGAAGCTTGCCCCATCAAAGGGCAAAATCCTTCTTCAACTCCTTTGTCTATGTATCATAAATTGTAGTCTCTACCTACAACCAATGACTTCTATTCTTTTCTTCTGTCCATTAGCATTTCTCCGTGGATCACCATCAGCCTGCAACAGCTGCAAAGGCTATTATCTGGTGTGTTAAATAACAACAGTTGATCTTGATTTAAAGTGGTTTTACACCATTAGCTTCCAATGTAGCCACTCTCAAAATCTCTAAAATATGTATGAAGACAGTCCCTCCCAAAGGGCAAAAATCTCCAACACTGAAAATAATGTCTCATGGGCAGCTCAATGACAAAATTCTAGAGAAATACAAACTGAGTTTAAGGAAGATAGACTTGAGTTGAGCAATCCTACCCAAACTTTATCTTATACGAAAAATAAAAAGACTGCCTATAAAAAAAGAAGAAAGTGAATTATATCTTACTTTCTGCGCTATTATTGTGCAACCCAGTATAAGTAAGAGTTAAAAACAAAACAATAGCCCTGGCCAGTGTTGTTCAGTGGTTAGAGCATCAGCCCATGCACTAGAAGGGTCCTGGGTTCAATTCCCTGTCAAGGCACATAATTGGGTTGCTGGTTCAATCCCTGGCCCCGGTTGGGACAGATGTGGGAAGCAACCAATTGCTGTGTCTCTCTCACATCGATGTTTCTCTCTCTCTCCCTCTCCCTCTCTCTCCCTCCCTCCTTCCCTTCCACTCTCTAAAAATCAATAGAAAAAATGTCCCTAGGAGAGGATTAAAAAAACAAACAAACAATAAATAAACAAATGGAGCCACCATCTCTCTTCCATACTGCTTTCTTGGGTGATGAGAGTGCGGTTTCTGTAACACACCTTTTTACCCTATAGCCTTTATAAATCCTTTCCATGAGAGCAATTCACAGAAAATAATTGGGAAGGAAAGAAGAGAAAAAATGTCAATGCACGTTGTGCCTTAGAGGGCCTGATGCCCAGAAGTAAGGATTACACAGACAAAAAGAACTGAACAAAATTGCATGCTGATAGTAAAAATTTTCAATTTTATTCATATCTAGTGGCAAAGACTGCTGGGGAATCTGGTATACCTAATGAAGAAAAGTTAAGGATTTTGTCCTTTAGCTAATAGTCTGCCTCATGCACAGCTCTACTAGATTAATTCTGGACAAATATTAGCATTTGCTCAGGAGGTGATGTATCACTCTACCCTTCTGATATAGACCTATGAAAGGAATTTGTCCATTGTTTAAGGCTATGGCAAATGGAACTAGCACTTTGACCACCATGGATAGTATAAAGCTTGAAGTGTTAGAGCAGTATTCTCAACCTATTCAGGACAGAGCCCTCTTTCCATGACAAATAGTTTGTAGAATACCTTTTGTTTACCTGAAATTAAATTTGTACACAATATAAACTATTTGCACAAATAATTTCTAAGTATATCAATATAAGGCCTTAACTGTAATATAAAGTTAAAAGAAAAGAAAGGTAACATATCATAAAATATGTTATTTCTAAGTGAAAGTGCTCAGGTGCAACAACAAGAAGCCATATGAAGTCGTCATAAGTTTGTGTCTAAACTTAGAATCAGCATAAATGTGGCAACTACAAATGAAGTCAGGTACAGGTGTGTTGCATTGGCAACTCAAATACCACAAATGGCGTTGCCATTGGTGATGTGATTTTCTGAAATGTGAACAACTCTTGATAGAATTCTAACAAAGAATATTACAATATTTTCTCAACTCACAATGTAGTTGCATTCCTAGAAATTTCAGGGTATATTAGAACCATCCAAAAACACTTTGTTTTTATGTAAAATAAAATTAGGTTTTAGGTTCAAATAATTAGAAGTAGATTTTTTTTTCATCTATATGAATGTCTGGCAGGATATTTGAAAGTCCTGTGGGATGCAGAACTGTGCTGTCCCACACATTACAGGCTAACTTAAATCACTGACCCACATGCACTGTTGGTCATGCCACCAAGCATCATGGCAAGCAAAGATGCACCCACAAATATGAAAAATGCCCCAAGGTATGGGACTTTCCTGTTAAGAACTACTAAAAAGGAAGGCAAGTGTGGTTAGTGTACAGAAAGCAGATGACAGTGGTGGGAAATGAGTCAGTGGTAGGGAGAGGTAAGAGTATGTTGCTGCTGTTGTTGTTTTTTAAGTATTATGGAAAATTATCAGGAGATTTTTAGAAGGAAGCAACTTAATTTAATGTATACTTTTAAAATATCACTCAATTTTACTGTGTCTAGACTGAATTATAATGAAAAATGGAAGAATCTATAGATCAAAAGGAAGTCATTGCAAGCAGATTGGGGAAGGTGATAGTGCCTTGTACTAGGGAGATAGAGATAAATATGCGGAAATTGGTGTATTAAGAATTTATTTTTTGGGTGTGACTCAGTGGTTGAGCATCAACCTAAGATCTAGGAGATCTCAGTTTGAGTCCCTGTCAGGGCACATGTCCCAGGTTGCAGGCTCTATCCCCAGTCAGGGGTGCGCAGGAGGCAGCCGATCAATGACTCTCTCATCACTGATGTTTCAGTTCTCTCTCTCCTTCTCCTTTCCTCTCTCTGAAATCAATAAAGATATATTTTTAAAAAATAATTTATTTTTTGAGATAAAGACAAGAGAACTTACTGAAAAAGTCATATGTGGGAGTTGAGGAAAAGAGAGCCCAAGAATGGTCCACCGATTTTTTGGCAACTAGGAAAATGGTAGACATTTTTTAAGATGAAAAGCATTAATAAATGAAGAGGTTTCGGTAGGAAAAGATCCCAGTAGTTTTGTTTTGTTTTATATATATTAAAATGCCTATTAGATATGCAAGTGAAAATGTCAAGGCAGGGAGTTATACATATTGGTTTGGAGTTCAGGGAAGTGGTTAAGGGAATTGAATGAGTTAAGTCAGAGTATACAGGTGGATCAAACTCTGGCACAACCATAATATAAGCTATTAAAGGTCACTGAGAAGGAATAACAATTAAGGTAAGAAAATATGGTATTACTAAAACCAAGAGAAGAAAAAATTCTTTAAGAAAGCACATTCTTTAAGAAGGACATACAAATGGCTAAGAGACATATGAAAAAGTGCTCAACGTCACTAATCATCAGAGAGATGCAAAGTAAAACCATAATGAAGTATCACTTCACACCTGTCAGAATGGCTCCATCAACAAGTCAACGAACAAGTGCTGGCGAGGGTGTGGAGAAAAGGGCAGCCTAGTACCCTGCTGGTGGGAATGCAGACTGGTGCAGCCACTATGGGAAGCAGTATGGAGGTTCCTTAAAAGATTAAAAATTGACCTGTCATTAGGCCCCATGATCCCACTTCTAGGAATATATCCTAAGGAACCCCAAACACCAATCACAAAGAACTTATGCACTCCTATGTTCACAGCAGCACAATTCACAATAGCTAAGATTTGGAAACAGCCCTAGTGCCCATCAGGAGGTGCGTGGATAAAAAAGCTGTGGCACATTTACACCATGGAATACTATGTGGCCGTGAAGAGGAAGGACCTTTTGGCCTTTGGCGCAGCATGGAGGGAACTAGAGAGTATTATGCTAAGTGAAAAGAGCCAGTCGGAGAAGGACAAGTACCAAATGATTTCGCTTATATTTGGACTATAATAAACAAAATAAACTGACGAACAAAGTAGATCCAGTAACAGAGAAGCTTAGAACAAACTGAGGGATCTCAGAAGGAAGGTAGGGAGGAGGGTGTAGGTGAGGAGAAATTAATCAGGGAACCTGTATGTTTATGGGCATGGTCCATGGGGGAGGGCCTGGGGGTGGGATGGATGTGGGGTGGTGGGTATCAGTGGGGTTAAAAGGGGGACATCTGTAATGATCTCAACAATAAAGATAAAGAAACATTAAAAAAATAAATAAATAAAATAACAATTCAATTTCCAAAAAAAAAATTAACCTCCACTTTGATTATAGATGTCCCCTGTTTGAAATAGAAGTATATCCCTATGTCATCATAAAATAAAAATATCAGTATAAAAAATTGTAAACTCATAAAAAAAAAAAAAAAAGAAGGTACATTTTGTTGAATTATGCTGAGAGGTTGAATAAGATGAGGGTGAAGAAGTGGTCATTGGTGTTGCATAATAGAGACAATTGGTGAGTTTCATAAGAGCATTTTCAGTGTCTTGATGACAGAAATCCTACTGGATTGTGTTAAGATAATAGCAAGGAGGGTAGGGTCAGGAAGTAAAAACTATGACTAAATACAACTCATTCAAAATATTTTTATGTACAGCAGTGAAGGTAAATATGGTAGAACTAGAGTGAAGGGTAGAAAAAAAATTTTAATTGGGAGATAATTTGAAAAAGTTTTTGTGATGATAGAAATCAATCAGCAGAGAGGAAGTGATGGCTATTGAAAATGGACAAAATAGTGCTGGCCAGCAGCTCAGTCGGTTGGAGTGTCATACTGTGCACCAGAAGGATGTACGAGCTTGATTCCCGGTCAGGGAACATACCTGGGTGCAGGTTCGATTCTCAGTTGGGGCAAGTAGGGGAGGCAGCCAATCAATGTTTTTCTCTCTCATTGATGTTTCTCTCTCTCTCTTTCTCTCTCTAAACATATCCTCAGGTGTGTATTAAAAATAATAATAAGTGAAAAAGGGCAAGATATATAAATTACTGAAAAATAAGAACTTAATCAAAACCTGAATTAAGTTAGGGCTGAGAAGTAGCACAAAGCATTTTAGGCCTTTTGTGCTCTGCCCACATCCTCTGCACTTACCTCTGCAAGATGAGAGCTGATTATTGGGGAAAACCTACAGATCTCCTTAAGAGCAATTTTCCTGTACACAGGAACAAGATTGGCCCACATGGGAGGTAAACTGAAAGTACCAGAGGGGTAATGCTCCCCAAGCAGTTTCCAATCACCAACGGGTGAGGAATTGGTGGATAAACACACCAGTATTTTCCCCACTGTGTTAGGATAACACTGAGGTATGTTCTACACTATTTCCCAGAGACCCCCCAGCAGGATTAAGCTCTAGGTGCCCACCGAGGTAACTTTCTTGGACCACACGTTTCATTAACTTTCTGCACTTTGCTATCAACTTCCCTGTCAGGGTTTCCTGGGATGGCCTCCAAATAATTATTTATAACCATGTTCTTAGTTCTGTTTCTAGAATCATACAAGGCAAGTAAGACCCAAAGGGTAAAAGACCAAATCTACAGGTTTCTCACTGTTGGAGAAGGGAACTGTCAATGGAAAGGGAGAAACCTACAATGAACCCTAGGGCACTAGATAGAAAGTGGAGGTGTTTGTATGAAATCATAATTTCCAATATATACACATAGACAGCACTATAAGTAAATAGACAAATATAAAAACATTTTGATATATAAAGAAATAAATATAAGTTAGAAGACATGGGAAGAGTGACACCTCAATAGCAATGAGCTTTTCCTGATTAGTATGTTTTGTCAGTTCCGGGCTTTGGAGTTCATAGAAGGAGTTCATACAGAACTTGTTTTCTAAGTACTATTCATCACTAAATGGAACAAGTCTCCTTGAAGAAATTGATTTTCTTGTAGCAGAAAGCAAGAAAGCAAGGGAGTGTTCAAAAAAAAGATGGTGACATGTCAAAAAAATCACAGAAGTCAGCTTAACAGGGCTCCCGCAGGACAAATCTGGGATCATTCAAACATCAAAATAAGTAAGGACAATTTCAAATTATAATTAGATGAGTAGGGAACCATAAATTCATACCAATATAAGTAAATGAATAAATAAATTGAAAGTTTGATGGGGAAAAGAATGAATGAATAGCAATCTTTAAGAGGAATATTTGCATAGTTTCAAAATATCTCAACAAGTAATTATTAATTACAAAAAGGAAAAGAGTAATGCTACTCTGGAGAAGCTCAGAGTGCTTCTCAAGTGACCAAAGTAATAGCAGCAATGACAAGGCAAAGCAAAATTGCATATACCTAATAGAATACAAGGAGAGCACAGCATTCTGCTGTGCTATTTCTGCCAAATGTGCATAACTTGAATCTATGCATGAGGAAACATCAGACAAACTCGAATTGTGGGACAAAATAAGTAGCCTATAATCTTTAAAAATGTGAAGGTCATGAAAATCAAGGGGAAATGAAGTAACTATTTCATATTGAAGGGGACTAAAGATTCATGACAACTAAATACAAGATGTCATTGTGAACTACACTCCCTCTAAACCTGAGGTGTCTAATTCTCTCTATTGCTAGGTTCAGTCTCATCTTTTATATAGACTATTTTTGTCCCTTGGTAGGAGAATATAAGTAACCTTATTTTCCACTTGAAAAGTTTTCTCATCCATCTTACAATTCCTTTGCATTTGGTCAATCTTTTATTTTTTTTTACTCATTCGGTCAATGAAAGATAGGAAAATACTTAGTAAGTACCAACTATGGGCCAGGCATCATTCTAGACATAGGATAAAGATCTAGCCAAAACCCTTCTGTGAACTTCAAATCCTGGAACTGACAGGACTGATAATCTTCAGTAAAAGCTCATTTTCAAGGTCACAAGTATTACTCTTAACACGCACACATACACATGCACACACCCAAATTAGAGGGGGGAAGGTTATATAAAAAAAACACACATATAGATTGTTATTCTCTGATGCCATTTCCACTGGAATGGACAGCACAGCCTGAAAAATATATGACCAGTACCTGAGCCCATTAAATCGCTGTGACTCATCCTTAAAGCATCCCATTTGGCTTATAATGCTTGTGAATCAATTCTATTAAAAATATCATTAACACTTGCTTACATCATTTACATAATGTGAAAGGACTAAATTAAAAGAGTTGGGAACAAACAGTCTATCTCAAGGCCTGTATTTAGTGTTATTATATGCCCTACAATTTTCAGCTCTTATTGCAACATCCTCTCTGACACCAGTGAATAGGTAGGAGGAGCTGTCACCCTAAGGCCGTTTACAGCATCCTAAACTAATGCACAATGACTTGTCTCATCCATAAATGTAGTCATTTATAAGCAACATACCCATACTTCTGAATGACTTTCAGACATACACATCCTGCCCCAGATGGAATTGCTCCTGAAGAACCATGAAAGGGCAATTTTAATCCAGGTTCATGCATTGGGTTCCAAACTTCTCAAGAAAATTCTACAATCTGTGTCTTGCCTAAAGCTGATTTTATTTTGTGCATTAAATGTTTTAATTAAAAATTAGTTTTAGTTTTAGTTTCATTTTAAAACCACATAGGTGTTTAAAATACAAGATCTGGACAATCTTGTTGCCTATCTAAGTTACACAGTTATTTCACCAAGACTTTCCTTCTATCTGATGCACACTGCTCTACTTAGACCATATCTTTCAAGTGGGATGTCCCCAGTTTTACATAGTTAACCAAATAGCCATCTTTGCAACTCTGTTTATTTGTATATATTAAATTCCTGGCCCCCATAGCTTAATCTACTTTAAAACCCAATCACTCAAACTTAATACTTCCCTGTTCACTCTTCTGCAATAAATCATATGCAAAACAGACTAGAGAATGTTCTAGTCCCTAATCAAATGAGCTAGGAAATGATAGACACCCTGTTCTTTACTAAGTTCTTGGCATTTCCAAAATATTGTACAGTCCTCTCCTGGTAATACTTCATATATTTATGCAATTATTCCTACATATGATGAAAAAAATATATATTGTTAGGAACCAATAGCACCAAAAGAGAAACTTTTAAAAAGCTGATGAAGGGTCTAAGTTAAGCTTTGATACCCTGGAAATCTAGAGATTAGTATGTATGCCCAACAAAAATAATCCGTCTTATTTAAATCAAATTATCTTATTTTACTAACAATCAAAAGTAACTGGTGAGACTCTTCTCCATAAAGAAAAATTGTATGCACTTAAAGATGCCAGTTAGGAGCTGCTGCAGATGACCATAATCCAAGCAGGGAGCTAAATTGAGGACGGGGTACAGATTTTATAAACCTTCAAGTAACTCTGGTTCAGCACACTTAATGTATACCTACCTTCCAGAGGTCCCTACTGACAGACTGGTGAGCTCTTTCTGCTTTGAGAGATCATGACTCCAATTTTGTTGCCTTTTTAGCTCCATGACACTGCCAAAGTCCCATACTGCTTTTCAGAGATGCTCTGGTTTCTTAAACTCTTGCTCTACTGAGTTTAAAGTCTCCACCAAAAAACCCTCAAGAGAAAATCTGAAAAATTTAGAGTTATTTTTCTGTAACTTCGTTCTCTCCAGAATCTTGGTCCCTCAAGTCCTGGCAGCCTTCATAACCCTGTACTTCAATTTTTATCTCTCTCACACTATGAAATTATTAGAAGTTCTTCTGGGTTCTCTGAATCTTAGCTGCAACCCTCTGTAGGAGCCTTGGTTTTTCTCCACAGGCCAAAAATTGATAAATATCCCTTGGAGGAAAGCAGCTCATAAAATATCAGCTCATCTCTTAGTAATTACCTTCTTTCCTAGTAACTTGGCCCCTCAGTTGTTCAAATTCTTCAAACAGATCATTTTTATATCTTGTCCAACTTTTCTGTTATTCTCAGGAGGAGTGCTGGTCTGCCATAAGCTAATACATCATGCATTTTGGGATTTCCTTTGATGAGCTTTTTATCTGAACATTCACCAGAGTTTAAAAGAGTGCAATTTAAATGCAAGTTTGTAGAGGAAATTTGTAACTCCTACTCCCATGTCTCTGTGGCATCTTATTATCTCATGTGATATGATTTGAATAATGTGGAAAGGGGTACCTTACAGTCTCATGTATCTGTTACTTAGGACCCAGCTACAAGAAAGATGTTCCAGGCATTGTCTCTGTTAACATACAAATATCTCTAGAAGAAGATTGGAAGTCACTAACACTGATGATGATGGAGATCAGACTTTTACAAGGGGAGGAAATAGAGGAAAAATATGAGTCTGAGTCCTGCTAATGAGAGAAGAACAAGGCCAGATTCAAGCTACAGGGTACCCAGGAAAATGGGGAGAAAGCACAGTGTAAGAAAAATACCGTGAAAAGATCAAGCTTTCCTACATCACATTTTCCCCCAGGGCTGGTTCTAATCTGTGCTGCACCAAGTTTCATGTCCACCAAGGCTAGGCACTCCTCCAGGGGCTGAGATGGAGCAACACTGCCTGCCTGCCTGCTTTGTAGAGGTTGTGTAGTCCAACTAGGCCTGAGTTAGTCACTACCATTCTATTTTTCTGCTCAGTAGAGAAATGTTTTCATTGAACTCATGATAGAGCCTTGTGCTTGCACAGAAAAAAAGGTAACAAATATGATAGAAATGAGACTTTTGATTGTTAAGTGCTTGTGCTATAGGCAACATATGCTAAATTAAACAATTTCTTTATACCCAAACCTTGGACTTAGGTTTAGCTTAGACTAAAGCAAGCTCTGTTACTCATTATGAAACGAGCGTGTTTCCTGTTACCCAGGAAGTGGGAGCTGGTCTGAATTAGGATGCTTCATACAGAGACAGAAAAACCACAAATCAGTGCATGTGATTAATGTTTGACATTCTACTAGCATGCTGAAGCAGCTTCCAGCTCCACTGGGATACAGCTCTGACACCTGCTATTCAATAAGGTCTATGTGAGATAGATGAAGACATGAGAGGAAAGTCACAGGGCAAAACTGCTGCAAATTGTGGGGTTGTTTTTTCCCCCAAAACCAAATGAAAATGGTTGCAACCTCTGCCAGCCTTGGGCCCTCATGGCCAAACTGGCCAAAAACCAAGAGCTAGCACCTATGTCTCAAATTCACAGATGTAAGAAAATGAAAAAAAATACTCCTACCAGCAATCCAGCAATGACTGATTTCAAATTGGAGAGGTGAGAGCAAATAATCTTTATTAATCTCCCACCACATACCTGCTCGTCTCAGGGCTTATTTACATTATAACATTTAACTTTCACTTTATTCTTATGATAGTCAGAGTAACATTTTTAAAAAGAGATATTTGAGGCTCTGAAAAATTAGATCACTTATCCAAGATAATCCCAGAATGAGTGGTAGACCTGGGATTTAAACCTGGGTAGTTCTGATTTCAAAGCTCACATGCTTTCTATTTACTCTATCATGCCAAAATATCTACTTGTATCCTCCTGTCTTATGAAGACCATACGACTGTGATAGGCCAAATTCAGTGCCTTTTAAAATCACATGGAGGCATGTGTTCCTTCTATTTCACTCAGAGACAGCTCAAGACATAAATTAAGGGCTAAGCATGTACTTGCCAGCGCCCTGATAATATCATCCTGGCACAAACTGACATACTGGTGGGCCTCCTCAATTCAAGTTCTGTCAAATCCAATCACTTAATTAAAGCCCTGGGTATGATGGGAATTTCAATAGCAGGGCACTCTAGGAGCATTCTATAATCTAAAGCAAATACAGAAATAAAACTACCAGAGAGAACCTATCAAAGCCATAATACATCTATTACCACAGCTGTTCCTCCCCAGACACTAGGCTCCCTCCTGAGCCTATTATTAAGTGCAAATGACCAGGCTCAGTGACTGTTATTTTTAAAAACATTACTTATCTAGTATTGTGTTCTGAAACTTGTTGACTTATTTTAATTTGCATAATTATAGTAATTTTCTCCCATGTCAATGCCATAGGATTATATTAGGATTTATTTAAAGAAATACAGGGGTTCAAAAGCAAGCTGTTGTTATATCATTTTTGACCCTTTCAAGCAGTCGAGATGCAGTGATGATGGAAAAATACATTTTGCTCAGTGCACTCTCCACTCATGATTGGAAGAGCTGGAACAGGTATGAGAGACCAAGAAAAAGAGTAACGTAAGGGGTTAGGATAGTAGAAGAATGTAGAAGCAAAGGCAAGGAGAGCTTGTTCTTTGAAGAACTTCTTTAGATTGCACTTCAGTCTTTATTATAACATTTGCTTTTTTAGCAACTCAGGGAATGTGGTCATATCATCCTTCCTTTACAGATAATGTACTTCTGAATAATCATTCACCAAGTTTGCCTTAGACCCAGGTCTAAAATCTAGATCTCTCAATTCTTAGTCTGATCATGTTCTCCATGAAATAAGAAGTTTGTCCAGAATGTTTGCTCAGTGAAATAGAGACTTCCAGGCTATTAATTGTCTGTCTTTAGGCTGTGCAATAAATCAGAAAACTTTCTGTTGTGTGGTCAATTTATTTTATGTTTTAAGGAAAATTGTCTATATTTCAGTACCATATATCATTGATGCTTAAATTCCACTTCCCCAGTTATTTCCACAGGCAACCTAGGTCCCTTTGGTGCCTCTTAAAACCAGAAAGAACACAGACTTCTGGTTGAATCAAGAAAGTAGGATTCTGGACTTGACTTCTGCCCATCAATCCCATGTCCAAAGTTGCCCAAGAAAAGTACAGACGGGTTGGCATAAAATCCAAGACACCCACCCCTAACTCCAAAGGGTAGCTGCCAAGATAGAAACGTGTGGCCCTAGAATGAGCATATTGCCACTGTCTTCCTATTTCTCTCCCTCCTTTTCAAAGTTCTGTGGCATTCCAGACAGAAATAGGGGGATCAAGACAGTTGGAACAATCAAGAAGGACATGTGAAAAGAAGGGGCAGCATGAGGACACAAATGAAGCTTACCAGACTTGTGGATCAGGAGAAAACCCTTGGCATGGTCCATTATTGGAGCCTCTGGACTGTATTTCCAACTCCCTTCTAAACTCACCCACTGGATTATTCCATATCCCTTCATGTGCCACAGGGTCCATATAAAATGTATCTTCCTCACCTCCTAAACTTGTTCCTTTCTAAAAATCTAAACTCCCACTCAGGTCAGACACTATAGAATTATCTCTGAATCCCCCCCCTTTCCTCATCCTAACAGCAATTGGAATGTACCATAGTTACCCTGGGCTTGGGGCTCAAACGTCTGCATTTGAATGCCCACGGTCTGACACCTCAGGGCTTTTCCTCACTACCTGTCTTCAGACACTCTAAGCCTTTCTCCCTTTCCTTGTCTGTTCATCGGAGATAATATGTACCATAGGTCACCAGGACCAGATGAGATAATGTGCTAGAAAAAGCTATATTAATTCTTAAATGGGCCCTTCTTTTTCATTTCCGATGTCTTAACACATTATAACTTACCTGGACAGTTCTAATATTTTCTAGTTTGGGGGTTTCCAATACATTGGTCCAATGTTTTTTTCCAGTATCATCTCTCACTACTATAATTTGTATATATGTCCCAGTCAAAGCACATGTGCTGGCATCAGAACACCTCTCTGTTTTCTACTTCTCTGTACTTGTTCTTAGTATCTCCTTTCCAAGGCATGCTCTACTTTCCCTTCTCCTCTTGGCCCATCCCCAAATTCTCCATTTCTACAAAGCCTTTGATTCTCTAAAGTGTATCTGATTAGTGTCACATTCTGAGTTCATCCCACTCCAAGAAGTTTGTTAGTACTTTCCTTGTAACACAATGTAATTCCTGCATGCTAATCATTTGTCTACAGTGAAACTTAGAATTTATGTTCTACTTTCCAATTTATAACTTCTTAAAAATCAAGATCTTACTTATCTTTATATGCCCATGGTCTGACATAATGACTTAAAAACACTTTAATTTTTTTAATGAGTTGTTTTTAATGAATTCTTAGTTTGAGTTGGAAATACATCCTTTAACGCCTCCCACAGTAACATACTACCAAATCAAATTGTAAGTACTCATAGAGAAAACTACACAGCCAATCCTGAGATGACTGGAGATTTCTTAAGGCGTCACGAAACCAGAACTGAAAATTATTGATCTGAACCAAGGTGACTTTAAAATAAGCTATTTTCAGAGTTGCAACAATAATAGCATTGACTTTATGTTATTTTCAATATGCACATATGAGATAGAGATTACATATGTATCAGTAGTAAGAGGCTGAGGCTCAATAGGGATGAATAATTTGCCTAAGGTAAGCACAGGTAGAAGTGGTTAAATCAAGACTCAAGCCAAGCATTTTTGTCTTCACAGGCTATGCTCTTCTCACTCTATTGCACCAACTGTCAGAGTTTTATCAGCTCTGCTTATGAAAACTTCAGGTTCTTCCAGGGTTTGGGAATAAGCAAAGAAAAATTGAAATATAATATTTCCTGAACAATGACATTATAATCCAGGGCTTGTCAAACTTTTGCTGTGAAGGACCAGACAGTACATATTTTAGACTTTGTGGGCTATGTGGTCTACTCAGATCTGCCCTTACAGCATGAAAGCAGCCATAGAAAATATGTGATGGAATAAGCATGGCTATGATCCAATGACACTCTGGAAACTTTATAAAAATAAGGCAGCGGGCCCAGTTAGGCCCTCAAGCCATAGCTGTGACCCCTGTTAAGATCCCCAATGAAAGATCATCTACTATCATTGCAAAGAGGCAGGCAACATGCTAGTATAAAAATAATTACTTAATCATTCCTATTATACTTGTATTAGATATTTAGGGCACAATGTTGTACAAAATATGGAAATTGACAAAATTATACATAATTACAACTCCAAAACACATATTGTCCCCTCAACAGAAATTGAGATAATCTACTAAAACTCATTTTAAAAATCTAAAAGTGTAAGGCAGTTTCCCTGCAGTTGCTTGAATACAGAATATGTAATTAATAGATTTTAACTCCAGAAAATAAATGAAGCCAGTGCCTGTGACCTTTGGTTTCCACATTCTCACTCTTGAAATAAGTAGATGTGTTCTAGAGAGTGTGCACGTATAGCACCTCAGAATGGACATGACTCAATAATGAGCTGATCTTTCATGAGAAAAGGGCTTGTGTTAGTGAACAAGAAATAAGATGACAGAAATGATAGCACATAACTATAAATTTGTTCTTAATAGAGATGAGTTTTGTTTTCATATAAACTAGTGGAAATATTTGACCAAATATGGCAGACAATACATTTATATATAAAATCTTCAATTCCCCTTTTAAACTCTGTGAAATCATTCAGTGAGGGCTTCAGTTTGGCCATACACATTGTGGAGAGCTCACACAATGTGAGGTTTTGAGTGAAAAAAAGAGTAGTATGCACTTCTTTGCTGCTCCTCTAGAAAGCCTGACCTAACCTCTGCAACAGCAGCTGTCTCCTTTAAATCTTCTCTGTGTTCACAGTTCAGAGTATTCATTCGCTCCTAAGTATTGTCTGGTGGTTGCCCATATTTTCAAATACGTGTCTTATTTTTATTTCATTTTATTTTGGTATAATTGGCATACAACATTATATGTGTCTTATTTCTAGAATAAAATTGTAACATTTGGAATGGGATACATGTGAGTCTGAACCTCAGTTTCATTTTTTATTAGCTTTCTGATTGTTGTAAAACTCCTTATCTTCTCTGAATCAGTTTCAAGTAATAATAGCATCTATTTCATGGGTGCGTTGTTGGCTCACATTTAGAAACCTGCATAGCCATCATCATCACCAACACCATCATCAGTATTTTCATGTCTTCTCTATGAAGTTTTATTTCATTTCCCTACAGAATTCACTGTTTACCATCTCACAGAACTTTGAAATTCCTTATTATTTTTACACTACATTTTAATTATTTGTTTGCAGGACTGCTTCTCCTACTAGATTAAGGTTCCCTGAGTTCCACCCAAGTAAAGCTTTCAAATAGATATTAATTAAATACTTTTCTAACTACCGAGTAAATTACTTTTGGCTTACCTTTGTAGACTTTCAGACACAGTTCAGAGTAGCATGAATAAAGAAGACAAGCATGGATTTAGTGCATCTTTCTATGCTGATGTATAAATATTTTGTCTGGAACTCTCTCTCTATTATGAGCCAAAGCTTGAGTTTAAGTTTGGGATTCATTAAAGTTCTGTCAAAACACACAAAATAAGTAACAAAGTTAAAAAAAGAAAAGAAAAAACGTCCTTGTAAAAAGAGATTCAAAACATGTGAAAGGATTTATAATAAATTTCTGGCACCCGCCTCACGTTTTGGGAACCCTGAGATGAGGAGAGGTCTGTTTTGCCTGTTGATTCCTTGTGATCATGGATAGAAATCAGATAAAAACAAAAAATGTGGAAAAGAACTACTGGCACAATTTTTCAGTTCCCAGCCCAATCCAGCCCCTATAGCTGGGCAAAGGAGACCACCCTTATAAAAGCAAGTTATTTTATTTTCCTAATTGAGCTTCTATCACTCATTTTCCCAGGCACCTGCCTCATCAGTCTCGTGCAGAGTTCAATCCTTAGCATCTTCTCAGCATACATGCTTCTCCACATTTCCTCCTCGCCCACCATGCTGTACAAGTTGAGGCACTCGACACTTAATCCCCATAAAAGCCTTCTTTAGTCTTATCTACCCTGACCCTCCTTTTAATCCTTGATGTGTAGCACTGCATAATTGCTCACCCACAGACAATTATCTACATGACACTATCTGATCAAGAACTTCAGTGACTTTTTGCTATATTTTTTAAGTAAGATGGGACCACTGTAAAAGCAATCCCAAAACTTCAGGTTGCTTAACATAAGAGAAGTCTAGTTCCTGCAACTATCTAATCTAATGTGGACATTCCTTTCAAGTCTCCCCCACCCTCTAGGTGGCTTTCCATCAAGTGGGACTTGGGAATCTACGCTCTTTCTATCTTTAGCCTTGACCTTCTAAACCTTCAGAGTCTTCTCCATCATACAAATTAAAGGAAAAAGAGAATGTAGAAGGTTGTGTCAGAGGTTTATATGGGGCAGAATTGGCAGTGGTACACATTAACTTTACCCATATTTCATTGGCTGAAACTCAGTCATATGGCTCCATTTACCTGCAAAGAAGACTGGGAAATGTAGTCTAGCTGTGTGCTTAGAAAGAAGGTACACAAGTCAAGGATGAACACATAACAATCTCAGCCATCCAGATGAAGTGTAAGCAGCATAACTGGACATGAAGGACTCTCCTTTTGATTAATAGCATCTTAAATGAGAGAATACAAAATAGCTTACAAATTTCTTCCTCATATACTACCTTTTCTCATCTTCACAATGGATCTGATATATTTACATTTTTACCCTCATTTTACAAAGTTACTAAATTTCAGTGAGTTAATTTAATTAGTCAAGGTTATTCAACTGGAGAGTATACAACAGAGTCAGAAATAAGTCAGGACTTTCGATCTTTATTGTAATGATGTTTCTACTATACTGGAACTCAACTTACTTATGTAGGCCCACTTTACCTATAGATCATTATCTCAGGCAACAAAAAGTCAGGTGAAAATACAGATAAAACTCCCACTGTGTGTAGGTACAGGCACTGTCCTAGGTGCTGAGGAAACAAGCAAGACACAGTTGTGCCCTTCTGGACTTTACAATCTATAAAGTATAAAGTTCCCCATCATTTTTTACCCTTGATCTTCATAGCATGATATTCTTAACTCTCTCTTAGCTTATATATTCTTAGTTATTCACCTACCAATATCCACTCATCTATCCTTTATCTTCAAAGTCTAGGTTGAGTATCAGCCTTATTTCTCCCTGAAGACTTACTTGCTACACCAATGCCTACTATCTTTTTTCTCTGACCAAAGTCTAGAATCTGTTCCTTACAGGAAAACATGTGATTACATGCTGCCTGGTATTGTTTGCTAATTTTTCATACATTATTTCATACATCCCTGAACCTCATGAGCTCAACCTACCTCAAGAGAATTGTCTTTATGTACTCATGTCCTTGGATTGTTATTGAATATAGAAAACAGTCATATGAAGACCACTTGCATATTTGTTATAAAGCCACAGAAGAAAAGATTATGTTGTTCAATGTTCTTTTGATAAGGTCAGTTGTAATAAATTCTTATGAGAATGTATTATCTGAGAAAATGTCACTTTTCTTTAAAAACCAGAACACTTCCTTCCAAAGGATAAGAAGAATTATCTAATTACATTTTACATTTTGCTCTGATTTCTTCAGATTCTGAGCAGTAATCCCTCCTATTTAGCATGCTTGCTCTTTCTTTCTCAGGGCTGTGATTTTTTTGAAACAACTCAGTGACATATATATTAACATCTCTCAATTTACATGTTGGTTAGGTTCCTGGAAAGTGGCAACTAATTTAAAAACACTTAAATCAAACTGAAATTTTGCATAAAAATAAAAGGAGATATACTCTGGTAGGTTAAAAAAGGGTGGGGGGCAATTATGTCTCTTTTTTCCCTCCATATTACATCAATATAAACTGTAAATATTTTATGTAAATATATGAACATTAAAATGTTTATTCATGAACAGAAATATAGTCCCTGAAAATGTCCAATACATCTAGAATAGACATAAGGTTTGCAATCATTAGGAATTCTTGAATACAAAGTGTTGTACACCAAGGTGAAGCATGAAGCCAATAATGCTTATTCATTTATTTTTTAAATGTATCTGAGAGTCTAGATTTTTATCCCATTGGTATCAACCTTAAATTTCTTTTTATCTGTGTCTCCTGGCTCCCATTGCACTATTCAGTCATGATTTTACTTGAGTTGGGGCACAAGAGTCTTTAAGGCATAATCCCAGAGTACTTGAAGGGTACATATAGTAAGTAAAAAGGATTTTGTGGATGCTGGTCCAAAAAATTACTGCATTACGATGATAGAAATGTCACATGCTGTTGGTCTGCCCACCAAGCAGTGCCCTCAAACCACACTGTCAATGTGAGAACCCCTTCACACATTCAAAATTTGGCTGATGGTTTAAACCTACCATTCTAAAGTTAGTACATATATCTGTTAAATGCTGTTAATTTCTTTATCACTTTATTCCCATAACATGCAAATTAATCACATAAAAATGTACAAATTGACAAATAGGTTTGAAAACATGCAAAAATAATTTCAAATTAAATCCAATCCTCAACTTCTCTAAGCCCTAATTTTCTCAGTTATAAAAAGTCCTAATATATCTCTTCCATGGTAAAGAGAATTACATGAATATAGAGTGATTAGCAAATGTCTAACATAGTATGTATTCATTGATAACCATTATTATTAGCTATTAGTGAAAAGTGACATATGTCAATAAATAAAAATGTTCACTTGTGTCCACGCTGTCCCTAGTTCTTCAAGCCACTTTGATATATAAATTAAAAAATGCTGCTATTGGCCCATGGAGGTTAAGAGTCAGCATCAAGATTGTTCTAACCCTATTTCTACCAAATCCCAGTACTAAGTTCTCATTCTGGAAATCTCAAGCACCAGTTAACATTCAGAGACACATGCGTTCGTCTTGCAGGAATAATAATATAATTTTCCTGAGCTCAAAAGCAATGTCTCTTTCTACCCATCCTTATACACCTCAGCCTTTCTAAGTTCATTAGTGTCCAATAACAGTTACGACTTGGCTTCCCATCCATTACAGGAACCTCTTATCCAGGCACAGACCAATCGTCAAGCAGCAGGAGGAAAACAGTTCTATACTCTTTTCTGATTTGCAGCTGCAGCTATGAAAGATCACCTCAAGTCACCCACCATTCACGCTGTTGTTTGGGTATCCTTGGTTATCCTGCACCTAGACAATACTGTCTACAGACACTCTTACACAGATGCTGCCTGCCAATATAGCGAGGAGGGGCAGCCACTGATACATTTAAATGGATAGGTATTACAGAGGCCAAAAGAATGCAAATAGCATTTTAAAAGCCAGGGCCTCAGGGGAAACCTTTCAATATTTCTTAAAAGACCTGGGTGATTAGCAGGGATAACTTTTAACAATCTGCAAGTAAATTTGCAACAAATCTCTAAATGATTCTGAGTCTAACTTTAGCTCTTCTTTTTAGCTCTCAGAATCCTAAACAGATTCAAAACTATCTCCAAAAGGACTGCCAGTTACATTTACACACACACACACACACACACACAGGGGTGGGCTCCAGCCAGTGAGTTCTTGCTTACAAAGAACCAATTGTTAACTATTCAGTAATTTGTAAACTAGTTGATAAACTGTTGGTAACTTCTGGTAGCTGAAATTGGCCGTGGTGGAAATATTTACACCACAGAAATCAGCAAATACTATAAATCAAGCCTTTTCTTTTTTTCCAGACAGCTGGTTTACCAGCACATGGTGGCATATATACTGCTATTTATGGAATTATAAGAAGTATTCAGAACTCTGCCTGGGGCCATCTATAGCAAAGCAATAGAGTAAATCATTTCCAAAACAGGGGTCAGATATCTGAGAGAATGATTAGGTATCGAAAAAGTAAACATTTTAAAGGCAGAATTGGGGAAGCTGAACCCTAAATATTGCTCAGACATTTGTATAATTTTGAATGTTGCCAAGGGTGGTGACTCTTCTATTTAGGCTCTAGAAGGCTCATAATGATGTAAAAGTGACTAAATTGTATTAGGTAAAACAAATGTAGATAGTCAACTGGGTAAATAAGGGCCCAAAATGCTTTCTAATAGTGATTTCATAAACCAATTAATTGCCATATCTCTAAATACGCAGACATGGAAGGGATGTTCTAAATGAATGACTCACCAGAGCTCCTTAGCCCTCTCTCTTCCCGGATCTATACATCAAAATCCACTCCTTATGAGGAGGACGGTGATAGAGAGATTGGAACACACCTAAAGGCACTAAACTTCTCCAGATCATCAAGAGGAGGCAGATAGAAAGAATAACAGGGGATTGGAATGGTAGAACTCAGTTTCAAAGTGCTAAGATTAATCATCATTTTACTGTTATGAAAGCTACATATTTAACTTTCTCACACTTTTTTTCAGGAAGCAATTTCTTGCGATTTTTGTCCAAATCGTAGACATTATATCATAAATAAATACTATACACATACATTGGTTGAAATGTTGATTGCTACAGTATAAATGATGTCATAACACATGCAATCAACATCCTGAGACTAATTCAGATTCGTAAATGGAAGAACACAAACAAGTTTTGAGCATTAAGCTAATCACCATCAAAAATTTTTGAGCACCAAGTATATGTGTAGTAGTGCTTTCAGAAATGCAGGCAAATATAAGTTGAAAATGTGCCCCATCTTAAAAAGCCAAGAAATCAATATCTTAGTTTATGTATACCTTTCATAGAAAAGGTGTAGATAAGCTGATGCTTCTGGAATTTGATTTTTTTCCTACTAAATTTACTTTTAAGGACTACTGTTAAAATGTTCATTCCCAGTAATAAGACAGCCATCCACAACTTTGTTCTTTTATTATGGACAACATAACTCTTGTAAACTTATGTTATTTTTAAATTTTTTTTCTGAACAATAGGAAGTCTATAGATGTATTGGTGACATATCTAGAAAATTATACAGTCGCACAGTAATTTTATCTCTCACTTTTTCTTACATTCCTGTTTGTTTTGTTATTGTTTCTCATTTTCTTTTGCATTTGCCAATTTTTAAGCTTTTTATATTTTGTTTATTGATTTTTTTCAATTTTTAAAGAGAGAGGAAGGGAAAGGGCTAGAGAGACAGAAACATTGATGAGAAAGAAATATCACCAATAGGCGCCTCTCGATGCCGCCCACTGGGGATGGAGCCTAAAACCCAGGCATATGCCCTGACGGGGAATCAAACTGCAACCTCTTGGTTCCTGGGTCAACTCTCAACCACTGAGCCACACAGGCTGGCTTTTATGTTTTATGTTAAAACATTTCTACAAATACTTTGATACTTCTTCAATAATACAAAATATAAACAAGTACATAAAGCATTTGCTATGTGGTTTTTTTCTCCCATCTTTGACAATCAACAATATAAAAAACAGTTTTTAATATTCACTAGCCATTTTTATTTCTTCATTTATGATTTTATTGTTCTTATTTCTTCATTTATGATTTTATTGTTCATGTCCTCTGCCTGATATTTTCTATGTGGTTGTATGTTTGTTTGTTTGCTTGTTGGTTTAACTGAGAAATAACTCAGTTTATTAAGAATAATAATTTATCTTATGATATAAATATCTTTTCCAGTTTTCTTGTTGCCTTTTTAATTTTTAAGAGATTTTTGCTATAGAGAAGTCTCGTAGAGTCAACTTTTTCTCTTTTAGTTATGGTTTCTTTTGTGTGTGTGTGTGTGTCATGTTAAAAAGCCCTTTGATAGTCCAGCATCACATAGGTGTTTACACAGTCACTTTAAATTAATATTATTCTTCCTCTTATTCTTCTGAAGTTTATTTTAAAGAACTTTTAAAATATTTTACCAAATATTTTAGTACTTGTTAACCAACTGTTTCATTTCTTGCTACTGATTTGATGCAACTTGCTTATTATATATTAAGCCTCTTTCTTGGCTTTTCAAATCCATTCCTTTACATTTTTAAAATCTATTTTGGAGTTAGTGCAGCTGATGCTGTTGCAATAATCTGGTTATTATTTAACAGGAAAGGAGTAAAGAGGAGACCAGGTAATATAGGCATGCGGTTGTACAGCTTTGCCAAAAAGCTTCATTTAACACTCTCCAAGTCTGTTCCCCACTGATCTCTGGGGGAAGGGATTGGACCAAGACAGTTTGGACTCATACCCAGTGAGGTCTGAGTGATTGGGAAGGTTTTGCCCATCAGTCACACCTGGGAACAAATTAGTGGCCAGAATAGGCGTGGCCACAGCAAGAGTGTGAAATCTGAGTATTTAAACTTCTGGACAAAGGAGCAGGACTTCTTCTCTATTCTCTGGCCTGCTTGTCTGCCCTCGGGTGACTCCTATTGCAGGGCACACTCCCCTGTGCCCACAGGGCTCATAGTCACATGCGACTCTATACAATGGACTAATGGACTCTAATTAGCTTGGATGCTGAACTGCACCCTGTGGTGACATGGAACAAAGCTCTGAACACTGGCCTTACTTTTGGCTCAGCTGGACCCCCAGCTGCACCTCTTTCAGGGCTGGGTTAAGGGGCATGGGACTTTGGAACCTGAGGAATGTAACTCCAGAAAATAAAGCCATTTACCACTTCTCACTCTCCCATGAAGGTTTCTGAAGATTCTTAAGAACCTCACTCCCATGAGCAACAGAGAAATTTGACTCTCCGGTAACACAACTCTACTACAATTACTTTGGCTTTAAAATTGACCTCAGTATCTGGCAGTATAAGCACTCCCTTCTCGTTCTTCTTTAACATATCTTTTCAAATATATTTGAGAATTATTGTTAAGCCCTCTCCCATACGCACACATACCACAATACCATATTTAGAATTAGATTAAATTTATGAATAAATTAGAGAGCTAGATTATATAAATGCTTCTTAGCCTGTTAGAAATAAAAATTTACCATCTCTATGGCTTCTTCCCCTAATTAGTGAAATAACAGCATATTTAGTTTGACTTGACCTGTTAAAGAACTTTCAGTTCAACCAAAATTAGATTGTCATTGTCAAGGACCATGGTAGAAGCTGGGAGCTGAAACTTAGAAAAATCTTATGATATAGTATAAATTCTGTATTTCAAGGGAAATAATAAAAATGTTAATGGGGGGAAAAAAACACATCTTTACAGCCTGTAGCCTACAGTAACTAGCATGGATCTTTTCTTGCTATATCCCTCCTTCTTTCTCAGACATTTGGCTTGTCAATATTCTGTATTTAAGGTGTTCACTGAGCTAATGCGTAGTTTCTCATTTGAAAATATAATCATTGATCTTGCTCCCCAGAATCATAAGAAAACTATTCTAATTTCTGAACTAAGATAAACGTGTTATTCAAGGCTAAATAATTCAGATTTTACTAATTGTATTGAACTTTTGTGTGCAAATGTGTTTACATAATTACATATTAAGAAATCATAAAATGTTAATATATTATTTCATAGTACAATCAAATACAAAACGTGGTTTGGTCTATTAGAAACTGTGAGTGAGTGTTTGTGTGTGTGTGTGTGTGTGTGTGTGTATCCATGTTTTAATATTTTATCTGCAAAAATACTAAATTCTGTCTCTAGGCCTCAGAGGTTGTCTCAGTCCGGGCCTTCTGCTGCAATAATCCAGCACAAACTATGACCATAGCTGGTGTGTGATGAATGACACATGGCAAAAATTAAACAGCAAAACATATCTACTAAAATCTAGAGTATAAGTGTAATTCAAAGCAGATTTTATATTCACTTAAACACCATGAAATGTTAAAGTTGGAAAAGATCAAGTGCATCATTAATTACAAATGATTCATTTCACAGACAAGGAAACAGAGGCTTTGAGGCCACAAGGCTATATGAATTTGCCAATTCAGCTATCTGAGACTCAGTTTCTCTCTGTAAGGAGACTGTATAAAAGTGGGTCAATTTTAAAAGATCACTATTCTGTTATATCCCATAGAAAATATAAGCTTTGACATTACAATGAAAGAACTGCTCTCTCAACAGAATCCTAAGAGTGACAGGGAAACTGAGTCTCAAATTCAAGTAAGAAGAGTCTGCACAGAGAGCCACAAGCAAAATATCCAGAATTGAGGATGAAGAACCCAAGATGGATCCTGGTAAGCAAGAGTAGTTGTAGCAGACAGAGAAAAAGTCATTTATCCCTGGCTTTTATGCTCCAGGTTTGGGTGGTGTGGGGTAGGTCAAGTCATTTAAAAAGCCAGGCAGAATGGGAACAGAATGGAGAGGGCTAGAGAATTTGAATGTTTATGTTTTAACAAGAACCTGAGTAATACATTCTCATTTCTGAAAATTTCAAACAAATCAAAAATATAAAAAGTAAGAAAAATGCAAGTGTCATTTTATTTCTCCCCCCATACACACCCGTGTTCCCATCTTACTCTCCTTCCCTTAGGCAATCAATTTTGACAGTTTAAATACCTCATTTAACACCTTTTTTCAAGTCATTTCCCTAATGTAAGGACAAATATGCAAATGTATGCTTTTTAACATAAAGGCAACCGTATTATATGGACAGCTCTTCATCTTTCCACTTTCATTTAACAATATATAATTGGTATATTTTCAAGTCAGTTCATGAAGATGTAGCTGAGTCTTTTTAATGACTGAATAATATTTATCATATATAAAAGTCACTGTTTCTTTTAAGCATTGCCATACTAACAGAAACTTATGGAACTTCCATTTTATGAGCTTAAAAATACTGCTTCAATTATCACCCTTTTACGTGCATATTTTTGCATAAGTATGAATTTCCTATAGGTTAGATACCTGGTAGAACTGCTGCCTACATACATATGTTTTCATAGACAAATTTCTCTCAGAAAAGACCATGTTTCTAATGCCAGCACAGTGTATAAGATGTGGTTCCTCACATATAATAAATCCTGGATATTATCAATATCTTTAACATTTATCAATCTTAAAGACAAAGATTGGTGTCACATTTTTTATTTAAAATTTTAACTCCCTGCCCGGCCAGGCATGGCTTAGCGGTTGAACGTTGACCTAGGATCCAGGCGATCGGGGTTTGATTCCTGCTCAGGGCACATGCCCGGGTGGCGGGTTTGATCCCCAGTGGGGGGCGTGCAGGAGGCAGCCGATCAATGATTCTATCATCATTGATGTTTCTATCTCTCTCTCCCTCTCCCTTCCTCTCTCTGAAGTCAATAAAGATATATTTTAAAGAAATAATATAAAATAAAATAATAAAATAAAATAAAATTTTAACTCCCTGATAACTAATGGTTTATTTATTCCTTTCGTTTGTTCTATAAATTACTAATTTATATATTATATTTATTTTCTTATTTGGGTTTTAATCTTTTTTTATTGATTAGTAGAAAAAGATTAAACTATTTTGACAACTAATTCCTGGATTTTTCAGATGGACTCTTCCATTGTCTGAAAAGTGTCTGTTAGTTATGTTTTCCCAATGTTAACACCTCTAATACTTTTTCTTACCTTATTTCATAGGAATTTAATTTTGAAAGTTAGCAATGTCATTGGACATAGTCCTTTGTTGCTAACTGCAATGGATATATTTTTAATATTTCATCATTGGTGATAATGATTGCTCTAGAGTTTGCAGATCCTCATTGTGACAGATTTTCTGTTCATACCTACACAGTCCTAGCTCCCTTTGATGTTCTCTCCATACTATAGGGCTGGAAACCTGAAAACATTTTCTAAAATCTTTTGCCCACAGGTTTATGGTTTTGATTCCACCACTGGGAAGCGCTTGTGTGAGGTTTGGAAGGCAGGAAGGAAGCCAAAGCCATGATTTCTCCTCCAGCAGCAACCATAGGCAGATTCTAGAGCTCCAGCAGACAGAAGACTTTGCAGCAACCTCTGGCATTCCCTCTAGAGTCAATCAGCTCAGTGCAGCAGCCAGATGTCACCAGCAACGGTGGTTTCCTGCAGTTCCCAACCAGAATGTTAGAAGCAACTTCCTAATTTCCTAAAAGTTACTCGCAAACCTGAAATCTCATGGTGAGCTTTCCATAGCTTTCACTTCTCTTGTCCTGTCAACTAATGTGTTTCTAAAATATTTATGGGGATAAGATACCACAAAGTGTGTGCTTCAATTTTGAAAGTAATCAATTTCTTATATTAAACTCCTCCTTGATATATCTAGAATAGTTTTTGTATCCTAGACAGAGTCCTGACTGATAGACCTATTATTAATTATAAAGATTTCCTTTCTTTTCTATTTTGTTAAGAGCTTTGGTTACAAAGAAGAATTAAATTTTTTTTAATTATTTTTGGCTGCTCTGAGTATGGCATTTAATTATTTAATTTAATAAATTATATGCACTGATTTTCTAATGGTGAACCATCCTTGTTTTTCTGGGATAGAACCAATTTTATATCATTCCTTTAAGATGTTGCTGAATTTAGGGGGTTATATTTTATTTGGTGTTATAAAAAATGTATTTATAAGTAAAATAAGTCTATGGTTTTCTTTATTATTATCTTGACTGACTAATAAAGATATGCTAGATTTATAGAATGATTTGAGATGTATCCTGCCTTTTTCAATTCTCTGAAACAATATTACTTAAGGATTCTTTTTCTTTGATGGGTTTGTTAAAATCACTATTTTTGCCCATTACTGTTTTAAGTATCTATTATTAACTATCAATATTTTCTATTTTTTCTGTTTATTTATATATTTAGTTATCTACCTCTTCTTGAGTCAGTTTTGACCACCTATATATTCCATAAAAATTAATATACATAGATTGCAAAATACATTCATTTATAGCCATGCAAAGGGCTTTTATATTTTAAAAATCTTTTCTATAGCAATAACTATGTTTTTTGGTTGTTTTTTTACTTCTGCCCAATATATTGGTAGTTGCTTATTTAGACCTTTTGTTTATTTTATATGGTCTATTCAGAAAATGATATTTTGCTTTTATTGATCATGTCTTTTATTTTGTGCTTTTGTTTTATTAAATCCTGCCAAATAATTCTTGATAACTTATTATTAATAAATTTTATGTTACTACTGCCTGCTTAATTAATTTCTTCATTATGTTTGATTGTTTTGTTTAGTTTGTTTTTTACTAGAAATCATTGCTTTGAAATCTTAGTTCATTTATTTTCCTTTTTTTTGCTTTGCCACTGACTAGTTCTGTGACTCCCGGCAAGTCACTGTGCCTCTCAGATCCTTAGTTTTCTCATCCATAAAGTGGAGGTAACAACCGTAATCTTTCTTGCAAGTTGTTGGAAGGAATCAATAAGTTTATACATGTGAATCTTATAGAACAAAGCCTGAAACACAGTAAACAGTCAAGGATTACTATGTGTAGGTATGTCCTCCTGAAAAAACTTCATTTTCTTCTACTTTTCTCCATATCTGTTGAGAAAGCTCTGTAGAGAATTCAAGCTCTTCTCTGCTTCCTTCTCAGACTCAATACCCAAGCTGGCAGACCTCCACTGGCTTTTTTCACTTTCTGAAAAAAAGAAGTGTCCAGGATATAGCCTGAAGATGTGGGTCAGAGAAAAGAAGGGACCAGAAATGGAGACCAGCTATTTCAAATGCCATCTATAATGTCCCTGGATGTTGTCCCATGTGATATTTAAAATATTTAACACAGGCACCTGGGCACCTAATAACCAGGACAGGAGCAAGGTGCTGAAGGCCACCTATGTACCAAGTATTAACCCCTTGAATGCTGAGATGGGGAGGTCCAGGGAGTTCTGAATCAGAGTCCTGATTTATTGGGGTTCATGGCAGGAGCTGTTAATCAACTTGTATAATGCATTTTCATTATTTAAAAAGCTGGTATAACTGTACTTGTGTAGAGCACAATAACAGCCCTGCATACAACCCAATCAGCTTGATAGTTTGTTATCTTCCACCTTTTTACAACACTGTAATCACTCTTACTCTTGTAGTTTTCTCTTATGCCTATTTTGAGATGTATTTTCACAACTTTTCTTTATCTGATTTCATCTGCTTTCTATCTTCCAGGTAGTTCCTCAAAGTCTCTGACCTAACTATTATATGTTTCTTGCTTTCCATTATAATTTAAAATATATAGATTGATGCATAGATAAATTATTTTATAGACCTGTAGATATCTTTTTCAGTCATTTTAATGAAATTAGAATGGAAAGGAAGACACAAATTTAGCTCATCAACATAATCAGTTATACTTTTTTTAAATTTAAGTCACTAATTCGGATTCATCTGAGAAAAATTCATTTCCACTCAGTGCCTAAAAAGCTAGATAGATGTTCAATATATTTCAGCTAGTTGAGTTGAGGTTCAAATTAAGACATCAATTTTAAAAAGCAGTTGTTCTTCTCTGTACAATAACTTAACTATACATATTAAACCAGTCTAAAACTATGTGATGATTATTTAAATTTTGTTAAATGTCTTTAAAATTTTTGACTCATTGCAAAATATTGAGTTAATATATATGGAAAACTCCTTTAAACAATAAAAGAAGGCCATGCTATTAATAACATTATAATCTTTGAATTAACAGCTGTGGCTCAAAAGTTACAAAGTTTGGATGAGATTTACATACACACACAAAAAAAGACTGCCTATAAAAATAACCAAAATTGGCATCCTCTGCTTCTCATGCCAAGGCTTATATTAATGTTAAAAGAGTTCGAAAATATAAAAGGGGAAGCCTGGAATGAAATTGTACTAGATAAAAAGAGGTGGGGAAAACCCATCAAAGAAGAAACTCTGCACACTAATTATCGTCCACTTAAAAAGTCATAAAAATTAATAAAATGACAGTAGGAAAAAATAGTACAGATTCAGATCCCAATACAGATCCAGGCCTATATACTGTTTCTAAAATAACATAAAAGAGTCATAGTCTGAAAATAATCAGCAAGACCCTCTGTGGATATAAAGGGAATGGCAAATGACACATAATATAAGAAGCCTGATCGGAAGCCATTCAACAGAGTGTTTAGTGCAATATATGTACAGAGCTCACATATCAGTGTTTCAAATATGAAGAACAGGGGAGGGGGAGGGGAAGGAAGAGTGGAGGTTAGATGATCTTAGCATTCAAACTGAAATTAAATTCTGGTCAAAATAGAGTCAGTCAATGTGAATTTTTGTAAGGATGTTTCCCAGACCAAAGTTCATAACTATCACTAGTTCGTGGATAAGGGGAAACATGGGCTTCATTTTTAGCATTTTGTCCAACATCCTGTATACATAAAGCACAGGGGAAGAGCAGTTCATGGCCGATCACTTGATTACCTCAGTCCTGAACAATTTTTTAGACTTTTGCCTTAAAGAGCTACTCTTACTATCATCATCTTGCCAGCCTAAAATGGTCCTGCCAGCAGAATGGAACTTCAATATGGGAGTTTTGTATCTTCATACTCAGCTAAGAGGAGTCTGTTAAACACTCTGGGGTCCTTATGTTTTCAATGGTCTGAATCAAAGGAAAAAAATCAGAACACACCAACTTACAAATGAAGCCTAGAAAATATGTGGTATTTCTTGCTCCCACACCACTCCAAAGATGGCTAAGCAATCATGGTAACTTTTCCACTAAGACAGCCTCAGATTTTTTTCTTTAAGCAAAATTTCAGGTTTTGTGTTATGGGCACTCTAGGTAAAGCCCTGTTTGACATCATGACATAAGTGCAAATTATTTTTATGCTCAAACAATCACACTTATATATACATATACTATAGTTTACAGTTTACAAAGACCTTTCACATACTTTACATCACAGTTTACATTAACTCCAGGGATGGATTTTGGCTTTGTTTAACAAATGAGGAAATTTGGAAATAAAATCATGTAGCTAATAAGTGGCAGAGCCAGGATATGAACTTGAAGCTTTGGTTTACAATTCTAGTGCTCTTGCTATTTTTACTATAAATATATCTGAACACACACGTGTGTGTGTATACACATATATATGTGTGTAGAAAGGTAAAATGGAAACAGTTATTAAGCAATGCTGCTGCAATAACAACAGTCATAAAATGCAATGACAATAATCCTTCCTGCTGAGTTTCTTGGTGACTTATTCTAAGCTAAAACAGGTGAGAAAATTTGAAGGGGAAGAAAGAAGCCATGTGTGTTTATGAGCATTTGCAATGTGCTGTTTTGATGGTTTTAAAACATGTCTACAAGTTTTGGAAACTCCTCCCATCAAAAAGTAGAGTATTTTTCCTTCCTTGAAAATGGGCAGATTTTAGTGACTAATGCTAACAAATACAATGAGGCAAAGGTGACAATGTCTCTCCCACCTCCCACCCCTCTCTCACACACAATTCTCATCACTGAAGCAAAGTTACTATGTTGCAGAGAAGCTCAGGCCACATGGAGAGGTCACATATAGATGCTCCAACCACAGCCACAGCTGAGGTCCCAGCTGACAGTCAACATCCACTCATTCCCTAGGAATGTAAACCCTTAATTAGATGAAACACTTATGTTTTAGTCACTATTTCTGATATTTAAAATTAGAAATTCTATGTACACACACATATATGAATAACTTCTTTTACCGTCTCATAAGTGATATCTGCAATAATACCAGTGGACACATGACAATTGGAAATACTTTATTAGAAACCAGCTGCTAAAATCTATTTAGTTGAAATGTGGAGAATAGATGTCAACAGGTGTCCTGGAAGATTGATGAACGAATTCTTCACATTTATGAGCCACGAGCCCCTCTTTCAAGTAGCCACTCATCTTCATTCTCATCTCTTGAGCTGGCTACCAGAAAGATAAAGCTCATCAGGTCAAATTTCTGTCATCTATGTGTTTATTACATTTAAAAAAAAGAATTTTCATGCAATTCATTTGTATTTGAAGATCAGCACTCCAATTGCACTGCACAAGCCAGAGTCCTGGTTTAAGAGGAAAAAGTTGACCACAGGCCAATTTGTGTTATGAATGAAAATGTACAAGTTAAAGAAAGTCCTCTCGCTCTGCAAAGTAGGACTTCATACATGAACAAAATAGACAGAAAATACGTAACGTTTACTTAGAATCGAATTGTTCTCTTAGGCTTTGAAAACTACCTCTTGGTGAAGCTCAGTGACACCCAAAAATCTTCAGTCTTTTCAACTATAGGTCATGTTTAGGTAGACTGTGGCTGTTCTGGCATAGAATCTCCAAATTATGTTTCTCTGACACTCAAACAACAATATTGTGTCCAAAAATGATAGGTGGGGATCAGCAATGAAACTGAACAAGAGAGCATACAATAAACCACGGCTTTATTAAGAAAAAGTTAATAAAGGCTAATACTGGACACATTAATGTGAAAAGTACAGTGCATATGTTACCACAGTACCTGGAAGATATCATTTATATAATCTAAAAACAAACTTATGATATATATAGTATGACTATATCGTTCCTGGTTTGATCAAGAAACGAAGTCCTAGCCAGTGAGATGGGTGGGGGGATGGATGGATGGATGGATGGAAGGACGGAGGAAGGAAGAAAGGAAGGAAACCCAGTTTCCTTTGTAGTTAGTGTAAGATGTGACCTATCACTGGCAAGTGAGATGTATAGAGATGTTGCTCAGAAGCTTTTCCTTTCCTGATAAAATGCATCAGAAAGAGCTGGAGAGAAACAAGACGGCGGCGTAGGGAACAGCTGCACCCACTGCCTCCCGCAACCACATCAAAATCACAACTAAAATACAGAACCACCATCACTCAGAGCCTCCTGAGATCTGGCTGCACAGAAGCCCCACAACCAGGGAGCTGAAGAAGCACCGAGACCGGGAGGAGGGGCGGAGACGCGGGCGGGTCGGGGCTGAATTGCAGAGACTCGGCTGCGGGCCCACACCCGGTGCCGCGGGTAAACCCGGGAGGGAATCTCAGTGGTGGAGCTTTCCCAGAGGAGGGAGGGGTCCCAGCCCCACAGCAGGCCCCAGCCCAGGGCTCCAGGGCCAGGAAGAGACGTTCCCACAACTTTGGGCTGTGAAACCAGCGGGGACTGTCCCTGAGGGTCGCAGAGGCTGCGGGAGCCCCAGCAGCTCCTCCTAAAGGGCCCGGCACGGACTCACTCGGACGCTCCCTAGGAGCCCAGCGCCGGGCAGCAGCCTGAAAGGACCCGGGACACTCGGGAGGAACTAACCTGCCTGAAGTCCATCCGGGCGAGAGGTGGAGGGGCGGCTTCCTCCCAGGCAGAAGGGCTGGCGGAGGCCATTGCTCCTTTGGCGAGTTCTCCCCGCACACAGCCGGCAGGCAGGCACCATATTTGAGTCGCCAGCACCTGACCCACACCTTTGGCCTCGCCCCGTGATTCCCGGAGGCCCCGCCCCTCCCCACCTGCAGCTCATCCAGGACATTTCCAGGGGCTTTTCTGTGCAAGTGGCCTCTCGAGCCTCATGCTTAGGTCTTTCCTAAAATCTCTCAAACAAGCAACAGTGGGCCCCAGACGGCTTGATAAGTGGCCCCAGGCCTGGCACTAGCAGCAGCTGCATTGGCTCATAGCTTGGCCTCTCCTGGGCACCTCCAAGCCCAGCACAAGTAGCAGCCAATTATGGTTTGCGGTATAGCTCATGCTGGGTGGCCCTGGGCAAGGCCCTGGCACAGGCTGACTTTGCACCTCCCAGGAGGCCCCAGAGACAGTGCACCTGGTGGTCAGACTCGACCACACTGGATTACAACCCTACCACATCCATGAGTGACACTCAAGGGGCTCACTTGGTAAACACCAGAGCTCCACTGAAGTAAATCCTGCTCCATAGGGGTGACTCCAGCACAGCAGCTCTTTGGCTATAATTGCAGCTGGTCCTCACAGCTGATTGGCCTGGGGGTCAGTTCCTCCCAGTGATGCCAACAGCAACCAAGGCTCAACTACAACAGGACAGTGCACACAGCCCACACAGGGGAGCATCTAGAAGGCCCAGCTCAGGTGACTGGGGAGGCTGAGCCACTGGACCCTACAGAACACCTACTACACAAAGCCACTCTACAAATTCCAGGAGCATAGCAGCTCTACCTAATACACAGAAACAAACACCTGGAAGCAGCCAAAATGTGGAGGCAAAGAAACATGTCACAAAGGAAAGAACAGAAGAAATCTCTAGAAGAGGAACTAAATGAAATAGATCCAAGCAAGCTAATAGACAGAGAGTTCAGAATTTTGTTTATAAGGATGTTTAAGCAGACTATTAGGGAAATAACTGAGAAAATCGATAACATAATAAAGTACCAATTTGAAATGAAGGCTACAGGAACTGAAATGAAGAATAATTTACAGGGAGTCAACAGTAGAGCAGAGGATGCTGAGAATCAAATCAGCAATTTGGAACATGAAGAAACAAAAAACACCCAACCAGAAGAGCAAAAAGAAAAAAGAATCCAGAAATATGAAAATAGTATAAGGAGCTTTTGGGACAACTTCAAGAGGCCCAACATTCATATTATTGTGGTGCCAGAAGGGGAAGAAAGAGACCAAGAAATTGAAAACCTATTTGAAAAAATAATTACAGAAAACTTCCCCTACCTGGGGAAAGAAATTGACTTACAAGTCCAGGAAGCACAGAGGGTTCCAAACAAGAGGAACCCAAAGAGGCCCACAGCAAGACACATCATCATTAAAATGCCAAAGGTTAAGACAAAGAGAGAATCTTAAAAGCAGCAAGAGAAAAGCAATTAGTTACCTACAAGGGAGCACCCATATGATTGTCAACTGATCTTTCAACAGAAACTTTGCAGGCCAGAAGGGAGTGGCAAGAAATATTCAAAGTGATGAAAAACATGGAACTACAGCCAATATTGCTCTACCCAGCAAAGCTATCATTTAGAATTGAAGGTCAAATAAAGAGCTTCACAGATAAGAAAAAACTAAAGGAGTTCATCACCACCAGACCAGCACTACAGGAAAAGTTAGTCTTCTTTAAGAAGAAGCTAATGAACAAAAGAATCTGATAAACTAAATAGATCCAGAGACACTGACGCATGTAACAAACAATCATATTTCAGAGGAAAGAGGGAAGGGGGGTGAGGGTGGGAAGAGATTAACCAAAGAAGTTATATGCACATATGCATAACCCATGGACACAGTTAATAACGGGGTGAAGGCCTGGGGAGGGGGTGGGGGCAAAGTGGAGGGGGTCAACTTGGGGGAAAAAATGGGACACCTGTAATACTCTCAACAATAAAGATAAATTTAAAAAATAAAAAATTAAAAAAAGAAAGAGCTAACCCTTCCTCCTTCTACCTTCTTTCTCTCTGAAACACATATGTGGTGTTTGAAACTGTAATGCCCTTGACAAGTATAGGAGGAAAGTAAAGAGATTCTGGCTCTTTCACCATTGAGTCTAATAACTGAGACTCAGAGCTTTCAATAACTCCTCTAAACTTACAGATAAGTAATAGATACTGAGCAAGGAACTCTAGTGCTCTAGTATGTAGAATAAAAATTTAGAGTGGAGATTTTATTTTTAATTATCTTTATTTGTTAAAAGAATTACAGATATCCTCTTTCTTTCCCCATTGACCCCTTCTACCCTGCACCCACCCCCCACCCCAGGCCTTCACCACACTATTGTCTGTGTCTATGGATCACACATGTATGCATATAAATTCTTTGTTAATCTCTCCCCCCACCCCACATGCTGCCTTCCCTCTGAGATTCCTCAGTCTGTTCCATGCTTCTGTGTCACTGGATCTATTTTGTTCATCAGTTTATTTTGTTCTTTAGATTCCACATATAAGTGAGATCATGTGATATTTATCTTTTTCTGTCTGGCTTATTTTGCTTAGTATAATATTCTTCCGGTCCATCCATACTGTCCCAAAGGGTAAGAGATCTTTCTTCTTTATAGCTGCATAGTATTCTATGGTGTAAATGTCCCACAGCATTTTTAGATTTATTTTTAAATGTCAAAAGAACTTTATGATTAGTATACCAATTGTAAATGCTAAGCTATGGAATTCCTAAATTCTCTGGCAGCACCACAATCCCTTAATCAGTTTGTCCCTGATTGTGTTCTTCCAATCAATTACTTGTTCAGAATGGCAATGCTCTCTCCAGCAAATTTTCTTTTTTTCTTTTTTTTAATATATCTTTACTGATTTCAGAGAGAGGAAAGGAGAGGGAGAGAGAGAGAGATAGAAACATCAATGAGGTGAGAGTCATTGATCGGCACACCCCCGACTGGGGATCGAGCCCGCAACCTGGGCATGTGCCCTCACCGGGAATCGAACCCCGATTGCCTGGATCCTAGGTTGATGCTCTACCGCTGAGCCACGCCTGGCTGGACTCCTGAAAATTTTCTTAAAAGCGTGGTGGGCTTTCTAATAATTTCATTTTAGTTGACTCCATTAGAGAAAAGTTGCACCCATAGATATCCTCTAGACAGAATGGTCTCTGCAAGTCAGAATGCCGTGAGACAACACACTTAAAATTCTCAGAAACTTCTTGTCTGACTTTAGAAGATCTTTGAGGCACTGACTCCAATCTTCTGGATGTTTTCAGAAAGGATCTCATAGCCACACACTTGATTTCATCTTAATCCCAATGTACAGATTTTACTGACATCTCCTTGCATTTGATCTTTTACTTGAGGACATTTTTAATTCTGAGGACATATTGCAGCTGGGGAGTCTGGTAATAAGAAATAGTATCTATGGGAAAGGGCTGGGATGGGGCGGGGGTTGGGTGGAGGGGGACAAAAAGGGAAAAAATGGGAGACATCCTGGATCGGATTTTTCCCCCCTAAATTCTGGTGTAAATGGAGCAGTTTGTTTTCTGTTTCATCACTCTTTTCATGTACTTTATTTTAGACGGCTTATAAAATTCTGCCTAGAAATCTCCTCAGCCAAATCCACAAGTTTATTAGGTATATTTTTCTTTTTGGCAGACAATGGTATTGCCAAACATTTTACCACTCTCTAACACAGGGTGTCCCTTCTACCAGCTTCCAACAACAATTTCCCCACTGCCTTTTAGGCCTCCTTCCACTCACTGCTTGGTCACAAAGCCAGTTGCACATTATGGGTTTTTGTTTTGGCAATGCCACACATTTAGAAATGACATTCTGTTATGGTTATCTATTGCTGCTTAGCAAACTACCCTAAACTTAGTAGTGTAAAACACAAGTATATTATTTTTTATGTATAATTCTGTAGCTTAGATTCGGCTCAGCTGGGCAGTTCCTCTGTCTTGTGTCATGTCTTCCAGGGCTAAACTCTCCAAGAGAGCCTCCAAGAGAGGCTCCTTCCTTCAGGTGTTTATGCCTCAGGTGGCATCGATGGAGTAGCTGGGGTCTAGCAAGGCATTTTTTTCTCTCTTCATGTGGCTAGATTGTGTTTCCTCACAGCATAGTGTCTTCGGGCTAATTTGACCTCTTATATGTAGGCTGGCTTCTAACAGAAAAAGAGCAAGCTGCCAGACCTCTTAAATGCTATGTCTGGAGTTGGCATCACTTCCATCACCTTCTACCAGAGGGAAGCCTAGATTCAAAGGCAGGAGAAGGTCTCACCTCTTCCTGTGACGAGCAGCACACATGTCGATAGTGGTCACATTTGGACACTAACATTATTAAAAGTTTCTAACTCTTTAATGTTGATACATGGAAATAAAACAGCTTTTTATCAATATCCTATATCAGAAAAACTTCAGAAATTCTTTTTATTTCTATTCATTAATCTATCAACTTATATTCAATATTTTGTGGAGATGAATTACCTTCAATAAAGTCTTTTTATGTCTAACAATTTGTATATCAATTCTTTTCAATTTTCTCTCTAGACCTCATATCATCTGTGGCAGGGCCCCCAATAAAATCAGTTTACTGTCTTGGCTTCGGTTTGATTGTTCACAAAATGCTCCCAAGTATTTATGTTGCTTCTACTGTAACTTAACTCTAGAACCTACACTTCAGAAGTCCCCACTAATGCGAGCAAGTCTGCACCAAATGTATCCTCAGCAGAAGCCATTTAAAAAATGAGTATCTGTACAATATTTATAGAAACATATTGCATTCTTAGAAAAATGTCTATACTCAAATATAATTGCTGTGAAAACACTAAGTGTAGCAGTTCTAGCATTACTCTCTGAGGCAGCCGTGTTTGGAACTGACAGATAACCTCTGTTTTAATAATGCCCCATTTCAATATGGCAGAATTTGCAAACACAACAACCAAATATTTGCTTTATGTAAACCCTCACTTAAAACATGAATCAAGAATCAGACCAACTGAGTTTCTCAGCTCTCCTATCACACCTGTAAGCTTTAACTTGTATACATTGTTTGACCTATAAGAATTTCAGTGTTGCCATCTTTAAAATGGGACTAATAATTATTGCCTTGCGCATGGGAGGCAATTACTATGAATTTGGCATCAAAATATTTATGTGAAAGCAATTTTTAAAATTATAAGAATCTCAAAGGATATAAAACAACATTTTTGTAACAAAAAATTTCATACTTAAAGACAGGATATTTCCCAGAAATATTTGTTTGCTCTCTTGTTGCCGTGATTTCCTAGAGCCCACAGTTCCAGTACATGAACTTGTCACATGTTTTTCATTGCTGGCCCGGAGTAGGAGTTTTTGGAGCCTGAGATCACCTTTGGGATGTCTACGAGAGCTGATGAAATCTCTGTTGTCATTCTATTGTCCTCCTGTTGTTGTTTGCTTTTACTATTTTCTCTTTATATTTCATATTCTAGCAATTTGGGGGACAGAACTACAAGAGGATTTATTTTATTTATCCTGATCAGATATTCTTGATGCATTTTTTTTTTAACCAAAGTCTTTGTTCAGCCGTTATCACTTTCAATATTGCCTGTCCCAGATTCTCTTCCTGCTTTCTTTTTGTAATTCCTGTAAAACTTCTGTTGCATCAATTCATTAGGGCCTCCGTGTTTTGTTGTGTTTTGTTTTTTACCTCCCTTGATATCGCCCATCTGTTTATCTCATATCTTCCATCTGTTTATCACTCTATAACACATTCCAGTTGATTTTCCCAGACCTATCTTCTGGTTTGACTTGGTTCTTTGTTTAAGTCTGTCTTTTGCCTTTTCCTTGTTTTCTCAGGATTTCAGTATCTTCCTTCACTCTTTAAGGGTAGTAAGCATACTTACTTTATATTTTTGTTTACATATTTATACACTGTGACTGAAATACTAATTTGGGGGATGGGGTTGGGTTTGGTTTGTATTTTTATTTTGTTTTGTTTTGTATTGTACCTGATGAATCTCTCTTGCCTAGTTCAACTCTTTAGTGTGGTTTATAGTTTTCTAATCCTTTGCTTGTTAGGGCTACTCAAATATTCCAGTTCTGCTCTTCTGGACAAGTGGATTGTATTTCCCTGTATGCATTAAACTTTGTTGTTGCTTAGTGACTCTCTTTAGACAGTAAAATATAAAAACAATAAACCTGTGTTGCTTACTTATAAAAGTTTTCAAAGTCAGATCTTTATTCACCACATACCCTTGTTCCTTCCTTAACAACAATGTGTGTCAAGTGGGAGCCTCAGTCAGCAGGGTCCTTATGAGAGCTCGGGGTCGATGCTGACGGACTCCCCTGCTAACCCCAGCTGGGCATGCAGTATGAGACAGATTAAGATGGCCTATCTTGACTGAATTATCTTTATCATGGTCCACCCTTTGTGGCACAACTTTATATCCCAGATTATAAAAGAATTCTGACATGTTTCTACTTTAAGTTCAGGTATATATTTAAATTGTCCTGGCTATTAGCATCTCCATGGCTTTATAGTGGAAAGAAAGCCTTTCAATATTAGCTAATTTGACCATGTTGCTGTAAGCCAGCAATTAAACTGCTGGCCATTCAGTTTACAATTTTATTTTATTTATTTTTTATTTTTTTATTATTTTTTAAAATATATCTTTATTGATTTCAGAGAGAGGAAAGGAGAGGGAGAGGGAGAGACAGAAATGTCAATGAGGAGAGAGTCATTGATCGAGCCCGCAACCCGGGCATGTGCCCTGACCAGGAATCGAACCCCGATTGCCTGGATCCCAGGTCGACGCTCAACCACTGAGCCATGCCCGGCCGAGCCAGTTTACAATTTTAGATACATTGCTAATAAAAGACATAATACATGAATGTGATATGCAGTCAACTCAAGCCTATTAGTGAATCTAAAAGAGATATGGAGTCAAACTTCTACAGTTAGGGTCAACTGGGGTAGATCAGTTTCAACTTGATGAACATTTGCAATTGTCCTCTTTTAGAAAGAGGTAAGCTTTTTATTTTTAAGTACACATAATTTTTTTCAAGTTATTAATAAGAAAATTGTTAAGAAGTTTTTTGTTGAACTCATTAGTGTCTTATCCTTGTAAGTAAAAATCTAAAATTCTCAAAATCAGTTTGTGTGAGCAAAGTTAAATTTTAACCAAGTTTAAGATTAATTATCAAAATTTTCAAAGAGATTATACTTGTATAGTTTGTATTGGAATCGTATTACTTTATAATAGATTTTCATTCTTCCTTCTTTGATCTGTTCTACCTTTTACTCCATAGCTAGCACACAGTAGGCACCTCATACATTGCATTGAACTTAACTGTGTCATTTTTAGTTGGTCTTATACTACAAAACTAACAACTAAAATCTGAGACGGTTAAGTGACCATCTCAGTGGATTCTTACCAGTGGATTAGAAGAGTGAAGACTGCAACACTCTCAGACATGCTTCCTTTTAAACCAGTATTCCTAAAACCACAGTTAAAGAATATAGTTTCAGAATTCAACAAGTTACTTATAAGAATTTTAAAATTCTGTGTCTTCACTTTGGTGATTTAAAAAGTTATATGAGCACATTCTGAATTTTCTGGAAAATGACCTCCTCACCATGATTTGAGATTGAGTTTTGGCATGTATCTCACAACCAAGGTGAGGCCAACTGGTCTGTCATTAATTGTTGTGAGCTATGGAACAAGAAGGAAAGTAAACGGCATAAATGGATGCATTTACACCATGGGAGTCCAAGGGGCATCACAGTGCATTAATGATCATATAACACATTAGCATCAGCATGCCATGTTCTGCTAAACATTCATGGTGTAGTACCATGGTTCCACCAAGAGTGATCCATTTAGGTTCAGCAATCAACGTTTTCTTTCTCATTTAATTAATGTTAATTTCCATTTTAGTGATTTTGTGATTTTTCAATTTAACTTGTTATTTGTTCACATTTTGTAGTGGTAGAAAAAGTTATATGCATGAAAAGGTTTTTGCTAGTTTAATAAATTTAAATCAACACTGGACAGTCACAAGAATTGTATCCTCTAAATGGAGTTTGTGATGTACTGAAGTTTGATGAACATTGTACTACTTAAAATATCAACTCAAAATAGTCTGTAAATATGTTGAAATATTTATATTTATTACCCCAGTTTTAGGTCTGGTATGAATAAAATTATGAGTACACACAAGGAACAAGTGCTGATTCTTTCTCAGTACTAAGGCTAAAACAGAATTCTGAAATATTCCTTCCTTATGAGATCATCAAATTCTAATCAGCCAGTTGACTTCATGAATACTTCCACTTATACACTAATTAATTATGGTTGATCAACTAAAAACTACTTGAAGGCTGACTACCATATAGAATTTAAAAATCCACCTCAAAAAAACTGCTTTTAAAAAATATGAAAAATAGGGTCATTTCTCTTTCAAATGAGGAGAAAACTCCTTTCAAACATAAAAATGATTACTGCTCGTTGGTCATTTCAGCACCAAGATAGAGTTGGCGATCAAAGATATTGCTTTCAGCGCAGACAGCCTCAAGCAGTTAAGGCATCCAAGAGAAAGATTGCTTTTTTAGGGTAAATAATACTCCCTGTGACCACAGATTCAGACATCGAAGGCCCCATGCATCAAGTTGATGGCATCATTTACATGAAGTCTCCACCGCGATCAGCTCTCTGACTTACACGTGAAAGAAAAAGGCTTCCAAGGCCCAGTTAAAATTCTGATTAATAGGTTGGTCAGGTACAGAGCCAAGATTTGCAACGGGCTGCAGTTGGTGCTTTGTCCAGGACCATGGATCACTGAGGATGAATAGAGCCCTCAGTGATGGAGTGAACGGCATCTCTCGGGCAGCAACTTGAAATGCAGTCTTAGGGTTTGTTTGGCCCTGGAGTTGGCATCGCAGCCAGCAAACACTCCAGCTGGGCAGTGGAACCCCAGCCAGCCCTCCTCACCTGATCTGCCAAGGTTGGCAGGCGCTCCCCCTTTCACTGGCCGGCTTCTGAATGTGTGTGCAGTGAAGGGAGAAGCTGTGGCCATGCTTCTTAATAGCGAGGAAGTGGGGAGAGGTTGGTTGGTTGTTGTTTTTCAATACACTCTTAAGATAGGTGGGTTTGAGAGGGAAACAGATGAGCTTTGAATATAGAATACAGGGAGGACTATGGCCCCAAGGAAAACAAATCTCCATAGGTGATGCAGCAGCTGAGTGTTGGCAATATTCATTCCTCGTGGAAAGGGGTGAGAGGCTTCAGCAGTAGAAGGAACCCGTGAAAGTGCAGGAGCCGGGACACTCCAGCCAACGCGCCTTAGAGATCCAGCTGCTGCCTGACGCTGCCACACAAAGAACCTGGTTGAAAGGCAAAATGGTTTCAGGTTTTCACGCTGTGGTCATTAGACATGTGAGCCGCTCTCTGAGGCTGTGTTGGGCCTGGGAAGCTAGGCACCTGTTGCCAGCAGAAACATAATACACTTATTGATTTGAGAGGGCTGCACGGAGTAACTAAAGAAGACACACGAAAATCCAAAATAATAAATGGACCCCTTACCCAATGACGTTGTAAAGGGGCCCCTAAAAGGAAAGGCATAGATGCAGATTACTTTAAGGCAGTGCAAACCAGAGAGAATTGTTTATGGGAGGTTGGAGGAAGACTGTTTAATAAAAAATGGTGTTGTATTTGAGACCATCTAAAAGAACCCCTTCTGATTTATCTTCTCCCGAAGCTGCAGCAGCAGCAATTGAAGTGACTATAATAGCCCAGGAGAAATGTTGGTGCTATTAGTTGGGTGATTGATGGAAGCGCTGCCAAAACAGCTAGGGAATTTGTCAATGTGTTTTTTGAAGTTTGTAAATGATGACACTGGCAAAGTGTAAACAAATGCAGCTCCAGCAGACACGTTACACAGTCCCCAAAATGACACTTCCAGAGACTCATTTGCTGGATTGTTCCAATTAGGACTCATGAGCAAGAGTAACGTGCTCTGGTTTCTCAGGCCAGGGCAGACAGGGCCGTGCAACATGCAAGATTTAAAGAAAGGAACTTGTGTTGACTCACCAAAGGGACTGGGATGTTTGCTTGTTACAGAGCATCTGGCACGTGGAAAGTCAAAAGGCCTAGAGATAATTGTAACCCAAAGACTCACAGTCCCATCACTCTGTGACCACTGTCTGAGTCACATTATTTTTTAAGGTCAGTGTTACAATGACTCAAGCTCCCATCAGCTCAGTGAAGCAGAGGGACAAGAGAGATCAGAAAAATGGAACAGCAAGCAAGAAGAGCTTGAGGAGTAAAGGAAGAACGTGCCTTCGAGAAAGACCCAGAAGTTCAGATGGGAAAGAATAAAGTGAAAATACAGGACAGTTAGACTATATTTAAGGATTTGGGTCTATGTCTTTAGACAAAGCCATTGAGAGATTTCAGGCATGGAAATGTCATCTTTGATTTATACTCAGGGACGACCACTCTGGCTAGAACACAGAGAATGGATGTGGGGGGCGAGTGTGGGCATGGGTGGGTAATGAAGTTATTGCAGTGATCTAGCTGACAGATGACGTTCAAATGAACCAAGAATACATCAGCAGGAATGGCAGAAAGAAACAGATTAGAGAGACATTTGGGAAATAAATATCCACAGGCCTTGATAATTGAGTGGGCATGAAGGAGAGGGAGGGAGATGTCTCTTCCAGTTGTCAGTGCTGTGAGCGGAGGTACCTTTTGTTTTTTCATAAAAGTTATTTTCAGTAAGCTGAAAAGATCAAAATAGCAATAGCAGGTCCATGGCGTCATGTCTCCTTGTGAGTAAGAAACAACATAAAGCAGGAAAATATAGGTATTTTGAACAAAGCCCTGGACAATAGAAAATATATTGAAATACATACCAACCTTTTTTTTTTCTTTTTCTTTTTCTTAAAAAACTCAGCAGCCTGGGCAAAAATAAAGGAAATATGAGATCTGCAGAATTCCCTTGAGAAAGAAAGCCGGTCATGCCAACTATAATAGTGATTTTTAAAAGGAACCAGAGAATCAGGAATTATGTCTATGGAAGAGACATAGAGCACCCCCAGAACATAAAGTTGAACAGAGAAAGGCCAGTTTTCATAAAGTTTTCAGTGTACGTATTGTCTTGGAATAAACTGTGGAGCCAGGGCTCTGAAAACAGGAGAAACATAAGAGCTCTTAGCTAGGTCCATTCTCAAAACAGTGTTCTCTCTTCTTTATATAGCAAGTGGTAAAATTAATCTTAATTTTTTTCCTCTTATATTTGTTAAATATGAGTCCTTAAAAAAAAAAAATAACCAGAAATAAGCTGTATGTTTCCTGACAAGCTACATCCAAATGTTTGCCTGTTTTCTTAGAAAAAAAGAACTTCACAATGCAAGTTTTTAATTTTAGTTAAAATATATCTCTGTGCACAAATCCAGGAATAATTTGCTTACATGGACTTGGTTGCCAGCACCTGTCTGAAATCTCCCACCGCCAGGCCATCCCATTTCCAAGGGCATGTTGAACAACCATCAACTTCCTGCTTTCCCAGAATGATGCTGGATTCAGAGCACACCCGTGCCCAAGTGTACAAAGGATTCAAAAAGAGAGATGAGCTTGTCAAGATATTTTTATGCTCACTTTGATGCTGCAGGGACTTAGTTGCTTTGCAGTTAGGGACATTCAGACAGACTTCAGACAAGGAAGTGACTGGCACTGAGAGTAACTAAGTCTGTCAAAGACTCTTTCCATGGAAGAGCAAAAGAAAACCATGTACCATTGAGAGAAACTGAAAGCATGTCAGAGTGATTGGCAAGCTGACTCCTCAAAAGAAGAAATAATTATTGCTTGATAATGGCAGCTGACGTCAGAGATGTGCATTTTTGGGCCACCGTTTGGGTTATTGCAGGATGCCTGACATCACAGGAAGTCTATTGTGGCTTCCAAATACATCTGTGAAGTGGCTTTGACCCTGTCATTTTAGCAGGGGCAGCCTCAGAGCAGGGGCACAAAACATGTATCTCTCACGTTTCTGTCCCTTCCTGTTTTACCACCAGACAAAGCAAGTTAAAAAGAGAGAGACCCAGGGACAGGCAGTCACAGCATTTGCTATTTTTGACTAGATAATTTTTCCAGGTATAGTAATAATCAATGTTACCACAGTCAGTCTATTTCGTCTGAAAAATAACTTAGCTTATCATTTTATTGGCTTCTCAACAATGCAAAAACAAACAAAAAATAAAACACAGTTCCTGCCTTCCAGAAGTGTGAAGCCTTTTACTAGATATGTAATTTTACCCTTTTGGATGACTTCTTTTTATGGCCTTCTTTTGAGTTTTTCTTTTCTTTAATTTTTCTCTGGGAGTGCCAAAGAGAGAGAAGATACTTGAATGCAGATTGTTAAGGACTTAGAAGGTATAAATCACCTCATAAATAAGAAACATCTAGGGAAAATGGGTGGTGTACAGACAGTGACCATCTCAATCTATCCATCACATGACTAGACTTGTATGTTCGTTAGTCACAGTTGTCAAAGGGCATCTCCTATTGACTCCCCTAGTCACACAGGTGTACTGATTGATGGGTTTGTTCATTCTTTTAACTATTTCAATAAAAAATATTAATTTGTTACTATGTTTTGGGGATGATGTAAGGTACTTAAAGACTTACTTCAAATATACATTTCTAAATGGTTCTAGAAGATTGAAATGTTTTATATGGTACATCCTGAGAGAACAGAGGTCTGTCCAGGGAAGGCTTTTCCCTCCCTAGAATATGGAAATTTTATTAATCTTTGAGGCAGACACTGCTAATTACCTACCCAAAGTCCCTTCTCCCCTCTTCCTTACGGATTGAGCTGATGTTAAGCAGAGTAGAAAAGTGGCTCACTAAAATACCCAGCTTCCCAGCCTCCTTAACTACTAATAGTGGTCATTTCATGCAGGTCTGGTCAATAAGGTATTGCCAGAAATCTCAGGTGAAGGCACTTTTCTGCCATGAAAAAGCAAACTTGGAAGACATGTATTGCAAGTCAGTGATAGCAAAGATTCCACCAGCGTGGGTCCCTGAATGATTGTGTGGGTCACAACCCACCCACCCCAAACAGGGACACCTACTTTGGGTTTTCACATAAGAGAAAAATAAACTTATAGTATATTAAGTCACTGAAATTTAGGGACTAATTTGTTATGACAGCCTAACATTATCCTGCTTTAAGTGGGATGCTGCTCGAACAAAAACCCCAAATGTCTGGGGTTGGGTTAGCACTCAGGTGGTAGATGTTCTCTAGAAAGTTTGACAACCTTGTTTTTTTGAGCAAAATATTTGGTTGCAAAGAGCTGCCTGCAACAATCTGGAAGGCAGACCAGGTATCTTTTGAGACTAGCCTTAGAAAAACTCATTGATAAGAGTGTGTATCATCAGTTGCTCCGTGCTGCATATAGCAAGCTATTGCGAGGAAGATTATAGCTAACGCAAGGATTAACAAGTTTTAAGTAAAATTCCAGGATTAGAGTGAGTCCAAGGCTCACAGGGTTGGTTTAAAGGCTCACAGGGTTGGGAAAGCCAACAGCTTCTGAACCCCCCAAAAGTATGAAATAAAATGGAAAAAGGCTTCTAGTAGAAAAGGCCTGTTGATTCTTAGCAATTGAACAAAGGACTCAAATTGTTTCAAATGACCTCAAATTGCCTCCATTAAGTTGAAAGAGGCATTAAGATGAAGATGCAGTGAAATAAATCAGGTTTGAGAATTATATCTGAGCAAAAACTTCTGTTGATGGTCATCAGTACATGAAACTAACTTGAAAGCACATAGCTGAGAAGCCTAGTGAATTTTTGAAGGAGTTGTATCACCAAAACTGAAGTTGGCCAAAAATTAAGAACAGAAAAACTAGCCTATTACTGTAAAAGAAGTCTCCGCACCACAAACTTGCACCAGCAGAGAGCAAGTTGCAAAAATTGCACTGACCCTAAGGAAGGTGGGCTTACCAATGACCCACTTCACATGAGCAGGGGCAATAAGAATCATAAGTTAAGAAAGAAGATTTCAAGGGCACAGCAGAAGCAGAATAAACAATGGGAAAAGGGAGCTCTGTCCTGAGAGTGAATCCAGGGTCTACTCAGAAACATTCTCCTCAGCTGAACAGGGGTCCTCACAACACTCGCCCTGCAAGATTCCATCCTTGAAGTGGGCCACTGACCAGCCAAGGGGCCTCCCATTCTTTCTTTTTCTACAGGGAGTGTGTCTTGCATTTATCCTGTCCTTGAGCCAGTATTGTAAATCTGCTGGTGGGGGGAGAATTTTTTTCTTTTTTTAGTTAGAGGTGGCTGGAACTCATGGAGCCATATCTGTACCTGATTAAAGGAATTGCAGATCACTCAGAAATAATGGACTTCAACCTTGAGACAATAGCTAAATGGTGCTATTCATTTTCTCCTTTGGGAATGGTTGAGTAAGGTCTTTGGATAGAAAAGAGAATTAAAATACCAGCTGTTTATCAAAATATGTTCCCTCTTCTCCTTACATTCCTCAGCTTACTGTTAAGATGATTAAAGTGCCCTGGCTGGTGTGGCTCAGCTGGCTGGAGCGTCACCCCATATACCGAAAGGTTGTGGGTTTGATTCCGGGTCAGGTCACATACCTAAGTTTTGATCCCCGCTTCTCCCTCCCTCTCTCTCTAAAATCATATCCTCAAGTGAGGATTTAAAAAAAGATGATTAAAATAAAAATAAAAAAATAAGTCAGACTGAAGATTTAAGAAGGAACTTTGTTTAAGAAGGAAGTTTGGGGATGGTTATTGCCACATGGAATTAACTTGGAAGCAAATACATGTATATTTCTTGATCTTCCTATATATCTCAGCTTCTGTTTTATTTGGTGAGGGTATTTGAGTGAGTTCTACCCAATGGACTGTGAATAGAAGTGACTGAAGTCCACTACTTCCAAACTTGATCCAGAAAAATCTCCCATGCCTCTTCCTCTGTGCTCTCAGTTAAATACTGGAAAACACATGCAGAAGGTGGCAGTGCCTTTGTTAGGGTTTCATGCTTGACATCTTTCAGTAGAGCCTCAGCCCTCAAGCAACATGGACCAGTAACAACTACATTAGGCTAATAAATGAACAAGAAATAAATTCTGTTGGTTGAGGCACTGAATTTTGGAGTTTATCCTAACAGTAGGGTTTTCTGAATGCTAATTCACATGAAGGTAGCATTACCTTAACTTTGTGTAGTCACACAGTTCCTAACTGGCACAACTTCGATGAACAAAAGTTTCCACTCAAGTGTGTTCAGATGCCTCGGCAGCCTGATTCAGACTCAGGAGAAGCAGAAACCACAAAGTTTTTCTCTTTTTCTCTCTTCAGTTTTATAGTTTATTTGCATGTAATATACTAAATCTTATATACTCATTTTTACTTAAATCAGTTTCTGGGAATCTTCTTTGTGATTTTTCTATTATATGGCAGAGATTGGAAAATGATCTCAAATGCTGGTCAGAGGAGTCTAGGGATTTCACCGTGACAACTTTCTCAATCCTGAAGTTAAGGTCTGAGCAAGAGCTGAAGCAGAAAGCAACCCAGAAAAATGGCAGCTGAAGGAGCACAGGCTAGGAGAGGAGACATCTGAGGAGCAGGGAGAGCAATTGGATGGGACAGAAGAGATAAAACCTATCCAGGCCCTGAAAAGAGGTTTGGAATCAGGTGGATCCACTTTTGACAGAATGTGAGGGAAACTTAGGAAAGGCATGCTAACGGAGTGTCTGAAATTATTACCCCTGAGGGTTTAGAGAAAATATGTGCAGCTATATATGAACCCACTATTAAAAGCAGATAGCCCAGGGGGATTGGGATATGTTTCGTTCTAGAGTTTTTCACATTTAACCCAGCAGGCACAGTGGAGTTGGTAAGGATGGAGAGCTAAGTGCATTGAGCAAATCCAGATATTTGACACTAACTACACATCGGCTCACAAATCAAGGCCCAGCCACAGTTACCACCACACCAGCACCACAGTTCCAGTTGACATGTATCAGGGGGAATTTAAAAAAAAAGATCTCTAAGTTGGACAGAGTTTGAAATAATGGTCAGCAGATAAAAATTTTTTATTTCCCTTTTTTTTTCTCATAGTTCAAAAATGTGACACATTTATGGAAAAGTACAGATTGTTCTTATCCAAACACAGTAGTAGTTTCTTTTCTAAAAATAAACATCATCAATTATATTTTAGGGAGATTTATTTCCTTTTGTCTTAGTTTTAAACAACAACAAAAAAATTTTTTAAAGGTGTTTTTTAAGATTTCTGAAATCTTATCGGAGAACAAAAATCTAACTAAATAAGACCATGGATGTTTTTAAAGGTACATTAACACTCTGCAAGTTTGTGTAAGTTTTACTCCTTCTCATTGACCAATATTTATTGAAAACTGACCATGTGATAATAACTATATCAGGTGAGTGGAAGGCAGTGGCAACTAAAATCTGGCAGGCCAATAAGGAACTTATACTCTAATGAAAAATATTGCCTATCAAATCATTGATTACAGAACAACATAGTTGAAACTCTTAATTTTCTACTCACCAAATAACAATAATTTGGTTATTTCATACCTCAATGAGGCAATAATAGTATTAATATAATAATAATAATAGCTTCTAACATTTACTAAGCTGTAATTATATGCCATATAGACTAATAAATGTTTTATATGGATTATTTCATTTTATCATTATGAAAACTCTAGGAGGGAGGTATTGAAATTTTTCACAACTTTTATATACACACATGAGGTACCAAAAAGGGTAATAAATTGACTAAGATTGCTTATCTGGAAAGTGGTACAACCAGCATTTGAACTCAGGCAGTTGGAATTTTTTCTGTATGGCATCCAAATATGCAATTTAAGTCACGTTCCATTTGAACCAGATTGTGCCTTGAAACCTATGTCAGAATAGCTAGACCTCAAGAAATACACCTCAGCCATGACCTTCAAACCACCTATGACTAGGATGCTTGCAGCCAGTCCACATTCCCAGATACTAGCACACATAGTGCTAATATCTGATGCACTGTTTATTAGTTACACAGAATGCCTTATTTGATCTGGTGATTTAAGGAGTCCTGTCAATGCCATAGTCCCTCACAAAGTTCTAGCCATTCATAAAAATGTATTAGATGAAATACAAGGAATAAAACTTTTGGTACTTCCCCTGATCTGACCACTGGGATCCAGAATCAACTCATAATACTATGGTATAAGCAGCTCCAAACTCTAGACACATATATAACAAGTCAATACTCAAAGGAAATGATCTACCAAGAGCGACTCACTTCCTATGCTTCAGCATCTCTTAATTCATTTCTTTAATTATTTACTCAACAAGATTCAGTGCCTACTTAGAAGTCCTAGGCATTGTATAAGACGCTGAAGTTAAAACAGTTGTCATAGTTTCTACCCTTGTGGAGGGTATGGTCAACTAGGAGACACAGTGAAAGATAATTCTGTAGCAACGGAATTTTATTTTCTAAAGTCTTTGGTTAACACATTTAAATTATTCACATCAACCTGCAGAGTGCAAGAAAATTTCTAAGATAATTTATTTGTGAAATTATGACAGCTATACCTGTTCCAGAAACATTTGGTAGATAAAGCACTACAGAGAGGAGAAAGTGATTTGTCTAAATGCATCTAGATGCTTCTAAAAGAACGTGGTAATTTTAGGACAAGTTATATGACTACTCTGAACTACTAGATGAGATTCAGTTATATGACTTAAAGTTCATATGATATTAGCAAGTCTAGAAAGTCCTTTCTAAAGCCCTTTCAGCAAATGTTTCATATTTTTAAAATCTCAGTGAATTGAGTTTTAATGATAAAGTGACTTTGAACTTTAGATTTATAAGGAATACACTTACAAGTATTAACTACCTCGTGACAGTGCCCCCCACCCAACTAATGCTCAAAAGATGCATGGTTTTGAATATTTCTTTGTAATGCTGATTTCATTGCAGCCATTACAAATAATAACTGAGTTGTGAATCAAATGTTGAGCTGCTGGCAAACAGATATAACACTCTCAGTTTCTCTAGAATTACAATGCGTAGAAAATAAAAGGGAATGGGCAAGGTGACAATAATAGGTTTCAAGAATGTGAAAGAAACATTTTGCAAAGAACAGTGATTAAATGCTCCCTCTCTCCTTGGAGGTCAGAATAAGAGAATGAGACTTCAAATGGCAACAGATGTGATTAAAGTTAGAGGCCTGAAAGAAATGGCCGGTTGTGGGGGCCCCAAACTATTGAGAACCACACTGAGAAACTCCGGTGAATCTCAGCCTTTCAAGTTGCCCTCCTGAGGAAGTTTCACTGTTGCCACAGTCATGCATGCCCAAGACAGGGCATTGCTGGGAGAGATCTCAGGGGTCTCTCCTGGGCCACAAGGCTATGAGAAAACTGCTTCTTAACCTGGTCACCTATTATCCTCTAGTCAAAGGGTGAGTACTGAGCACTGACCCTGAGCCCAAGACTGAAAATAATACAAACAGGAAGACATTCCTTATCATAATGGACTTATGGAGGCAGAACTAAAAAGCAATTAAATGAAAGCATATACTAGATCAGTATAAAATAAAGTACCAAATTGGGTAATTCCACTTGGGGGAAAAAATAAAGGCAAAAACACATCACTCAAATGCCAAGCTCATTTTAAACCTTTTCTAAATTAATTCCACAACAGCCTCAAAACAAATATCATTTTTTCCCATTTCATAGTTTAGGAAGTTGTGGCTTAGAGGGGATATATATACAAGATCATATAGCTAAAAGCAGTAAAAACTATTATACACACCACACCTCTCTAACTCCAAGGCTCTTCCCACCAAACCATAATAATGCTATATTTTGAATCCTGTTGATAATATACCCTTTACAATGGAAAAGGCAGCTAAATTGCATCATCCCTCAATACAAGTATATCCAAACACAGAAGAAACCTTTTAGAACTATCTTTCAATTAATAAATAAATACAAGCTTGATTTTCTATTTTCTTCTCTAAAATTCTTCTCTTCTAATTAAAGAATAATAGTACTTGCGTTTTATTATTTGTGATTTTAGAAAGATTCCCAGGGAATTAGATAGTTGAATTGGGGGTAGGAAAACAGTATTAGCTCTAGGCATAGAGATGAATGGATTTAGAGGCACTAAATCAGGAAACCAAATGGGCTCTCACAGTCAGTGTTGTAGAATGAGCTTTAAGTACTCAACAGACAAATCAAGAACCCACATTAAAAGCCCAGAGCGAGGCATGACCTCTCACTCCTTTTAAAATCCACATTGTGGGTTTTAAGTTTGTAACACTGTTTCTAATAATGGCACCTTTTAAGAGCTAAAATGTTGAGACACCATAAAGAATCAAACTGCTAACCTCCACATAATATCCATGGCTACAGACTTATAAAGAAAAGTTTAAATTAAGATGTTCCCAATTATCTTTTTCTCTGGGTCCACTCTTTGTGACCCTGTGAGTCACCATTTCTTAAACTTTAGTCCTTCTCATATCAAATGTTGTCCTGTCAGCATACCAACTGCACTATTCTCCCTCTAGAAAGCACTAGAGGGAAAATGATTCTCTTCCTAAACTTAAATAACTTTATTTTAAAAGAAATTTTCCATTGCAATTATAAATGACAATTTCATTTGCCAGAAATTAAGAGCTTGCTATGAAAATAAATGCTTAACTGTTTTAGCCCTAGCCAGTCTGGCTCAGTGGTTAAAGCATAGGCCTTCAGACTGAAGGGTCTCAGGTTCGAATCCAGTCAAGGCCATGTACCTTGGTTGTAGCCTTGATGCTTGGCCCCAGTTGGGGAGTCTGTGCAAGATAACCAATCCATGTGTCTCTCTCTCCCTTCCACTCTCTCTGAAAAGCAATGGAAAAAATATTCTAGGTTTAGGATTAAAAAAAAAATGCTTAACTGTTTTAAATATAGTACATAAAAAGATGGGTTTGGTACCCCCTAAAGGCATCTTGCATGCCACCAGTTGCTTGTATGTCATACTTTAGTAAACATGGATTTTAGTCTATGCTTTCCTTGTTCCCCCAGAACTATTCCCAGCCAACAAGAGGACACAGATGGACAGGGACAGTGTTTTCCCTTATCTCAAGTGAGATCAGCAGAGAGGATCACTTTTCCCTGGGCATGTCTTTCAGATGCTCGCCAAGGTGAAAAAGAAAACAGTACTCTGATAGCCCAAAGGAATTGTTCCCCCTTTCCTTTCCTGCTGATACCTGAGCTATCACGGGTCGGTATTTGAGATGCTCTGTAAGAGGCTTGCCTCAGCCACAGGGGAAAGAGGCGATGCTGAGAGCAGAAGTCAGAACCGCCCTGACTCCTCACTGTGGCTGCGGATCAGGAAACAGCAGAAAAAGTCACAGCAGTTGCTCCCCAGAGAGTTCCTGAGGAACAATAGCTTTTCCTTTTCTAAGGTTCAATATAGCTTGAGCTTGTCTACTTCTAACTCCATCTCATCTGCAGCTTGGTAACTGGGTTTCCTAAACAGAATTAACGGAAGTCAAGGTGAAATTGAAAGTGAAACTGGCAGCAAAGGGCACATCCAGAGGCCTTTAATGGATTGGAAAGCCAAATGGCGATTTTCAGCTAGGTCTTTTGCCTCAGGCTCGATTAAAACAAGGCAATCACATTTCAGCCTGTTCTTCCAATAATTTTATCAATACATTAGGCTTCACATAGTTTATGTGCAAAGACAATCTCGTGCTTAGTTAGAAAAGGCTCTCACCTCTATGTGATGTGTGGAATGCTCCCAGGATGGTCCCCCACTCCAAATAGATTTCCCCTCGTGGTCCTTCGCATGTTTTGGAAGCTCTGGGCCACTTCTTTGGAAACAAAGCTATGAAGAGCAAATGATGATCCCAAGGGCAGGCCACCACTAAGTCCAGTTCAGTGCACAGCAGCGTCCACAAGTTAAATGCTGGGATTAGACATTTAGTCACTTAGAACATGGCTTAAAGCCACGGGATTCAGACAGGTAAATCAGGGCAAAAGTAAAGCAATAAGGAACCTATCGAAATCACTTACAAAGGCTTTTCAAAATATACCTGCCCAATGACCCAAGGCCCAGATATCCTGACTCCACAGATCTGGGAAAATAGCCAAGGGGATGCCATGATTGGGCCAGAGCCTTGTTAGGATGTGAGTGAGCAGGAGACTCACATGGAAATAAAAGATTTCTGGGAAGAAATTCCCTCTGCCTTTACAAACCTGTCTGCATCTTTGAGGCAATCATCATGATAACAGCACGATTTCCAACTATTATCCGTTTCTGAATGAGAAGGATGTTAGGAAATATTAGCCTATGGTTTTCCTCTGCATCTGTATATCTCTCCTACAGACAGCAGGCAGCCCTGGGAAACACCAGCCAGATGCCAGGCATCATGGGAATGTTCCCGCTTTGGTGATGCATTCACCCTACTTAAGAAAGCTAATCCGCTCTCCAAGTCTGCTGTGCCACCTCCTGCTTTTCCTTTATTCTTACAGATATGGGAGCTCAAGGAAGACAATCTGGGAAACTCAGGTTTCAGCAAGCTATGCATATTATAAGAAGAGTGAATTCTCCCTCCCTCCCTTTCTCTCTTGCAAAATACTCCCTACTTAAATTGCAACCTTGGAGCCAACACGTCTGGCTCTAGCTGCCTCATCATTCATAACCTTGTTATGCAAATAAAACAAAGATAAATTAAAATTCTAATTGAACCCCTAATCAAACAAAGTAGCCCCAAAAAGCATTCTTAAGTGGTGCTATATTCCAGTACATCCCTATTTTATGTTTGTTATCAGTTTTTAGGTAATTCAGCTGAAAATCAATAAATGAATGAATGTTCTGCTTGGTAGTTGTAATTTCCATGCATTTGGTGCTATGCATTCTTCATTAAAACTTTCCCAAATGATGGGAGTGGGTCAAACGATGGCCCTTAAAAGACAAAAAGCAGAATGAATCAAAGCAGAAAAAGTGGAGATTTAAATTAACCCACAGAGACTTGAACAACTGAAAAAATAATGCTCTGAAACTTTATTTATGTTGTTGCTGGAGGCCCGCGCAGTATCACCTCGGCTATTTCAGAGAATGTGCTGCCACCTCCTCACATAAAGTCGTGCTGTGCAAGCCTCTTAATCTTACCCAAAGCCTCCACAAAATGTAAATATTTATGACTCACAAGCTCCACTTCCCTCGCCCTATTCAATAGTATTCTCCCACAGAACACTGGGCTTCTTTAAGGTAGTTAGAAGACCTCATCTCTGAGAAAAACAGGTATTTTTAAGAATCTTACTGCTACTTGCTCCAAGAGGGCAAATGATTGTTCTGAATTTCCCTGAGGGAAAGTCTTGTTAAAATGAAAAGTCTGGGAGAGACTTGCTACCACCTTGGCTACACAAGCATTTTCCCAGGAGCTCCCATTACTGAAATAGGAAATGTAACTAGAGAGAGACACAAAATGATCAGGTGTGTGGTGCATGGAGAAGTTCCTGTGGTCAAAATCATCTCTCTTGCTGGTCTTTCAGAACTTAGACAAAAGTGCAACCTCCATAAATTCCTCACTCAGTTCCCTTATGTGTCAAAGACTGTCTAATAAATAAGCCTGGGGCAGGGGGCAGTCAGAAGATCTGGGTTCAAGTCCCAGCTCTACCCAGTTCCTAGCAGTGTGATGTTGGATAAGTAACAACGGCTCTGGCATCATCCCTAAAATGGAGAATAAGATTTGTTCTGCTAACTTGTCAGGGTGTTTATGGGGATCCAGAGGGATAATGAATGTAAAAGTGCTTTGAAAACATTTAAGGGATTAGCAAATATTATCTAAGAAGTAGTATGCTAATAAAATCACTCAGTGGAAATAATCTTTTAGTTTGACATTATAGAATTATCATTGCCCCACCCCAGGGATGCCGCAGGTTTAACACCGTCATCCTAACCCATGTAGTTCATTTAGTGGGATTCACAGAGCAGAATTCTTTTGTTGCTTTCTGTCTTCATATTGAAATATAATCTACATCCAAGGAGAATATAGGATTTGCCTGAGTGTAAAGTGCCTTGCATGCACCTTTCTTCCAAGAATCTCAAAAATGGCTTCCTGGAAGATTAAGATTTAAGAAACACAGAACATTAGAAATGTATAGTTTGAAAATCCTCTTACCTGTCTGTAATACTGTGACTATGAAGTTCCAGAGGATAGAAAGAGTGTGACAATACAGACTCAAAGCAAGTTCCCAGAATCCTAGATAAATGATTATTTAGCACCTATTCATGAAGAAAGCCCATACTCAACATTCCTATAGAAAATGAAATCAGCAGATTTTGTTATTCAACCAATGTAAATGATAGAAGGTATAAGTTACATGTAAATCTATGCCCATTTAAAGAATGTAAGTACTGTTATTACGTCATTTTAAAGTGCTCATAATTTTATTTTAATGGAACATATTAATAAGGGGGAAAAATGCATACTGAAGCTAATAGAATTAAAAAGCAAAATTTAATGACTCAGAGTCTAAACCTGAATATGAAACGAATTTCAGGCTTTGGATGGCGAAAGGGGAAAATCAAAATACCTAACGTGAACTCTAGGACCACTTATCTATCTTATTTGCTTGTGCCATGGTAAGTTATCTTTCCTAAAACTCTATTTCATATCAGGCTTATTTCACAAATTTGGTGAAGATCAAATGACATGCAGGATCCTGGGCTTGTGCTTCCAGCTATGATGTGACATCTTATATCAGATTAATTACCTTAGTAAGAAAAATTACAATCTAAATAAAATGAAAACTACAACTCTTTGAAAGAATTCACGGACAACTAAGGCAGATAGGACTTGAGAGGCCAAGTTACCAGAGAAAACACACTGAAGTGAGTTCAACATTCATCTCTGCAGTTTACACAGAATATTTGCCAATTCTCTGTACAACAAGAGCTGAGGCTATTGAAACACAGTGACCTGGAGCTTGCAAAATTTTCGATGTGCTAGGAATACAGAGTTTGTAGTTCAGGACTTCCAAGTCACCTGAGACTTCTAAACTGTATGCTAAGTTTGTGACTCTAAGAAATCAAATGGATAGCCAAAGCAATCCTGAGAAAAAGAACGAAGGGGAAGGTATCACACTCTCTGACTTCAAATTATACTACAATGTGTCAATAATCAAAACAGTATGGTATTGGCAGAAAAAGAGGCACACAGAACAATGGAACAGAATTGAGAGCCCAGTAATGAACCCACATAAATAACGCATAAATAATTTTTAACAAAGTAACCAAAAACATATAGTGGGAAAAAGAAAACCTCTTCAATAAATAGTGCTAGAAAAATTGGAAAGCCACATGCAAAAGAATAAAACTAGACTGCTATCCATCACCATACACAAAAATTAACTCAAAATGGATCAAAAACCTAAATATAAGACATGAAACAATAAATTACATAGGAGAAAACATAGGCACTAAACTTATGGACCTTGGTCTTAGAGAAGATTTTATTAAATTGACCTCAAAGGCAAAGGAAGTAAAAGCAAAAATAAGTGAATGAGATTATATCAAATTAAAAAACTTGTGCAAAAGAAACCATCAACAAAACAAAAAGACAACCAACTAAATGGAAGATATTTGCAAACAACACCTCCAACAAGTGATTAATATCCAAAATATATGAATATAACTCATAGAAGTCAACAAAAAAGCCAAGCAATCCAATTTAAAAAAATGTGCAGAACATCTAAATAGACACTTTTCCCTAGAAAACATACAAATGGCCAACAGATACATGAAAAGAAACTCAATCTCACTAGCTATTTGTGAAGTGTAAATCAAAACTATAATGAGATACCACCTCACAACTGTTCGAATGGCTATTATCAACAAGGCAAGTAATAACAAGTGTTATTCACTACAGGTGGGAATGTAAACTGGTACAGTCAATATGGAAAACAGTGTCGAGGTTCCTCAAAAAGTTAATAGAGCTACCATATGACCCTGCAAACCCTCTTCTGGGTATCTACCTTAAAATGTTGAAAATATTTATTTGCAAAGACATATGTACCTTTATGTTCATTGCAGTATTATTCGCGGTGGCCAAGACATTGTAACAACTGAAGTGTCCTCTGATAATTGGATAAAGAGGCTGTGGTTCACATATACTCTGGAATACTACTCAAATATAAGGAAAGATGAAATACTGACATTTGCAACAACATGGGTCGACCTTGAGAATATCACACTAAGCAAAATAAGTCAGAGAGAAACGTCAACAACCATATGATTTCACTCGTATGTGGGATATAAAACTGAAAGCAACAAATGAACAAATAAGACCAACAAACAAAAACTCATAAATGTAGACAGCAGTATGGTGGTTACGAGAAGGAAAAGGAGTCAAATATATGGTGACAGAAGGGGATTCGACTTTGGGTAGTAAACACGCAATACAATATACAGGTGATATGTTAAAGAATTGTACACTTCAAACCTATTTAATTTTATTAAGCAATGTTACCTCAATAAATTTAATTAAAAAATAAAAAATATATGGAAAGTAAAACCTGGGAGACCAACGCATTTAGCAGAGTTTTTTAGTTGCCTTAAAGAGATGTAGCTAGAAGTTCAAGCAAACTCTCCAGGATTTCTACTGAGACCCTAAAAGGGCTATGCCATAAAAAAAAGTAGAAGTGTCTTAGAAGTGATGGCAGACTAAAAAGAGGTCATCCTAACAAAGCTTAAAACCCAGTATTGACTGGAAGATGACCTGCTTATACTCTATCTACCTGCCAGGAAAAAAAATTTAATTGTTCCTAAAGTAGATAGCATCATCCAGAGCTTCTACAATACAGTTTTCAGCATTCAATACAAAATAACTATGTCACAAAGCAGGTCACAATGATCAGAAACGAAGAGAAAAAGTAATCAACAGACCAACTAATCGAAGATTCCAAATATTGCCATTATCATCTAGAGATTTAAAAATAGGTATAACTGAAAAACAAATCCAGAAAATAAGCAAAATATAGGGAACATCACAGGAAAATTTGAATTATTTTTTAAAAATTAAATGGAAATAAAAATATAATAAAGGAATTTTAAAATTCAATAGGAGAGTTTAATAAAAGAGTGGCCAACAAAAACAGAGATAAATAAAATAAATAAAATAATAAAGTAAAATAAAATAAAATCATAAAATCAGCAAGTTATTTTATAGATAGTGACAAACTGATTCTAAAGTTTATGTGGAAAAATAAAACACCCAGAGTAGTGAATGCAATATTGAAGAAGAACACACATGGAGAGTGATTCTACCAGACTTCAAGACTTCCTCTAAAGCTACAATAATCAAGAAAATGTGGTACTGGCACAAGAACAGACAAATAGATAAATGAAACAGAATTGAGAGTCCAGAAATAGACCCCCATGAATATTATGAACTGATCTTTGAAAAAGAAGCAAAAATAATACAATGTAACAAAGACAGCCTCTTCAATAAGTAGTGCAGGAACAACTGGACATCAGCATGCAAAAAGATGAGTCTACACTCAGACCTTCCACCCTTTACAAAAATTAACACAAAATTGATCATAGACCTAAATGTAAAACACAAAACTATGAAACTCCTAGATGGTAGGTGACAGTTATAAATTGAGTATCTTCTGGGTCAGCTTTGTTCTCTTAGACAAATGAAAATTAGAGCCTTGCTATGGATCCACCTTTTCATAAGGAGGTACCCTTGAGAGAAAAAAGAAGTTATTTAAGAAAGAACACATGAATGAGTTATCAAAAAATCTTTTCACTATTGCCTTAGTACACATAGGCTGCTAGAACAAAAATGCTTTAGACTGGATCGTTTAAACAACAAACATTTATTTCTCACATTTCTGGAGTTCAAGGCACCAGCAGATTGTCTGGTGAAGAAGGCCCACTTTCAGGTTCATAGACAGCCATCTACTCTATGTGTCCTCAAGTGGCTAAAGGAGTAAGAGCTCTCTGAGGTCTCTTTTATAAGGTCACATTCCATTCTTAAGGGCTCAACCTTCATGACCTCCTAATACTATCATATTGCGGGTTAGGATTTCAACATATGAATTTGAGTGGGGAACACAAAACATTCAGTCTGTAGCAAGTATTGTCATGGAATTAGTTGGAATATAGATAATTTGTCAAAGATATATTGCTTTTAGTCACCTAAATCTACCTTAAAGTTGATTTTTATTGGGATTCCAAGATCGCTGCAGAGTAAGTGAAAGCTATAACCACTGCTCCTGGCCCCAAAATGGATTTATAGTTAATTACAGAGTAATTAACCTGAGCAACCAACTGAAGGCTAGCTGAACTGAAGTATTACAACCAAGGGTTATTAAGAGAGAATCTTACAGGCAGCAAGAGAGAAACAGTTACCTACAAGGGAGTTCACATAAGGCTGTCAGCTGATTTCTAAACAAAAACACTTAAGGTCAGAAGGGATTGACATAAAGTATTCAGAGTGATGAAAAACAAGGACCTATAACCAAGATTACTCTACTCAGCAAGGCTATCATTAAAAATTGAAAGTGAAATAATGAGCTTCCCAGACAAAAAAAATAAAAGTTAAAGGAGTTCATTACCACCAAAGCAGCATTGCAAGAAATGTTAAAGGTACTGCTTTAGGAAGAAGAAATAGACAGAGAGAGGAACATAGAAAAATAGCAGGATACAAAATTAATATTCAGAAATCAATGGCATTTTTATACACCAATAATGAACTATCAGAAAGAGAAACTAAGGAAACAATCCCATTTACTATAACAACAACAACAACAACAACAACAACAACAACAACATAAATAAATAAATAAATAAATAAATAAATAAATAAATATAAATAAATAAAAAGGTACTTAGGAATAAATTCAACCAAGGAAGTAAAAGACCTGTACTAAAAAACTATAGAACATTGAGGAAAGAAATTGAGGAAGATACAAATGAGTGGAAGTATATACCGTGTTAATGGATTGGAAAAATTAACATCATTAAAATGCCCATACTACACAAAGCAATCCATAGATTCAACGCAATTCCTATTAAAATACCAATGGCATATTTCACAGATCTACAAAAAATATTACAAAACAAAACAAAACATCTGAATAACCTCAGCAATCTTGAGAAAGAACAAAGTTGTTGGAGGTATCACAATACCTGATATCAAACTATATGACAAGGTCATTGTAATTAAAAGAGCCTGGTACTGGCATAAGAACAGGCATATAGATCAATGGAAAAGAACAGAGAGCCCAGAAATAAACCCACACCATTATGGTCAACTAATATTCGACAAAGGAGGCAAGAGCATACAGTGGAGTAAAGACAGTCTCTTTAGTCAATGGTGTTTAGAAAATTGGACAGGTACATGCAAAAAATGAAACTAGACCACCAATTTATGCCATAAGCAAGAATAACCTTAAAATGGATAAAAGACTTAAATGTAAGACATGAAACCATAAAAATCATAGAAGAAAAGATAGGCAGCAAAATCTCAGACATGTCTCACAACAATATTTTTACCAGTATACCTCCTAGGGTACAGGAGACAAAATAAATAAATAAATAAATAAATAAATAAATAAATAAGACTATATCAAACTAAAAGCTTCTGCACAGCATAAGAAACCATCAACAGAATGAAAAGGGAAACTACTGTATAAGAGAACATATTTGCTAGTGAGACATCTGATAAGGGGTTAATTTCCAAAATATATAAAGAACTTATACAACTCAACAAGAGGAAGATAAACAATCCAATTAAAAAATGGGCAAAGAACCTGAATAGACACTTTTCCAAAGAGGACACACAGATGGCCAAGAGACATATGAAAAAATGCTCAATGTCACTAATCACCAGAGAGATGTAAATTAAAACCACAGTGAGATATCACCTCACACCTGTCAGAATGGCTGCCATCACACAAATCAACAAACTGCAAGTGCTGATGAGAGTGTGGAGAGAAAGGAACCCTACTGCACTGTTGATGGGAATGCAGACTGGTGCAGCCACTGTGAAAAGCAGTACAGAGTTTCCTCAAAAAATTAAAAATGGAACTGCCTTTTGACCCAGTGATCCCACTTCTGGAAATATATCTTATGAATCCCGAAATACCAATTCAAAAGGATATATGCACTCCTATGTTCATAGCAATGTTATTTACAATAGCTGAGATCTAGAAACAGCCCAAGATGAGTGGATAAAAAAGCTGTGGTACATTTACACAATGGAATACTACATAGCTATAATAAAGAAGGAACTCTTACCTTTTGTCACTGCATGGATAGACCAGGAGATTATTATGCTGTGTGAAATAAGCCAGTCAGAGAAAGAAATACCATGTGATCTCACTTATATGTGGAATCTACTGAACAAAATAAACGGATGAACAAAATAGAAACAGAGGCATGGATACATGGAACAGATTGACAGCTGTTCAGAGGGAAGGGGAAAGGGAGGGACTAGATGAAAGAAGGTGAAGGCATTAAACAAAAAAACGTGCTTAATTCATAGACACAGATAGCAGTGTGGTGATGGCTAGAGAGAAGGGGGGTGAGGACTGGGTGGAGGTGGGCAAAGAGGGAGGGGAGGTGGGGACATCTGTAATAGTGTAAGCAATAAAAATAAAGTTAAAAATAAAATGAAGTTGATTTTTACTCTTTGCCCCCCCCCACAACAAACACATACTCTATTCCCCAACTATAAGCTATAATTAGGTCTAATAACTAAATAATATACAAGTATAAAAATAAAACTTTCAAGACATTAAAATCTTATAGGGATGCCCGGCCAGGCATGGCTCAGTGGTTGAACGTTGACCTAGGATCCAGGCGATCGGGTTCAATTCCCGGTGAGGGCACATGCCCGGGTTGCGGGTTCACAGCCGATCAATGACTCTCTCATCATTGATGTTTCTATATCTCTCTCCCTCTCCTTTCCTCCCTCTGAAATCAATAAAGATATATTTTTAAAAAATAATAAAATAAAATAAAATAAAAAATAAAATCTTATAGGGATGATGAAAGCTTTAAGATGTAAATTGTAACCAATATCTGTTATTGAGAATCCTTCACTGCTTCTTTTTAACTTGATACTTGATTCTTCACATATAGTAGACATTTTGAACTCAGGGATCTTGGGATGGAGCATGATTTCTTCTAGACAGAGTGATCAATAGAACTTTCTGAAAAAATGGATATTCCCGATATCTATGCAATCCAAGGCAGTAGCCATCATCACGTGTGGCTATTAAGCACTTGAAACATGGCTAATGTGACTAGGAAACTGAAGTTCTTAATTTTATTTAAATTTAATTAATTTTAATCTTTATAGTCACATATAGCTAGTGTTTGCTAGATTGGGCAATGTATTTCTAAAGCATTTGGATATCATTAAGCAAATTATGGCAATATTACCAAAGAGTACAAAATTTTATGGCTTACCAGATGTATGTGGACTAGATTGCATGCTTCAAAATATATGTGTCTTCAGAGACAATTATCAGGGCCATGTGTGTAACTAATTTGAATAGAAAGATACAAAAAGACCCTGAACTTTTGAAAATAGATCAAACATTCTATATATAAGACAGTGTAAATTCTATCCTGAACCAACCCCTTTGAAATAAATAAGTCTCATAGTTTGAGTCAGCTACATCATGAGTTATTTCTACTAGTGTTAAAAAAATAATGATAAAATTTAAAAAGATGACCTCCCTTATTAAAGCACTAAAAAAGAAACAAAGTGAAACCACCAATGTGAAGAAGAAAAAGTTCCCTGAAAGTATTTTATGTTTCCCAAATCACTGAGACAGACTCAATAGGGAACTAATCCTGAATGACTATAGAGAGATGGCCTCTCTAGTGACCTTCTCAGAGGGAGAAAGCAGTCTATAAAGATGTCCTAAGTATAAAAAAGCATGGATCTATATTTTCATGCTGCTTCTAATTCTGTTGATTTTTTTCCCAATCTAGCAAAACATCATCAAAAGTTAGATCTTTAGTCTGGGTCCAGCTCTAAGTAATTCCATGACCCAACCAAGTTACACAATTTCTCTGTGCCTCTGCTTGCCTATGAAAAGAGATTAATCAAATGATGTCTAAAACTGCTTCCAGCTCTGACACTCTAGATCTCCAATAAATGCCTTCCTTTTCCTTTAAAGACTTATGCCTAAATGGAGTTCTACAAACCAAACTGCTATAGTGTATAACACACAAGCACAAAGTTTGCTGGAGCTGGTGTATAAAACCTAAGTCACTTCCACTCTTGCATGACACGAAAATCGCTTGAAGTGTGACTTGAGGATAGGTCTTCATCTAGCATTGTCAAGTGTTTAGGCTCTTTTTCAAATCTCTTTCTGAAATGGGGTGGAGGTGTGGACAGTGTGCTTGATAGATATGATTACTTTACAGTTCACCCTATAAAAAGTGAGATGATGTGGTCCCTACAGCCACTTGTTTCAAAGTCACAGCAGTTTTATCTGATAAGAATGTCAAGCTTAAACAGTGAACTTGCAATAATGTACGTGCTCCCTTTCATTCCAAAACTCATTAAGTTGTTAAGCATATTGTAAAAGTTCAATGAATAATCACCCTTCCCATACACGTTGAGATGGGTGGAGACTACACTTCCTCCTCTCCACCCATGCATAAGCATAAAATTTAAACCATTTATGACTGCTTGGGGCTGATAGGAAGCAGTTCTTGTCCTTGATGTTGCTACCCATTCTTTAGACAGGCTTACATATTGACATCTTTCATACAATGGAGCAGTGAAATTTGAGGCTATGGTTCCCTTATGACTATTAAATCTTAAATTTCAGACTTTGACCAAGAGTGTAGCACTAGTGCCAATTAGTAAAAATCAAAGAAACCATATCTGAATTGATCGAAACATATGGGTCTGGAAGAGACACCTAAGGATCTTACATGGGAAGTACTCTTAGAAAATTTACAATAGACCTGTCTTCAAGTTGCTTTGTTTTGGAACAGAATAAGCATGGAAATAATTATAGTGACGAAGTCAGTTTCCCCTGGACTTGATCCTTGGCATTGCCAGGAAACTTAATGCTGTTTAAAATGCTGCCAAGAACTGTTGGCTAGACCCTACACAGTTCTAAAAAAAAATACCTCTATAGTCATGTAAATCCCTATTGCCTCAAACCCCACAATGGCTAACAATTATTTTACAATTGACAAGATTTTCAGCACAATGCGTTGGAAGGGACCTATCCTTTGCAGAGATCTTGGTCTCTTTATAAGTATCTGGGAGTTCTGCCAGACAACAGGCTTAAGTCATTATTGCTGGACTGCTGGATGAAAACATAAAGATATATTTATCCACTATTCTACATTATATAGCCATGGCTATGCAGGGATGGACAGTACAAATGGGTTTTTCTTGCCATGCTATTAATTATAAATTGGGGAAACCAGAAAACAGATCAATTAAAGCCAAGTTAGCCCAGCTAAAGAAAGTGCTTGGCAATTTCCTTAAGAAAATTGTGGCCAATATGAAAATGTCAAACCCAAAGAGAAAGAAGCTAAATAATAAAAGATTGTTTTATTATTCTGTGTTCTTTCTAATATTTAAATAATTAATGATAAAAATATTTTATATTTCCACTCTTGGTTCAATGGTATGCCTCTGTTACAACCAAAAGGGGATAAATGTTTTCTTTTCATACCTTTGTTAACAACTAAAGGCTAATCTCTGGCAAGATTTGTTCCCATTGGTTTCACAACAAGATAGCTTTTTTTTTGTTTCTTCTATATTTGAATCTGTTATCATTTTAAGTTACAATATCTCTCCAGATTCCACTACCATCAATTACATGTATTAGATCTGATTCCTTTCTATTTTGCAAATTCAGTTCTTACACTTTTTAAAGATCACAATAAGGTGTTTTTTTCTCCTTGAATATGAAGACTATGATTAGAGATAGAATTTCTAGACAGATCAGCAAGCAGTTCAAGATGCTGCTGAGTGTAGCATTATAAATAATTTACAACACATGAAATGTTTAATAATGTCTCCTAACAAAAATGCAAAATGAATTCTGCGTGGTAGTATATCATGCTTGATTCTAAAATAAATATCGGTATTAATGGAGGAATTTGTTAGATAAAGATATTGCTTCATGGCATGTTTATCAACCTCAAAAATGGGAAATTATGCATGTACATGAGGTAGAAAATTATCTGTCAATAACAAAACATTTGATTTTCATACCAGAAATGTAATAACTAGATGTATATCCACCTGTTTTTTCCAAAAGCATTTCTCACCTCTAAAACATTGCCAGTAACGTCAATGCACCATATACCCCTCTGTCCTCAGCCTTTCTCTCGGTGCAAGTAGAATGATTAAATGAAAAAAGATTGTAAATGCTAAACAATTATCTAAAAATTGATTAAACACCATTGCAAAGAAAGTACACTTTTAATAAGTGGGTAAATAAATTTAACAGTGTGGTGAATTTATTTATTTACTAAGTAGAAAATGACAGAAACTCCCCACTAGAGATTGGAGAAACATCAGGAAAATTGAGTAGAACTAGATGGTGGTGATGATTGATACAAATACTATTGTTATTACTAATAAGAAACTTCTCAAGGTACAAAACATCTATTTGAAAATTTCACCCATGACAAAATTCAAAGAATTTAAGTTTATGAGTCCTCCAGATTTACTATAAAATTGCCAAAATATGATGATGACAGTTTGCAAAAGAAGTAAAAACAAAAAATATTGACATATAAATTTCAATGCTAGAATCCTAAGTAAAATGATAGAAGGTAGATTTCAATGCACAATAAAATAATGATGCAATCAAAGGTATTAAAATGTTAATAAATGTATTGTAATAATAAAATTCAAATAATAATATACCCAGAATGCACGGATGACTTAATATTAAGAACCCCTATGATATAATTATGTAAAAACCACACTGTCATTATGAAAATTAAAATAATGAATATATTAAAATTCAATAGACATTTATAATTAAAAAAATAACCTCCAATCATCAGAATGCTATGATCTTCTTTAGGGTGACATATATACATTTTAAGAAAAAGCAGATTTAATTGAAATCTACTTGATCAATTCCAGGCATAGTAATTGCTTGGCTTTTCTCTAAAAAAGAAATTATTGATCATGGATTTATGAATGCAGGCAGATAATAAGCCACTCTTCAATGGACTCATTCATTTTTGCTCCAACTTGATAAATGTGTACAAACTTCTATGTTCCAAAACCTTTCTATACTGATCATACTCTGCTATAACAACATAAATTAATTAGATGCTATAGTAATTAATAAAATATAAGTACCAGAATTGTTATTGTTTCTAAAGAAATTAAGTTATATTTTTTTGAAAGATCCAGTAAGTACGAGCTATTACAACGTACTTCAAAAAATTATAATGGTTTGGGATAAAATCATAAAGTTTAGAAGTATTATACAATCATATGGCTTCATAAATACCTTAAAATCTAATCTAAGGTAGTTAAAGAAATTGTAGACATTGTCTTGTGAGTATGGTTCATATTAAGGAGAGAATGTAAATCTCCAATCAGCAGCCCTCATTCAAATAAAGCGCCTTGATTCTGTAACAAAAGTATGACACATAAATGCTTATGTTTAAGATAAAATATAAAATTTAAGGTATAAATCATTTTTTAAAGATTTGAGGTTTTTAAAGCTGCTCTTTAAAATAACCTGTTATCTAGAGGTTCTAAATAAACTAAAACGATGATAGGTTGGTTATACACTACAGTTAAATATTAACTAAGTTAAATATTAACTGAATAATTTCCATCAAAGTTAGGAATAAGTTGACAATTTCTTTCTTAACGTTACTGTTAATACATTTACCCACAAAAAATAAAGCATAGATATTAGAAAAGAATAGGCAAAATTGTCACTGTTTTCAGATATTAAAATTTTGTTATGGACAATCCAATTTAAAAATGGGCAAAGGACCTAAATAGACACTTCTCCAAAGAGGACATGCAGATGACCAAGAGACATGAAAAAATGCTCAGTGTCACTAATCCTTAGGGAGATGAAAATTAAAGTGACAATGAGGTATCACCTCACACCTGTCAGAATGGCTCCCATCAACAAATCAACAAATTACTTGTGCTGGAGAGAATGTGGAGAAAGGGAAACCCTGGTACTCTGCTGGTGGGAATGCAGACTGGTGCACCCACTATGGAAAACAGTATGAAGTTCCTCAAAAAATTAAAAATGGAGCTGCTCTTTGACCCAGTGATATCACTTCTAAGAATATATCCTAAGAATCCTGAAACACTAATCAGAAAGAATATATTCACCCCTATGTTCATAGCAGTGCAATTTACAATAGCTAAGATCTGGAAACAGCCCAAGTGCCCATCAGTAGATGAGTGGATAAAAAAGCCATGGTACATATATGCAATGGAATACTATGCAGTTGTAAGATAGAAGGATTGCTTACCCTTTGAGATAGCATGGAGAGACCTGGAAAGTATTATACTAATAGAAATAGGCCAGTCAGAGAAAGACAAGTGCCACATGATCTCACTCACATGTGGAATCTAATGAACAAAATACTCTGATGAACAAAATAGATCCATAGATATAGAAGCATGGAACAGATTGAGGGATCTCAGAGGGAAGGTGGGGAGGGTGGGGTGGGAAAAGATTAACCAAAGACACAGACAATAGTGTAGTGAAGACCTGGGAGCAGGGTGGGAGTGGGCTGGAGGGATCAATGGGGAAAAAAGGGAGATATGTGTAATACTTTCAACAATAAAGATAATTTTTTTTTAAATTTTGTTATGGAAACAATGGTTAATATAAACACTATTTGAAAAATAGGAGAATTTAAGATACTTGATTACAAAAATCAATAAATTTATGTATGCAAATTTATGTGTATATATACATAAAATAAAATTAAAATTAATTTTATATGTATATGTGCATATTTTTATATATACATGCATACACACACATATATAAAACTCAATAATAGTCCATTTGAAATTAAAATAGGTGAGAGATCACACTAATATTATCTTTAAAAAATTAAACATTTGGAAATAAATTTAACAAGAAATCAGTTAAATTTGAAACTTTACAGAGGGAATAAAGAATTTTCATAAAGTTGCAGTTCATACTTGCAGACTCCACTACTACTCCAAACATAAAACAGTAGTATATAAAATATAAAACTAAAAAATTTCCAGAGAAATAGTCACATACACACATGCACAGCAACACACACACACAGACAAAGGTAAGCATCTTCATGGAGAAAAAGTGAAACAGAAATTCAATGCAATGCAGATGTGAAGGCTCTAGTTTTCCTCACTGTGATTTCAGAAGCAAGTAGGAGCCCGTTTCCTCCAGCGTACTAAGGACTGAAGGTGTTCCGTAGCAGGTAGAGGAATGGACCCAGGCTCACTGTATTCTCCCCAAAATCAATTTGTCGAAGTACTAGCTTCCAGTACCTCAGAATATGACTGTACTTAGAGATAAAGGCTATGATGAGGTAATTAGGGTAAGATGAAGTCACATGAGCAGGACCTAATCCCATTGGACTGGTGTCTATATAAGAAAAGATTAGGACAGGGACATGCAAGGAGATAAGACCTTATAGGGGAAAGACAGTCATTTATAAGCCAAGCAGAATGGCCTGGACAGGCCCTTCCCTCACGGCCTTCAAAGAAACCAAACCTGCAAACACCTGATTTCAGACTTCAAACCTCCAGAACTATAAGAAAATAAAGTTCTTTTGTTGAAGCCCAGCGGTCTACGGTATTGTCACAGCGGCCTTTGCAAACCGGTGCAAATAGTGCAGCAGGGCACGCATGAGAGAAAACAGCACATCCCAGGCCGGAGGGGTACATGCTGTTCAGGAAAACACTAGTTTGAGGCGGGGGGTGTTTGCACATATATGTGTGCCCTCAGTCGTCTATGTGTATTTCTTAATATAGGTCATAATTAGATAAGTTTAGAAAACACTGATCCAAACTACAGTGGCACCTCGGTTTTCGAACATCTCTGTTGATGAACATTTCGGTTTACGAACAACGTAAACCCAGAGGTAAATGCTTCCGTTTTCGAACCCGCCTCGGAAGTCGGACATGCCACTCGGCTTCCACTGAGGGCAAGACCCTGAGGCCCAGCTGTTGGCTGTGGATCCCTCAGTTTTCAAACATTTCAGAACCTGAACTGTCTTCCGGAACGGGTTACGTTCGAAAACCGAAGTACCATTGTATTCACTGTTTAAATTCCATTACCAAGCACCTGAGTTCAGGCCTTCATCATTTCTTACTAAGACTGCTTCAAAAGTTTCCACATGATCTCTCTGCTTATTCCTTTATTTAACAAATATTTACGGAGGGATAACTACGTGCCAGACACTACTCAAGATCCCAAAAGAATGGTGGTGATAAGAGGCCTGGTCCCTGCTCTCATTCACTCATGGCCTAATGGCCCCACTGCCATTCTTAGCCCCTCCTAGCCATTCTCCACAGCCCTGAGCGGAGTCTTAAAACACAGAATTGTCACCCTACTCTGCACAGTACCCATCAGTGACAAGCCAATGAGTTTTGCAAAAAATGCAGACTCCCCAGCTCATAGGAGAGCTCTGATGATCTGATCTGACCTGGTGCCTGCAGGTAACTCTGGGCTCACCTTTCATGGCTCTCACCTACCCCCTATGTCCCAGCCGTGTCAAATGATGTACACTGCACCTACCCAAATAGGGCCTGGTCTCTCAGACCTTTATGCCTTTGCATAAGCTGTGGCCTCTGACCTCCTCCCTCCCCCATTCACTTGGATAACTCCCAGTTATACTGCAGGTCAGATGCAACTTACCACTCCCCAACCCGTTTCTTACTACTAGTCCCTTCATCTTCTTCAAAAAGCCTTCACTGATCACCCTCCTCTAAATCAGCAGCCTGACTACATCACACTATTTTTTGCTTCTTTCTTTAGTTTTGTGAGTTCACTGAAAGTGATAATTTTGTTTCTTTTCTTGCTTTTCCATACAATAGCACATTTCCTGATATATAAATAAATGACTTAATAGAGGATGGATAGATGGATGGACACTTGCCTATTTACATAGGAATCTTTGCAGTCATTAATGAAATTTTTGATCAGAAAAGAACATAATACATGAAATCATGCTATGCTAGTGACATATAGAGAAGAGATAAATATTGTAAAAAAATATTGTAAAAAAATATAAAAATAGTGGAACTAAGGGATTTCACTAGACTATATTATGACTTAAGCAACATTTTGTGAAACATTTTACTTAAAAATTTATATTAACAGTAATTAAACTTGATTTAAATATTTTAATGGTATCTTGGAATGAGTCATTTTCTTTAGATCCTGAACAATGCAGACATGAGATTTTTCCCCCAAAATACCTAAATAATCTGTTATTTCTTAAACATAACAATAACTTAGTAGAATGGATAATGCAGAATAAATTTTCAAAAAGAACATCCAACTTGGAAAAATATCACATATATATGAAATGCTGTAAATGTGAGTTTAACAATACAATGCAATCCTCCTATGCAGGATTTTGATTATTAGCTAGCTAAAGGTTTCTGTTTACCTATCTGTTGTTATCTAAAGACTATATCCTGAAGATCATTAAAATGGAAGGAAGAGTCCAAGTGCTAGTGTCAAATTTCACTTAGGTGGCAGTCACTTCTGATAAATCTATGCCTTCCAGATACTCACACTTTTATACCAGTGCTCATCTTACATTATTCAGCAGTGCTAAGAAAAAGAGAAAGAGGAAAGGAAAAACAACAAAGGAACTTCACTGTTGTTTACATTAATTAGCCTATGGTAAAATTGTTTTTGTTATATTATATCTTAGTATTTAAAGTCACAGAACCTATTGACATGAGTACTATAATTTTTTAAAAAAGAGAGAGATTAAGATGGGGGGGATGTAAAGGTACTGACACGGATAACTGACTAGCATGTACATAGGTGTGCAATTGTGACTGTTAAAAAATGATTTTAGGAATTCTAAAACTATTAATTTATACTATAAATAAATAAAGCGTACAATAGATGGTGTGGTCTGAATTTTAAAGTCTTGAAGTTTATGATAGGCTGTACAGAATAAGGATTTCTTTCTCATGTATCTACAGGTCTGCTGGGGCGGCTTTTCTAAGCTGCAGTTGGAGTTACGTCTGTTCCGCATGTCATTCGTCGTCTTTGGACTAGTGGGCTAGTTGGGGTATGTTCTACTCATGGCAATGGCAGAGGCACAAGGGTACCAGCAGAAACACAAAAACTCTTACGCCTCACATTAGTCCTGGAAACAGTCACTTCTAGCCCCATTCCATTAACCAAAACAGTCACATGGTCAGATCCAAAGTTAAGGAGCAATAAAGTTCATGCTATACTTAGTGGGAAGAACTGAAAAGATACTACGAAAGGTGGGGATAAAGGAAGGAGTGAAATATTTGAGACCATTTATTTAATCTGCCACAAACGCATGCTTCTTCTTTCAATCCAGTGTGTGTCTGTGACAGTGTATAAATTAGTTTAGTGATGAAGTAACAACAGAAGTCTAGATCAGAGGCATGGAGCAGTCTCTGGAAGTGTCCCATCCGTATTCCCACTACACTAAATTTCGATTGAAGACCTGAGGGTTTCCTGTGGATGGAGGAATGAGCAGGGTGGGTGAGACATACGGGGGCGTTAACATACCTAAAGAGTGTTCTTGAAAGGTACACACTTTTCCTCTTTTCCATCTTACTTTCCTCACTCCTCTAGCTTGGCTTCCCAGGATCCCCACACAAATAAACTGTGTACTCAAATCTTTAAAGGGATTCATTGATAATAAAATCAGGATCCATACTCAGAAGCTTTAGTAGTTTTGAGTTTCCTCCCACTCTAAGAATAGCCACAGAAAATGAGACCAACCAATACTTGAAGTAAATGTCATTCTTTTTTTTTTAAAGTTCTTAAATATATCTGTATTGATTTCAGAGAGAGGAAAGAAGAGGGAGAGAGATAGAAACATCAATGATGAGAGAGTCACTGACTGAGCCCACAACCTGGCCATGTGCCTTGACCAGGAATCGAACCCCGATGGCCTGGATCCTAGGTCGACGCTCAACTGCTGAGTCATGCCCGGCCGGGCGAAGTAAATGTCATTCTAAGGATCAACTCTAGAAGCAACTCAAGAGATGAGATGTGCACCTTAAAATCCTGACTGAGTCTAACTAGAGTGACCAGCTCTTCTTGTTTGCCCAGGACTGAGGGGTTTCCTAGGATATGGGACTTGCAGTGCTAAAACTGAAACAGTCCAAGACAAACCAGGATGACTGATTCCTCTCATCTGAGCATAAAAAATGAGAATCAGTAATATGGCAGACATGCTCATTTTTTCCATTTTCAAATCTGATTATTGGTGATTGCATAAAATCATAGATGAATCTGATGAAAGAAACTTAGATTTCACCTAATGTAATATCCCAGAAAACACAGGAAAATAAAATAGATAGATCTATGAAGCAGCGAACATTCTAACATCTGTACGAATGTCTTCAGTGATGGGTGTTTAAAGCCCTGCCCATTACTTTTTTTGCAATTTGAATTATGATCTATCTCTCTCTAACCTAAATTAATTGGCTCTATTTACCTGGAAGTACACTGAACAAGTATGATCTCTAGTTCATATGCATAAGAAAGACTGAGTCCTTCAAATTTTTAAAACAATGTTTTTTTCACCATCAGTATTCTCTTATCCAAGGAAACTCTTCTGGTTCTCCCATGATGTGATATCTAGATTGCTTTTTCTATTTGGGGTATCTTCCTCTGGATTCATGCCCATTTTTCAATGACACTCTAAAACTGAATACAATACTCTATACATAGTCTGACCCATATAGAATTCAAGGATAATAATACCTTGTATGTTCTGGATTGTTAAATTATGTTAATGAAACTAAAGATTGCATTAGATTTCTTGGCAACCCTATCTCATTATAAGTTCATATTGAACTTTCAGTCAATTAAAACTTCTGGGATTGTTTTTCCACATAAATTATCATAAATCTAAGACTCCTGCATTATATACTTGTAGACTTGTGTTTTTTTAAATGTAATTGCTGCACTTACATTTTATCTAATTTTTTTCAACACCTTCTTCAAACTTGCTGAAAATTTGTGAGTCTTTATCAGCCAGTATGTTATTTATGTCGTGTGTGTGTTTAATCATGTACATATATAAACAGTGATTTTTTTTTTTTTTTAGCTTCTTTCATGTAATTGGTAAGGACCTGGCCAAGAACATAGCCACAGAGCTGACTCTAGTACAGTAACTTTAAGATGATACTGATTTGTTAATCAACACATTATAGACATTATCTTTTAATAATAAGCTACAAATTTGCTTAATGGTGCTATAATTCAGCTCAGATATCTCCATCTTCTCCACTAAGATATAACAGTAGACTAAAATGTTTACTGAAATCCAGTTGCAGTAAATCTGAGGCAGCCTAGTGAACAAACATAACACACTAGCAAAAATAAAATCAGGTTAATTTGTCATGATTGATTAGAGCATGGTATTGTTCCCTTAGTGTTTCCTAGTTACTGATAGATATTAATCTTTGGGATTTACCAATAAGAAACCAGATTCCCAGGAATTCTCAAGAAATTTCTAAAATCTTAAGCTACTCTTAAAATACTTCCAATATTATTATTATTAATACTCTTTACTCATTATGAATACCTGAGACATTAATCACTAAATGACAACTATTATGTTTAATAGTAATTATACAAGGAGTCATAATTGATAGCAAATATTCAAACACTGGAAAATGCCAGCAAAGCTGCTGGTTAATATACAAATAAAATAACATGTGATTTCATAACAAAAATCATAGCACTACCCAAAATTACTTGTTGAAATTGCCATTGTTAGGATTTATTTTGCTCTCAAAGCATTATTTCTTGGGATACTACTCATAAGATTGAATACCATATTGTATACACATAAACTTGTTAATATTATTTTATTTTTAAGAATGACAGCAACAGACAGGACCAGATACACAACAGGTAGAAGCATGATTGTCTGACATGACTGCTTCACTAGGGCATGATCCTGTTGCAGTTTCAGACATGGTCCAGAGATTCAAATGTTTAAAACAGCGAGGTTCTCTTTACCATTTATCGCCCTCATCATACATTTAAATACTGCTTATATTTGTTCTCTTCCCAATTAAAAGCTCCTTCATGACCAAAAAGGAAGCAAACAAGAGTGCTGAACAGTATTTCTGTCACTGTCATCCACAGGAAACCCCTAATTCCTTCTTTTGAGAATTGCTCCAGGTTGTCATCTTTCTCAAGCCTTAGCATATTTTGCACTCAGTGTATTCATAACATTTTCCTACAGATTTCTGCCATGATTTTACCCATTATTTGGGATGCCTTCTTTAATTTTTACCTGTGACCTTCAAAAATATCTGAGCTTATCTATGAGTACTTGCACTGGTTCCCCCCACACGCATTTTCTCCTATTTGGGGTCCTTGGTGAATGTGAAACCAAACTGTTTTCCTAGAAATAACATATTCAAAGTACTGGGAAGAGTAATTAGCTTGCAGTAGTAACTCAGTTACCACTGTTGTCATATATTTCTACCTGATTTTAGCTTTAGTTCATTTTGAATCCTTGGCCATGGAATTAAAACTTGATTTTCTCTCAGCTTTTTTGAAGTATACCTTTAAGAAGGCCTGAATAAGTTCTGACCAGGTTCACCTTTCCCTTCTTTACCTATGAAGAACCTCTATCATATCATGCTCACTTTCACCCCAAATTTGCTAACACTGTTCTTTTATCAAGCTGTTGGGTTTTTTTAATTGGTTAAAATAAACCTAAACCAGCAGTTTCTCTTAATATTTTCTTACGTACGAAATTCATTGTCAACCAGAAAAATTACTCATGTACCAACTCATTTGTTTTTAATAGTCAACTTCTAGTAATGTCCAGGCAGTAATTAAAAATTAGTTACACCTTTGTATGCCACACTTGTTTACCAGTTTTGTAATCTTTATCATGAAAACCTCATTCACATTCTCTATCTGACAAAGCATAACTTAACCTATTCTACAGAAATATCAGTTCTATTTTTTTCTTTTTATTCCTCCTCAAATACCTCCACCATTCATCATACCTCTACCCTGTTAAAAATGGATTATCCTATAAAAGGGGCTCTGACTACCCAACAATTCCAATGTGTGTGGAGAGGGTTGAATGCCCACACCACCAAGCAATTCTTTGGCAGCAGCTGGGTCCTACAATTAAACTCAATTCAGACAATACTTACCTGGAGATAGCATCAGATCCCACAAGACTGTCTTCCACTTCAGATGCCAATCGCTTGCAAGCTTAAGTTGACACCTATGATTCTGACCCATCAGTTATAAGTTGGAAGTTCCAATGACCCCTTCCTTGGGCTAAAGGTTCAGAACTAAGACCTATGAAACTTCCCACATACTTCAGACACCAATCACAAGTCTGGGTTATCACCTGTGCTTCTGACCAAATGGCTATCAATCGGAGGTTTCCAAGATCCCCTCCTTACATTTAATTTGCTAGAATGAATCATAGATTTCAGAGAAACATTTTGCTTACTATATTACCAGCTTATTATAAAAGTATATAACTCAAGAATAGCCAGATGAAGCGAAGCATTGGGCAAGGTATAGAGAAAGGCCATGGAGCTTCCATGCTGCCTCTGAATGAGCCACTCTCCCCAAATCTCCACACATTCACCAATAGGGAAGCCCTCTGAATCCAGTCCTTTTGGGTTATATAAATAGAGGCTTCATAGCATAGGCGTGGTTGATTCAATCATTGGCCACTGGTGATTGAACTCAATCTCAAACTCCTCTTACCTCTCAGAAAGTTGGGAGGGTGGGGGCAATGAGAGTTTCAACCCTCTAATAATCTGGTTGGCTCCAGTCCAAGAACTGCCTCATTAACATAACAAAAGAAACCTTTATAGTTCCGATCACTAAGGAAATTCCAAGGGATTTAGGAGCTCTGTGCCAGAAATCAAAGATCAAATACATATTTCTTCTTATAAATCACATTAAATGTTACTATGTCCTTGAACTCCATGTTCAAATAACACATTTACTTCCCTTTGCCAGGTTATATTCCTAAATTTCCACTGATTACATCTCAGTGACACATGAGAGTTCATATTTTCAACTCAAAATTAAATTTTCAAATTTATTTTGTCATTGGCCAACTAAGATAATAATTTTGAGCCCTGATCATTTCCTGTCAGAAATGATCCTCCCTCATTGTTCTACCTACAGACATCTGTTGTATCCCACAACAGCTAGATGACACAGCCCTTCATTATTTCCAGGAATTTATTTCTCAGCCCTACAAGTTCCAGCTTAATTTCACCTGAACAGACTGTCACCTCTTCTGGTAACCACAGTCTTTCCAATTTTCATAACACGCACTCCATCTTTCCCAAATTATGGCCAAAAGTGAAACATTTTTTGAAACAGAAATGTTTGGGATATCATGAAAATCAATTAAAGTCATAATAGTCATGAAATTAACAGAAAGAAGTGTTTAAAATAACTCTCTAGTTTCTGTGCATTCAGTTTTCTGTTTGTAGACTTTTCAGGTACAGGATGTAGAAACAGTATTCATCTTGGATTATATACTTGACCTCCGCATAAATTATTAGTGATTATAGTGGGCTTTTTTTGGTCAATTTTCCCCAATATATCTTAGAGTCTTCTTCAGAAGTTACCTGTCATCTACGTATGCCAAAGCTCCATACCAGGAAAATATGAACCCTCACAATGTATTATTTCTCCTGGCCTAGAAAATGGAGTCTTCAGTCATTTCTAGCACCTAGGAGTGCTCTTCATTGTTTCAGGAATATTTAGATCCCACTCCCAAAAGTCTGGTTTCATGCTCAGGATGCTACAAAAGGTTTATTCTCAGGGGTTTAAACACTAAGTTTTCTTTGAAACATTCTTCTACTTACCAACATCTTCATGATCATTTTAAATCTCTAATCCCCCCTGAAACATTTGTCTCTCCTTGTTTCCTTATCATATCACCTCTCCATTCTTGTTTAAAATGACTTCATCTTCTTTAATAAGCCATAATTTACACACATACTCTCCAAATCTTAACCTTCAACTTTGAACATGGAGCCCAGTATACATTTAGAGCTCCTATATTTGCTTCTGGCTTCAGGAAGAAAAATCTAGGCCAATTGCTCTAGGTGATTATTCCCTGCACAGTTCTCTATGGCTATGTAATCACCTCAAAACTTGGTAGCAAAAAATAACCATTTATTATTTCTGACAGTTCTTTGGGTTGGTTAGGCAGTTCTTCTGCTGGTCTTACCTGGCTCATTGATGGATTTGCAATCAGATGGGACATGAGATGTCTGGGAGCAGTCCATCTAGGGTGACAATAAGGTACATTGTTTGCAGAATTTCAAAACAATAGTTAAAATGACTAAAAGCCAGCCTGTTCTTTACTATCACTATGTGGTAATATTTCTAAATAGTGTCAGTGATAAACTACTACTCCTAAAAAAACAAGTGTTGACTGCCTTAGTCTTTTCAGGCTTCTATAACAAACTACCATAGACTGGATAATTTACAAACAACAGAAATGTATTTCTCACAGCTCTGGAAGCTAGAAGTCTAAGATTAGGGCAGCAACATGGCCAGGTTCTGGCGAGAGCCCACTTCCTGATTTATAGATGGCTATCTTCTGGCTGTGTCCTCACATGGTAGAAGGGCTGAGGCCGCTCCAGGGTCTCTTTTACAAGGGCACTAACACCATGAAAATCTCCCTCTATGACCTAATCACCTCTCAAAGGCCCCTCCTCTGTTGACTACCACATAGGCATTAGGCTTTAACATATGAATTTTGGAGGGAGAATCTATAGAATTGGTCTAATTTCTAAACAATGCTAAAGTTCTTGAGTTTTAATAATATATACATAGGCTTCAAATTAATATTTTTCTTAGTTATCCCAGAGTAAACATTGTATTCTACCTGGAGATTAATTTGGAGAACAGTTGGTGCTCTCAGTTCACAGTGTCAGCTACATGTTTGTTATAAGAATAATTTCATAATGATTGGCAATTGGTCAAGATTCGTTTGCGTGCCGTTTGTATCTCCAACCCTGTGGTACTACTACATATTCTTGTGTTTAAGATTTAAAATTAACAATGATAGAATGACAGAATAGAATGAATGAACTCAAGTGCAGTTTCTTTGTCTTTACAATCATTATCCTATGACCATTTGGAGATTTCATTTATGTAAAAGGTTTTTAAAGGTGAGGCAAGGCCCTGGCTGTGTAGCTCACTTGGTTAGAGCATCGTCCCAATACACCAAGGTTGTGGGCTCGACCCCCGGTCAGGGCACATGCAAGAATCAACCAATGAATGCATAAATAAGTGGAACAACAAAAATTGTTTTCTCTCTCTCTTCATCTCTCTCTCTAAAAATCAATCAATCAATAAAAAATCTACAAACAGTTAATGTGGATGATAACTAATTGCTGATTGTTGAATGAAGTTACAAAACTGCAAAAGGAAAAAGGAAAAAAATAAAGGTGAGGCAAAGTGAGAATTGTCAGGTATTATATTTTTGTCTGGTGCCGTCCTCTGGGTTCTTCTCTGCAACACTGCTCATCCTCTCATAGGCTAGACTGGCTTCCTTGCCAGATGACCTCAGTGCTGCATTCCTAGGAGGAGAAGTGGAAGCTGCAAGGCCTCTTAAGACCTAGCAACAGAAATAGTCTAATTTCCCTTTCCCTGAATTCACCAGACAGGCTCAGACTCAAGGGATGGGCAAATAAAATCCACCTCTGGATGGGAGGAGCTGCCAGTTTTATTAATATATACATAAACTTCCCTCAGGGGGTCCTTTACAGTGCAGTTTTAAAACTCCAAGTAAATTGCTCTGGAAAACTTATTTATTTCCTCTAACCTAGAAACTATTAGGTTCCCAGTGTGGTAGAAGCTCCTGGAAATGCTGCCTTTAAGTCTATTTGGCTGTTCCCCTCCTTTCTTTGAGTAATTATTGCTAATTACCTCTAGGTGTTAGCAATTAATGCTGATTGACCTCAGCTGTGCACCCCTGGATTTGGCGTCAGATGCGCTCACACCCTTAAAGATTAAATATTTCAAAATCTCTTGCTTGGCTCTTTGACCTCTTCTGTCATTCTTTTCAGAGCTAAATTGTAGTCAGCTTGGTGGGGGCAATGAGGGTCTGTCTGTTAGGTCTCCCATGGGAGAAGATTATTTTTACAGCAATTTAGTTGCCAGTGACAGTAAGAGACAGAACAAGAACCTAATTAATAAGAGTTTTATTTAATTTTGGACAAAAGCTGACCAAAGCTAGAAGGAACACTTTTCTTTCTCTGACCTCTCATAGCCCTTTACTTTGACCTATTTTATGGTAAATTCACTTTTTGCTTTTATTATGCTCACTTATGCAGTGGCAGCTCTCTCGAGTAGACTTTAAATGCCCTGAGGGCAGGGTTCATGTTGCCCCCTACCTTATAGCTTTTACAGCAGCTTGGGTAGGTCAATAGCGGGGTGAGACCTGGTAAGTATGCATTGATGAATAAATAAACAAATGAAAACTTTCTCTGTGTCAAGAATTGGCCTAATTTTCTAAACACCAAAATAACTTTCAAATTGGTATAACTCTTAACCCCCTACACCAGAGAGCTAGATATCAGCTAACCAGGGAAAGCAATAATTAAATTTGCAAACTTTGATTCTGTATTTCTATTCTTGAAGCTGATTTTTCATCTGCTTAAATTTAAGATCCTCCACGAAAGAAATCATTGTCAAGGAAAAAACACAAAACACACACTTTCATTTCCTGAAGGTTCCAATAAAGGCAGGAGCATATACAACGCTTCTTCCACAGCCACCCTCCAGACCGTGGCAACACTCACCTTTGTTCTCTTAGACTTGTCGCCGTTTCATTTCCTTCTGCTGTGTGTGTCTTCGAGTTTTTTGTCTGCTGCCTAGAGAATGAGTATTATCTTAACAAATAAATGATCGCTTGAGGAAATGAAAATGTATAATCAATTTTTTTCCAATCTGTGTAATGGTTATTTGCAAAAGAAGTGAAAATACTGAAACACTTCTGGATTTTAAGAACACAGTAAGAAAAAATATATACCCAAAGATCCAAACTTGTGTTGGTTTGGCCAAAGTGAATTAATTATAATTCTGTATTGCACTTGCTTTGTTGTTTAATTGTTATCAGTTTCACTTGTTATATTACTTAAACCAGTGATTCTCATACGTTAGCATCAGAATCACCTCTAGGGCTTATCAAAACACAGGCTACTAAGGTCCACTCCCAGAGTTTCTGATTCAGTAGGCCTGGGCTGGGGCTCAAAAATGTGCACTTCAATAAATTCCCAAATGACATTGATATTACTGACTCAGGAACCACACTTCAGGAACCTCTAACTTAAACTGTCTTTATGCATGCATGACTCTCTATCCATACATACGTAACTCCAACTTCTCCTTAGAATATCTCATGTAATTCTGGATAATTCATCACCCTGTAAAACACCTAAAACCATAGTCATTTATAGTTGAAATGCACATATCATTAATAAAAGCACAATTATTATGCATAATGTCACATGATCAAAATTAAATATTCTTTCAAAGCCATGCACCATTTTATGAAATCAATATATCAAAATTATTTACTAAATACAAAAAAAAGTTAGATGTCAATAAATAAAATTAAATAACACTGTTTGAGCTAACTAACCAAAATACCATAATATTGGGGGTATTAAGGGTATAAACAGAGACAGTATCAGAATCTCTGAAGGGAGAGTAACTAGGCCAGTAATATCCACAAATAAGGCCTTTCGAGGAAGGTCCTAGGTAAGGGCCAGAGATAGAATGTGAAGGAAAAAGAGGGGGGAAAAGTATAAGTTGCCAGGTTGAGGCTTTTACTCATAGTAAATAGAAATATTCAAAGGAGATAGAGTCTCCATGATGGTATGGAAAGTATGAACTCCCTTACCTCTGTCCCTCTGCAGCTTCCGAATTAGACACACATGGTGACCTCTTAATCCTGTATTCTGTTGTAGTACCACTTTCTATCACAGTACACATAGGTTTTTAACAAATGTTTACTGAATTAACAAATGAATGAATATATGGTAGAAATAAAGAAAGGTTATTTATACACCTAGAAGAGGAGAGTAAATTGCTTTTTGCTCTAGAGTGAAGAGGGTGATGTTTTGGCTAAGAATATTCTTTACTTTCACAGAGTTAGAGGGAAGTGACTACAGGTAGATGTGCTGTGTACAACTGAACAGGATGTGCACTATAATACTTCAGAGGCACCATTCACATAGGTTACAATGTAGGTGACTACTCTAAACATTGTGGGGAGCATCTGCCTAATTGGACACAGAGGCCCTGTGGAGCAGCAAAGGAAAGAAAGTAAGAGTTAAGTGCTGAGGACTGGGTCTAGGCTACAGAAGAACTCTATAGTATGGGGATTAAAAATGAAGACTTTGGGATAAGACAAATTCAAACTGGCAGTTACCTGTGTGCTTTGTGGAACAGATTTAACCTCTCTCAACCACAGTCTACTCATCTGTCCTGAGAGTTTAATAAGATCCTTCTCATATTATCTGAAAAATGCCTGAAAATATACCTTTATCAACTGATTTGAACTCTTCTCTCTATGACCTTAATCTGCTTCTGATTTCAGGCAACTGTGAGAATATCAACTCTAGTTTATTTCTGGTCCTGAAACCAGCCCCTGCTCAACTAATTCAGCCTCTCCCAAACTCTCTCCTGCTGTGACACATTTGGTAATTTAGGTTTCTTGTGTCACAAAGAAACATCTAAGGTCAGTAATGTGCTAGCAGATACTTAATAAGCAGCTCTCCGGGGGGAGAAAAAGAGCCCTGATTTATAGTGTTTGCCAATTTCTATGGTGTAAATATTCCCACTGTGCCAATTTCAAGCAATCAACATGAAATCACTGAACACAGAATTCAGAAGAAAACTACAATCAGCTGTGGTGGCATGTTGGGCTCTCCTCAACACAGTACTACAAGGTGACTGGGGCATCCACCATTCCCATAACTTATTCCTTTCCCCTGTGTCCACCTCCTCTGTCTTTTCTTCCTTTCAGTGATAGTCTCCCACAACTTTTATTATTATTTTTTCTCATTTGTCTGCCAATTCTTGGTACTTACCAATATCACTCAGAAATTCCATCAACTATGCTTAGCACTGCTGGTGGCCCTAGGGCTTAAAGCTCTTATCTCTACTCTGCAGTTAATACACACAACCAAGAGAGTATCCAAATATTACCAACAAATAAGCTAAGAGTTGAATCTGGGGCCTCACGTGAAAGTTGCTAGAAGTTAAAACCAAAGAAGCTCTGGCCATTATATTTGTACCTAAGATGAGCCAATAATTGCCATTTCAATGCCTTCTATTTTCACATAGGGATTTAAAAATTGTCTATGAGCTGCTAAAGTATGAGAAAGCAGTAATGGTAGAGAAAAGGGACCTATGATGAGTTTAGTCCTGCAAGCCCCAGGCTGTGCTCGAATTTATAATTTAAAGTTTTATATGAATATTCAATTCCTTTGAATTGTGATTGAAATAGAAGTATCTCTTGTGGATAGGATTATTTTCAGAAAAATATTGGGCCATACTGTTATCAGTGGAAGTGGCGTTCTGGTATAAGCATTTCCAGAGGCCCCCACGGGAGGATGAGATATGGCAGAAAGACTTATTTCTATGGAATTACATCCCTGGGTTTTCAAAGGCCCATTTCCCTTAGTCCAGTCATAGAAGAAGTATAGCTGGGTTTCAATAAAGCTAAAAGCAAAGCCACTGTCCAGAGTTTCCTTTCCATGTTGGAGCCAGGTCCAGAACAGCAACAGGCTAGCTGCAGTCCATCAGTCCATTGCATGTGGGGGTCTTCATGGCCATGGGCCATGTGGGCAAATGCAAAGATGCAGGAGCAAAGGAGTCACATGACTTCCAAGAGAGCCAAGAGCACAAGAGAGTGAAGTCTTTGTTTAGGGGGTTAAGTATACCAAAGCTTTGTGGGCTTGCAGTGGCCATGCCCATTCTGGCCAATGATTTCTGTTCCCAGGTGTGACTGACAACAAGCACCTTCCCTATGTCACCCCAGCTATATAGGGAATGCATCTATCTTCCCTTTGTCCGGTCCCCTTCCCCCAGTATTTTGCAGGGAACACGCTTATAATGTCTGGCCTTCCCTTTGCTCCTTTCCTGTTATTAATAACTAGTTAATTGTGATGGTATCAACACCTCATTCTGAAAGATTTTCTCTTCTACCAAACCTAACCTCCCCTCAATATTCTTCCAAAGGTCTTTGTAACTGTATCTTTTACCCAGAATCTTCTTCCACCTGTACTCTCTTACCAGTCCTAGCCACTTCTGTTAAAAAGAAGGGAAGTATAACACATAAGCATATCAAGTTAAGTGAATCTTTGCCAAAGTGTGGGAGGCAGGGGCCTCTAAGAGTTGCAATACATAAAGGGCATTGTGGGATAGGTTCCAATTCAATGCCTCCTTTTAACAGCTTAAGAATTAATAACCAGGTACATTCAAGAGAGAACAGAGTGCTCCGTAGCTGCAGACCAGTAACAATGCTTTTTCCATAAAATAGTTGAGGTGCATTTGTAAGTTTTCTTCTTGATTTCAAAGACAGAGAAGCTTGTTTAATATGGAGCTCATCTTATTCTTAGGTATAAATGGTATAATTCAACTCTCTGGAGCCTAATACAGAGCAATTGCTTCATATTAGTGCAACTTCATTATATGCTCTGTGCTTTAAATGTTCACCTCTCTGTTTTGGGTGCTCTTAGCTCCTAATAAGAACACTTTGAAATGGAGGCATCGTTATAAAAACAAGCTTAGATTTAAACTTTTAAATGGATAGTAAATCAAGATGTGAAGCCATCTCTTTAAAAAGCCACTGAAACCTGAGGGAGGCCACATAAAAGTCTCTGCTCCAAAACAATTTTGCTTTGTGTGATACATTCCCCCCATTTTCCTCACCCTATTTTCATTATTGAATCTTTTTTTAAATTTAATTGAAATCGTCCTATAGAATTGCTGCCTGATTTTTAAAATGGTAAATAAGAGGATCACTTTTGCAGGTGCTGCCTGCTTTAAAAATACATGCAATAAAATACAATCTTACAGAACAATTAGGAAGTAATTATTTGCATGATAAAAAGAACTCTTCTGTTACGAAAAGCTTCAGGCATTTTTTGAAAATACTGTATTTTGATAGTGCAGTTCAAATGTTACTGATTTACAATTGAAGAGAAGAATCAAGGGGAGGAGAGCTGAAAACATGAGAAAAAAAAAGGAAGTAATTTTGGTTGGTCATAATAAATGCCACTAACAGTTGCCTCAAATAACCAATAATGGCATTACTGCCAAAGGTTCATCTTTTGCTTATTTACACCTTTTAATCAGTCACCAGTGCTGTCACCTGTTCCTGAGCCAACACTGATGTATATCAACAAGGTCAGCTGGCCTGCCAGTGAGAACTGGCAGAGGTCTTCTAGCCTAGACCAATGTGCAAATGCATAGGGTAAGACCTGGGCCTTCCGGCTGGGATCTGGATATCCTGCCCAGACTCAATACCACTAACTCCAAACACTGGCCAAAACTCAATTTCTAAAGAACTAATGGTCCAGCTGTGGTCTCCATGTTCCTGGTCCTAGACTCCTATTCTTTTGTTCTACCTGGCAGGCGCACTGGACCTTTTCAAGAATGAAGGAAGAAAATAAGGTGGGAACAGACATAGGTAACAAAGCAACCTACCAAGGTGGATTCCCATTGCTGAGTACACTGCTTCCCTGTTTTCTTAAATTACCAACTCTACGTCCCCATTTCTGGGATTTCATGGATTTTTGGCCATTTACCATCTAATTCGAACTCCTTTCTTAGCAACTGGGGCTTTTAATTTGTATCAGCTTTATAGCTCACGTATCTACCAAATATTTTCAGTCTTGCTATGAACCCAATTCCTTCTATTTCCTTTACTTGCCTCCTGTCCTGCCAGTATTATAACTGTAGGTTATGTTCATTGCCTACTAACCGATCAGAAGAAGTCATGATTACAATGATCGCAATAATCCATTCAAGGCAATTCCACAGCCTCCCAATTTGTTCTCTACTTGTTCCTATTTGGTTCCATTTTCCTATTTATAACCTTTGGTGTCATCTCTTATTTACATCTCTACTTACAGTACACATATTTTATGGCATGTTCTCAGCTCAGCATGATTCTCTTTATCTCCAGGAACATCCCACCCTTTACATGATCAGGAGGCTAAACCTCAGCTGTCATGTTTGAACCAAGCAGGAATGGACACATGTTTTAAACCAAGCCAATCGTAATCTTTCCTGGAAAGTTGATATTGGAACTAATAATGTCTTGCTTTATTGGACATATAACATGTAAGATCAAGAGGCGAGGTCAGCATGACAACAATTTCTATTGCGTAGAATGACCAACAGGAAAAGAGTGTCTGTAGGAAGAAACAGCAAATGTTTAAAAGATAACCAAGATGAGCGAGAGAATATCATATGCTCGCAAAAGTCCTCTATCACTACAAATGGGGCCCTGCTGACCTTCAGATCTAGGGTTAGACTCCCCTGAATCTTTAAATATTCACCAATTTTTTATTAAAGTTCCCAGAATTGGTTTCTGTTATCTGGACTCTAAGAATCCTGACTAATTTACTGTCCCAACCTCTCTGGGAAGAAAAAGAACAGCATTATCCCAAGACCTGGTTTTTACAGGAGCCTTTCATCTGTTATTATGAATGACCCAGACTGACAGAGCCCTGGGTCCCCGGGAAGATGTCGTGGGTTTAAGTTGCAGCAGTGAATTTTTTTTTATTGTACAAAATATTGTGTTACTGTTGGAATTAAGACGCTCTGCCACTGCCTCCCTATTTATGTTCAGTTCTTCCCTGACCTTCCACCCCTCCTTCCTCACACACTAAGAGAGCCCTCCCTCCTAATTTTATAAGGTGGGACATAAACTTCCACAGGCACTGAACATAGAAAACTGCCTATTCATTCCCAACTTTCTTGCTTTCATTATTCAATAACTTTTTAAAAGCCCATGGAGCTCATACCAAAAGGAATAATAAGTGATGGCTTTTGAATGGACAAATTTCAACATAGCAGGTGCCATAATCTTGAACATTGAGCTATTAACCATGATACAACAATTAGTATTAAGCCAAAACAATTTTAATTAACAACCAAGTATTGAGCCACCTGCCTGAAATACTCAAAGAGTAGCATAGACTTCAATATACCAAAGAACAGTTCTCTCCATTTCATAGAAAAAGTGACCAGATGACAGAGTGAAGACTTTACAGCTTTAGGCCCAGCTCTCCTATAACATCTACTTTCTCAGATTTTTCTGTAGGGCTTAAGTCATTCATGCTGCCCTGAGAACATAGAGGATGCAGTAACCCTTGCTTTGTTAACACTATTTAGATTTGGTTTCCTATATCTGTAGTGTTAATTCTGGAAGGAAAAGTGATGTATGCAAAACAACAACAGCAACAAAACAACAGTCCCAACTTAAAAAGTTGTCTATGCACAGAGAGGCACTAGGGTGTGGTACAAAGAGCATTGACAAATGAAGCAATAAAATGAGTGACTGTTCCCAGCTCTACCATGGGCCCTGTGACTTCTTTAAGCCATTGAAACTGCCCAAGTGTTTATTTTCTCATCTATATTTGGGGATAATAATAAACTCTTCTCCTTCTGGGGCTTTCCATGAGGATCAAATGAAAAAATAAATAGGACAGAGTTTGCCTGACATGGAGTTACAGTGAGAAAAACCACCAGTATATAACCCCTCCTTAATTTTATCCCTTAGAACTTATTGTTTGACCCCATTATAAACTTTCTATTTCAACTTAACTTTGTTATTTGGTTAAATCACTAACCAAAATGTTACTCTTATCCCCTCAACAGGTTGCCTAAAGCTTGAGTAAAAAAACCAGATCTATCAGCTAGCCATAACGTCTGCAAAGAAATGATGAAATGCTAGGGCATGAGGTAAGGCTAACACCATCCTAAATATGGATCAGAGATGAGATAATAAATGCAAAAGAGCTCTGCAAGTATAAAGCACTAAACTACTGTGTGTTGTTACTATTAATGAGGAGGGGTTGGGTTCGGCGGCAGTACTTCCTGGCTGGGCCCAAGGTCGCGCAGTCAGACCTCAGACATTGCGTAGACCGTAGACGGTTGCTGTTCTGAGTCAGGAACAAATGCCCTCTGTCTTCCTCGTCTCTGCATGGACCCCAAACATTACTCATGCTGCTTCGTCATTCTTGCTTGAAGGCTCCTGTTGATTTCTGATGGGGTTTAAATGAACTTTTCTTTCACACCTACTTAAAAACACTGGGAAATAATCATGCCTGCACCCCTGATGTGTGCCATTTTATCTGAGGATTCTTTAAAACCGTTTAGTTTCATTGGATGAAATATCTGAGGATTAACTTTTAAGTCAGGGTCAATTCTGTCTCTACAAGAAGTAAAATACAAGACACATTAACTTGGTCATGGTAGCTATTGGAATGACACTAAGTCAGTCACAACCACCAAGCATGTGGGTGTTGGTGTGTCTTCTGTATTTCTTTAATGAGATGATTTTAAAGTATACCACAATAACCCTCCTAAGGAAAGGCATTGCCTCTCTAGTTTCATTACTTTTCCTTGGCAGCCTTAGCACAGAAACAGAACCTTGATATCCTTTCTCTGGTTTTCCCCTCATTCTCCCTTCCACTTGCCAAGCCAGGACTCCCGACCAGCAACCTTAACCATGGACTAAAGACCTAAGACTATGCAAACTCAAAACCAGCTGCTTTTGGTGAAGGGAGCACTGGGACATCCTAATTACTCATCGCATTAACATGTTTTAATGTATACTAAAAGCAAAAGAAGCGTTAGATATTTCTATGTTTGTTGGTTTAATTATAAGAATGACAACCACCAGTTCTAATGGGTCTGTGTAATAAATGTTTACGCAGCCCTGAATGTCAGACCTGGGTAATAAAAGGCCTACATTAAAAGCAACATGGTTAAATTTGAAGGGACCTTAAAGATCACATTGTCCAATCTCAGTAGTTTACAGATAAAGAAACTGAGACCCAGGGGAGGCAATCCCTTGCTTGTGGCCACACACCCAGTTGATGGTCTAACCTTTCTGGTCCATGACTCTTTTCATAAAGCATGCTGAAGGTTCTCCTTGGCCTCTAAAAACAAGACTTATTCCCAGCACTGGCACACATCTTTGCTCTGCAGGTGTTCCAAAGGTAAGAAAATTAATGAAAATCATCAGTAGATTTTTTTAATGTTATCCTGTTCATCAGTTTTACATATATATATATATATATATATATACATATATATATGTGTATATATATATATATTTAGAACAAGTTGCTGTCAAAATTTTAAGATGTTTAAGATAGAAGATAACACAAGGTCATATGAATTAAAATATGTATTTATTTAATCATGAAAATATTCATAATTAATATTAGGCAAATAGCCAAATGCAGTCAAGTACCAAGGATTTGGAGAGGGGATCATTACTTCCCCACTGTTAAGTCACAGCATGGTAAATAGACTATCCGGGAAAGAACACTCTCATAAATACATATATGCCATCCTGAGTAACCCTCCATTTCAATAACACTAATTGCCCTTTTTTTCCTTGCTGCTCCTAGCCATATTTCTTGGAAAACAACAGCTGTGTTTATTCAAATAGCAGCATACTGATGACTTGATGATAGGGTAATCTGCTGGAATTCCAAGTGTGACGGTCCCAGAGACAACTTCTCAGCACACCAGATAAGTATCCTTTGCATAGTACAAAGCTTTGGAAAGGAATCCCCAGTTTATTAGCACGTGGGATTGGGTGTTCTTTATTTCAACTGGTTGCGACATTGAATTTCTTCCAGCAAGTATCATATTTTCTGGTTCTTGCAGAATAATCTTCCCATGCATCATTGTCAAAAAGTAATCTGCAACATGAACATTTTCACTCCAATGGTTTCAAAGCAAAGGGATTAAATAGTACCTTGAATTACCATGAAAACAGGCCACAAGATCCTGTTCAAAAATCAGAGCAATAAATTCCATTTGTTGGTATGTTCTCTGAGTCAATGGGCACTGGAGGGGATAATAATAGCTTAAGAAGCTATTTACTGAAAAAACAAAACAAACAAATAAAAAACCTGAATATCCCTGAGAATGTAATTAATTGAAGTACAAGATTAATTTCCAAGAGTACCAAGGGTTAAATTTCTACAAGAAGTTAGTCATCTTCTTTAATGGTACATTTGTATGAAATATAAGATTTTTAAAGGATATTTAGAACTGAAATAAGTTTTTTAAAAAACTAAGCAATATTTTTAAAGTAATGAAGTAATTGGTCTTTTTAAATAATGTTTATAAGTCAAGAAGTTTTTAATTTTGTTTCTTAGATAGTATTTTCTATAATTCTTTTCTGTAAGAGGCATTCCCATATCAATTTACAAAGGGAGATCTGTTGTATTGATGATTACATAAAAAGTAACAGTAACAACTAATACACATATAACACAATGCGAAATGTTTTGTAAGATTAAATACATTAGCTCCTTAAATGAAGTAGGTCCTTCATTTTTTTCCCTAGAGGGGAAACATGAAACACAGAAATATTGTCACTTGGGTGGAACGGGTCATTGGGGAGAAAAGGGAACATCTGTAATATTTTAAACAAAAATTAAAAAAAAAAAGAAATATTGTCACTCACCCAAGGTCATGCAGTGAATAAGAGATGGAGTGGATGTCCTAGCCCAAGCTTTAGACACACTTACTATTTCTTCTATTTATTTTCATCTCCCTTGTATTTTCTTTTTCAATATCTGTCTTTTCTAGTAAATTATAAGCTCCAGGAGGACATGGATTATCATGTTCTCTCTTGTAATTCTAATATTTAGCATGGTGCCAGCTACATAGTTGATGGTTAATAAGTAGATATTATAAGAATGAATAAATTAATTAATGAAACACAAAGACATTGTTACATATATGCAAGAGCTTTAAAAATATGTTTACCCATATGCCATTCTTTAAGAGAGAGAGAGTGTGTGTGTATTCCAGCCACTCAAAATATTAATCAAATTAAGAGCTCAAAATTGAAAACAATATGGTATAAAATGACTAATGCTGAGCACTAAAATCAGGTAAATATAGATTTATCTACAAAAATATGAAAAACATATTATATTAAATAAAATAAATTTTAAATTAACAAAAGATTACTAGCAATATCTATTAGTCATGGAAGTATGTCTGATTTTTGCCTTTTATATGTTTTTATACTTACCAAAATATCTACAAAAAGCATATAATATTTTCTAACAGAAGAAAATAAACATTTATTTAAAAATTGAAAAAAGAAGAGTTTAAAAATATTGAGCCTACTAAATTATTAGTAAATTCTTTCAAAGGGTTAAAGAACAAGCAATCCTGTGTGCTACAAATATCTAGGAGATACCATGAGAAAATATGTATGGTCTCTGGAAAAATAAAATAAACCCTTGGGCATTATATACAAAACGCACATCAGAGGAAAGATAGAAAGGAGAAGGCAAACCAAATAGGAGCTTCAAAATCCAAGAAACAATACAATGGTAAGTTCCCTGGCTCTTCTTTATGCTTTATATGTCACAGTGTTGGGTCTTAAGAGACTGGCAACCTCAAAAAAATAATAGTTGAAAAATTTCAAATTTTATAAAAGACACAAGCCTACAGATTCAGGAAGATGAGAAAACCTCAAAAAAAAAATTAAATACTAAGAAATCCACACTAAGACACATCACAATCCAGCTTCTGAAAAAACACAAGAAAAAAAGTCTTAAAAGCAGTGAACTCAAAATAATAGCAAATCTATAAAAGTAAAACAATTCTCATGGCAGTGGATTCCTTATCAGAAACCATGAAGGCTAGAAGGAAATAGCACATTTTCTAAATGCTGAAAGAAAAAAACTGTCAATGAAGAATACTATATCCAGAGAAAATATCCTTTAGAAATAAAGGGGAAGATCAAGATATTTCAGATGAAGGAAAACTAAAAGAATGACTAAAGGGAGGTCTCCAAACAAAAAGAAAATGATAGAAGTTAAGATCCTTAAATATCAAGGAGACAGAAAGAACATGGTAAAGAAAAATGATGAAAGCAATATACTTTCCTTTTCTTGAATTTGCTAAATTATGTGACAGCTGAAGCAAAATTATAACACTGGTATGGTTCTAAATGTATATAGTGGAAATATTTAAAACAATCGTATACCTGGGAGGATAAAGTGAAACAAATGGAGGTAAGTTTTCTATATTTACATTCAACCAGTAGAATGATGGCATCAATAGACAGACAGTGATAAGTTGTATAATATAATGTGATACCAGCAGTAACTACTAAACTATCTCTGCAGAAAAGATACACTAAAAAACACTATATATAAATCAAAATAGAATTATAAAACATGTTCAAGTAACCCACTGGAAGCAGGAAAAGAAAACAGAGAACGGGAAACAAAGAAAACAAAGAAGAAAAAAATTGTAAATTAAACCCTAATTATGATAATTACATTAAGTGTAAATAACTTAAATACAACAATTATTCAATTGGCAGTAAATTAAAAAACATCAGCCAATGATAAGCTGTCTGTAGGACATTAATTTCAAATATAATTATACAAACAGGTTTAAAATAAAAGGGTAAAAATTATATACCATGAAGACACTTATCAAAGGAAATCAGAAATGACTATATCAATACCATATAAAATAGGCTTCAGAGCAAATAAAATTACCACAAACAAAGAGAGATATTATGGAATGATAGAAGAGTCAATACGTCATGAAGACGTAGCATTCCTGCTTGTATATGGACTAAATAAGAGAACTGAAAACACGTAAAGCAAAAAATTCATAGAAGTAAAAAATAAATAGACGAATCCACAATTATACTTGGAGACTTCCATTTCCCATTCTCAACAATTGATCTAACAACCAAACAGAAAATCAACAAAGATGTAGAACAATTCAACACCACCATAAATTAACAAGACCTCATCAACAGTTATAAAATAAACAGCAGGATACATATTCTCTTAAAGTTTTCATGGATCATATACCAACAAAGACCATATTCTGGGCTATAAAACAAACCTCAAGAAATTTAAAAGAAAGAATTAAAATAGTGAAGATGTGTGCTCTGACCACAAAGGAATAAAACTAGAAATCAACAGCAGGAAGAAAAAGGAACTCTCCAAACACTTGAAATTTAACAATACATTTCTAAATAATTATTGCATGAAAGAGGAAGCCTTAAAGAATATAGATATATATAGATATATATACATGTCTATCTATCTATCTATCATCTATCTATCATCTATCTATCATCTATCTATCTATCTATCTATCTATCTATCTATCTATCTATCTATCTATCATTTATCTATCATCTATCTATCTATCTATATAACTATGTAGATAGATATATATTGAACTGAATAAAAATGAAAATGCAACAGGTCAAAATTTGTAGAACACAGCTAACAGAGTGCTAAGAAATGTATAGCACTAAATACACACATTAGAAAAGAAGAAAGATCCCCAATCAATAATGTAAGCAACCATCTGAAACCAAGAAAAAGAAAAGCACAATAAATCAAAATAAGCAGAAGGGTGGAAATAGTAAAGATAAGAGCAGAAATCAATGAAATTGAAAACCAAAAACCCATAGAGAAAACCAAAAAACAAAGACCTGAATCTTTGAAAATATCAATAGAATTTACAGACCTTTAGTAAGATTGATGGAATAAAAACAGAAAAAGCACACATTATCAAAATACCAGGAGCTAAATAGAAAATATCTCTAGAGAGCCCACAGACTTCATAAAGGTATTAAGGAAGTACCACCAACAACACTACACACAAAAATTTGACAATTTTGAATGAAATGGACCATACTGCCATAACCACCACAACACACAAACTATCACAACTTACCCACTATGAAATAGATAATTTGAACAGCCTTATACTTTTTTATTTATTTATTTATTTATTTATTTTAAATATATCTTTATTGATTTCAGAGAGAGGAAAGGAGAGGGAGCGACACAGATAGAAACATCAATGATGAGAGAGTCATTGATCAAGCCCACAACCGGGGCATGTGCCCTGACCGGGAATTGAACCCCAGTTGCCTGGATCCTAGGTCCATGCTCAACCGCTGAGCCACGCCCGGCCGGGCCAGCCTTATACTTTAAAGAAGATTTATTTTGAATTTAAAATTCTCCAAAAGAAATCTCCTGGCCCAGATTATTTCACTGAAAATTTTTACCAAAGGGTTAAAAATGAATTAGCACCAATTCTATAAAAAGAGAAGAATACAATTCCCAATTTATTTTATTAACTAGTATTGCCCTAATATCAAAACAAGAAAAAGCACAAATAAAAAATACAGACCAATATCTCTCATGAATATATACAAGAATTTTTAACGAAGTCCTAGAAAATGGAATTGAGTAATGTATAAAAAGAATTACACTCCATGGATAAAAGACTCAAATAAAATTATAAATGAAAGAGGAGATATTATAATTTATTTCACGTAAATACAAAGGGTCATGAGGGACTACAGACGTATACTCCAACAAACTGGACAATCTAGAAGAAATGCTTAAATTCCTAAAAATGTAAAACCTATCAAAACTGTATTATGAAGAAATAGAAAATCTGAATAGACAACAAGTAAAGAAATTGAACCAGTAATCAAAAATCTTCAAACAAAGAAAAGCTCAGGACCAGATGGTTTCACTGGTGAATTCTACCAAGCATAATATTGAACTTCCTCATATGTATTTATGTACTCTATCTATTTCTATTTCTATCTCTCTCCTATTAGCTCTATTTCTCTGCAAAACCCAGACTAATGCAGCATTCAACAAAATCCAACATCCATTACTTATTTAAAAACAGGCAAACAGCCCAGCCGGGCGTGGCTCAGCGGTTGAGCATCAACCTAGGATCCAGGCTATCGGGGTTCGATTCCCGGTCAGGGCACATGCCTGGGTTGCAGGCTTGATCAATGACTCTCTCATCTTTGATGTTTCTATCTCTCTCTCTCCTTCTCCTTTCCTCTATCTGAAGTCAATAAAGATATCTTTTTAAAAAATAAAATAAAAAAAATAAAAACAAGCAAATAAAAAACAACAGTATGGCAGAAACTGTTATTATTTATCAAATATTTATATGCTCCTTAACCTTTCCCAATCTCCATGAATCTTAGTGGTCTAGGTATATGACTAATTCTCATCAGTTGAAATGAAACAAGGAAGTTAAGAGAAGTTGTGCACCCCCCACATTGAATCTCATTTAAGTGGCTAAAAGATCTTAGAGCTGATAAGAGAATTTGGAAGCAGTGTGAGTCCTCAGGACACTATTTGGAAAAGCAACACATAGGAGCCTGACCATCACATACTATAATATGATAGCAAGAGATAAATCTTTGTTGTGTTAAGCCTTAGAGATTTTTAAGATATGTTTGTTATTGCAGCATAGCCTTGTGTTACCCCAACTAATATAACTAGAGTAACTCTCAATTGTCATAATAAATACTATCTATTTTTAATCAAAAGAAAACATCATATTTAATGCTTCATATACCAAAATCCCACAAAACAAATGTTCTGGGATTTTTGGAAAAGTGGTTCACTGCATACCTGATCTCTCTCTTAGTAATTCAGAGTGCACATTTGCATATTAAAGACTGGGAAGTCCTATAGGAAAGAAATCTCTATACCTTTTTTGAACTCAACATTTCACAAACCTATTGGACAACAGTAATCTTTTCATTGGTAGTACATCTATTCACCAATGTGTCTGAAGAAAATAAGGCACTAGAAGCATTTACATGAGATTCAGAACATAGTGAAAATATCCAGTTTCTGCTGGACTAAGAATTGTGCACAAGGACTCTTATCATAGCTTTATTTATAGCACAAAACAAATAATAGATAAACTTACATATCTAGGTAAAAATATATTTAAGCAATAAATATATATGCAATACATATAAACAAATTAATAATGCTTTCAAATAACATTGAGTGCCTGAAAAATATTATGCATTGCTAAGTTGAGAAAGCAGGATACAAAACTGTACATGTAGTATGGACCCAGTTAATATATACACATAGAAAGAATATATATTAATGGTAGTTATCTCTGAAAGCTGGAATCATAGGCAGTTTTTCACTTTATTTTTATACTTTTCAATATTTTAATCAGAAATAATACCCATTATTTTTTTAAAGATATAGAAATAGAACAGCTTCTACCTTACGAAATTTCTGCTTTGTCCTTCAGCAGGCACATTATTATTAATAATAATGCCTATTGAGCAGGAATAATCTGTGTTCAGCATGAAACATCTCGTATTCATGCAAAAATAATCTTAATACTTATTATTTTTAATGAGAAAAATGTGCTCAGGTAGAACAATTCTTATCAAATACTTGATATGAATATGTAAAGGAGAACTTGACTTTGTAAAATCTGTGCTGTACACCAAAATGTTACAATCGCTGTAAAATCTGTGCTGTACACCAAAATGTTACAATCTCTGATAAACTATGGAGAGGGGGAGAGAGGCTGGCAGCTGGAAGCAAGAGTGGCCTGAAGATTCAGAGGGTCCATCTCAAAGAGTGTGACCTAGAAGCAGGTCCCAATATAATCTAACCATTTCCCACCATCACCACTACCATCACCACCCCCACCACACACACACACATACACACACACACACACACACACTTAATAATGCAAATTTCTTTTAAGGCCTTTTCTTTCTTCTGTTTCATGACTCCCTAGTCTGTGGCTATCCATTTTCTTCTTCTGGGATCCTCTTCATTTAAAATTCCTCTGCTAAAATAAATATTTGAGAACATTTTCACGGCATCATTTCAAAGACAAATTTATGGCTGACTATAACTTCACAAGAAGCTAACTCACTGACAATTTCGTCTTCCTTGGACTCAACTTCAGGGCATATTTCAATACTAAAAGCCACTTGGTAGATATGTTGCCTCTTTAAGTAACATTTCCATCATAGTCTCTAGATTATTTTTTTCCTTTTCTCTATTGTTTTCTTCAGTTCTGTCTTAATTTTATTTGAACTTTGAAACTCTGATATGTAACATCATAAATTGTGTTAGGATACAAATTCCCTCAAAGACCTTGTGAACAATAAAATTGTATCTCCTCACAGAGTCAGACAGCTCAGTGAAATGAGCTTATACCATTCCCATATTTTTTTCCTTCTCACATATATTCAGTTTTCAAAGTTATAAAATGGTGCTTCCAAGATATAACACTGTGCCCTGCTTTAGTGATCTTTTTAGTTCAGCTTCTCAAAGAACAGAAAAAATGGATCCTTTAGAGCACGAACTTACACTCAACCTTTTTTATTGTTTTTAGGTTATCTGTAATAAAAACAGAAAACAGTCTTTATCTATTCATTGGATCATAGTATAATGTAGAGGGATAAATTCAGCCTTCGAGACAAATCTGGGTTCTAGTCTCAGCTCCACTGAATATTTTTAATGATTCTGTGTTATACCATTTACCTAGTCTAAGCTCCATTTATTTGTTCGGCAATTAAAGTATAAAACTGCCTGCCTTACAGATTTTAATGATAGATAAATGACATTAATTAAATGTGCTATATAACTTTTCATATCCTTATCACTTAACTTTAGATAGGTACAAAGGGTAGGTAAGTGAAGTTTGTTATTATAGTAGAAAATACATACTCAAGAAAACAAATACATTATTGAAAATCATGAAATGTGCTCCATATGCAAGGAATTTTACATGTAGATCATCCATTTTTTTAAAAAAATTATGTCATTCTCTATTAAAGTAATAATTTGATAGTTTTCCAGGAAATGAAGTTCTATTTTCCCCTATCAGGATTTCATGTTGCCATTTTTCATTGACAATTATTATAGCAAGATGGCAGTTTCCACTTTGGAGCCAAGAAATGCCATCGAGGTTTAGTGAAAAGCTGTTTTAAACTCTCAAGGGTAGTTTTCATAGTTTGTTTGTGAGGAGGCAATGGAGGGAGTTAAGTACTTATTACAATGTCAACAGGCATACTCCTGAGATGAATCTATTTTGACCTTTGTTCACATTCCATCTGCTCTAGTGACTAGGGTGAGTTCACAGGTTCATGATGAGTCAGGCTTCATTTAAATCCTTAGGAACATTTGCAGTTTGGAATACTTGACGGTAACACGCCCCAATGTGGAAACCCAAAGTGAGGGAAGGATTTGCTGAAGACATTGTCATGACTTAGGTAATATGATGGAGATAATTTACTGGAGTTCCTGCACTGAAAACACCTCAGTGTCCTGAATTGGCCCCAGAACCAACTATGTTATTATGGAATTGACCTCTGGCCAAATCATGATATGTTGCCAATAAAGGTGAAATTAATTAAAATAAATATCAAGAGCAACCTTGTAAATGTGATAAGCCACACAACTCTCCTCTCTAAACAGAGACATAAACAGAGGAAAGAGAGCAGTACTGCCCGGCCCTCGTGACTCAGTGGTTGAGCATCAACCTATGAACCAGGAGGTCAGAGTTCGATTTCAGGTCAAGGCACATGCCCTGGTTGCAGGCTCAATCCCCAGTAGGGGGTGTGCAGGAGGCAGCCAATCAATGACTCTCATCACTGATGTTTCTGTCTCTCTCTCCATCTCTCTGAAATCAATAAAAATATATTTTAAAAAGGAGAGAGAGAGCAGGATTACTCCTTTGCCTTAGGATGAAGTAGGAATCCAAGGAGAGCACACCTGACATGGATAAAATTGCTTCTCCAGGTTGACAACTACATGTGAAACTCTGTCTTTAGGATCAAATGGTAGAAGCACTTCATTCTCTTCTACTGCTTTCTAGTTATAAGAACCACCCAAAGTGAAATGAGAGGAATTGCCCTTACATTAGAAATAATCAATCAGGCAGGTAGTCCTTACTGAGCAACTACCCCTCACCAGGGGCTCCATATCAGTCTCCTTAGCAGGTTCCCATCATTATTTGATCTCTAAGTAGCAGAGGACTCAGTCATTAAAAATCTCTTAACAGGCCCAGCTGGGCATGGCTCAGCGGTTGAGCGTAGGCCTACGATCCAGCAGATCACAGTTCAATCCCCAATCAGGGGCATGCAGGAGGCAGCCAATCAGTGACTCTCTCATCACTGATGTTTCTATCTCTTTCTCTCTCCCCTTCTTTCTTTCTCTTTCTGAAATCAATAAAAATATATATATATTTTAAAAATCTCTTAACAATCTGTACTTAATTAGATGTTAGTCCCAGAGTTTGAAACACAGTGGTACCTCGGTTTTCTAATGTAATTCATTCTGGAAGACTGTTCAAGTTCTGAAACATTCGAAAACTGAGAGATCAATAGCCTACAGTGAGGCCTCAGAATCTTGCCCTCAGCGGAAGCCATGTGGCATGTTCAACTTCCGAGGCAGGTTTGAAAACCAAAGCATTGACTTCTGGACTTACTGCATTAGTAGACCTCAAAATGTTTGTCAACTGAGATGTTGGAAAACTGAGGCACCACTGTGTTATCTATTTACAGGGAAAAAAAATCCCCAAATGTTATCTCTAGCCCTGAGCTCTTGACTTAACTACAAACCTACCTCCCTGATAACTTCTTTTGGCTATCTAACAGGTGTCTCAACTTTATCATGTCCAAAACTGATTGTTTGGTTTTTCCTTTCCAACCTACCTGTCTTATAGTCTTCCTTATTTCAGTAATTGGCATCTCCACCTTTCCACTTAGACCAAAATCCTTGCAGTGATCTTTGGTTCTCCTCTCTTTATCAATAAACACTTCAGTAAAAGTGTCAGCACTTCCTTTGAATTATGACCGAAATCCAACCATCTCTCAATGTTTCCACTGTCACCACCTTGGTCCAAGTCCCCGCTAACATCTCTTGTTTGAACTAGCTTCCTAACCAAACTCACCAATTCTGACCTTGCCTCCTATAGACACAGAAGCCAGGATGACACCTTTAAAACATAAGCCTGACCATGTCACTCCTCTATCTATATCCCATCAAAGGCTCCCCATGTCATTTGGAGTAAAATACCAACAGTGTGCCAGAGCATGGAAGGCTTTCATTAATCTGGAGCTCTGCTAGGGCACTGCCCTCCACTTTTACTTTCCACCAGCTCTCCCTGCCCCACCCATCCTGGCCTCCTGTTTCTTCCTGAAACACTGCAAGCACACTCCCACTTCCAGGCCCTTGGATTCCCTAGTGTCTGTAGGTAGAATGCTCCTCTATGAAGATGTCCTTTATTTCCTTCAGATCTCTACCCAAAAGTTGCCTCCTCAGACAGACTTTTTGTGATTAGTGTGTGTCCCTCTTTTACTTCTTTCTTACTCGAGTACTTATCATCATCAGATATGTGTTGTGTTATTTGTTAATATTTTTGTTGTCTTTCTCCCCCAACTAGAATGAGAACTCTTTGAGAAGAGGAATTATATTTATTATAATCACCACATTGTGCCTAGAACATAACAATGCCTGGAACAGAAAATGCCCAATATATATTTTAAATGAATGAGTATATCAGTACAGTTCTTGCCTTCAAGGAACTCACCAGCCAGGAGGGGAAATCAGGATAGGCACAGCTAACTATAATGCAAGCCAACAGTGATTAAACAAATTACAGGTTAGCACACAGGAGACAAAATTAATTCTAGCTAAGGTTAGGGAAAGGTCAGAGTTTTATCACATATACAGACATTTGGACTAAAACAGATTAATGAGATTCCAACAAAAAGAGATATGGAGATCAGCATGGACACAGGGCAAGAGTTGAATGCTCAGAAGTGCTCAGCATATTCAAGGAACATCAAATGATCCTGAGTGGCTGCCATCTGGGAGCTAAGGGAAGTATAAGGGGAAGGAAATGGGGCTGGAAAATAGAAAGAGCCAAAGCTTGAAGAGTCTTAAATGCAGAGAAAGTGATGTTGTTTTATGTAGTCAAGAAATATTTGTTAAGAATTAACTCTAGGTCAGACTCTCTACTAAGTGCTGAAGATATAGAAATGGCATCCCCAGTCTCTGTGTTCAGGAAATAGACAGTGGACCATTGGGTATACAACGTGCAGATAAATGAGTGTCACAAAGTGTTATGAGTGTCATAACAGCCATCTGAGGGGCAACACAATGAAGGGGTAAAGATTCTATAGGGCAGATAAGGAATTTTTCAGAAAGATTTTATGGAGGAGACTATGAGTCAAGGACTTTGAGGTGGAGAGTAAAATGGTGGCATCTAAGTTTTAGAAAGATTATGCAAGTTAGCGTAAGCAATTGACTGGAAGGGCAAAAGCCTAGGAAAACTAATTCTCTTCTGAGTAAAGACCAAGGAAATTCTAATCAAATCAGTTAAGATTTGAAAAGGCATCTCAATGCTATCCTCTGTACTGGTGAGTGCTTACCTCCCCAGAGGTTTCCTAGCGTTAAACCAATTTCATGTGGGTAGAAGAAGAGGCGATCAGAATCCACTTGCTTGATGATGTTTTACAACATTTCTCTTTAAGTTAAAACAGGTAATAAATCTAGAAAAAGTCATGCAAAAATTGCCAAGATGAGTGTGGAGGAACTAGGCAGAGTGTGATATTTTGTAGAATGCTCTTTAGTATGGTTATGGTTAGTTACATCACAGTACTGGCTTTTATCGTTGACATTATTTATATATTTTCAATAGTTTAATAATAAGCAAATAAAAATACTTGCAACATGCTCTACTCCCATCTTTCTACAAATCCTCTTCATGATTTCAAGATGTTAGCTCTGACAAGTTCAAATGATAATCATGATAATTAGTATTTGACACTTAGAGCCTCTTCACCAACAGTACATGTTGTTCATTTGTCAACATATAGTTGCAGTATAGAAAATATTTATCATATATAAGAACCACATTTTGAGTCATTTAGAAGCATTTTGATAAGCTAAATATACTGAAGTGTGCTTCCACCACTGATTATTTTTTCCCTATGAACGATTTCTATTTTTGTTAAGATGTAATTTTATAAGCTAAATTCATTTCCAAATTCTTGTATTTGTTGGGTTGAGTACCTCAGAATTAGTCTCTGACTCACATAAACAGAGTCATAAAATTGACTAAGTTTAAAAAGTTAAAAATGAGTTAATGTAACCCCCACACATATTACTATAATGAAGATATTACATGTCATTTTCTGGTCACTAAAAATGCATGGAAAGCATGTATCATTTTTCTATGTAATATTCAATATATTTCATTTTTTCTACAAAAAAACTAATTAAGGGCCAATGTTGTTTTTATTCAAATGTATGTTTTCTTGTGAAAATTCAAAGCCTATACCTTTCTCTGCTATCTTGCAGTAATTATTTTGATTTGGGATTGCTTAATAAGGTTTCTTCTCTAGACCAGCATAAATATTTCCTTAGACTGTGAGGGTGAAGTTCAAGTATGGATAGTATCTGCATTCATGATCTAACTGAGAAGAAATACAAGTGTGAAATACAGTAACAAGAACAGCCATAGTTACAAGTTGAAGAAGGCTTGTTTGTCACCATGAATTTATTTTAAAATATTTAAAATCTGTCCTGCTCTTTTTAGCTGGACCTGTGGGTACAACCACTTTGATGCCCATTTTTTAGAAACTATGAATCTCATTCAGTTTACCTGTCAAAATCACCAGGTCTGAAAATCAGCCAGGACTTGCCACCATCCTTTTGAGTAGGCAGCCAAACCACTAGGCTTCAGTGGCTCCTGGATAAAATTTTCTGACCCCATCTAGCCAGGCGCTTTTACAAGGGAGCCTGAAAACACCTGCGTAAGTCACTTGGGGACTTCCCGAAAAATATCAGCTGGAAACAATGTGAAGTGTACAGAAACAGTCCTAGAGTTCTGGGATTTTACAAGGCACTTTGACAGCAAACTGATCAAAATAAACATTAAAGGTAAATAAACACTAAGTTAATCATACTTGGAAAAATGGCATTAGAGCATATTAGTGGAAAACAATTCTCCTCAAAGCCAAATCCCAAGGCTTTCTTGCATCAGAATTATCTGATACATTATTGAAGTCTGTAAGGATGTGCATAAAGAGTATTATGGTAAAAATTTAGTGAAAACAGCACAAGCCTGTGAGAAACTTCAACTGAATTGAAATACACAGAGGGATTAGGTCAGAGAAAGATAAATGTATCTTTAAGCACTCTGTGCCTGAGAAATTATGCATGATCAAAAGTCTTCCCACAGACCACTTAGGACTATCCTTAGCATGAAAGAGAAAATTATAAACAAGTATCAGAAATAAAAATGAATAGTTCTGTTTCTCCACCTTTTTGCTTTTGTATATTCTTTATAGTTTAAAAATACTTTGAAAGCATTACCTCCTTTGATCCTTACAACAACCTAGTGTAGTAGGTAAAAGATTTTTACAAAAAACAACAGACTGGAGGAAAGCCAATTTGTAGATTTGCTTGTAAAACAGCGTCCTTGACTCCACTCCCAAGATGAGTCCTAAACTACAGGCAAAGGGATGGAGCTGAGTAAGGAGCATTGTCAGAACAGAGGCGCAACATATGCGTGCACGTGCATGTATGATTGCAATTTTTTTGCCTTCCAAACAAACTAAAGAAACTTATGAATGTCCTAGGATTTCAAAAGATCTGTACCTATTTCTCCTTTTAATTAACAAGAATAAAAATATAAGCATCCAAAGAGCATTGTATAGTCAATACAGCCTGGTATGAAAGCATAGACAGGAAAATGCAAGGATAGAGAACAAAGCCAATGTGACATGTGCCAAAAACATTCATGCAGCATTGCATTGCTAGAAGACACCCATAGGTTACTGTAAAACCATAAGGAGAGACATAGGAAGAAGTTCTCCATATAAGGCCTGTTTTTATCAAACAACTGTTTTCCAAGGTCATGATCCTCTTTAGGGATGTTTCAGTATTAAAACCCTGATTTCTCTATTATTTACAATAGTCACTGCTCTTGAGTGTGGCTCTGTGTAGATGCAACATTCCAGGACAGAGAGCCATCTAAAGAATCTAAACTTTAAATGCACCTGTATTTTCTACTAGACAACTCTACCTTGGTATTGTTATGGACTTCTAGAATCCAATCTTTAAAAACTAATCACACTACCTTACTGATCAAACTGAATTCTACTACATTCCCTCTCCCAATTAATGGCAAAACCATTATGCAATCTTATGCAATCTCGCAGCTATCAACCTTGTTCCTTAGACAGCTTCCCCCTCCCTCATCCACACATCACTCAGTCCTGTTGATTGTGCCTCTTGATAACTCATAAATAAATGCCCTTGGCTCTAGGCTCACTGCTGTTATTTCAGTCCATGTGAAAGGTAACGAGGGCCTGGAATTCTTGCAAAAATGTTCTTACTGACCCAAAGGATGAAGTCCCAGTTCCTAAGCATACCATGTTATCTCTTGTTTTATGATCCAGACCCTGCCTGGCTTTCCAAACCAGGCTAACCTAACTCCAGTCATACTGAACTCCTTGCAGCCCCTCAAATGCTATGCAGTTTTGTTTCTCCACACTAGCTCTTTTTCTTCATTCTCCATAAAATACACTTTCCCCAACCCTGTCTGACTCCCTCTAAGTTTGTGTCAAAGTTCAAGTTAAACATCACCTCCCATGTGAAACTTCCTCCATTCCCACAGAATTAGTCACGCTTCTTCCATGCCTCAGCTACTCTTGCCTTTATTATTATGGTTGATGCTGATATTAGTAGATGGTTTTTATTCAAACATCTTTCCCATAGTTTTTGTCTTCACCAGTTTGATAATATGTATTCTATACCTATTATTCACCTTTATTCACTTCTATCCCAAGCACCTGACAAGTACTGAGCCAGATTCTAAAGCAATAGTCTATACAAACAAGTAAAAACAAAAAAAAAAAATTTGTCATGATGATAATGAAAGTTTTCAATCCATCCCATTTGTCTTTTAATTTACCTTATCACTACTGGATGGAGGAACACCTGATTAATTTTATTTATTTATTTTTTTAGATAGATCTTTATTGATTTCAGAGAGACGAAGCTCCGGAGAAGGAGAGAGAGAAACCTCAATGATGAGAGAGTCATTGATCGGCTGCCTCTTGCACTCCTCCAACTGGGGACCGAGCCTCAACCCGGGCATGTGCCCTGACCGGGAATAGAATTGCGATCTCCAGGACCCTAGGTCAATGCTCAACCACAGAGCCATGCCTGGCCGAGCAGGAACACCCGATTTAAAGACTGTACTGAAATAATGGCTATCTCTGGAGTGCTGCCTGCATGAAGCTCTGTAAAAATCATTCCTGAGGCTTTTCCTAGAAAGTCGTCTAAATGGCACCTAAACCAAGGAGCCAATGCTCTATTCCCAAAATGCATGCTGACACTGTAATGGGGAAATAAGATTCAAAATCACCTCTACTGGATAAAAAATATTTCTACAGAAACAGAATAAAATGAATGAACAAATAATAGTCTCTTAAAGGGTAAAAAAGTGCCTGTAAAAATCAATATAATAAAGAAATAGTTGAAAACCATTTTTAAAATATGAGAAAAAAATAAAGTTGAATGTGAGGTTCCTTTGTCTGTCTATTGTTTGTTTTATCAGGTCAGAAGCCTTCAGATTATGACGTCCACTTTAAATCAGCAGGTTTACTCTCAAGGACTGTGGCAGGTGGGGAGGAGGTTCAGAGGAGAATTAGAAAGAGTATTTAACAGATGGAAAAGATGGAGAATTTTAGGCTAGGGCAGAGACGCTAAAATTACAGCAAGGGGATAACTAATGGGTTCAGCTATATTAAGAAGTTAACAGAGAAGGCACTAAAATTGTCCATATCAGGGATTGACCAAAAGCAGAGAATACTGTTAAAATCAAAGGGGGAGATGCTGAGTTTAGGAAAAAGAATCATTTGACTTGATGAGTGATAAACTCTAGATGACTACTAAAGGAGGTTATGCAACCTTCCAGGAAGGACTGAAAACGGTCCATTTGGAAAGTTCTAGGTATCCATCTTCTTGCAAGAATGACGATGCACCATATCCTTTTTTTGTGAATATTTCCAGTTCTGGGAGTTAATGACATTATCTTATATTTCTCATATCATTATACACTATCCTGCAAAACACAATACGCTCTGATGTTTATTTAATATTCTCAACTCACTCCTTTGGAGTAAAATATCACAACAGGTTCAAACTTTCCTCACAGAAGGTACATTTGATACCTTGGACCATTTTTGTGTCCACCAGCCAGATCCTCCTCAATTTCCCCACAATTTCTAATAAATATGGAGCACCAAAAAATACACAACTCTTCTATAAGTGCTCAAGAAATACCAAGTCAAAATAGGCAGATTACTCCATGGCTTCTGCATGTCATACATCTATTAATACATCCTAGGATCATGTTGACACTTTTAATAACAGCACCAGGCTGCTGACTCACATTCGGGCATGTTTCTACTTCCTTCATACCTACATAATTATTCCCTTTCTTGTACCTGCCTGGTTTGCTTTTTTCCCTAATCTCATCCTGTTTAGCTTGGCCAATTTTTCTCAATTTTCAAGGGTCTGCTGAATTGGTGTCCTGGCTTCCGTATATTTGCAACACTACCAAAATGAACACTTTCTTTTTTAACTTTCAAATAATCCAAGAATAAAAAAAATCAGAGGGAATCTCAGTCATTTGTTTCAGTTAGGCGCAAGGCTCTCTGCTAGGTGTTGGGGGTAAGACAAACATGGTTCCTACTTCCTCATAGATACAGCCTGTCAGAGACAGAGATAAGTAAATATAAAACTACAACCCTCTAGGATAAGGGCTAGAATATGAAGGAAAGACGGCAGCAGGACAAACAGAAACTCTGAGCACAAGGAGAATGGTGGGTCTAGATGCTGTGGCTGCATGTTACCGTAGCACCTGACCGCCAAAGAGAGGGATGCAGAAGGGGGAGGGGCTAAAAGGCTGAGAATTTGCACAAATCTATAAAATTAGCTCCTTTAACCCTCACAGCAACCCTGTAGGCCAAGTACTGTTATCCCAACTTTACAGATGAAGAAACTCAGTATTTAATAGGGTAGCTAACTTATCTGGAGGTCACACACCTCTAGCTAATAAGTAACAACTGAATTTCCAATCCAGGTCTATATGACTCCAAAGTTCATGTATAAGGCCATGTTGCTTTTCAAACATTCTCTATGTTTCTGATTTGTTAACAACAACAAAAATGACTTGTGGTAATAAATCTAAAATTTCAGAAATCCAGAGAATGTGTGTTGTTGTTTTTTTATTTTTAATGTGTCATTCAGTCAAGACATGAGTACAAGCTGACTTGACATAAGCTCATCTCAAACTGTTTTGGTAACATTCTGAGACTGAGTTCAGGAACCCTACTACCCGATGTCCTGCTAGTTATATTACCTGGGCCTAGGGATATAATAGTGCATCTATAACTTCAAGAGCCAATATTTTTCTTCCAATTTAAGAAAAAGAAACACTTTTCCCACCTTTGGACATTCTTGTCTTCTGCAGAAAGTATTCTAATAATAGTGGAAAGCACTCAACAATTTCAGAAGTAGCTTGAGTATCTATTACATGGTTCAATGATAGTAGTTTCCTATCATAAGCAGGTAGCTAATATTTAATATGTATTTAAATAGGAAAAGGAAACAATCCAGGAAATCAACCTAACCCAAAGAATTGTTTAAGAGATGTTATCTGAAATTCTGTGTTCAACTCCTGTTACTATCATTCATCTAATAAGTACAATGTTTAAGCTAACTCATGTAATAGGTCACTGAAAAGGGCCTAAAAATGGCAGTGCACCAACAATAATAGTTTGTCCCAATTTTGTGCCTGACAGGGAGCCTGTTCTCCTTCTGCCCACTTCTCTAATTTCCACTGGTTGGCTCAGGGGATGATCCAGTTACTACTAATACAACCATATCCAGCACTCAGGACTTCCTTGATAGACCATAATTTGATATATTTCTAAAAATACTCCCTTTCTTCAAAAACCTATCAATATGGAATTTCAATTAGCACAACCACATTAGAAAAACCAGTATTTACTAAAGTTTAAGTTATACTTACCCTATGACCCAGAAACAGAAATGCCTACATATGTTCACCCAAAAATGCACACCAGAATGTTTATAGCAGTGTGCTTTGTAATGTCCAAAAGTGAAAACTGTTGAAATTCCAGCTACAGTAGAATTAGTAAATGTGCTGTATCCACACAGCAGAGTACTTTACAGCAATGGGAGTGGACAACAGGCAACAACAGAGACGGATCTCACAAACCTAGTGATTAGTGAAAGAAGCCAGAAACACGCACAGAAACACACATACTGCATGATTCTACATGTGTAAAGAAAAAAAGATGGGCAAAATCAATGTATTCTATTAGAAATCTGCATAATTGTTACCCTTAAGAAGTGATGGCAACAGAACAGCAGGATGAAGACAGTGTCTGTGGTACTGGTAATATTCTCTTTTTAATTGGGATGTTGATTTATTGAGTGTGTGCAGTTTTGTGAAAATTAATTTACTTCACTTTTCTACTTATGTAGTATACTGCAATAGAAAGTTTTTAAAGCTACAAAAGACTTGAAATGTTAAATAGCTAATTTTTGGAGAGATTAAAATGGACTGTATAAAATATTACCTGTGGGATAGGCAAAGTTCTGAGTTAACAATCTACATTGCAAACAACACAAGCTTAAATGTCTATTGCAAGGTAAAACTGGATCCCTTGCTCTTCTAGAAATCATGAGATTCTCACAATTCCTTATGCATTGCCCCTAGTCTTTATTCTGGCTGTCGCAGCCAATCCACTCCCTCTGGTCATAAATCATGTTCCACTTCTGCTAAAAGGCTGCCCTCAGTCTCGAAGGACGTGCCCTGGCCCGTGTGCCTTGAAAGCGGGACTTTTTCCAACTAGCCTCAGATGTTTTCCTCCTGGCCTTTAAACCTCCTGCACTGGTCATGCAGTCACCTTCTTCTCTCCAGGTCACTCTGGGGAATCATCCTCTCATTGGCCTCTCTCTCTTTGACGTCTTTAGTTTGCCTCCCATGGCAGTTAAGAGTAGGGAAGTTGAGCTGTTTCACATATTGTTTCAAATTCATACAAATGTCCACTTGATCTTGATGGAAGATAAAGCTTTGTTTTTATTTTTACCATTTCCGAGGAGGGCCACTTCCCACTCACGGCTCATTTACTGACACACCTGAGTCCCCAAAATGGCCAAATTCCAACTGCTTCAGGTCGCCAGCTCCTTCCACATATTCTGGTTCTCCTTGGTAAATCATCACTCAGGAACCCCTCAGCAGGATGCTTATCTAGAGCAACATGATGACAATATAATAGAAGCTAATATAACTCTCACAAGGAAAAGTAATCTAACAGGGAGCACCTACTATGTGCAGAACATTATACTCAGTATTTTCCTGTATACTATCATTTTAAGTCATTATACAACCTTGTAACAGATATTATAATCTCCCTTTTGCAGATGGGAAAAGAGAGGCTTAGGATTTAATTATATAGTCCCAAATCATACATTGTGTAAGATGCAGAGCAAGATATTCAACAAGGCATAGGCAAATGTTTTTTAGAAAGATGTAACAAATATTTTAGGCTTTGCGAGTACATAAGGTTTCTGTCACCTATTTTTCTTTGTTTCTTTGTTGGTTCATTTGCTTTTACAACCCTTTAAAAACATAAAAAACTATCTTTAATTTCTTGGCTGGATCTGGTCCAAAGATGGTATTTGTAGATGCTTGTCTTAAGAAGTTTCAGCTCCCAGGAGGCTTAGGTGCAACTTTCTTCTGTCCTCTCAAATCTGGGTTCACCTAACACCAGAGCCTCCACTACACCACTGAAGTTCAATCCCAAGGAGATCAAAGTTGTAGACTTGAGGTCCACCAGTGAGGAAGTCGGCATCATGTCTGCCATACCCCTGAGATGGGCCCCCTGGGTTTATCTCCAAAAACTGTTGGACATCTCCAAAGCAACCGGTGATTGGAAGGGTTTGAGGATTACAGTGAAACTGACCATTCAGAACAGACAGGCCCAGATTGAGGTAGTACCTTCTGCCTCTGCCCTGGTCATCAAAGCCCTCAAAGAACAACCAAGAGACAGAAAGAAGCAAAAAAACATTAAGCAGAGTTGAAATGTCACCTTTGATGAGATTGTCAACATTGCCTGACAGATGCTAGAGGACTCTCTAGGACCATTAAAGAGATCCTGGGGACTGCCCAGTCTGTGGGCTGCAATGTTAATGGCTGCCACCCTCATGACATCATAGATGACATCAACAGTGATGCAGTGAATGTGCAGCTAGTTAAGAACTACAAAGGAAAATATTTCAATTAAAGATCACTTGACAATCAAAAAAGAAGAAGAAGAATAAATTGGGGGAAAATATGTGATAAAGTATGTATTCTGGACTTTGGTCTAAGTTTAAACCCTATTTCCACTACTTACTAGCTAACATGCATGAAGAGCTTATAAAGTACTGTGAACAAAAAGGGGTATAATATAAACCTGACAAGCTCAGAGACCAAAAGGAACCACAAAGGGTAATCTGATCACAAATTCCTAACTGGGCAAGTCACAGAGGTAGTCACATCCCAAGCCTAGAGCATCCTTAACAAAGGTCAGTCTTTATCTTAAGTGAAATCTGTCCATTGGCCTTATACATGTAGAATAAGAGATTTTTAAAACATCAGAGTAATTTTCTTTTCCTACCCCTGGAAGGTACAACCACAGGCACCAGAACACAGGACCACCAGAGCAAGAGACCACAGACCCTCCGTTGTTATCTTGATCTCCATATTCCATCTCTATGTGCAGTAAATGTTAGTAACTATCTCATACTCACCAATGTAAAAAAATATACATTTTTCCAGTTTGTCTTTTATCCAATCCAAGAGATTTCCTCACTTTGCTTTCTCCTCCGTCTTTAAACTACCACCAATGGATTTCATGTAACACTCCTTATATCTCCTCCTTTGATTCTAATGTATAAAATAAGCTACAAAACTGACTTTCTCCAGAGCATTTTCTCAGTCTGTTGAGATTTTGCTTCCCAGCTTATATCCTCAGTTTGGCTCAATCAAACTCATAAAAATTATCTGCAGGTTTGGATGCTTCTTATGTCAACAGTACCATGCAACATGTATTTATTTAATCTTCACAACAAGTAGGTAGGTTCCATTATTTCCCCAATTCTGCACACCTGGAAACTGAGACCCAGAGTAAATAACTTGCCCCAAGTCTACACACAGCAAATAAGTGGTATAGCTACAATACCCATGTTTTTCACCACTATGTTAATATTATTGAGGTCATCAATAAACTGCTTAATCGGGATAATTGGGTTGCATTTGTACAAAGAAGGAAACTTTTTAGTTATTTTTAATGATCCTTTCAGCTTTGCAAGAAAAGAACATAGTAACTGAAGCTATTGTAACCGGGACTGAAGCATCGAGATTCTAGACAGTGCCATTGTATAAGGTTCCGCAGATTCCTAAGTGTGTGATGAGGAACCCAGACACAGCAACGGTTCCGATGCAAGGTGATAGACTAGATCTGAGTTTAATTAATCAAGGTCAAAGGAGCCCAAGGTTAGGTTGGGACTCAAGGTATGAACAGGTAGAGAACTAGGTGAGGGGTAACTGATAGGTATCCAAACCGGCCGACAGTGAATATCAGGACCTGCAGCTAAAACATCAGGGTGCCTGGTTCAGGGGCTAAGCCCTGGGATATTTGAAATCCCCCATGTCCATTCTGAGTGAGTAGTGAGACTGACTCGGTCCTGAGCTACAGAATTATTGCATGAGTAAGGGTAGCTCTTTGCCCTAGGTCTGCATTATGCTCAAGGAGGAAAAGGCTCATCCTAGAAGGCAAGGTCAGTTACGTCCACCTACTAGAGTTAAAGATCTATAGAGACAGGGACCCAGGAAGATCCTCCAAATACATGAATCTTAAAGTTCTTTAAAATCCAAAATAACAAATATTGCTACTTATTGATATTGCAATTAACCTGTTTGCAACCACAGATAAGTAATTTAAAGATGAACAAAAAGGAAAGAAGAAAAAAAAGGCAACCATAGTCTTGTGCGGCAATGAGTTGCAATAGCCTACAAGGGCCTGTGTGATCTGGCTCCTAAAGTTGCCTCAACCTGAGACCCCTTATTCAGGCTGTCCCTTTCCCCTAAAATGCTTGCCACCACCCTTTCTTGTACAGCCTTTGTGATCAAGCTTACATTTTTCACATTTTCTTTTAATTTTTGCTGTCATAGTTACCCCATTTTTGAGTTATACATATTTTTATTGCCTGTTTCCCTCATTGGACCATAAGCTCCGTGAAAGCAGAGACTATCTTTGTTTGGCTCATCATGGTGTCTCCACCCACTGCTTAAAGCAGTCTCATAAATCTGCCCTTGGTAATTATTTGTTATGAATAAATCTCTACTGGTAGGACCCTGAAATGCCTAAATGTTATTTCTCTCCCCAGACTGAACAAAAACTTCCTGAGACCAAGAAATATGTACTACAAATACAAATTATCTGTCAGGAGTCTTATGTAACAATACCAGGAAAATCATAAGACACAGGATAAATAGAGTATCACAACGTTATTTATACCAAAATGTGCCCACAAGTTCCCTGGGACAGAGAAAGGACTATATATATAACAAAAAAATTTTGCCGGTAAACAAATGGCAAGAATGTTTCCGCCTTCCACACACAGTAAACATTACGCTTCTTTCTTTTGCTTGCTGATGAAAAAAACTTACCCAAACAATCAGTCCTCTTTTTTTTTCCCTTCTATTTTTTGACTTGAGAGGACTATAATTTACGACGTAAACTACCTGGCATCCTCGGAGTACTTAAAGTCCACACTGTCTATCACCACTCAAATAGCAAGGGCATCTCTGGCATTTCAAATGCATATAAAGTAATCAATACAGAAAAAGAACAAATTAATCGAAAGTTATGTAATCTTATACCCTGAAAAGAACCTGATTAAACCCCCAACCTTTGTAGCTGTTTCTATCCTTGGATAGTACAGGTGTTTACAATCTTTTGTGAGTTGACCTCAGGTGACCAATGGATAGTTTTAATTGCTTATCAAATGTAATTTTATGAACGACATAAAGATATTGTGAATGTATATAAAACACCTTTGAAATACAGAGAGCCTTTCAAGATGGAATTTTTAGTTAGCTTGCTACTCTTTCTTTAGAGTCTAATTGATTTTCTTGACATCTCTTTAGCCTGGCAAACTGCCTGCCTAAGTACTTTATCTGACCTTCAGGCTGTTTGCCAGGTATTGATCCAATACCTACAATGGCTGTGTTGTACCAGCTCTTCCAACTTTGATAAGGGGCTAATGTACTAGCGCCAGGCAGACAGGAAGTCAATGGTCTCAAAATTTCTCTCCTCTTCTTCTAGCTGTATCTTCCTTTCTTCTTATGCAAGAATTTCAGGTTCTATCAAAATCAGATCTTAAGCAGATAAGATGGACTTTGGGGCTTAATTTATCTTCTAAGAATTTTTTAAAAACACATCTTAAAAGAGTTCTTTAAGCAACAATAAATAAAAATGTTTAGAAATATTAGATTTCTCGCTGAAGTTAAAATATATATTATGATGGGTTTCCTTTTCAAAGAAAAGTAAAACTAAATATGAGTTATGGGACGATTTAGACAAGCCGCATTGCATTGAATAAAGAGAAAGCAGGTAGTAAGGGGTCTTGAAATCATGCCATAAATAAAGCAATAAAAGAAAATGAGATATTTTAGTTAGCCTGAAGAACATCATACTTGGGAAGAGAAATGTGATAGCCCTATGAGATTAATATCTGTGAGTTAATGCGACTATAAGTATTAATTTGTTGATAGATCTCATGTTTTTCATGCTTTGCCTTGACAGTAAATTTTAGGAAAGCACTTTCATTGAACCTGTGCAGGCTGGGGAGATCCTCTCCAACAAAACATTCTAATTACTCGTAAGCCCAGAATGGAATCCTTGGAGATGGAGGAAACAAAGGACCTGAAAGTAGAATCGTTCAAATAAGCCCCTTGGGAAACAGAGTACTTTAGTGAGAATATATTTTGTGTTTTGAAGATAATTTGAGATAGATAAAATTGACTGATTCCCTGGTATATACACTTTGCCCTTTGCCATCTAACTTCAACAAAACAGTTGGAAGGATTTAGAGACTTCATAATGCCTTTGCATGGAGCAAAGTGGTATTGACTGGTGCCTCTTTTATCTGGTTTAGTTCTTTTTGTAGCTTGAAACAGAGAAAAAGTTGTGAAAATTTCACTTATAAGTTGCCAACCTGAGGGAAGCAATTCATACTTAAAATAAACAAAAAAATTCACATTCATCATCCTCAGAATGCCACGTCAAGCAATCTACATTCCAAAGTCATTTCAAGCAGCAGTCTGAAGACTGAGTTGATGACTGACCATGGTGGGAAAGGGACAGAGTCCCGCAGAGCTGACATAGTGGAAAAATCCAAAAGGTTCTGCAGGAGTGGCTGTGGGTGGAAGAGGTACAGAAGGTCCCACCGAACTGGCATGGGTGGGAGAGGGCCAGAGGGCACAGGATCCCACAGGGCTGGCTATCAGTGGAGGAGGTGCAGAGCATTTCATGGCGCTAGTTTGTATAAACCAAGGAAACTGTACTAAGAAAGGAGCTGCCTAGATTTTTTTTATCTCCACCCATACTAATCGAGAGGCACTGAAACCTTTCATCCTTTAGGTTCACTGGCCCAAGTGATAGAGCAAATAAGCCTGAAGGATAGACTATTCAGCTGCTCCCAAAACCATGGGAACTCTTTGAATCTTAAATACCAAAGAGTTGGGACACTCACCATCGATCCATTAGGAGAGGGAAGGGGAACCCCTAAGAAGCAAAACAATATTTAAGTGAAAGCAGAGGAGGGGTAAGCAATGTGAAGGCCCAGAAATGCCTTTAGATAATTGCACACTCTATGCTGGCAAAGGATCCGGTTATTGACAGGCTTTTGGACAAGAAAACTTTGCCAAATCCATGGCTGCTGGGGAGGAAATGTTAAATAGAAAGGTAATGAATAAGAAGTGATGATTACTCCAGGTTGTTTTGTCAATTATCAGTTAAATCAGTCCTGCTATTGTGATTACAAGGGTGTTTTTCTCCAGGACAACTGGAGGCAAAAAGACCTTGAAAACAAGGAGAGGAAATCAACTGAAATTTGGCATGAAAAAAATAGTTCAGACAAATACACCCAGGGGAATAAATATTACAAAGTGATGGAAGGTGGAAGGTCTGAAAATGCACCATTGCCAGAAAGACCAGAAAGGATGGCCAAGGTGGCAGGAATGTGTGCATGGCAAAGCAACAAAGTGCTGTTGCTACAAGCCATCTCTGCAGATCATGTGGATGAGGCAAAGACTTTATTTACCTTCTACAGGAAGAGTCACTGGGATCAGATATAAGGTGCTATTTATGGGTTTGCATTTACAAAAACAATAGGACAGGAAAAACAGAGAGAGGTACAAGAAATTTAGTAAATGACAAATTATCAAAACCGATGGTATCCCCCCTGAAAAAATAAAAAAATTGTCAATTCACAGTCATAAAAGGGGGAAGGGAAAGGGAAAGTAGGATCCAAAAGTTAAATAATAAAAAATGTGGAAAGAAGTTAAAATGTTGTGTTTATAAAGCTACCTCTCAGGGGAGCATAAAAATCACTTCACCTCTTTGGACCTCTGTTTCCTCAATTGTAAAGGGAGAGTTGTGGATGATATGATTGTTAAGGCCTCTTCTAGTGCCAAATATCTATGCCCCAAAGCAAGTTTTAAAGTTCAGCTTCTTCTAAATCAAGCTCCAACCTCACCTTGGGGAATTTTTCTCTGATACATATCTGGTTTCACTCAGCTGGCCCCTTTCCTCACATCCGCAAAAGGTCATCTGCTTATACTACCTAGTTATGAACAACACATTTTTAAATGAGGATTGGAAGATAGTGGAAAGAGAATGAACTGGAAATTGGAAGCCCTGGCCTCTGGTTCTGGCTCCTACACAGACACAGGATGTATCCCTCATCCACAAAGAGACGGGTCAGATTAGGTTAGCACTTAGATTCTTGCCTGTTCTCCTTACTGGTCCTATCCTAGATCTCAGGCCTTCAAATGAGTTCTTAGTTAGATGTCTCTTAGCAATGAGAAGGCAACCACAGAGTAGAGAAAGGACCAGGTTTCTTGCATTCTAATTCTCTATCTAATCTACTCATATAAACTACAACTAAGACATGATAGCTAGCGGTCAGAAAGTACATGACACAAAAGAAAAGAGTAATAAAATACCAAAAGATGAAGAACTTCCCAGATTGGTGACTACCCATTACAGACCAGTCTCCAGAAAATGGAAGTCACTTCTTTGGGAGACACTTGAAATGAGATTCGAAAGAAGGCAGATAGAACAGTCAACAATTGATCACCCTACCCCAGTGCTCAGGGAAGCTAACCCATGGATTTCCTCATGTCTGATGTCCATAGCAGTCATCTCGGGCTAATGCTGACTTGGAGACCACTAGAGACATTCTCTGAATCTCTGCCCAGGAACTCTCCAATTCTACATTTCCTCCAAGTCATTCCTGCAGCCTATGGACCACTCTGCGCCCTGCGGTCCTGTTAGGTGTCCTGTCAGGCAAAGCTGGTTTATTTGAGGTCATGCTGGCAGCCGAGCCCAGGAGCCCGCTGCCTGTGCTGTTAACCTTGCCAAGTTGAGCTGCATCTATTATTTTATCTTCAATTATTCCTAGAAATATCAATTCTGGAAAACTCTGTTTTCCCACATAAGGTTTTGGCAACCATCCTCAGTAGTTACTTCATCCTTAGCTCTGCTGCCATCTGAGAGAACATACGAGGAAAAACTGTGCACCTGTAGAAAGAATGAATGCACAGAGACTGAAGGATTGGATGGCCTCTTCCTCCTGACAGGGTTATGTAGGAAAGGTCCTCGTGTCATTAGAGAATGTTAGTGTTGTCAGAGACCTGAAACTCCACCTAGTCCAAATCCATCGTTTCACATGCAAGCAAACTGAGGCTGTGCAGAGAAACTCTCTTCTGCACGTTATATTTAAAAATATCTGCAAATATAAGAATGAATGGATAAATTAAATAAATAAATAAATAAATAAATAAATAAATAAATAAATAAATAAATAAATAAGAAATAGAGAGAAATTCAGGAATGGAATTGGAAGGACAAACTGTACACTTGAGGAACATAAAGTAAGGCCAGAGGAAGAATGAGAGATAAGAGATCTTTGTAACTGAACCTTTTAGTCTATTTGGGCTGCTCTAACAGAATATGATAGACTGGGCAGCTTATAAACAACAGAAATTTATTTCTCACAGTTCTGGAAGCTGGGAAGTCCAAGATCAAGGTGCTGGAAGATTCAGTGTCTGGTGAGAGCTTGTTTCCTAGTTCACAGTTGGCATGTTCTGGCTGTGTTCTCACATGGCAGAAGAGGCAAGTGAGCTCCCTGCAGTCTCTTTTATTAGGGTACTAATCCCAGTCATGAGGGCTTCATCCTAATGACCTAATCACCTCTCAAAGGCCCCTACCTCCTGATATCATCACATTAGAGCTTATGATTTCAACATATGAATGCTGGGGAGACACAAACATTCAGTCCATAATCCTAAGTAAATGCCTGTTCCTTTCTTGCTCCTCTCAGGTCAAAATATATGCACTGGTCATCATTACTGATTTTTGGTCCAAACAGTGTTGTTAGAAAAGAAGCTGTTCATGGCTTTTTTAAAATTATTAACAATTATTTAAAAAGTGAGAGCTCACCCAGGCAACGTAGCTCAGTGGTTGAGCATTGACTTATAATCCAGGAGATCGAGGTTCAATTCTCAGTCAGGGCACTTGTCTGGGTTTCGGGCTTGATTCCCAGCAGGGGATATGCAGGGGCAGCCGATCAATGGGTCTCTCATCATTAATATCTCTATCTCTCTCTCCCTCTCCCTTTCTCTCTCTGAAATCATAAAATATACATATATATTTTTTAAAGTGAGTATAAACACTCAAAAACCATTCAAACACATGGAGGTTAAATAGCATGTTATTAAACAATGAATGGGTTACCAAAAAAATAAAGAAAGAAATCAAAAATTTCCTGGAAACAAATGAAAGTGAACACACAGCCATCCAAAAACCTATGGGACACAGCAAATGCAGTCCTAGGAGGGAAGTTCATAGCACTGCAGGCCTACCTCAAAAAGCAAGAAAATATTTTAGTAGACTATCTAACCCTACAACTTAAAGAATTAGAAATCTCCCATGTGAAGCTGTCTGGACCTGGGCTTTTGTTTTCTGGGAGGTTTTTTTATTACTGCTTTGATTTCATTAGTTGTTGTTAACCTATTCAGGTTTTCTGATTCTTCCTGGTTTTGTTTTACATGATCTCACTCATATGTGGAATCTAATAAACAAAACAGGCTGAGGAACAAAATAGATCCAGAGACATAGAAGCATGGAACAGACTGGTGGATCTCAGTGGGAAGGTGGGTGGGGGGAGAGATTAATCAAAGAACTTATATGCATATATGCATAACCCATGGACACAGACGATAGTGTGGTGAAGGCCTGGGGGGGGGGGGTGCGGGGTGGAGGGGATCAATGGGGAAAAAAGGGAGGATATCTGTAATACTTTCAACAATAAAGATAAATTTTTTTAAAAAAGTGAGAGCTCAAGAGAGCCTTAGGAAACATATGATCATATCCCCATATTTTAGAGATGAGAGGCTAAGACTTGAAAAAAGGAAAATGGCTTTTCCCAAATATCCAGTGGCCATAGGATGGTTACAAAAAGAAAAAGCAATACAGACAGACCTTAATCTACTTGTCCCTGAATAGTTTGGTTTTTTTCCTACTGAAATAAGTCCAAAACATGTGCATGCACACATGCATACTTGTGCATCCATACCTACTGCAGGTACAAGGAGTTACTAAAAATACTATTTCAACAGCTGGGATTTTACAAGTTGACTTTTCGCAAGGTGTTTGTGGTTTCATAAAATGTGTTAGGCTCTCTTTTTTTTTTCTTCTTCTGAGATTTATTTAATTTAACACAAAACTTAATATCAAAAGGCTGAATTGGTCAAAGCAGTTATTGCAGGGTTACTTTCTACCATCAAATCCACATCATGGACAGTGAATTCAAGTTTGACTATGTGATGGCAGATCACCTCCCTTTGGCCAACAGCATTCAAATCAAGTGATCAGAAGCCAAAGTGGCCACCCTTAGGCCCTGCTAAACTTGCATTAGGTGTCTATCTCCACACCTGATTAGAGGGACTTCCCTTTGATGTTAGTGAGAACTAAGAACTAGATCCTACTAGGGGATCTTGTAGGTGTAAAAACAGCACTACTCTCACCATTACTGATTTGGCCTTGACCTGTGACAAGTTACTAAACTGGTACCTTAGCTCAGAGTGTCCATAATACACACCTCTACCCCATATAGTGAGGAAGCTCTTCCAGGAAACCAGACACCCACTGAGAAAACTAAGGGGTGTCCTGGAGGAATTCAATGGGCCTTCTACAGGGATTTCATTTCCTCTAAAGCCTCACTTTTCTTCTTCTTCTGGTATGCCCTCAGCTCATCATCAGCAACAACATTCATCGCACAGAAATGTGCTAGGAACTGCGTTGGGCACAGTGCTGGAGACCTTCCTCACGGAACTGGCAATCTGATGAAAACCAAAATATGTGCACAGAAGGCTAAGTAATTATATACTAGAATAGTCACAGCACCAAATAAGTTATAATTAAGGAGCTCAGAGAAGGACATTGTGGTAAACGTCAATGAATTATAAAGCCCTTTCTTTGTAGGAATTTAAATCTTTTTCTACATTTGATTCTTGTTTTATTATTTTGGGCAGATTTATGATTTACCTTCATTGGAATAGGAAAAAAAGGAAGACAGAGGAAGAATCTAACACAAAGAGTAGTAATATGAATTTTAAAACATGGTTTGAGCACCTACTACGCAGCAGGCCCATACAAAGAAAATAAAACATAACATACAGTTGAGTGACTGACCCCCATCTTAGGAGTTAAATCCTGATTGAAAGGCAACTGTGTATGGCTGGGATGGGATCCTTGGGTGGATCCCAAAATTCCACAGGGAAACCTGAGCAGAGTCGGATGGAGGACAATGACCAGAACAGTGAGGAAGAGCATGGGTACCCCCAAAGGAGTAGGACAGAGCCTGTAATAAGGTACTACAGTTTGTGGGGCTAGAGATGTAGGCAGCTCAGAGTAGGCAACTAAGAAAAAGCTAAGAAGGGAACAAGTGGAGGTGGGAATGAGATGTTTTCTAAGGAACTCGAAGGGGTTAGACAAAGATGAGTTGTGACTTCAATGGCACCGAGAAGGAAGAAGCTGCTAGGCTCTTTCCCAGACCAAACTACCAGAGTCAGACAGGGGCTTCATTTGTTCCCTATATGGTAGAAACATTCCCTGCTTCCCAAGGGGAAAAATGGGTGCAGGAATATGACACCAAGCCACAAATGAGACTTGGGAGTAAATTATTTAATAGCTTGTGCCCCCAAAATTCCCCTCTGTGACCTGAAGATAGACATGATAAACAGTCAATTCAGTGATTCTGCTCATGAAAGCCAAGAGTATAAATATATATGTGTGTGATGACTCCAATAATTACTTCTCAAGAACAAAAGTGTAAAATGGAATTAAAAATCAAATCTTATATTAAAATAGTATTCATGTACAAAAAAGGGAAATATCTACTTCCATAGTCAGATCTTGAAGAAAGTTTTAGCAATAATAGGGCAATGAGTTGTAAAGCTAACATATCATGCCCGGGAATTGTGATAACTCAGTTCCCATGGGTCTCAATCAGCTAAAAGATTAGTCCTTGCTCAGCATGAGTAGATGATTCATTTTTATTTAACAATAACTAACTGAATCTCTGGGTTATGCAATTTATCAAAAAGACTATATTCTAAGCAGAAGGATGAAAAACGACAAATGTAGCAAAGGAATAACTGGGTGTGGCATGTTTCCTCTTACCCTTAAACCAAAATGTGTTTCTTGCCCTAGCTGATTTTGTTCAGTGGTTAGAGAATCAGTCCACAGACTGAAGAACGCCTGGTTTGATTCCAGCCAAGGACATGTACCTCAGTTGCAAACTCAATCCCTGGCCCTTGTCGTGGCTCATGAGGGAAGCAACCAGTCAATGTGTCTCTCTCACATCAATGTTTCTCTCTCTCTCTCTCCCTTCCACTCTCTCTGAAAAGCAATGGAAAAAATATCATCTGGTGAGGGTTAAAAAAAAAAAAAGTGTTTCTTGGGAGAACGTGCTTTTGAGTTGTTTAATGACACAAATCTTCTCAAGGCTGCTTGGTGCCTTATTTGCCCTGAAGGTAGCACTGAAAAAGGGAAAGGGAGCAAGATCTGCTGCTAGCCAGCCCTTCAGTCAAATCCTGGCTCTGTCACTTAGTTGTAAGCATTAATTGTCAATTATTATTGAGTTCCTACAATAATCCAGCCTTTGGTACATTCCTTTCCTTATATTATGTCACAATAACTATATTTGTTAAGTACTATTCTTGTCCCCATTTTACAGATGAGAAAACTGAGACATAGAAAGTTTAGTAACTTGTCCAAGGTCATAGTAAGTGATGGAGCCAGGATTTGGTCCTATATCTATTCATGTCTCTTAATCCTTATGTCATATTGCCTTTTCTCTCTTGGATTTAGACTCTGAGCCACTTAGCTTCTCTGGACCACATTTACTTTATCAGTAATTTGGAGACTATACTATTTGTCTTACAGAATTGATTGAGAAGTTAAATGAGATAATACATATAAAGTGTTTGCTGTAGTTCCTGGCCCAGAAGAGCTAATCATTAAATAGTAGCTATTACTGTATTTGATAGATGATTGTTTTATAATCTCTAAGACTTCCCTGATAAAATGATTTCTTCTTAAGTTATATAGCTACATTTTCATCAATAAGAATAAAGTTATTAGTACTAGCTTTTCACTAATAGGAGAATCACAATTGCCATTTAAATTATTTTACCTATATATTTTGAGAACAAAGTCAAATACTAAAGAGATAACTAATCAGGGGTGGGCTTTAGTCTGAGACAGTAAAACAAAAACAAAAGAAGCTAAATGGATGTTAGATGAACCTTTACATCAACATTATAATCTAAATAACCAAAAATAATGGCTTACATTTACCCTGAAACCTCATATCACTAGAAATATGAGGTCACTCACATATGTGAACTGGCTTGTTTTGGGACTAAATTTTCTATTCAAAGTCCCTACACCCTGCCCCTCTTCCTTTCCTTCTTCCTTGCTAACAAGAACCCAGATTTTATTCAGGGTCAGGGAATACATGGCCATAGGCTCCAAAGAGATGAGGACCCTTCCAAACCCAGGTAGTGAATCATTATTAATGTAAGCTACGGATGGTATTCCTATCCCCTTGCCAGCAATTGGTTTAACAATGGACTTGTGATAGGAAATTGGATAAGAAATCTAATGGGGGACTTTGGGTAACAGATTTTCACTTTCAAAAGTAAACATTCAGGGAGAGATTTTCCTTTTTGCATTTTCATGTGATACTTGGAACTACAGTGGCTAGCTTGATCAGAAGGGGAACCAATGTAAGAAGATAAATCAATATGCTAAGGATGTCAGATGACAAGGATGGAGAGCACAGGAGTCCTTGATGGGATGCTGAAGATAACAATTAACCCTGAAGGTGCCCTAACAAGAAGCCCTCCAGACTTCTTGTTAGTGAGCTACTTAATCTACTCATTGTTTAAACCAATTTGAGTTTGAGTCTTCTCTTATCTGAAGCTGAATGCATCTTAACTCATAACCAATCCAGAAAACTAGGTCTTGGTTAAGCCTAGGGAGTCCAAGATAACAGATTCTACCCAACAGTCTTGATCCTGTGATTCCTACCAAAGGCATATGACTAAAGAAAGAAGAGGAAACATAAAAGTAGTATATAAAAAGGGGAATGAAGTGAGGAACTGGGAGAAATCCTCAGGTCCTGACCATCTTTCAGATACTAACTGTTCCTTCCTACACTCATTCACTTTTCTTGGCTAGCTAGCTACTAGCCCCCATCAATGTGCTTGTTATAAATCTGCTTATAAATAGCCCCAGAATGTTGTAACAGGACCTCAGATTCAGTTACAGAAAAATTGCTCCATAACTGACACATCCTCTGAAAAAGTAGGTCCTTGCTGAAATGTGTTTCTCTTACCCTGTACACAAACATAAAATGTCACCCCAACTGGCTCTCACTGAGCTTTCCCAGGACTGGCAATATGTGGAAAGCAACTGAGTCAGATTGGAGTAGTGATGCGTGAGCTGCCCATGAACTACTAGGCATGTCTCTGACCGTGTTGAGCAATCAGCAAGAGAAACTGTTGCATGAGTGGGCACAGCCATGAAGAGTGAAATACAGGAGCTTCTGGGAGCCACTAAATGAAAATCAGGGAAAAGCGGAGACTGACAGTAACAGCCTCCATTTATCAGGGGCGACCGCATGGTTGTGGCGAGCAGCTGTTCTCTTCCACTACTGACAGGCAGCAGGATTACATCTGGGAATAAAACCCCCTACAGTACAGTTTGTGAGAATAAAAACATGCTTTGGAAGAACATTATGAAAATCTTCCCTGGAGACTTCTGTATTGTTTTCTCATAAAACTATATTTGCATGTATATACAGGGTGGGGCAAAAGTAGGTTTACAGCTGTGATACAACAAATGCAGCATTTATTCTTGTATTGTTTATTAATTGTTGTATTATTTTCCATACAAAGAACTGTAACTTTCCCCCCACCCTATATATGTATATGTATGTGTATAAATATATAGAAATATATGTGTATAAATATATAGATATATAGAGAGAGAGAAAGAGAGATAGGCAGAGAGAGAGGAGAATAGATGTCACGATATAAAAAAGAGAGATTCAACATACATGTGAAACGCAAGGGGCAACACTTAAACACAGCCCTGTGGTAGAGACAGACCAGCTCTTCTCCAGCCCTATTAATCTGTGATATGCTATATCCTAAGGACACATTCTACCCCCGCCTGACCAATGATTATTGTCATCATGAATTATTCTTGCACTGCTTAGTCTACTCCTTTCTTCACAGGCTTGACTAAAGGACTCCCCCTGAAATTTCAGCTGCACCTCTTCTGCACCACGGCTTCTCATGCCCTTTGTTTCCCTGGGTCTCGGATTTCTTCCTTTCCCCTCTCTTCTTAATCCGTCATTCTTTGTGAGACACTGTTGGCTGAGCGCTGCACAATAGGCCTTGTCTCACCCTATTTACCATGCCCATTAAATCTATTAGTCTCAGTGCACCATCAGCTTTTAAAAGTGCCCCTTTCACAGGCCCCCTTCTTACCTGTTCTAATGACATTGTTCTCTCTCCCACTGCCCTTTGAACACTCATGTCATTAAGCTCCAATTTCACTTTGCTTTTGATAATGACAAGATGGCTGTCCTCTATAATCTTACTCTGGAGCCTAACAGAGTACGTTTACAGCAGCAGCCACAAGAGATACCTATTGATTGCTCCCTTTGCCTCTCCTTCCCTCAAGGTCCCAGGGCTGCTGTTAGGAATTGTCCAGTCTAAGCTAGTTCACATAGATGGTTTTAACTGGCCATTTCATGGGCACTGCAAGGTGGATATTGTCAGTGACTTTCCTTTCCCTTCTCCCCCCAGCATTCTGCTCAGATATTCAGATCCCACTCATTCCCTCAGTTATGTACTGAGTGTATCTCAACTACCAGGCTCTGAGCTAGGTGTTAGGGAGACGAGAAAATGAGATCCAGTCCCTTCTACAAGGAGATTTCTATCTGGGCAGAGGGGAGGAAGATGGACCTGCCTTTTTTTTCTGTACTCAAAATAAGGGCAGTCTGTGTAGCGCAGTATCAAAGTGGACTGCACCAAAATAAGGATGGACCTCGGTTCAAAACGTGGTCAGGCACAAATTTAAATCACCTGAGGCAAATCACTTGCGGGTCCTCAGCTCTGAAGGTAAATCAGTAGCACCTATCTCCCGGGAGCTACTGTGAGGATGAAACAGAACAACACCTAGGAACCCAGCACCTGACAGTCCATAAATGTTAACTGAGCATCCATGCACTTTTCATATTTCCCAGAAACTTTCTGATTTCTGAGGCCCAGTATCCCTCCACTAAACTGTTTCTCCCAGTGGCATACAACTGGCGATTTTTCTAGGAGCGTGGCTGAATAAGTGTGTGAGCCAGATCAGCCACTCAGTTCATTCACCACCAGCACCTTATCTCCAGAGTATGTGTTACTCATGAGAGTTTAGAGCCAGGGAAATTAGTTTAGAGTTTCTTCTGGGAATTTATTCATGTCATAAAATGGAACTGGATTTATTACCATTGACAGTCTCTACTCAAGGGGAGTCAGAGACCTGAAAAGCATGGAGGGGATCCAGATCTGGAGAAAGCCACATTAGCAGACTTTCCTCATGTCAATGTCTGATCAGCAAAGGCCTTGAACCCATCTCCTGCTGCACTTCATTGTGACAGAAGACCTCCCCCCTTCATCCCAAGGGAAGGAAATTTCACATAAATGCTCCCACATATTAGTATTCTAATGACTACACAGAATCAACTAAAGAGCAGTGAAAAATGATTATTGGGCCATGTACAGACCACCCCAGCATTTTTAATTACAGATCATACAAGAAAAATATAACTTCTTTTGTTTTGCTTATATTCAAGATAATCTTATCAGGATTGTCAGGAAAGAATAATACAACAGTCAAAAGAATATTCAAAGCCCCTTCAGGCACTTTTCAGAACTCGGAGTGTTGGCATATATTTAAAAACCAAACATGGGAAAAATGTATAACTTAGAGAGTTCAGGTGCTAAATTAGCAGAGACTGGGGTAAAGAATGGGAGAGGAAAATGCTTCCCCATAATGCAATCTAGACTTTAGCCCCAACTTTTTCAACTCTTGTCAATGTGCTGAAATCCGGTGTTGATGTTGAGATCATCTGACAACTTGTAACTAAACTATAAGCAGTTAGACATAAGCTACAAGTGTCTATTTTTACACACCGGCAGCAATTCCCCCAGGAGCCTCACTTCTCCTTTCAGCCTGCTCTTCTGTCATGCCTGAGGGCCATTCCCTCCTATGGATGTTCCACTCTCTTGTTGGGTGCCTTTAGAAAGTTGCCTTCCAGTCCCTAATTACCTCAAGCAGCTGCCTAATGCAGCTTCCAGGCTCAAACCACTGTGGAGTATCCATTTTACCACTCAGCACTATCACTGACTGGTGTCAAGAGAGAGGGATTGCTTCTGTGCCTGTCAGGAAAACAACAGTTGTTGTATTCATTGGCCTCCCAGGAAACTAGGATGCCTTGCCATTGTGCATGAGATCTTCCCCCGGGACTCTGGCTGATGAGCCATCAGGCACCAAAGAGAAATGGCTTTATTCTGCCCTCTTTTCTCCTTGGCAGGGATTACATCATTTGTGCAAGTACCATCATCAACAAGTCTATATATATAGACACTGCCTACAGAAAACATTTTATAAGCCTAAAGCAGTTATGACAGACACACACCGTTAAGACGATGTTCTCTAGGTAACACAACACAGTACTCAGGTCCCAGGCAATGGCTTAGTCATTTCAGGGACAGTTCCAATTTTAGAAAACGCTTAGTAAAGACTTCTGGATTAATTGATTCCTTGATTGGTTTGGAATACATCTGCTGAATACTCTGAAATCTACCTTTTGATATAAGGGCAGAATGTCCCTCAGTATTTGCTGTGGGACATTTAGCCTGCCTACATTTTACAGAAAGGAAAGCACTGTCTCGGAGGTGATAAAGAATAGAAAAGCTGCTCCCAGCACAAACAAGAAAGAAAATAAGAAAGGAAAGGGAAGATTCTTATGAGTTGGGCTTTTATTAAAGAAAAATCATTTTGCCTGTATTGTTGGTAGTTTATACCCAGGTGCCACTTAATTTGAGACCTGCCTTCAAACAGTGCCCAATAATTTATTGCTGGTGTTTCAAATTCACTATTCAACTATCTCTTCTTTTCTTTACACTAATAGTTTCAGAAAATAACCAAAGCAAAGTATTGAAAGAGCAAGTTTCTTTAATGAGAATAAATATGCAAAATGGGTTCTCAATTTGAAAAAGTGAGTATACTGAATGCTCTTATTTTTCCTTTAAGGCACATATTAGGACCAACCTTCCAAAACTGAGTTCTCCCAACATTGAGTTCACTGTGCCTGGTATTTGGGGATAAATTCCACTTGGTGAATTTTTCCAGAAAATGAACAGATCCAAAGTGGCAAAGTGGCCTCTGCCTGGGAAGTACCCACATGGACTGGGCATCATAGAATAGGTCAACGCGCTTTGGGAAGGTGTCCAACACTTGGTTCCATGCATTCATCTTTTGCATGAATTTCTTAAGATGACTTCCACACCAAGATCCCTGGGAGTCTGTATGTCAGTGAGTTGAAAAGAATATTGAATACCATGTATGATCGGAGTTCCAGGCCTGGTGCTTCCTCTAGTCAAGAAATTTAATCTTCCTGAGACTCAAGGTCCTCATCTATCAAATTAAGGAGAACTAACATGTCTCACCTCCCTTTCAGACAGTCTCTGATTCCTCACTAAGACACCGCAGATGGTGTGTCTAGAAGAGAAGGGGACACAGAAAGAAAGCAGGTGAGAGTCATGAGGGTGCCACAGTTACCGAGCATCTTCCAGGATGTCATTTTTCCTTTCATTAATCTCATATCTGATTTTCACTAAGGGGGTGGAATGACTCACAGAGAAATAAGATTCTACACACATTAATATGTAGTAGGAGTTATTTACTTGAACTGAGGAGTCCAATTGTGTTCTCAAGAGACCCTCAATTGTAATAGAACTAGCTCTCCTTTCTGTGGAAAGATGGAATTTCTCACAAAATACCTCTAAAAGGCACACTTTGGATGTTTCTCCTGGAGTCCTGATGGATTTGTGATATAGGTTCTCCTTCCATGACCAGGCATGTGTGTCTGAGACCTATCTACCCAGGACAAGGCTAGGTGCCTGAAGTTGCAACATCTTTAACTGTGGCCCCATTAGCTCTGAACTCTCCCCAAGGCAGACGACCATGCAGATTCAAAAGATAAAGATAAGGGAAGGGAGAAACAGAGGGAGAAGGGAGGGAGAGAGACAAGAGACAGAAAGAGAGAGAGGAAAAAGAGAGAGAAGAGAGGAAAGAGAGGGGAGCAGGGGAGCACAGGTCATTTTGCTACTTAAAGGGTAAAAATTAAGTTCCTTCTTATACCTTTATCCATTAAATTCCACTTTTACTTTTATACTTTTTAATTTTTTTATCCACAGATAATCCTCTGCTATGTGTCCTATCTTGTTTCCCCAGTTAGACAATAGTAAACAGTGTCTTGGCTTCCTTGTTGTTGTTTCTGACAAATATTGAGGTGGCTCACCAATATTCCAGATTGTCTATCAGGCCCAGGACAAGATTACACTTCCCTGCCTCCTTGAAATTGGTCAGAGACATATGATTTGTTTTGCCAGTAGAATGTAAGCAAAAATCATGTGTAGTGCTTTGGGGCAAAATCTATTAAGGGACAGGCATTTTTGCAGGCTGCTTTCCTCCCACCAATGTCACCAGCAAGTCTCCAGACACTGGAGGCTCCATCAGCCTGGCTCCAGATTAAGAAAGTCTGGAGCAGAGCCCTCAGCTGCCCACAGTGGGCATGTATTGTGAGCAGGACATAAAACTTTGTTGGTTTGAGCCACTAAGTCTTGGGGGTTCTTCTTATTGCAGCACAACCTATGCAAACTTGACTGACATACCATTGTTATTACTAGTTATGGTAAGTGAAAGGCTGCCAGGTACTGTTGTTTATAGTGCAATTTTACAAAAGAATAAATATCTAATGTAGAAATAAACCCATTTCAAAGAATGGGTTCTGTTCACAAAGAGTTGTTATGATCTTCTGCTGGGTGTGGAATTCACCACTTGCAGTTTCATCAAAACAAAATTTTCTGTATATTTGTAGCATTCTGGGTCTGAGAGAAAGTGGTGACTGAAAAAAGTGGAGCAAGACTTTTGCCTTCATCATAGACATTTTTCAGGGATTACGATTAGTGAATAATTTTTATGAGTACATAAAAGCTATAAACTTGTCAGAAATAGACACTAGAAAATAAAATTTTTGTTGTCATGATTATTTTATCATTTCCAATACCCAGCAGCTAAGCTCTCAATGATTTTTAACACCAAATAAAATTCAGCCAGTTCAAAGCAGGTTTATAAACATAATAAGCCTGTGAAGTTTAATCTGTACAAATAACTAAATTGATCTGAAAGTATTTTTCAGATGAGAATTCTTAGCTAAAGAAATTAAATATTGGATAATGCAGACATTAAAAAAATGTTACCTAACCTTTCCTGAACCAAAGCCTCATCCAGCTGTTGGCATCTTTAATGCAAAAATGTAATCTATAAAGTCACTAATTTATGGCAATATATTCTGGAAATCATGGCCTTTCTCCACACTCTTAGCCAATGACAACTCAAAGTGAGGGAGGTATTTTCACAAAGTGAAAGAACAGTTTAGCCACTTCAACCTTTGCTTTATTCTACATGTTATAGTAACATCCTGGCAGAGGTTTAATAACTGTAGTTCCTTAAGCTGGCAAAAATCTTCCCCTAGCCATGGCCAGTGTGGCTCAGTTGGTTGGAGTATCGTCTGTGCACCAAAGGGTTGTGGTTCGATTCCCCATCAGGGCACACACCCAAGTTGCAGGTTCCATCCCCAGTCGGGGTACGTGCAAGAGGCAATTGATCGATGTTTCTCTCTCTCTCCTTTTCCCTTCCTCTCTCTCTAAAATCAATTGGGGGGGAAAAAAATCCTCCCTTAAGCCTAAAGTTCTGCTGAATAGAAAAAAATCCAAGGACAGAAGAGTTGTCATTCTTCAGGGTAAATGGGTGGGCAACAGAGAACCTGGCTTGGAAATAGCCTGCTAGGTTACTTCCCAAACTCTGTGTAAAAAGCAAAGGAACTTGACAAACATAGATCTGACCAGAGAAGAGAATGTTGTGCTCCTCTCTTCATTGTTTTTTCCATGTCCAGAAGAATTGGTGGTGATGAACTGAATAGGGCCTCATTTGTATAGAAGTTTCCTAGACCTACATCAAACCATGTCAGAAAGCACACCCCATTCTGAACAAGCTTAGAAGTTGCAGCCATCTGGTGACACATTCACTCCAGTGTAAAAAAAAATTCACATGCATTATTTCTTAACAAATCATTTTGCCTTTATTTACAATAAAGAATCAAGAAACTGTTTTTTTATTATTTCTCATTTTCTACTGTTTTTTATGTCTATAAATCATTTGTGATAAAAAGCAGCTGTCCCAGGAAATTCTTCTCCACTCCATCATAATCACAACTTAAAGATTCAAAATATCTTTTAGTAAACAGGCATTTTTAGTAATGTTAAGTTATAAGGAATAAATATAAAATGAATATATAATAATCTCATTTAGTTTCAGTAATCAAAAATAAGCATAGGTCCATAAACCAGAGAAAAGAAACAGCTCAGCCTTCAACTATGTTAAACATTGTTAACTGTTTCTGTCTTTTCCTGTAGAAAAATAACATTTTAAAAAAATATTTCTAATTTCCGTTTTCTGATTTAGATTTTTTGAAATTATCTAAATGTGTACTGAAAAACATGGTGCCTTCACCATAGTCTTTTTGGTGGCAAAATTCTAAGACAAATGCACTAAACATGCATGCTCATGAGTTAATAAGACACTTGGGAGGTGGAATATTTTTACTTCTTTTCAATACCAAATAATAAACCCTCAATACATCAGAAGGACAAAATGTACTTTTATTTAAAGCCAGCTAATTCACTTTTTTCATCAATTTAAATAGAATCAAATATTCCTTATTGTTTGAAGACATTATGAAATAACTCCCCATATTTTGTGTTTTATTAATGTTTACAATGCATTTTATAAGGTAATTATTATTTCCTTACTGTAGTAAATACACATTATTGAAATCATTGAGTCTTCCTTTCAAAACAAAAACAGACTCCTAGAAACAGAGGCCAAACTGATGATTGCTAGAGGGGAGGGGATGAAGAAGTGAGGAGACAAGGTGGAGAGAAGTGTAGTCAAATAATATTGTGATAGTTTTGCACGTGACAGGTGATCACCAGACTTAATGTGATGATCACATCCTAAGGTAGATAAATGTCAAATTGCACTGAAACTAATATAACATCGTATGTCAACTACACTTTAATTAATTAAGTCCGGGGTTTGTCAGAGCTTCAAAACAGAACATTCCCCATCAGTGTAGGTGATGATGATACAGCAAGGATTTAGTGCAGCTGTTCTCAACAGGATTAGGGATAAGTGTCTAAAAATCACCACGAAGTTTGTTTTGTTTTGTTTTGTTTTGTTTTGTTTTGTTTTTTCAAACTACGTATGTCCATACCCTACTTGAGATTCTGGAATATGTCTGGTCTGGAAAAAAATCCCTCTGGTGATCCCAAAGGTTTACTGCTTTAGGAGATTGGATAACTCTTTGACTATAACATAGATGTGTTGATTGAAATGTTTTCTTTATTCTTCTAAAAATTTTGTGCAGGAGAAAAACTGAAATTAATGTTAGAGAATGGATGCATTGAGTTGAGGTGTTAACTGCAGGGCTAGCTCTCCTTTTCAATCCATAGAGGCCAATAGGCTGCCTTTGTCTTTCACCAACCTGGAAACATTTGCTTAGAGAAACATTTGCTGGAGAGTTAACTATCACCGCCAAACACCTCTGTCTTGCCGTTAACTGGCTTTGCTCTAGCCTGCCAGAATGAAAACAGCAGCTGATGGGCCAAATCTGAAACACAGAAAGTAAAATGGCTCTATTAAAGTAGGAGATTAAAGCAGCCTGCTTTGCAAACTAGACTAAAGCCCCAAACCGCAAAATCATCTTGATGCATGTGATTGGGAAGGACTAATTAGAAGAGAGGTTGTCATTTTATTTTCTAACCAGCCCTCTCTGATCTGAAGCCTTGACACCCCCTCACTTGTTACCTAGCAACCCTTCTTTGTATATGTAATGTTACTCTATTCCTGCAATGTTATTCAATTTATTTGCCATTTTAAGTGTCATCCTCTTTAGGACTACCCCATCCTGGTGTGATTGGCCTTAGGTGCTAAAATACCAGAGGGCAGTCAGTTAAGTGGACCAAAATGTCATTGTATGGCCCACCATACAATGGTGCTAAACAAATGCTGTAGATTTCACCTTGGACTCTGGCTTTATCAGAGCCCTCCACTTCTGAAGCCCCAGCCAACCACCCTCTGCTAACCCAGAAATTGCTGTCATTGCTTTTATCTTGATTGAAAGAATATATGCAGGACTGATTCCTTTTAACTCAGTGGAAAAATGACTATCAATTTAAACATTAACTGGTGTCCAATCTAATCATGAAGCTAAAAACAGAATTTGCATCTGCACATTGCACAGCTCAGAAAATCACCACCCCACTAAACTTCACAATTTCACCTAAACCTTAGCAATATGTAAATAGGTAATCAGCCACATTTGGAAATGTATTTTTTAATCAGGTAGTTTGGATGCATAATCACCTCCAAATCAAACCGCCATTAGAGGCCATTAACTCTTGAAGGGAGGAAACTCAGTTAAAAGAATTCTGTCAGAGAGAGAGATCCTGATTCCACCTGTAATTCTTATAGAACCTGGGCTGACACTTATCTTCCAGTTGCCTTGTTTTTGTTCTCCTTAAAAAGAGAATTTTGATTCTCTCCCAGTGCTGGAAGCTTAACAAAACAATGAACAGAAAGCACTGGAGCTCTTAGAAAAGGTCTATTGCCTTTTTACTGTTTCTATTTTCCCCTCAGTCAGTCACTTGAGAATTGCACCTAATGCCAAAAGTCTAAATAATGACAGAATACCAAACTCCAGGACATTCTGCTATACAATATCTAATATGCAATCTAATATACATACTAATAATATTTGCTCAAAGCAGTAGCACAATATTGCTCATACTAAAATAAGCCCTGTTGCAAGAACCCAAATTCCCATTCATTGCGGTACCCAAATAATTCCAAAACCTTCACTGCAATTCTTTCGGGGTTTTATACAGAAAAGGAATTTAAAAGCATTTGTTGTCTATCTCCTACTGTGCTGGTTGGGGGATAATGGCAACAGGTGGGCCTAAGTCCTAGGATATGAGACAGTGGGGTGTATAGCCTGCCAAATTTAGATGACTCAATTAAAACACCCCATACCAAGGAGAAAAGCTGGGAGCTGGGGGCCGGGAAGAGGGCGAGCATGGGTGACAACTGCAGATTTTCTTCTCTGGGGTCATTAGCTATGTTTATATTTCTATAACATAAGTGCATTCGAAGCTAGCATGGTTATTTTTGCCTTTGCTTCATCAATCAGTGCAAAAGGGCAAAGGTGGGAGCCTATAAATTCACACAGCTGCTGGCTGGGAGAAGGCATTTGGAAAATAGTTCAGTCTCATGGGCCTTTATTTCACACACAAAAAAATTGTTCTTTGAGGAACATTCTCCCCCCTAAACCAAGAGAGCACCCAGGCTCCTGCCAAACCTTCCCAGGTTAAAGCAAAGCACAATTTCTAGTTCTCTTGCCAGCCGGAGGTATGCAAAGATTTTCTCAGCAGGAAGTCACTCATAGACATCACATGAATATTTAAACAATGGGAAGCCAGCAAAAAGATTCTTTCACGCTGCAGGATGATAGTGACTTCTGAAATTATCACAATTATCATTCCATTATTGCAAAACAAATGACCTGATTTATTATGCTCTGCCTCTGCTCATCTCTGGATCTCTTCCTGATATATTACACAACCGGTTACTTAGGCATTCTACACAAACAGCATTTGTATCGACTACTTCATTAATATTTTGATTATTATAAATCTCAGGAACTCAATCCACATCTTAGACTAGAGTCAGCTCTCCCCAGGCTCTTTCCCTGAAGAAGATGATCGGAGAATTTTAGAGTGGGAGACGATGACGTAGTCCAGGAAATTCTGGAACATGAAGGAGCTCATCGATAAGTCTCTCTTTAGCACAGAAATGCCCCTCACTTATATCTCACAGCAGAAAAGGGCAACAGTTCTTGAATCAGCAGGAAAAGAACTTTGCACTTTTTAAAAAAATTTAGGCAGAAATTCTACTCCCTGGTATGATTCCAGTGCTACATGTGACATCTTTAATTTTTTTAGAAAAGAAGTTTCCAGGTTGTTTTCCTTTCAAGAAGTAAAGATGAGGGGGGGAAATCATGGAGGAGCATAATAGTTGTTATCAGTTAAGCAGCAGAGACAATACCAAAAGCCTGGCCTTCCAATCCTATGCTCTTTTAAATCCTTCAGCTACATAAGGCGGCTATATTTACCGACCCATCTGTCAGGTAGGGCAAGTTTGTTTACCCTCTTAGCAAAACTCGGCACAGAGTAGTTGCACCCTAGAGGTGACACAGCAGGGCGAGAGGGGAATGCGGGGACAAAAATCAAACAACACACTTGGCAAGAAGCAGATCGTGGCAACATGCGTGTTGTAATGAAACAACTGGTGAGCCGTGAGTCAAATGCCCACTTCTTCTACTGAACATTATCACAGTATAAAGCGCTTGAAAGAGAGCACGTCTGCTGTACACTAATGACTTGAATGGGCCTGCGTGTCAGGCTGCAGGCTAAAAAGAATGCTAAAAGCATTTTTCATGTGCTACGAAATGACTTGGCACATGGTTTTAAGCTTTACCTGTCCAACAACAACTTTAGTCAGCCATTTCCTTCATCTGGGCCTCATATTTGCTCAGGAGGCACAGTAGTATCATCTGCCCTCAAGGAGAATCTAGGATTGGCCATTCCAGGTAAACTGCAGATGAAACCATTGGATGAGTTCTCCTGGCAGCACCCCTCCCACTTCTTTTATTATTCTTTCCCCCCACACTCTAGCCTGCCTTAAAAGAAAAAAGTCAAGAAGCAAATGTAAAATTATCAAAAGCAACTGACTTTGTGGGACCTTGTGAAGTTCCTATTACAATAATTTTTTCTTGAAAGTTATGCAGAACATTGTACAAATATGATCAAGACACAGCCTGATCTTCCTCATGCAGATAAGAATATTGGAGAGACACAGAAATCGAGAAGAACTAAGGTAACTCATCTGAAGGAGGCCACTATATCCAGCTCATTTAATAGAAAGTTGTTTACTTTTTATTAGAGAACTTCATTAGAACTGTGTCCAGCCGGCGAGGAGAAAGGAGCTAAGAGGTAATCTTATTTTGGGATTTGGGGAGAAAAATCAGACCAGCATTCAAGGGTCATTTAAATAAAGATCGGAAAGATAATAATTCCTAACCCTCTCCCAGCTCCAACCCCAGAAATGCACAAAGAAATAGCCCAAGAATGGGGGAAATTTTACAGCTTGGTGGATTCTCATTTCAGTGGACTATAGGTGTCGGGGTGAAATGCTAAGAAAGGAGTTGTTGCCAGACAGAGGCATGAAGGAAAACCATGGCATGGATACAACTAACTCTGCCTGGAACCTAGAGCTTGGCTGACCTGGTCTGGAGGGAAACACTGCCTTCCCCTTTCTTTTCATCCCCTACATGGGCAGGAATATCTTCATCTCACACAGATTATACTGTGCAATATAAATTAGCCTCAATCCTCTCCTTTAATCAAACAGACACTCTCTCACCGAAAGGAATAATATTTAGGAGAAATGCATTTATTTCCCTTTGTATTGGGAAGGGCACCAAGGAAGATCACAAGTAGACAAGAAATAAAACTGAACCTTTTGCAATGTCGCAGTATTATTTAGTAAAAAAATCTACTCTGGTATTATTTTTCTAACCAGAATTAAAAAAATATATATTATCTTCTATTTCCCTATCAGTCATCAGTGATAAGCCTAGAAGTTTTAAGGCATCAAATAGCCAAGCAAGAGAACTAAAAAAGAGAGGGAGAAGTGGAAAAAAGAAACAATGGCAGCACTGTGTACAAGTTTAAACCATTCGAAGAAAGCATTCTGTTGCGTTACAAATACTTTGAAAGATTGGTTTAACTTTTTTTGACTGTGAAAATTCTCAGTATTCTATTATAATCTTCTATTGTCTAAATCAGACACATCTCTTACCACAGAACAAGTTGTAATTGGCCTTTGGCACCACAACTGAAATAACTCAAGGAGTGATTTTGGCAGACATCATTTAACGTTCTCCCATTATACTTTCCAGGATGTTAGTTTTATTTTCTTATTTCCTTGGATCCAAAAGGATTTCTTTTTAATTAAGGGATAAAGATGTTTTCCTGTGCATCTTGAATTTCTTTGGTCCACTTGAAGTCATAATGATGCTTAAGAAGTATTTCTCCCATTTTGAATCTAAATCATAAAATAGAGAGAAAAGATATGACCCTCCATTGCTATAAACTACGGTCTCCAGTCTGCATAAACCCCAGTCTGAAAATGCCAATAAATTCAAATTAATAGACATGTTTTCAAAGAGCTTACAACACCTAAAGTGTAATACTTTTGTAACCAGATATGTGAGAAATATTTGTATTGATATGGTATTACTAAGGTGAATCATATGGATTAATTGCTTTTTGCCTTATGTGTCCTGCTCCATTGATTTTGAACATCCAGGGAGGTACTTTAAAAAGAAGAAAGAGCCCTGGCCCCACTCTAGATCTAATGAATCAGATTTTCAGGAAGTTGTGAGTGCTTGGGAAACATTTTAAAGCCCCACAAGCATTGCCCAAATAAAAATAAGAACCACAAGTCTACTCTGGCCTTCAAGAAGTAGGTCTTCTACAGTATAAGAAACAAATAGATTTTCCATCTTTCCAAGGTTCCAAGCAGAGTGATGGGGACAGGTTTAAATCTTTATAGCAAAAATATTGTCTACAGGTCCAAGAGAAGGCACAATTATGGTCTAAACAATTTTGAGGTTTCTCTACAAAAAATATCACACAAATATTTTTCCCAATTTTGTCTATTTTACTATCCTTTAAAAAAGAAACTCCTAATGTCCTCTCCAACCTTGACCATTCCTATGACTCAACAGAATATATCCACTCCAAGCACATCATCTATTTTACAGAGCAGTGCTTTGGGTAGACAATTTGTTCAAGAATTTCACCTTGCAGATAGGTTAACTGACAGAGGATAGAAGAGCATAAGAATATAAAACTGTCAAATGAAATCACATTAAATTGATGAGTTCCCAGAACAGAAAGTCTATTGCACCCCTCACAATTTCCCAATTATATTAAAGTTTGAAGAAGAAAAATCTGTGATGGACAGAGACTTGACTTGGGATGGTGAGCAGACAATACAGTGTACAGATGATGTGTTGTGGAATTGTGCACTCGAAACATATATAATTTTATTAACAAGCATCACTCCAATAAATTCAATAAAATGGGGGGGGAGAAAAATCCAGAAATAAAAGAATCAAATCCACTGGATATATGACCACAGGGTGATAAAGACTTATACTGAGTACTGTAAATAGAAAAGAGAAGGGAAGCCATTCTACAAAAAAATAACACTCTCCATTTCACCAATGGAGAAATATGTCAATTCTCTGGTTAATTTGACAACGGAGTACAAAAAAAAATCTAAGACAAAATGATCTTCTTGCTTATTTAACAATCAAAGAAGAGTATCTTCTTTGTGTTGGGCATTAGGCTAAGCACTTGGTCAGTATTAGTTCATTTAATTGATGCTCAGAGTAAGTAACTCTATGACATATTTACTATTAGTAGTCCTACTTTACAAATGATAAAAATGAGACATAAAAATGTTAAGTAACTTACCAAAGACCATGTAATTAGTAAGTGGCAGAGCAAAAATGCAAAAACAAGGCAGTCTGGCCCCAAAATCCATGAAGTTAAACCCAAGGTCTGCAGTCTCTCATCCATGACCAAAAAAATGATATGGCTTCTCCCAACAGCTTATATCATCCCCTCTTTCTACCAAGTTATGACATTTTCTTGCCTCCCCTTTCTCCTACCAAAACTTCTGCATCTGATATTTAATTTCCTGAATCTTGATGTCTATTGGCATACAGTCTACACCAAGGATTAACAAATAAAAATAGCTTAGCATATTACCTCTTAAAAATAATGGGTTTCCACTTAATTACAAGCTGTTAATGCTTAACTCAAAGCAGTAGTTACTGTGGGATTCTTGACTCTGATGATAACCACTTTGGGGAAAGAATTCATATTTCATTCAGATATGTAGACTCAGCACCCAGCACAGTGCCTGAGAAAGAACTCATTCCTAATATAAATTTATTGGATTGTAAAAGCAGGCTAAGATGTTCTCTAACCACCCGCATAAGCCAACTTCATTTACAAAAGACTAGCCGGCCCACCTAATATGAGCTCTCATGGCTCCTTTTTACTTAAACTAAAATACTGCTAAGCCTGGCCAGGCATGGCTCTGCAGTTGAGCATCAACCTAAGATCTAGGAGATTGCTGCTCAATTCCTGTTCAGGGCACACACCCAGGTTGTGGCCTCGATCCCTGGTCGGGGGAGTACAGGAGGCAGCCAATCAATAACAACACTCTCATCATTGATGCTTCTCTCTGTTTCTCTCTCTCTCCCTCTCCCTTCTTCGGTCTGAAATCAATAAAGATATATTTTTTAAAAAACCTCTAAAATGGGGCATGTTGGCTAAGAATCTCCTTTTCTTTCTTATAAAAGTAGGCCACACATGTTATATAGGGTGGTTGTTATAGGCAGCCACCTTCCAGCCAGTCATAGGAAGAAAGACTGAACCATGGGCCCTGAGTGCCAAAAAGGGGCAAGTTTTGGTGAGGAGATACTCAGAGGAAAGGTCATGATCATGGGTCACTGCTTAGGTGTACCAAGCCTGAGGCAACATGGAATCCTGGCTCCTCAAGGGAACCTACAACTTAAGAAAGAAATGTTTGCTAAAAGCAAAAGGGACCTAAAATGGAAAAGGACTGCAGCTTCACAGATTTGCCTAGGGATATGTTTATAGAAAAGTCACCAGTAAGGCAGATTATATTTTCCAAGATAGGGCAAGATGATCTTTCATTCATCATGTTCTTCTTACAGTGTGACACCTCCCCTTAAACCTGGGGAGGTGTGAGACTACAGTGGAAGTAGTGCTATGTGACTTCCAAGGCTAGGTCATAGAGGGTGATACAACTTCTTCCTGGTCCTCCCAGGACACTTTACACTTGGAACTAGGCTGTTAGGAAGCCAAGAAACCACGCAGAGAAGCCACATATAGGTGTTCCAGCCAAGAGCCCAGCTGAAGTCCCAGCTGACAGTTAGTATCAAAAACTAGACAGGTGGATAAGTAATGCTTCAAGATGGCTTCAGCTGCAGCCACCATCTGATTCCAATCACATGAGACACCCCAAGAGGGAATCATCTAAATGAACCCAATCGACCCTCAGCACCAGGAGAGATAATAACAAAATAATTGTTTTTCTTAGGTCATTAGTTTTGGGGTGATTTGTTATGCAGCACTAGTAACTGAAGCACCCAGCCTGGAAACCACTTTGTGCAAACATGAGGAGCCACTTTGTACAAAGATGAGGCTTAAAGCCCAAAGAAGATTTGGACTTTCCTAATAAGAGAAAGAGCCAAAGCAGTTTAGAAACTGGATGGGACTGGCTGAGTCGCAGCAACCAGAAGATTCTTTTTTCTTTCTATAAGTTGAGAAGCAATAAAACCTCCCTTGAGAGCATGCTGAGCCTGCCCAGAGAGAAGCCACCTCACAGACGATTAGAATGTAAGTGGATAACAAGCCATTTGAATTATCTGCTCTAGTTCAAACACATGCTGTTGCCAATATGCTGTGGCAGCCAGCTAACATCTGAGCATCTTTAATTTAAATTGCATATACTTAACTTGAAATGGCATCTATACTCCAAAACTAAGAATTTACTGTACCATCATCAGATCATAGGAGAAATCATCTTTTCAGGAATTTCCTAAATTTGCCCTTTTACTGCACTCTAATGTGGTAACAGCTTAATGCTTGATGGCTCCCAAGTCAAATGTTTTAGGGTATGAGATATAATTCCTATTCCAATCAGTTTGTTAATACACATGCTGTTTTCTGTCTACATATGTGAATGGAATAATTCTCAGCAGCTTTAGGTCTCATTCCCTCATAAACACCAAAATTGTATCTGTAACCTTAAACAATAGACACATTCATAAAGCCAATGTTTAACTTATCGAGCTTTATCAGAAACAAAATTTTCAAGGCAAAAACTCCAAAGGAAGCTAAACATTAAAAAACAAACAAAACAAAACAAAACAAAAAACAGGCTTATGATAGAAATTTGAGCCTGTACTCAAAAAAAATATTTTAACTAAGTTTTACCTTTTTAATTTTTTAAAATATGTTTTTAAATTGATTTTAGAGAGAGAGAGGGAGGGAGAGGAAGAGAGAGAGAGAAACATTGATGAGAGAAGAACATCCATTGGCTGCCTCCTGCATGCCCCCTACTGGGGCTTGAGCCTGCAACTCCGGGCACGTGTCCTGACCAGGAATTGAATCAATGACCTCTTGGTTCATGGAACGATGCTCAATCCACTAAGCCACAACAGCTGGGCTCAAAAACAATTTTTTAAAAATTTTAATATAGCATTTGTGAAGCTTAAATTCTAGGCTTAAGATAAAAACAAACAAAAAACAACAATCCAAAAACATGTAGTAGATGTAATTATATTTCACTAACTATTTAAAAACAGATTGGGGGATCATCATATTAAAAGGATGGCTTCTTGCAGCCATCATCTTACTTGACATCCTCTGTGTATTAACATTGAGGACCAGGTAACATCCCCCTCTCGCTGTCCCAAAGCTTCCCTCTCTCTTGGATTTTTCCGACATGTTATTCCCCCTTCTTTTCTTGCTTCCTGGGAGACAGTTTCTAGAATCTAGGTCAACTTGATTTACATCTTTGGTCAGCCCCTCACTAGCTATGTGACTTTTCACAAGCTAAATTATCTAAGACTCAGTTTCTACATCTGTAAAACAGAGATGGCAATGACATTTCACAAAAAGGTACAGTAGTGATCTTATGAAATAATGCATATACATGACTAGGTATATAATAAGTACTTAGTAAATGTTAATTATTAGTTTACTGTATCTTATTGGTTCTTAGTGTCTTGTTCTCTACTGGCCCTGAAAAGTTGGATTTCACAGGAGTCTGTTCTCAGCTCCTGTTTACTCCTTCTGAACTGCCTCATCTCATTCCATAGCATCAATCACCTCCAATATGTCAGTGATTCTTTATTCCTGATCTTTCTACAGACCTTTACTTACATGAGATTATTGCTGTGTTCTTCCAGTGGAACGAAGCCATGGCTACTTTGTGTGCCTAGATCTAGAGGGCAATTCATACATATCAGAGGTCCTAGAAATGGTCTATTAATACCTTTATCTATGGGCTATCAGTGGAGAGAGATTCTGAGCCAGATTTTGTTTTAGGAGAATGAGGTTAATATTTGAGCTTAGAGGACAACCCTGTAATAAGCTAACAAGCTAAGCAAGCCCTCATCCTGTGTGTCCTGCTGTGCTGGGTTTACTGGTCCTAATACCATCTTTACCTGCCTCCACCCAGCTCTTTTCCCTGGGAAACCTGCATGGACTACACCCATGGGCTCCTGTGCCCTCTGGCTTCTAGCTGGGCTTGGCTAACGGGAACCTCTGGCAGGATATTGGAAAGAGGGAAGAGAGGAAGTCTGGCATACTTATTCCCTTGGCTCTTCCCTGTGGTGTCACCTCTCTATGCTGATTTCAAACTTCAGGTAACTATCACAGCTTTTTTTATGGAAGCACTCTCCAGAAGACTGTCCTGTGGAGTCCCAAGCCCCCGTAGTTCTAGCCCCAGGGCACATCACTAACTTGCCTACACCTTTTAATACAATTTCTTCTTTAACTCTCATTAAATGATCCCAATTTCAGTGCACCATCTGTCTTCTGCTAGAATCTTGACTAAAACACCTGCCTGTTTAGTAGCAGCATTGCCTTTCCTTAAAAAAAAAAAAGGGGGGGGGGGAAATTGACTAAAAACAGTTTATGATAAATACAATAAAACTATGATACAAAAGAGAAAAAATATATCTATAATCCCATCACACTGTTAGAATGTTGATATAATGCTTTGCAGTATTTCTATGGAATTGATATATTTATAAAATGTCATGTCTTCCTTTTTCCATTTAATATTATAAAATTAGAATTTTTTTAATGTGCTAAATAACCTTTACAAACATCATCTTTAAAAGCTGCATAATATTCTATTAATGAGATGTGCTCTGGTTTGCTTGATTTTTCTCATATTATTGAACATTTGGCATGCCCTTTCAAATGACCTTTCCAGTGCATACATCCACACCTACCATCACACATATGGCGATTTCCTTTCCATCTCTCTACTAGCTTTGCTAGAGGGCAGATTTTAAAATTTACATATGTTCTATAAACAAAAGCCTTCATGTTCCTGAGGTCTCTCCTTTGAAAAAGGTTTTCTAGTCTTGTGCAATGGAAAACACAGTGGGTTTGAAGTCAGAAGTACTGGGTTCAAAGCCCAGACTTTTTGTTGCAGTCTCTATGACAGAAATACTTCTTTGAAGAAGTTAAACAGTTGTTCTTTAAGGCCCCTTCAAGTCTAATATGCTCTACAAATGATTCATTCTGTAGACACAACCATAAAGATAAAGACAGTGAGAAGATCATGAGTCTTTAGTTTGGAAGCAGGAGTTCTTAGGAGATCATCTGGTTGACAAATGCATTATCTCCTTGGTCTTAATCAGTATTCTGGGAATTTTTCTTCTTGCATCTGAGGAAGCTGAGGTGCATAGAGTCCCTGTAACTTGCTAAATCATAAACCGAGCATTAGTTATGGAGCCAGCACTCTGCCCACGACTGGGGACTCTTGGTCCAGTGATGTGTTCAGTGCTCCCAGCATATCTCTTGAGGAGAGCATTTAAATATCTGCAGACCTGCCTCACTCACTAAGATACAACTCCTTGACTTGCAAGATCATGGGTGTGACTTTTTTCATCTTACAATTATTTAACCTTCTTCACCCTGCTTTCACATCAGATGATATCACTGTTTTTCTCCCATGACTATATGCAAAACTGCTAATAGGAACAGGTTAAAAAGTTCTTATGAAAAATCAGAAATGAATGAAGATTGTCCACATAGCTCTTTTCTAGTGCCCAAAGACTCAGAGACAGAAGGAAAGCATTTGAGGCCAAAATGGAAAGAAAAAAAAGAAAGAAAGAAAGAAAGAAGAAAGAAAGAAGAAAGAAGAAAGAAAGAAAGAAAGAAAGAAAGAAAGAAAGAAAGAAAGAAAGAAAGAAAGAAAGAAAGAAAGAGAGCTAAGAGTAAATAAAATAGAGTTGAATACTGAAATTACACTAATAGACAGTGGTACCTCAAACTCATCCCTGTCCAGTTCTGCAGACACTGAATCATCAGCACCAATCTGATAATTATGCCATCCACACAGCTTTTCAAAGGAACTGTCTCATACATTATCTCATTTTCTTCTCATAACAACCTCTTGAAGTAATTACAGCAAGATTTCCCACTGAACAGAAAAAAGGCGCAAACAGAGAAGTAAAATGACCTTCCCTTGGCACAAATTTCTTTGCATGAGATTTGGTTGCCCTAACTAGAAATTAGGCAAAGTGGATGAGCACCCTAAATTCAGACCCTCTAGCTATCTCCAGGGAGGGTCTTTAGAGCGTAGTAGGGCAGCTAGGATCTAGAGTCTCTGGCTAAATGAAACTTGAAGTCCCACATGTTTAAGTAGAAATAGACTGAAACTATATTTTCTAGTTTTCTTGGCTGACAAAATATCAATAAAATACAAATAATATATTCTTGTAAAAATATGCCCTCCCAGTTCCTGGAAACAGGGACCCAAAACAAGCTATAAAGCATGCTCCTCTACCAATTACTCCTAAATAACTAGACAGCTCACAAATTCAATATCTACAACAAGGCACTGATAAAATGAGAAAGTAAAAAAAGTATACTCAGTGCCTCCCCACTCTGTTGGACCTCAGTGTTAGAACCAGAAGTGACCCAGAAAACACTGAATTCAACCTCTTCAATCTTGGTTTCTGCATTCTCTATCTTTCCCCTCCATACATTCCCTCATTACCATATCCTGATGTCTATGGTCTCTCAGGAACATTGGTAGCATCTCATCATTTTACCTATTGTGTCCTAAGACTAATGTCATTAAAAAAATACTGCCAATGAATAAATGAGAATAGCACACTTCTCAGAGATTTACCCAATATCCATTCTAACTTCTTCCTGATAACAACACCCCAGTTTGTTGGGTAAGTCATGATTATACTAGATCATTTTCTTCTTTCATAACCTCAACTTCCCAGATTCCCTTGTATGTGACTAATTCTACCCCATGAGAGATAGGTGGCTTTCTGTTAAGAGGAAATCCCTTTAGTTCTCACTGCTTGGTCCCTGGCTTTGACATAGTGTGAGAATTTAATGCTTGAAGCCATGGCCACTGTTTTGTCACCATGAGATGCCTGTTACAAAGATAAAAAGGCAAATTTCATGAAGATGATAATCCAGAAAAGCAGAGAAAGCCTTTAGAGTATCTCTGAGCAGGTGAACCAAGCTTCAGGTGACCTAAATTTCAAATAATAAATGTTTTTTGGTTAAAAGCATGGTTAGGTGGCTTTTTGATTCTTACGTCTGAATGAATCCTAACGGATACACTCTTTCAGGTGACACATGCAATTTGACATGGGTTTCAGTGCCTCACAACCCAAAAAGATAAACTAGGGCAATCATTATGGGTCCCTGGAGCACTGTGGCAAAGAAAGTCTTTTTTGAGTAAAGATATCACCTAAGTGGCCACCACAGCGACCCTCTACTCCTTTCTCTCAGCACTGCCAAAAGTTTTCTTTTTAAAGATAGAAAAGGAGACACATTCCCATTAGAGAAAGATGCTATCCCAATAAGTAATATCAAAGCAGCCAAAAAGCAGAGTCCTCCTCTTTATTTTAACCTTCAATAGACATATATGCTATTTTCCCCAAAATAAAGATCTGCCTATTCCCCAAGCAAGTCCTACGTAAAAGCTGAATGGGACACATCCCAACACCACCGCCGCCAGCAAAAAACAAGTGCCTTATTCTTCTAAAGCCAACAACAGTTCCAAAGAGGCCAAAATGCTTCATTATCTTTTATGAATTTACCTTAGGGCTTTCAACATCTAGACTTCACTCCTTGTTGAGTTTTTAAAGTAGAATAAGCTGTTAACCTTCCTTTCACTAATAGATGCCTCCATTTGTGAGGGGCTCATATAAAAATTATGTTCTTACCAAGCCTTGTGAGAGTAGGGAGTTTTAGAATGTTGGGAAGTGCCTATCCAAAACTTCTTGCAGTGGTCACCCAAACCAGTGATTTGTAAATATCCACAGAGGGGTTTGAGCTCTGGTTCTAGGGCTGTATCGCAAATTCATTATCTTAAATGTATTTTCCCTCCTTCTGGGTTCCCTTAATACTTTTCATGGAATGTGGATCACTTACTATTTCTTATTATAGTAATACATGGGCATTTGTCACATCACCTCGTAGAGAACAAGATTTTCGAGGGTAAAGATTGTGTTTTTAATCTTTTTGACCCATCAATATTCAGACAAAAGGCTTTTACTTTTTATTTAAATTAATTAGGCATCATTGCCTCTACAGCACACATCTATATCTACCGTAGAGGAGAGCATGGCAAAATATCTGAGGTTAGTCCCCTCAGCAGCAAATGGAGAATTTTCTAAATAAATGTTTACTATTCTGAGTCTGATATGGAGGTCAAATTTCTCTCTCAGTTAAAAAATTTTAAACACAGATACAACTGTTTAAAGGCTCAAGTTTTACAATCCCATTCAAAAAAAAATAAAATAGTCATCAGTTGGTTTCAGATTTAGATTCCTTTGCTAATCTGCAGTTTTGGAATTAGAGTGGAGCCATGTGACCTTTGCACATCAACGCAGCTGTTTCTTGGCCCGTTTCCTCATTAAACTCATGCCCTGACTTTATCACTCTCATCTCCCTTGTTGTTTTCTGCCCCTGCAGACTCAAACTTTTATCCTCTGTCTTATATCCTCTCTGCTTTCTTGATACCTTTACCACATGCCTCTCCTCCCACTGGAATACTACAAAGCCAAGCCCTTACCTCTTGACAGAGAGCCTGAGAGCATCTCCAGCCAGCCTAGTGCCCAGTCCCCGGCGGCGTACTCACTCTTTTTGAACTCCTGGCTCGAACTCTTATTACCCAGTTCTTCAGGACATGTGCTCTTTCTCCTCAGTTGCTCAAGAAAAAAATTTTCATGTGCCTCTTTTTAAATCCCAAATATACAGCTGTCTGTTATGTTTTGTCTTTGTAAAAGGCTGTGTCTGCATCTTCTGGTAGCTTTGCCACTCCCTATATGACCCTTATAGGCTGTCGACTTAGCAGATAAGCATTGTGGAAAGGTAAAGAAGAAAGAGTTAAACATGCACTATAGCCTATTTTTCCAGTTGTGAGGTACATTTGCTGTAATCTAGTCATACTTCCTCTGTAACATGTAATGAAATGATCGCTTCGGGTATAATAGATGGCCATGGAAAAGATATAGAGAGAAGACTAGAAAAGTCTGGGCCCCACTGTGTGCAAATCGATGGAACAAATCTCTAAAAGTACCCAATAAGAAATGTCTTCCAGATGTTCCTCAATTAAATTAAGAAAAAAGGTCATTTTAAGCTGCCACCTTTAAAAAAAACAGATCTAGCTAATACCAATAGAAAATTCATTATATGTGCAGCCAACTCTACAAAGGATAAAGAGAAATATAAGAAGGTCAGAGGTCTCAAGTAATTACAAATTATTTGAAAAGGTGATGAATGTTTAAGGAGAATTCAAATGAGGACGCACATACTCTGCCTCAGCAGTTTGTACCTTCCACCTTTAGTACCAGCCTGAAGCCAACCTATGTGTGCCAGCAGGTCCTATTCTCTGAGGCACTCTTCCCTCCTTTTTGAATATTAGAGGGAAACCAGACAGTACGCAGCTTGCTCTCTAAAAAGGCATTTTGAACTTTCCCTAGTCTCTCTTTTAATGGATTTACTGTTGGACACAAAAATGTTTTTCACCTACATGATTTTCAAACTTCCCAGTTCCCACAATGTATCTCATACAATAGGACTACATCTCATCAGAGGGGGGAAAATAACTCCCAGATGGGCTCAATGGAAAAGCAAAAGCAGACAGACTGCACCGTGGAATATCAGTGAACAATTTCAGACTTCTGCTTCATGCTCTTGCTCTTTGGGGCTTTCTTATTTTGTGCTTTCTCCAGGACATGTGGACAGCACTTGAGTTTTAAATAGAAAACCACTGACTCCAGTTATCCGTCAGAAGAAAAATTCCTTGCTTATCTACCCTAATTCTTCTTTCCTTTCGAATACTGTAAACAAAATTAAATGAAGTTATATAAACAACAACAACAACAAACTCTCCAGCTATAACAGATGGATCCAATCCATCTCAGTAGATAATATCTCATAAATGATTCATTGCCATTGCTTTAACCCAGAGCCTTTTGTATTTTGCACATCCAAGTGAATAACCATTAGGAAACTTTATGCATTGCACTGTGTAAATATCTTGGGTCTGTCACAATCCAGAGAATAGCACTGATATTTTGGGGGGAAAGGTCTATTCTAATTATTTTTATGCTGAATCTTATATCTCGACAAGAGCTATAGGTTATCAAGCTGAACCTGAATAAATTCCAAACCTGATCTGGGCCTTTCCTTTACTATTTACAAATGGAGCATATGTCCTATTTAACATTTTAATGAATAGAGAGAAGTTTTATTCCATAGGCTTTATAAATATTTTATGTTTGACAGGAGACTTAATTGTAATAAATACTTAAAATGCAGCCCTAAAGAAATACCTGAGTTTTCAAACATAGCCCTCCATTACCTTAGAAATATAACTCAAAATAATAACCCAATTTACCTGGTACAGGTATAAAACAAAAACAAGACTTCCAAGACAGTCTTGCTTTGATTCAGCTACTGAATACGGAAGCAATTGGCTCCAGATAATTCTAGGTCTTACAGCAGCTATCCAAGGCAGTCGAGTGGCTAAGCCTTTGTTAAGGCAGATTTTCCTCCCACAGCTGCTCTGTGAAGCAGGGCGTCAAAGTCAAAGGATACTACAGTAATGGAATCACATAGGATGAAGAAAATAAGAAAAAAGTAGCTGAAAAATACATATTGGGGTTGTGGGGCTGGCACACACTCTGGGCAGAATGGAGAGGCCAGATGGGAGGTCTCGGGCTCCCAGTCTTTGTTTCTCCAAATCCTCCCCAATGTGCCCACATAATCAGGCAATCCCAAACACTGTGTACAGGGATGCCCATGCCCCAGGCCATGCCACTTCCATCAGAACATACTTCTGCCCTGAGCCCTTTCCTTTAACACAGCCAGGCCAGTGTTAGATATTCATTAATCACTTGATACTACAGTTGGCAGCTGCTGATTCTTCATGTATTAAACCTCGGAGATAATCTTCTTGCTTCTTGGGGCTCCCTTTACCCTAGGAAATAAGGAATGCAGGAGAAGACATCTTCAAGATCTCCCCAAAGATTCAGAGTTGTTAATGGCACATCATTCTGGACTACATATTCTGACATCACATTATTTGCATTTTAAATCATGGCCCTGTTGAACATGGATTGTGTAGCAGAATGTGACCTGGTCATTATAGTCTCTTCTCAAGCTCATGAAGACAAAGTATGCAGAAATATTATATACAAAATGTACATAAATATGACCAGGCTAATTGACAAGAAATTATCAAGAAAGAGAAAAGAAGAGTTATCAAGACAGTGAAGGAAGAGAGATAAGGGCCTGTGAATTACCCTGGAGCAAATGCATAAAGGTTTGAAAATGCAAACACCAAGAGGAAAAATACAAACATTTTGAAGTGGGTTGACTTTTGCCCCAGTTCTGAACCATGTTGATAAATAAAATAAAAGTGGCTAATTAGTATGAGTCGATCCTTAACAGCTCACCACCCTATGAGTCATTTTATGGTGTTTTTAACAAGCAAGGTCATTAATACAAGACAACACAAACCAAATAAATAATTTAGACATGAGCCTACTGAACATGGTTTGGGGTTCCTTTGCATGACCTTTGAACAAAACAGCCCCTTGGCATAATTGATCACCAATGAAAGTGAAGTCAGATGGAAACTCTCTTCCCATTCTGAAAAGGAAAGTACCACTGTGGATCAGAACAGCCCAAGGTGAAGAAAGGAAGGGGGTTGCTAGCACTATATATACATTTACCTCTTCTCTTTTGTTTTCTTAATCCTAGCTTTTAAATGCAGAGTCAGCCCAAAGCCCTGATCAGAAGGAGGGGGCTTCTCTCGGTCCCTCACTTGGGGCATTTTGCAGGGAACGAGTGCCACTGTGCACATACAATCACAATGCAAAACTTTGCATGTAATGAGCAGAACTTAATGAGACCTCATTTTAAGATGATTACCTCTGTAAAGACCCTATTTCCAAATGAGGTCACATTCTAGAATTTCAGCATAGCTTTTGGGGGGGACACAATTCAGCTCAATAGGTATCTGATCACTCAGTAGGTGCACGATAGGTATCTGATCACTAACAAACAAAGGAAGGAAAGTCACTGCCATTAGAAATCAAAGAACCACAAGGACCAAGTCATAAAGACATGGAACAGATTATTGGATTCATTCGATATAACAGAGAAGTTTTGAAGGAGCTTAATATTTGTCATGTGAGAATGTCCAAACTTGTAGACAATTTTTGAGTCAAACAGAGAGTACGCCTGGAAGCATAATCTCAACAGACTGAGATAAATTCTTCCAAGAAAACAGCTTGCCGCTCCTTTTATGCATTTGAGATTAAGGAGGGAAAGTAAGGAAGACTACATAAAGGTGGAAGAAAGCAAGGAGTGGATCGAATTACAGGACAGTTAAGACTATGTGCTCTCACAATACAGTGTACAGATGATGTGCTGTGGAATTGTGCATCTGAAACTTGTGTAATTTTGTCAACCAGTGTCACCCCAATAAATTCAATAAAATGGAAAAATATATATGTACATGAACAGCACTGCCTCAAACATATCATCTGGTGCTCAAGTGCAAGAGTTTTCCTAAGGCACACTCCTAGAGGGCACAGGTGATATGCATTCTCAACTGTACTAGATTATGTAAAATTATTTTCCAAACTGATTGTTATCACCCATCACTAGTGTTTAGGAGACCCTATTGTACCATAGTCTTTCCAACACTTACAATTGTTACACTTCATATATGTACCAATCTGGTAGATGTAAATATATCATCTCTCTTGATTTTATTTTGCTTTTGCTTTATTACTAACAAAATTAAGCTACATTTTCTGTATTAATTGGTCATTCATGTTTCCTCGTCTGTGAAAAACATTTTCATTCTTGTTGCTTATTTTCTTTTTTTTTAACGGGAGAAAGGGGATTTTTCTTCCTTATTTTTAGGAGTTCTTCATGAATTCTGTATATTAATCTTTTGTTAATTATGTGCATGACAAATAATGCCTCCAGGCTTTTGGGTTATCTCTCTTTCTAGCATATTTTAATGCAAATAAATTCATAATTTTAAAAAAAGATTATATGTTCTTTTGAGGTTGGTCATCTTTTTGAAGGATGGGTCTGAAAAGAAGCATTCCAAAGGTATGTTAACCTGGTGCACAGGAACAGTGGACAGGGCTTGCTTAAGGCAAAGACATAAGCCTTTTATTAAACAAGTTGTATGCCTGGGGTGTGACTACCCACCATGGCCTCCCCAGTTAGAAATTTATGAGATTACTTTCCATAGAATCCCCCTTTTTGTCCACAGTATACATAAGAAAGGAGAAATGTCTGAAAGACAGGCAAGGACCCATTTTTGAAAAGCTAGCATGGAAATTTAGACATTACCCTGTAGGCAGCTCATAGTGACTAGCAAGAGGTTGTTCTAAAGTTGTTTATTGAACTAAAGATGAAAGCCAAATAAGACAGAGTGCCTGCCCTCAAGGGCCTCATTGTCATGCAGAGGAGATCATGAGCAAATCATGACAGTTCAGTGTGTGTTCTTGGGAGCCAAAGAAATGCTATTTCTACAATATCTTGAGGGCATAGTCTGCAGCAGAGAGTGAGTAGTTGTTTGTTGAATGATTTTAATGTGTCAGCCTGTTATTTTTTCTCATTAATGCAGATATAATGATAAACATAATAAAGGTAATAGTAACTAGATTGTTTGGCAAGCACTGTGATAAGAGCTTTAATATACTATCTCACTTAATCCTCATTACAATGCTCTGAGTTGTGTACTGTTTTCATCCCATTCTACAGATGAAGAAAGCAAGACTTAGAGAGTTTAATGTTACAGGGGGAAGCAGAACTGGGGCTTGAACTCCGATCCACATGATTTCTAAGCCCTGGATCTTACCTATTACACTGCGGTGTTAATTGATGGGCTTTCCAATGATCTTTGTGCTCTTATTCTAGAGGTTAGTGGTGATTTTTTAAAGTAAACCATTATCCTTTCATCACAGGTGGTAAAGCTTATAAAAATGCTGATTGAGTGAATTCAAGGGTAGTGTGTTTGTCAATGGCCATTTATCAGTCTATAATCAATGTGTAAACTCTCTGCTAAACAATTAACTTGTTGGAAAATGTATAAACAATACAATTTCAGTTATGTCAGATATTAGCTCATAGGTGTGGAGATACAACATTAAGGACCAGCAAAACATCCTTCATTTAATTATATTTGTAACACACCTATTGTATATGTAATGAACTTCCCTAGAAATCAGCCCCCTGGGAACTTCAGGTAATTGAGAATTGTTCCATTCTGCCTGATTCAAGAAACAATCAGTTTCACTAACAATAAATGGAAAATAGAGTTGGAAGTGCAATTGTAAGATAGTAGGTTACAAGTAAAAAAATAATAAAATTGTTTTGGGTCCAAATATGTGATTTGTGTTTGATGCCATAGTAGTTTTGAACAGGATAATCCAGTTCATAGAATTATCTTAACTTCAGAATCTTAGGTAGGGTGGGTCCCATGGACCACTCCAAACCTCTTTGCATATGTGATGTTTACACACACACACACACACACACACACACACACACACACACACGGAAGCTTTGTCAAATTCTTTGTCAAATTCTTTTTAGGGTCCATATAGCAAGGTTTAAAACCAAACTCATCTTAACACAAATGAGTAAATCAAGATTCAGAGACGTTAGGACATCTCATGCAGACATTTATGGAAAATCTAGAATAAAGGCCCATTGCCTCCCAGCCTGGAGCTCCGTCTCCTACCTCAAAAGTTTAATAAACTGTGGACCTGACATAAATATGGTCCATATACTACTGCAGACAAAGATCAATATCCAAGAAAGCAAACATTGTCCTGTCACTCCACATTACAGTCTGATACCTCCAACAGTTCACAGGATGTGAAAGTGCCACTTTAGGCCATATATTTTAAAGTAAATGTTTACAGTCTAACAAGCACTTATTTATTTATACTTTAAAAAAATTAATCCTTCAAGCACTCTAATGGTATTATATTTCAATGGAATGTAAAAGCAACCCCCTTTCCTCCTCCCTCTATCCCCCACCTCCTCCCCCACCTCCCCCACCCCTGCTGCATGATTGGCCACATCTGCCAGCAGCAAAAATACAATCCAACCACTACTAAGAACCCTGGGCTGCTATTTGGGATTTAATTGCCCAGCACCCCACAGCGAATGCATTCTCCAAAACACAAACAGAGCTTTTCCAGTGAGACCAGGGGGAGAACTCTGAAAGCTAATTTGGGGGACATTGAAACAATAAACTTTATTTTCTGAGTGAAGATAGAAACCCCTCAAAATAAGGACTCAAATCTCAGCTCCATTTTCGTATTAGCCCTGGACTAGATCTATATTTTTCAGCCCGGTTTATACAACTGTGGGATTTTGAACAACACCCAAACTTGTAGTCCTTCTGATTCACTGAACATCTTACTGACACATGACTGGGGTTTCTAATTCCCATTGAACCCTAGATACACAACTCTTCCATGCAGTTTACAGCCCTACTCTTGGTTTTCCTAAAGCCATTGCTTGTAAGCCTCAAGATAGCAAAGGAAACAGAGAGCCTGTGTCTCTCCTTCCTGGTATCACCCACTCTACCATTACTATCTTGTGTCCACGCAAGGGGTTAAAACAAGGGATCGGTCAACATCATTGGCCAGAGACCAGCAGTGTCAGTCACCTCGAGGGGCTATGCTCCAACTCGTCCTTTCCAACACAACTCCACGGGTTTTACATATCTACGGGAGGCTTCCACCTGGTTACCCCGAGAAGGATGCAGTGTGATCTGTCCTTGCTTCCAGCATTGCCAAGTACCTGTGCTTCTTGCTTAGATGCTGCAAGTCGACAGGAGGATGTTCTGTGTGTTTGTATTTTAAGTGAAAAGGAAATATATGTGCTGTTTGCTGTCATGACAGTGCGGAAGCTTTGATGACATAAGTGTCTCCAGAAAGATGAGTAAATTGGCCCTTTCCGAGAGCAGGGCTGCCAAGAAACTGAGGGAGTGGGGGTGGTGTCAGCTTCAGGGAAACACCGTCTGGCCTATAAATTAGGCAAATCACTTTCCCTTATAACTTTACTTTAGAAATCGATTTTTATATTAAAATGGACAGGTAGATAGGACATTCAATTACCATGCCTAATGTGAACTTTTATCTCCTTTGGTTCAAATTAACCCCCTGTTTAAAAGTTTTGGGCGCCACTGAAATTGAATTTAACAAATTATTTGAAAGTTTGTGATACCTGATTAGAATCAAATCATTGTGTTGTTTGTCCTGTAAGCATTAAAATACGAAAGAGGGTTTTTGGGGAGATGGGGGTGGGGAGAGAAGGTAATTTGTTGGAGAAAAAAGTATGTCATTTTCAAAATAACAGAAAAATCTTTATACTGATGAACACCAAAATTTCATTTCACACTCACAAGACCAAAACCAAACTCTGGATCTTCTGTCCTCAGATCAAACTTCTTGTTATCTTGGACAATTTAATTGGCACCCTACAGTTAAAAAATCAGTTATTCATTCACAAATATTTACTGAACACCTACAGAGTGCCCCATAGTAATAGAAAATAAGCAGACTAAGTCTTCCTCATTGAGGTGACACAAGAGATAGACATTAAGCAAATGAATATGGGCTATATTGTAATATATATTGCTATAAAGACATGTAAAGCCAGGTAATGGGATAGATAGCAACAGGTGTCATCAGTTAACATAAGATGATGAAGGAGTTTCTTTCTGAAGAAGTAACTTTTGAGTAGAGACCTGTATGGATGAAACAGCAATGCCACATGAACACCTGAGGCAGAGCATTCCAGACAAAGGGAATAAACAGCAAAGATAAAAGCCCTTGGATAAGAAGGTTACTCTCAGGGAGACTAGTGTGGCTGGGCCACAGGGAGCTTGGATGGTAGGAAGGAGGTCAGAGAGGAGGCCAGGGGCCCAGGACTGTAGCTTTTTGTAGACCATGGTAAAGATTAATTTAACTCTAAGTATCAATGGAGGGTTTTGAGCAGAAGAATGACATTATCTACTCTATATTTTAAAAGCATCCCAACCAATTGGAATTTAAATCCCTTTTAATTGTCTCCCATTTTTATTTCTCATCTTTACTTTTTTTTTAAATATATCTTTACTGATTTCAGAGAGAGGAAAGGAGAGGGAGAGAGAGATAGAAACATCAATGATGAGAGAGTCATTGATCGGCTGCCTCCTGCACGCCCCCACCTGGGGATCGATCCCGCAACCCGGGCATGCGTCCTGACCAGGAATTGAACCCCGATCGCCTGGATCCTAGGTTGACGCTCAACCGCTGAGCCACTCCCAGCTGGGCTATCTCTCATCTTTAGTTCACAGATTCAGTTTATTATTCACGTATCCATTGTTTTGTTTCCAACCCCATTCTAGGTCTTACCTGCATTTCCTTATACGCGGACCATCACAACAGATTTCTAGTTAGTATTCCAGTCCCTGGTTTCTCTAAGTGCCAGTCCCTCTAAGTGCCAAATTAATCTTCCAAAAATACCAACGCGTTCATGCTACTTTCCTGCTTTAGAATAGGAAGCAACTTACTCCTTATGGGCCATAGGCTAAAGCTCAGATTTCCCATTCTGTAGCCGAGAACTTCACAATATGGCCCTACTATTATCAGTCACTAAATCAAAACAAACAAACAAACAAAAAACACAAAAAAACAAACAACAAAGAAAATCCCCACAAACGAACAAACTAAAAATCAGCTGATCTCCGTATCTACCCCAAACATGCCTGACCCATTCTTGATCTTCAGCCAAACCCTCCCTCAAATGGATTGGTTCTCCTCTTATATCAGCCATATATATGACTGATATATATGGATGTGTGTGTGTGTGTGTGTGTGTATATATATATATATGAAATTTGTCTTTTGTACTTAATTCAAAACACACCCTCTTCTCTGAGGTTCTTCTGAATGACTTTAATTTAAAATGTCTGCAGTGTATACATCCAGTGCAACCCATTTTAGTATACATTTTCATATTCTACCTTGAAATACTATGCACTTGCTTCATATAATGATATGCTGTCATCACAATAAAACTGTAAGCTCCTGGGGATCTTACTACTTCTGTTGCCAACTTAATGGCTTGCACACATTTAACACAGAGTCTATCTTCAAGCAGTGCTTAGAACCATAAACTTTTAAATGGAAGTTAGAGCTTTCCATTTCTGGTCCCTCATTTTATGGGTAAAAAATTCAAGACCCATGTGAAGGGCTTTTCCCAGGGTCGCATAGCTACTTACTGGCAGAAACAGAACTTATGCACAGGTGCCCTGACTCTTTCCAAGACATCATGCTGACTGGGGCAAAGAATCAGTTCCAATAACTTGTCTCACTATTACCACTTTCTAACTATTATGGTTACAAATTCTCATTCTGTTTAGACAACCTTTTTTTAAACCACAAAACTCTTGTGGAATGTTCAGATGACCTTCACCAATGACAAGAACATAATTATTATTCTCAGTGACGAATAGGAGAAACCAGCTCTGGATGGCTTCAGCAAAAGGGAACTCATTAGAAAAATATCAGAGGGCTCGCAGAATTGATGGGAAGTCAGAGAATCCATGAAAAGCACAGGCACTCCTGAGGGCTGGGCAGCAGGCTCCGCAGTTGATAACAGCACAAGGTGAGTGTGAGCATCACAGCATCACCATGATGAATGAATGACCCCAACTGCTCCTTCTATCCAGCACCACAGATTCAGGATTCAAAGACTCCCCACCAACCCATGGAGTGGCAGATTGATCAAGTGTAGGTACCCTTTAGCCTCCACAGTATAAATCAGGAACCATAAATACTTTCACCAAGATCATGCATGAAGGGGTTTAATAATTCAAAAGGCAATTGTGTACTGTCATGAAGGGGGAATGACTGGAAGTCAAACAAATCTCAAATGTCTACTACACCAACCATCTCTACAAAGATAGAGGAAATTGTTAGTTCTTTAATTACATTTCTGCTTAGAATGATGAAATAGAGTAGGGCAGGGTGAGAGGATGAAGGGATGAGACAAGCCTGAATGTTTGCCTGCCTTGCAAGGGGATCCACTTGATTGAAATGGGTTAGGATTATTTCATCTCTGATGAAATGCCAAAGCTGAGGTAGAATTACATCCAACTTACCCCGATTTTCACACAGGAAAATGGACTCAGTGCTGCTATAACCAAAAAGAGGTAAAAATCAAAATCTTCCCAAGAGGTATATTTTAACGCAAATACTCATAGTTCTATGTTGATTTTTTAGCCTCTGAGTGCTATCAGTTCAATTATTATTAATATGATAGCAAAAGATTATTTTACCTTCATTCTACCAGGGACTTTACATACATTATCTCATTTATTCCTTAGAGGGAAAAAACATAAATTCAGTATTATTTTCCCACTTTTTAGGCAGTATAACTGAGGTTCAGAGAGTCCAAGCTAGAATTTGAACCTCAACCTATCGGCTCCAAAGTTTCTGTGCTTTCCATCACGTTATTGATAAAACAGGGGATACACGTAAATCGAATATTTGGATGTAAGTCCTGGCTGTAGCAGTTACAGAGATGTAGCTTTGGGCAAGCGATTTTAACTTCTCTGTGGCTCTGCAATTTCATCTAGAATATGGGGATAACTAAATATCATTAGTCATGCTCCCTCATAAAACTGTTAGGAAGAACACATGTGAAAAGGCCGTGGAAACTATAACTATAAACCTATAAAATGAGATTTAAATAAGTCTTAGTAACTACCATTACTCCAGACAACTGGAGACAAGCAGAATACAGGCTCAGACACAGAATATAATCTGGCTGTATGTGGTATTTGGTGAGGTCGGGAAATGGATCCCAAAATGTAACTTTGCTCTGACCAAGTCTACCAGTATATGAGAAGCAAGAGCCAGAATTATCTTGAAAGACTGTATCCAGCAGAATCTGAAATTAGGATATCATTTTGCAGCTGTCTTTCTGTTACAGGAATGAATGAAACAAAATCATTGAATTTAAAGACAATCTCGTTACTCTTGATAGATCGGTTGCCTGACAACATTTTGGAACTGCCAGAGGAGGCAAGGTTACTTTTATGTAACTTTACAACTGGCAGGAAAGTGGAGAGTAAAATTAAGTTTTTCCTTTTTACAACTTCAGGTAAAGGTAAATTGCACTGCTAGGTGAAGGAGAAGGCATGTGACAGCTCTAATATTACAAATGAATATCTTTATGAGCACTGAAAGTTTGTGTACAGAGAATAATTTTCTCCCAGTTTGGTAGAATTATAGAAAACTGATGTATTGCAGAGCAAAGCCAGAAGAGAAAAGTAGAACCAACTACAATATAATAACCACTCAACAGAAGTGCACATGTAAGAAAAGATCCATTTGTTTTTATTTAAAGACATTTCCATTTGAAGGAGATGTGAAAATGGGAGCACCCAAACTGATGTTTACATAAAGTTACTTCCAATTTATGCTTTGCAGGTCTTCTTCATTTGTGTTGGAGTTTATGAATCATGATTATAACATGAGTATTTATTCAAAACTATTGTGCAGTGTGCATTTAAATACACCTTTCTAACACCAAAAGCTATGTCTGCAACCATTTGCCCTTTCTTTTAATTGCAATGAAGAAATATCCCTCTTCCTTTTAAAGGCCAAGACTTACACACAAAAGCCCCTCTGTCTGCAGAACCATCAACATTTAAGCTCCTCCCATCATCACTCAAATGTGATCTAGTCTCTCTCACTGGGAGTCTGGGAAAACCTGGACCCATGGCATCTTTCAGCTATTGTCTCCTCCATCTCGGACCCTGGATGATAAAGAGTCTCACAGTTAGGCTTTTGGCCTCAGCTTCTTTTTTTTCATGGACTTTGCATTTCACTCCAATCAGGTATCTGCCCATACTAAAAACCATCCTCTTCATAAAAAATTATGCACATTGCTTGATTGAATGAGACATTTTTCATCTTCATTCTGAACTTCTCAGCAGCATTCATGACACATGTGATCACTCGCTTCTTTCTTCTTTCTCTTGGATTTCTTAATAGTACACGATGTCCCCCAATTTTTTTATCATTTCTCTCTAGCTATTCCTTAATCTCTTTTGCTGGCTTTTCTCTTCGACTTTATATTAAGCGTTCTGGACACTTTTTTTTCTTCTCATATTATATTCTCTTCTTAGGCAATCACAATGACTCTTACTGCTTTAAATTCCAAATATATAAAATGGCTCTCAAATTTATATTTCTAGCCCAGCCCCTTCAAGTCTTTAGAATCGAATATTCAACTACTTGGTGTTTCCTCTTGGTTGTCTCACAGGTATTTTAATAGTCCAAAATCAAGTTTTGATGTCCCTTTCCACTTTGTATTGGTTTCTCTTTCAAAGTAATCCCTCTCAACACTTGATGTCATTATATATACTAATTGTCCATGCCAATAACCTCAGAGGTAACCTTGACCTGAGAGGCCCCACATCTAATCTGTGAACTCTGTCTCCAGAATATATCCCCCTCTTCTCAACAACTGCTAACAATCAAGTTCAAATTATTAGTATCCTTGCCCTGGCCAGTGTGGTGGCTCAGCCCTGTTGGCCTGGGCACCGAAGGGTCGCAGGTCCGATTCCCTGTCAAGGGCATGTACCTGGATTGTGGGTTCTCTCCCTGCCCCCAGTCGGGGCTTGTGGGGGAGGTAATCAGTCCATGTGATTTCTCTCTCTCTCTCTCCCTCCTCCCTCCCACCATTCCACTCTCTCTGAAAAGCAATGGAAAAAAATATCCTCAGGTGAGGATAACAACAATAGAAAGTTATTAGCATCCTCCACTGGGACAGCTACAATGACCTCCCAATGGATCTCCCACTTCCATCTCCAGTCTGTACCATGGGCAGAGCTCTAACCTGGTCTTTGGCTATCGCCACATAAGTGATAAGTCGTAACCATGTCAAGTTACAACTTGCAAACCTTTTGGAGAACCAACTTGAGACATCCCTGTGCTCAGTGTGTTTGGAAGAACAAATGTCACGTGAATAGGATTATGTGGGTCTGCTAGACTGAGAAATTACTATCAATATATTTTTAAATAAATATCATTTATAAAACTATTTTATTAACATACCTATTTACCTACTATAACTCTACCCTCCATGAGAGGATTCAAAATTGTACTAAATTACTAAAGCCATCTTTTTCAGAATTTCTTAGAAGATTAAAAAAATCATTAAAAATTGAATTATTCTCCCATTTAATAGCTAACAAATATTTTTGCTACTTTGGTGTATAAAGAAGAAAAGAAAATTCAAATTCCATTTTCACTTGACATAAACCTTTGAAAACATTTGTCATTTCAAGATATGTGTATGTAATATAAACTTTGGTTTTCATATCTTCAAAAATTTTTATATAGGAAAATAATATATATGCATACTTATAATTTGCATTATTTTCTGGAGGCCTAAAAAAAGATGTGAAATATTAATTCTTTAAAGTCAAAACTACCTATATTCTCTGTCTACAATTAAATAGGCACAATGAGTGGATAGTTAGGGTGATCTCATTTTCTAAGCGCCAGAATAATTTTTTTAAAGATGACTTTTGCAGGTGTTAATAACCTTATAAACTCATTTGATAGTTCATGATTTATTTACTGCCATCATTATCCCTCATTCAGTTATTTTACTGCCCCCACAGATTTATATAAAATTGCTCTGGTGCCCACAGCTACTGCTTACTACCTATGGAGCAGCACTGGTCAGCCAAACAGGCAAACATGCACAAGTCTTCTCTGTTCTCCCACCAGAATGTCCGCTTTGCTGCCTGCCTCCAGTTTATGGATTATTCTTTAGTCATCATCCCAGAAAACCCACACTCCCAGTACTGACTGGGACTCTACACCTACTTGACCTGTATTCAGGGCCTGCCAAAGCCAACTAATGTTCCAATGGAGGAACACATTAACTTCTCAATCCTCTAGATTCTCTGATCTCTATTCCCATAACAAGTTAGGGCACCAATAACCAATGTCCCTAAACCATACTAACCTACTTCCTTGATTACAATTTAATGTAATGAGAATTGTTCATTCCAACATATTGGCTAAATCTTCTACAAAACTGTAGCTGAATAAATTGTTCCCTATGTCTCTCAGAGACAATTCAACACATTCCTTCTTTTTTAAAAATTCATTTATTTTTTTAAATATATCTTTATTGATTTCATAGAGAGGAAAGGAGAGGGATAGAGAAATAGAAACATGAATGATGAGAGTCATTGATCAGCCGCCTCCTGCACGCCCCCACCAAGGATCGAGCCCACAACCTGGGCATGTGGCCTGACCAGGAATCGAACTCCGATCACCTGGTTCCTAGGTCGACTCTCAACTACTGAGCCACACCCTGCTGAGCAACACATTCCTTCTTGATTTTAGCATTGAGAAATTTGTCCTTTTTAGCAAATGGGTACACTTCTACTTTAGCCAAGGAGAACTACCTAAACTGTTATGTTTGCTTTTTGCTTTGGCAGCTAGAAATCAAAGAGCTAAATTTACTCTTCAATTCACATCACTACCTTAATGACAGCTCCTGGTATAATAATTTTCTTCCTTCTCCAAATCAATTTTTTTTTTCCATTTTCTTCCTCCCTGCCACTCTAGAAACAGCACAGCCTCATCAGTAACACTGATTCAAAACAGTAGGGCACTGACACAGAAATGACTAAAAAGTCCCCCAAAAGCCTCTGTATTGAGCAAGAATGTCACCTTGGGAGAAGAGCAGATTCTCCTCAGTAACTGGTCTGCTACAAAAGTTAGGATTCTCACTTGGATTCTTAACCTCGATTATCCTGAATGCACACACTCCCTTCCATTTCTTTGTTCCCTTTTTCACTCACCTCACTTCAGTTAAGAATCATTGATTGAAATTAGGAGCTGGCAAACTTTCTTTAAAAGGCTAGATAGTAAATATTTGAAGCTTTGCAGGACATATGGCCTTTATCAGAGCTTCTTCACTCTGTCATTATAGCATGGAAGCAACCTCAGACAATACATGAACATGGTTATGCATCAATAAAACTTTATTTACAAAAATGTGCAGTGGGCTGAATTGGACCATGGGCTATAATTTGCTGCCCCTTGATCCAAATGGTTTCCTCTATTGGCTTTTAACTTTTATTTTAATGTCCTAAGTTGTTTGTGTTTAATATGGTAAGCCACTTTGAAATATTTTATTGGAGTAAAAGAGCATAAATTATAAATAAAAAATGAAACAAAATTCAGGAACTCCATAGTATAGACAGCCAAGCTATAATTCACTAAAGCCTTGGGTACCAAAAATTGGGAATGAGATCTCTGTTCTCCAGAAATTTATACTCTGCTATAGGGACAATATGCCTCTACAAATAAGTATAACATAATGCTGAAGGAGAGTTGCAGTGTCTTATGGGAGATGGTGAGGACCCTTCTGGTCCTTCAAGCCCTAGGAGCAGGAAGACATCTAGTAGAAATGTAGAAATGATGTTAGATCTAGATGGGGGTAAGTGTAATTGGCATGCCAAACAGAGGAGTGGTGTGGTCCAACACCACACCAGCAGGTGAAACAGCCTGGGTGTGTTCAGAGAAATTCCTCAGTTTGGCTGTAATATAGGGTAAGCATAGAAGAAAACTGAAAAGTCATAATGGAAAAGTTTGCTAAGGATGCAAGGTTAAGAAGTTTGTAATTTTTAGTAGCCAATAGAGAACCATTGAAGGGTTTTGAGCAGGGAAAGAATTGTATCTTAATGTTGATTATCAAAAAAAATTAATCTGTCAGCAGCACATAAAAAAAGAACAAAAAGTGAACTTCATTCCTCTAGAAGAATGATGTTCACCATGTAGGACTTTTTCAAACTGTATACCTTGATCCCCAAGATTTTGATATGGCTCCTAATGGAGACCCCCACCACCACACGCACATATACTCCATTTACTACTGGTAACTGAGAGTCACTGCCTCTGCAAGCCAACATTACAGTGTGCTGTGTGCCTCAGGTGTGTCAGGATAGAGAATAAAATTTGAAAAAGCCTAACAAGAAAGTTGTTGCAAAAACCCAGGCAAGAAGTAAAAAGGAAGTAAAATATAGTGACAAGAATGGAAATAAAAATGAGGGTATAAGAAACTGCCCAAACAGGGCTTGCCTCCCACATAGAAAGTCCACTCTGAAGTATCTGGGAGGCGGTGCAGAATTAACAGAAGTGGGAATGTCAGAAGGAGCAGGGTCAGGGGAAAAGGTGAGTTCAGTGACAGGCATGTGAAGGCTGAAGTGTTAAGCAGGTCGTGCAGGTGAAGAGCAAGCAGAAGACTGAGCATGTGAGTGTAAAGCCTGAGGGGTTTGGGTCTGGAAGTAGGGATGTGGGCATTGTGCACAGGTAGGTGATAGTCACGGCCCCGGTTTTGCTTCCGGTCACTGAGAGAGCATGTTCATAGAGAAGTAAGCCCTTGAGGATCGGTCATATTTTGGTGCCACAGGAAGAAAGAGGGCCAAGAAGAAGCAGTTAGAGAAAGAAGAAGAAAAAAATGAACTGCCCCAGAAGTAGAGTCAGAGTAAAGGAGACGAGCAGGGAAAAATCAGCCAAAAAGTCAAGGACAGGGAAACAGGCATTTGGGCTGAACACAGATGTCACTGTCCACCTTTGGGAAGACAGATGGATTATAGCAGAACAGAGGCTTCAGTGGTCGGAGGCGTGAACCGGGTGAGGAATTGCAAGTAGCAACTGTAAATCCGCTTGAGAAATTTGGGAGTGGTTTGTTCCTGGGGTACTATAAATAACAGGAATGCAGGAAGCAGGAAGTCGGGAGATGAAAGGGACATCTTAGTAACAGGAGAGGAGTTTGCCATGGATGGTGTTTGTAATTAACTAGCCCCAAGGTTACAATCAGCGAGTGGTGTGATGCGCAGGCCTTGAAATGTTTGCCACCTAGAATATGGTGGGTCTGACTTTCAGCAATGGGACAACTGGCCAGCAGTCACCATCATTGTCATCAAGGTAGTTAGAAAGCTTCTTGAGTGCAAGTTGCATGCCCTTTGCTTAAGACACTTAAGCAAATGAGGTTTATGGTGTGGAGAAGCTAAGAATCTCAGAGAGAAAACACCAACTTGAACAAGAGGGAGTTGAGAAAACACCGAGCTAATTGAAATAATGACTGCATATTATGGGCAAATGATGGAGACCATTCCTTTTGTGAGGCAGAATGTGAAGACAAAGTTATAATTTGTTCATGATTAAGCAGTGCTGTTGCGGGGGTGGCTTCAATCCCTTCAGGGATCCCAGAGAGTGGCAAAACCACCAGCCGCCCACCAATTAACCACAAGGATTCACAGGCCAGCTCATTTCAGTAGCTGTGTCAAATTTCTGGGTGTCCTGGCCATCACTATTGAATTCACTCCAGCCAATTCAGCTTCCAGAGGAATTAGATTCCTCTCCTACAAGCTCAACTTTTCAACAAAAACATATATATATCACATCATTATAGGCCAGATGTACAAAAAAAGATGTCGTCAACCCTCACTCAAATACTTCTTCCAACTTTCTCTCTGGATGAGATCCCTATGCTTTCACGACTTTCTGTGATTAAGGCCCTGCCCAACAGTGCTATTAGAGATTTGGTAGGTAACACGACACAAGGGAGGACATTTCTAAAATCTATTTCTGCCATTTTAGAAAGCCTCTGGTCCTTGAAGTACCTGAGAAAAGGAGTGCTTGGGATGCTGGGAATTCTGCCCTGCCCCAGATCATACAACAATCATCAGTCTGTCAGGGAGAGATACAGAAACTACTGCTATTTCTCACTGGTCAAGAAAACTATCTTGTGTTTTGATGCAGTCGAAAGTCAAAGCAATTTTTCAGATTTTGCCACAGTGTCTGCAAAGCTAAGCTGGACAGAACTTAATAGCCCAGGAGATATTGGCTGTAGGCCTGGTGTTATGGAGTTCACTTTTCCCCTACTGGAAAGGTTTCCCTAAATTATTCTCTGGATTGAGCCTCCTAAATGACAGGCTGCTGGATCTTTCCATCCCACCAGGCCCAAGCCTGGGAATGACGTCATGCCCCTTGACAGCTGGGTTGGAGTCAGTTACATGATGAGGCAGGCCAGACGGAATGATAAGTTGGGATATCCCAAATGGCCATGTAACATAGCCCTTCTGCCTTAGAAGGAGACCTTTATAATTCCTTTGTTCCAAAACACATCCTCTGGCACTGCTGTTCCTACCCTAATCCAAACTGTCCATTTCTAGGCTAGGCCATTGCAAACCTTCCAGATGATGTTCCTTATAACACAGCTACAATCTCAGCATCTTGACACATTTCAATGAGATTCCGTCCTTCCTCTGAACAGAAATTACACTCAGTTCAATAGCTAATGACTTCAATTGTACTGGATACCAGCCATAATCCTTGTTGGTCCTACTGGGAGGGCCAATAGTCTTATATGTGGACCATCATGGGGCTCTTTATATTCTTTGGCAGGAGTGAAGAAGGCAGTAATATGGTGACCACACAGCAACCACTGGGAGACCACCCAGCAAGAGGCTTAGGAGCACAGCTTGTCCACAGATGGCCTCTAAACGGCTCACGGGCCACTCTGCCATCCAATGGGAAACCAGGGGAGGGACTGGGAGACACTTTCCATTATAGAATTATTATGAAATGATCCACACACAGTTCTGTCTTTTGGCTTCTCCTAATATTCACTGAACTGATCTTGGTATCAAAATAAAACGGAAGCTGAAGCCCAATCTACCATCCTAGTATCTCTTCAATCCATCACTTCATAGAAAAATTTTAAGCTTCTGCAGAGCAAAAATAGCATAATTTCAGAAAAAAGAAAATAACAGATTGTCATCCATATTTGCTGAAAACATTTTCCCCAAAGAGTTAATATTTATATTATATAAAAACTCATATAAAGTGATAAGAAAAATATCTAACAACTGCCACTTATCAGCAATTTAACTTTACATGAAATTGAATTTCTTCAAGACTCAGTCTTCTCTGTAAGATGAAGGTAGGAGTACCAACCTTGCTGAGGTGCTGCATGGATTAAATGAGATGATGTATTTAAAGTACCAAGAACAAAATCTGAGCAGAATAGGCTCTATTTTTTGCCCCTGAAATGCTCCAACATCAAAGCAGGGAAGGACAGAACAACAACAACAACAAATCATACTGGAAGAAATACAGTTAGGAAACAAACAGGAGAAAATATTCAACCTTACTAGCTACCCAAGAAATGCAGATTAAAAGACACCTGAAATCTATTACAGAGAAAAAATTAAAAATAATGACACAAACTTAATATGGTCAGTGAAGTTGTCAGGAAGACTGTACATTCATCCATTCTCTACCAGAAACAGCACAAATTAGGAAATCCTTTGGAAAGCCATTTGGCAGTACCCTTAAAGACACAAATGCTCATATCATTTGACCTAGTACGCCTTTCTTAGAAATTTCCTCTAAGAAACAGCCCAAAGACAAAAAACTACAAGCACAAAGATTTTCATTGCTGCAAGATTCATTATAATGAGAAGATCTAGAACAACTTAGTGCCTAGTATCAGATAAATGAGTGATTTAATTACATAGGGAAAAGCAGAGAATGCGCAATCATATTTGTATTGTGGTTATGTTTTTATATGTGCTTGTAAACAAGGAGTGGGTAACGCGGACAGATTTTAAAGGACTAATAAATCTGAGGTAACAATTGTATTGGAGTATTTTCTGCTTTGCTTTGATTTCATTATAATGTTGTTTATACAATAAATAATTCTTCTTTTAAAAAATAACATCATTCCCATTTCCACAGCCTTCATCTTAAGTAGGCCCTCTTCACCCCTTGGCTACATCAGGTGCTCATTTGCTAATGTTTTTTGCTCTTTTGTATTTCTTCTCCTGGCAATGTAGGCAAAAATAACATTCATCGCTTATTGGGTGCTTCCACGTTTGTCCCAGACACTATATACCAAGCCCTCTAAATACATGTCTTATGTAAAATCCTCAGCCACCACATGAGGAAGGCATAACAAGGATCCTCATGCCTAAACTTTGGGAGTCCCTTGTGCCCTAGGATCTGAAGTAGAACCTATATTTATTCAACTTCAATTTAAACATAGACTTTTAGCTTATAAAATTATTAGTCTTAGCTAGAAGTGAGCATAAATGGTTTATCTTCTTATTTCTATAGAGACAAGATAGAGGCCTACTGCTATAAGGCCTACTTTAGGAAGCTAAAGGCAGGACAGTTTTCATAGATTGTTCTTAACTGTTGAGTCCACAGTCTTCACAATTTTACTCAATTTATACAGTCCAACAGAAGGGGAAATGGCAGATAATTTTGAACACACTACTGAATATACAGTAGGTATTTAATAAATATTTACTGGTAGAATTAATGACTCCAAAGATCTGCTCAAAGCCCTGGCAGGATCATGAAGTCAGTTTTCAAAGCCTTCAGCCTCCCCTCTTGTCCTTTATCAGCTCATCTCTTTCCACCAATTCTATTCAACCACCTCAACATGCTCTGTTCTCAACCCATAAGAATATATTATAAGAGATGGCTATATTAAACTTAAGTGTTTATGTGTGACTTTTTTTGAGATTGTTATCACTTGAGCTGAAAGTACAAGTCAAAGAAATAAATCTCTAATTGTGAAATATTAGATTTCCAGGTATCTGGCACTGGAGGAAGAAATAGCTAGAAAGGGTCAGCTAATAAATTCTTTAAATGATAATTGAAGGAAGTGCCCTACTTTGTTAACAAAAGGCTCAACAAGCCTGTTTATTATCACATCCATGCGTTAAATCACTTTCCTCAAATCATAAATATAAACAGGGTATCCCAAAAAAATGTAAACCACTTTAACAGCTGATAGTTCAATTTTGAAAATGAAATGTATTTTGATAAACACTGCTGTTATAATTACTCAAAGTATGTGTATACATTTTTGGGGACACCCTATATAGTGCCCAACTATAATTTAGTATCTTAAATATAATTGTTTTACCCTTGTGTACATATTCATTCTTAAATTTTCAAAATAGCTAATGTGCAAGGAAGCTTTTCTATTATAAGGTACAGATAAATAAAACTAACAGATAAATAAAACCTTCCCTGATTACTTAATATCTATGAAGAATAATTATATTAAAGCAACTGAAAACAGTATTAAGACACAAAAAATAAAAAATAAAAATAAAGGACATTTGCCAAAGTCTTTAAGGTCTCCAGATTTATTAAATTTGACATCTGTTCAAGGTAATAGGACCGATCTTACGGAATTCAGCTCCTCTTTCCTTATCCATTGTTACTCCGGTTGGGCCTTGTTAACGGCTTTATTAGTGTCAGACTAGACAAGAGGGATTGACCTATCCACCTTCATCCACAGCAATTCCTGTTGTGTAGATTCGGGGGATTTAAGAAACAAAATAAAATAATAAAAAGCACTCCCTTTTAGAATTTGCTCTCTCTAAAGAAAAATTTTCTTGAAACCATTTTTTATCTTAATTGGAAATATCAATTTTATTTGACCAGGAGTATACCCAATGCATAGAGTAAAATAAATTTTTTGATTAAAAAGGTTCACCTGGCCCGGATGGCATTCACATTTCTCACAGAGGATGGACTAGTAAAAGACTCCAGGCATATTTCAGTCATGTTGAAACAACAGTCTTCTTAACAGGATGGGCAGTAACTGCCCATCATGCTACGTTAGCAGAACAATCCATACCAATGGGTTGAGCCAGCTCTCCTCCAGAGGCTCAGTGCATGAAGCGCGCACCCTAATTACACACAGCCAGCTGAAACCACACATACTGAGGCTTTTTCCATTGGCTCCTTGGCTGTGAGAGATACAGAGAATGTGCCCAAGCAGATGTCAGATCCGTGATGTCAACACCAAAAGAATATGTAGCCCACATTAAGCAGGGTTAATCTGGTAGCCCTAGAGTTCATACTGGGGCCCCTCCCGCAGCCTCCTCGAAACCTTGACTTTGGGAGCAAATTCTGGAAAAATGAGCAGACTCAACTTAAATATTAAAAATACAAAACATTGCCAGAAATTATCTCTATGTCAAACTTGTTAGCAAATGCTATCAGTCTCCGTCCCCAACAGGCTTAGAGACAGGCACGGAGCTGTGGGGCACAAGCTCTCAGCTGTAGCACCGCTGCCCCTTTTTGCCTGTCTCTGCCTACCCATCCTCCAAATGCCCTTTCTCCAGGAAGCTCTCCCTCATCTATTTGCCTTTAGGCTTCTCCTATGTGTTGCCATTATGTCCTCTGGACACCCCTATGATAGCACCTGTCATGTTTATGGTGGTAATAAGACAAAATTGTCCACCCACCAGATTATGCCTGAAAAATCTTTCTATTTTAAGTTCTCACTCCCATATCTTGCTCATACTAAGGACTAGGTAACTGTTAAATGAAAGGATGGATGAATGAACAAATAAACAAATGAATACACACTAACCGTTTGCCTATAACATCCTTTCCCTCTTCCTTTATCCAATTATTGAAACCCTTTCTCTCTCATAGACAAGCAGGTAATGAACATAATAAAAAATAATTTTAAAAAACTGAAATAAAAAAATGTAAACATGAATAGAGTTCTAAAATTGGATTGTGGTGATGGTTACACCACTTTGTAAATTTACTAAATATTATTAAATTGTATGGATGAATTTTATAGTATGCAAATAATATTCCATTATAGCTGTTTTTTAAAAATGAATGGAAAATAAAATATTTACATTATAGAATGGCCCAAACTGAGGACATTTCAGAAATGGAAAATAGTTGTGTGATAAGTGAGAGAAGTAACTATGGAAATTCCTCATTGAGATTTTTTGTTGATGTTTTTGCAAAATTGTTTTTTACCTGGACAAGACATTGCTAGGAACATTGCATTAAGTATACTTAATGAGAATGTGAGAGTTTGCATGCTGAAACTGGACTATTTCCAATTCGGCAGAAGGGACCACCCAATTTTAGAGTTTAATTCGTGGTTTGAAAAACAACAAATTTATTTTATTAATCCCACTTTTATTAAATTAATGAATAGAGTTCAAATTAAGTAATTTAACTCTAAAAAAATGTGTTGACAGCAAATTAAAAACAATAAATTTCTGTAATGAAACTTTATTGACCTTATTTTTGTAGTTTGCTAGTTCTAAGCAAATAAAGTGTTATCTGTTTTTAATCAGCTTTATTACCGCTTAATTTCTGCTAAAATTTTCTTTGGGGTGTGCCAGCCCTTGTCTGCTGGATTGCAAATGAAGGGGTTTCTTCGTATGGTCTCTACCATCTAAATTACATAAAAGTGGCCCTGTTTTCCTTTTAAGTTCTTAACTACCTCACCTTGAGGAGGGGTTCATTTTAAATAGATCCCCTTTTATAAATAATAGTAAATGCTTTTATCTGTCCATCAAAATCCTGTTGAAAATTCCTTTTCAACCTCATTTTTATGACACCTCCACCTTTCTTGATAGAATTTATTATGAAGGAAAATCACACCACAATAATAACTTCAGACCTCTTTTCTTTGTAGAGATAGCCTGAGGTACAAATACAACATGCAAATAATTCTTTTCACTTATCTCCCTCTTAAAACATAAAATAAAAGTTAAAGACAATGAATTCTTGTTGGAAACATCAAAGTTAAATATACTCCTTGACAGACTTTTAATAAAATCCAATATGAAGAGCAGGAAGGCGACGTTGTCATAAACATCAGTTGGCCTGTCTTGCAGCTCTTGGTGGTCTAAGATCAGCGCTTTAAATTTCAAAGGATTTGAGTAAAGACGGCTTCACAGTTGCTCTGGAGTCTTCATATCTGAAAGAAGCCTTTTACAGATCTGAAATGGACTGATTGGATATTATTACCGAGCCGTCATGGTCTTGCAAGAAATCAGTGATTTACACTTGTAACCGTATTTCCAATGAAAATATCTTATTTAATGAGGGAAGGGGGTGAGGATGTGGGGGCACATAGATCGGTCACAGCTGTCCTTGTCAAGCAGTTGCTTTGTATTAGTGACCACTGCTGGATTCAACGCTATAGTGGCACTTCCATACTTGTTACTAGCAGGGGTTTTTTGGCTGTTGTTGTTATTGTTCTGATTAAAAGCATGCGTGGCATTCTTCCTAAATTACGTGTGGCTTTGTTGTGACTGTTGTTTCTGGCATTTTTAATAGTCCGTGAACAGCAAAGCTTTGAAATGACTGTCCTCTATCTTTTGGCATAAACCAATTACCAGGATTTAAACTTACCTGACAAAAACCGCAGTGACAGATTTGAGAACAAAGTGGTTTTAAAATTGTTATTTTTGACTGTTTAACCTTTCCTGTTTTCTATAACTAGATGTTTTCAAGTACAGTATGTGATCATGAAAATTGCCTCAGCTTTTCTTATTTTTTCAACAAAAAGCACATCTTCCAGACTTTCCTATACCCTTTATTGATGAGCAAGAGCTTAAATTCATTTACATTAACTACCTCTTATTGTTACAACGGAGTTGTGCACAAAAGCTTCAGAACCAAGATTGATTCCTAAAAATTGAGTTTGATTCTTAAGCATGCGTATGCAATTGTTACTCAACTTTTCTTTATAGGAAAAGAATTAAAAGCAGAAATACTTTTTCTTGACTTACAACCATATCTGAGAGGTTTCCAAACAAGGTTTAGAATGTGATACTACCAGGTTTCCTTGAAGACAGTTATTTTGTTAGCTGTGGACAATTATTACTGTTTGCTATGCACCTACAGGAGAATTCTTATAGCTCTACTTGGTTCCAACAGGGTTTGGAGAAAGTGTAGCATGTGCTCAGTGCTGTCAGGCAAAGCAGCTCCTGGGCAATTTGACACAGTAACAAAAGTAGCCAAATTCCTTCCCAACCACATATTGCACAAAAGCTGACTTTTGTGCATCACTTTCCAAGTCATGAAAGCACTGAAACACTAAAAGATATGTCTGGCTAATAGGATATGAAGTGAAATAATGAAAAGCACTTTTCTTTGGTTATTTTCAAACAGACCATAAATATTTACATCCCATTATAAAACACCTTAACAGCTCGGTGAGATTGAATGCAATAGCACTTAAAGCAATATAACTCCAAACACTTTACAACTCCAATGGACTTTATAACTGTTCCTTATAGAGTTTATCATGCAGGAAAATCTATGAGTTGACTGGTTAATGTTCTTTGTTTTAAAAACATGCAAAAGAAACACTATATGTGCTATATGAACAGTATTTTAAAATAACATCTATGTTTTATATACGGTTTCATCCAAAAGGCCATGTGAGCCCTCAAGGAATTGGACAAAGGCACTAGGTTTATTTCCTGAGGGTTACTGTACCACTTATTCACACATCTTATAAAAAGGAAAATATGTGTGCTTAAAGCAAAAAACACCTTATGAGCCTTACATTTAAATAGTACTTTATGGTTCACCAAGCATTTTCTTGTTATTTTCTTCCTTGACCATCAAGTAAAGAGATGGGAGGAAAGGCATTCAGGAGGGAGGGAAAGGATATTTACTGAATACCTACTACATACCAAAGAGCACAGGAATATATATCTATTTGTTGGCTGCATTCTGAAAATTATGTGGGGTACATGTTTTCAGTTACATTTTATAGGTGAGGCTCAGAAAAATTAATTCCTTTGGGCAATGTCATAAAGGTAATAATTGGCAGAGTTGGGACTGAACCCCAAGCCTTATTCCACAAGCAGAAGTATTTTTCCCTCCTTTCAAATAATTATTAATATTGACTTCTGAACAATTCTAAGATTATGGTCGTTTTATTTTGTTGCTAAAATGCCCGGTCTTTTTAAGAAGTGGCGAAACTTTTTGAAATATCCTTTAATAGCCACTCTTTGAAGCATCCGTTTTTGGCAAAATAAAACATTGGGAAGCCCAACTCAGTCTCCTGTATTTCTTAACTCCACAGGTCCTTGAAATACAGAACTCGGCCAATGAGTATGTCCCGGTTCTGTGCATACAATGATCCAGTGCAGGCCTGTGAAGTATGAGCACAGACTAGAGTCCTCTACATCTGTAGACAAATGAGATGGGTAAGAGGAAGTCAAGTTCCCTTTGGTTCATGAGTAATATATGAAGGATTCATAAGTAGATAAGCAAAGAGAAAGTCTCTTTATATTTGACCCATTTACTATTGGCCCAGATACCTACGGTCTGCATGTGAGAGGACTGAGAATACCACATTGAGGCGTTTTCTTAGCCCAGTGGATCTCAAACTATGTTCCTTAGACCCTGAGGGTACTGTCGAGGCACCTTAGAAGCCGGTTAGAGGCAAAGGGAGAGTCTTCTTCAACCATACCAGCAACATTTTAAACTACTTTACATACGAAGGTTTCATTTTATGATATTTTTTAAGAAAGAGATTCATACTCTATAAGAACATACATATATGAGTATACATATATTAATAGATATATACATACATATTTAAAACCCCCAACTTTAGCCCAATGTTTATCAGTCTGAGGTTCTCACATGCTAAAAATCTGCAAACCTAGTAATAAGGCTTGGGAAACTATTTATATATTTTTAATATTACCAAACCATTAACAATCAATTTTAGCAAAATAAATTAACTTTTTTTTTTTTTTTTTTTTTTTAAAAAAAGGATACTTATTAAATGTTTGGTTAACTATTCTGCTTTATAGAAAGTAAGTATATGATTACTATCTCAGGGTGCTCAGAACATCAATTACATAAGTCTTTGATAACCAAAAGAATAAAGGAATTAATTAACACTTTAAATAAAAAAGTTAGTTTGAAAGACCAGAATGGTTCAAAGCATGAAACCTATAATGAAAAAAGACCATTTAAAAAGTTGACAGGTTTTCTCCATCAGGCTCTTTTTCTTCTTCATCAAGTTTAATTTTACCTTCTCTTTTGATCTTAACTCCAAAAGTTACCTGGAGCTTGTAGTGCTGTCTGATGTAAAAACTGACATCCAGAGTCTTCTGATTACGTCCTAGGATAACAAATGGCACAGCCAGGAATACTGGACCTGAGCCCTGTCCACAAACAAGACCCTGTCTCAGGGCTGGTAGAAATCCTCCTTTTTGGAGAAGCAATCAAGCATTTAATAGTGCTATTTGGTTATAAAATGGAATTAAAGATTAATATTAATAAATTCAACCAGGCCAGGCTTGGCTCCGCTGTTGAGGGTCGACCTAGGAGCCAGGAGATGGAGGTTCAATTCCAGGTCAGGGCACACGCCCAGGTTGCGGGCTGCAGCTGATCAATGACTCCCTCATCAATGATGTTTCAACTCTCTCTCTCCCCCTCCCTTTCTCTCTCTAAAATCAATAAAGATATATTATAAATAAATAAATAAATAAATAAATAAATAAATAAATAAATAAATAAATAAATAAATTCATATTAAGGTTGCCAGCAGTAACTATAATGCATATCAGAAATTTAATATGAGTATCACAAGCCATATATGAAGAATACTGTTAAAATAATTGCATTACGATTTTACAGCATCCACCATCAGGTTTTCTCCTCAGACAACAAAAGAAGAAACCTTTTCACCATGAGTCAGGCAAATACTACTGAAGGCCTTGTTCTCTGAACTTAACTTCTATATATGGTGGCATGACTTAAGAGGCTTAAAAGCATTTTTAAAGTGTTTCCCTTTAAGAGAAGAAAAAAGAAACTCACGTTTTCGAACTTCCTAGTATGTGGCTATCTGATTTTAATCTTTATGAACTGCAATGTGCAGGGGAGATTATGGAGTTTTTAATTTAAGGCTATTTTTCTGTTATTGTCATTGTTGTGGTTGTTATTTTAGTATAGTTGACCAGTTATTTGTGCTTTTCTGAAGTAACCACTGAATGAAATACCCACTGGCTGAAATACACCCCCTGCCACTGTCCCTTGACTACGAGGACCCTCATCCATTCACTGGAATGGGACATCTTCATATACTGTCCCATCGATCCTTACAACCATGTGATGACTCAGTGTCAAAATCACTCTTTCCTGGGAGGTGGGTCAGGGGCAATCATTGAGGGTTACATGGGGCTAGAGTAGGGAGCCAGTGAAATTAATAACACATCCATAACCATAAGTTGAGCAGACCATAAAGCTAAAAAAGGAAGTAAAAATGAATCACTCAACCAGGTAATATCTCCAAGCAGAAATCAGAAACAAGGATAGTGGGCCAGGATGCTGATAACAGTGACGTTAGGATCTTGATGATATGCAGAGTAAAAGGAATATAATTTAAACTTAAATAGATCCTGCATCCCATGCCCAGTGCTCACTTCCTGCCCTTGGCTACCATGCCGTTCTTTACTCTTCCTTTTGAGGGTATGATGTTGAAAACTTGGATTGGTTTATCTGGATGTGGCTCTGGGTCAGAAAGAGAAAATGCCTCACCATGGCATGGCATTTCTCCAGGGGTCAGAGAAAAGGTAAGGGTCTCTGTTGCACTAACTTCTTGTTAATGTTTTTCAGCAGAAAGTTCAATGGTTTGTTTTTTAAGGTCGTGAAATAGTGTGAAACTCTTGGCTACTTTCTGCTATTACCATATGGCTCTATTATAAATCATTTGCATTTTACTCTTAAAAATGGGCTCAGCACTGAGAAATACTGGGATCACATTAGGCCTGAAACCAACCAGGCCCTCTCTCTAGACCTAAGGTCAGGCTTCTGGGCACATCACCTTAAGCCCAACACCAGTTCTTGGGGCCAAGTTTCAAAAAGCTACCTCTCAGTTTAAAGCTGTTGCTCTCAATTCAAAAACTGAGGTAAAAGCCTTTCTTCTAGTGCAAGTAGCTTAGAATATTCCTTCTTCTGTCCCAAAGGCACCAAGATGATAGAAACTTACTAACAAGAATAAGCATCTAGTTTTCTTAGCCCCAGGCATGGATTAAAATTTTATAGGTCACTATTAGCAAGATTGTGACTATAAATGTCTAACCTTGACCTATTGGAACATGACTCTTTCAACATTTAAGTCACTTCATTATTCTCCTTGGGATGATCCTATCACTTTCACTTAGCTTGGAGGAATTTTTATGATTTTCCAGGAAATGTAGGCAACCCATGATCAATACCATAAGAACAAGAGCCATTGAGAAAAAATAATTAACAAAGAATAAAGGTTTTGGACCAGCACCAAGAATTCAACAAAAAAGCCAAGAAAGTTTTATTCATCTTAAAAAAAGGAATAGACAATTTTCAGGGTTTTATATGCTTTTTAGCTACTTCCCCCTTTCTGATAGCTCCCCTTTATCAGTATGATACTCCTGCAGAAATATTGACATAGCCACTATGACTAATTCCATATAAAATAATGCCTATTGACTGTTAAACCATGAGTATGGCCTAATTCTTAACTGATTGACAACTGAAGAAAGGTTATTGGTCATAAAAATACACACTGAAAGCCTGGAAAAATAACGTGTCATGTACTGCATCTTTTGGTGGCTTAGATTTACAGTTTCTTCCTTTTTCTTTCCCTTTTTTGATTCAGTGGCCATGAATGCAGATAGCTTTCAGTTATCCTTGTGTTTCTTGCCTGAAAGAACCCTTTAAGTGCTCCTGAAATGGTTAGATGAGTAGCAGAAACAATTACATCTTTTCAACCCCTATCACAACCATTCTAAGATTTTGATGAGTAAAAAGCATTGGGCAGATTTTAAGTCAATAGTGGTCCTCCAGTTTCTAAAGTTCTTTCAGAGTGCAAACTATGTCGCTTGTGCTCTTCTGGCATGGTTTTGCTCATTTGCAGGAAAACCATATTTTGCACCACATCCTCACATATTGATATGTTGAGGAAATAAACAGCAAACATCACTTCCCATCCATCTGCTAAGCTTGTTAGAAAGATGAACGCCCAGTGTTCTGAGGTTTTTCACTCAGGTTTGAAACTCCATGTTCAGCATAATTTGCTTCTACTCTTCAAGACTCATTTTAATCCAATAAGAGGAAATTCTGCTCCTTTATTGAAAACAAATGATACCAACACGTAGAAAGTCCAGCCATGTTGGACGTTGTCAGGATACGCCTACAACTGGGTTTCTGTTGAGGCTCTGGAAACCGAAGCACCAATTTTGACAAAAGACAACTTTATGCATTTTTTATAAGCAAGTCCAGCAGTTTTTGTTCATATAGGAATAATGTACTTTGATGTCAAAGCACCGATGAAATACTAAAAATGAGGGTAAGGTGCTTAATCTATCATTTCTAACAAACTGTTTTCTAAAGATCTTCACGCTCATGCATCAGTACCCAGAATTACACAAGCTCTTCTTGGGTTGCAAATGTTTTAAAAGCATGAAGCAAAACAATAAAAGTCAATTGAACAAGCAAAAACCTGGCAGTCACAGTGCTCGCCGGAAACGGAGCCAAATGTTCTTGTGTAAAAAGCAATAAGAATGAAAGGTGCAGGCATCTCTAGATTTGTCCCTCCCAGTATTTTTGCTTCTTCTTCTGTTTGGAATTCCAACTCTTCAGGGGAAGTTTGTCTTTCTCTCCTGTTTTTGGGTAGGAAGAGAGAAGGGTAGAAGGGCTGATTTTGCAAGTTATGTCAGTGGGAGACAGAACAGCAATGAAGCAGATGCACAGCAAAGAATTTCGAAGTTATATCTAACACAAACCCTTGGGGTCCTACGCAACATAATATTTTTATAATACCAATGTTGGTTTTCTTTGTGTTATTATAAAATGAATATATTATAGATATTTCAACTGATCATAGCAACATGAATAATCTAAGTTGAATGAGTACAGCCTCACCTACTATTTTACAAAATTTAATATATTAAACTAAATCAAGGGGCAACAGTTCCTGGGAGGACCATAAGGAAGCTGCAGGAGCCATAGTGAGGTTCTAATGAAGAATCAGAGAATAAAACAAGAAAAGACTGCAAGAACTGTGTATAGTCCAGGTCTTCTTTACGGATACTATGTGTTCAGATCACTTGGGAGCTTTAGTATGATGCAGATTCTGATTCAGTAGGTCTGGGGTGGGGTCACAATTCTGCACTTCTAACCAGCTCCTATATGATGCTAATGCTGTAACTCTACGGACCACACTTTGAGTATCAAATTTCTAGCAGTACATCCCCCAGGGACAAAAAAATTCAAAACAGGAAACTATTTAACAATAATTATTTATGAAATAATTGCTATGACTTAAACCTAGTAAGAAAGAATTAGCACTATGAGGAAACAGATGACATATAAAAAATAAACAGGTAAGTTTGTGAAAATAAACTATTATAAATCAACAGACATTTATTATGGACTTGTATGTAAGGCAATGCTGTATGAGCAATAAAGGATAAAAAGAGATGAAATAGTCCCTATTCTCAAGTCTAGTACTCTAACTCATCAATTCTTACCTTTCCTCAAATTTGGACTACCTATTTAGGGAGAATCCCATTTTTTTAAAAAAATATATTTTTATTGATTTCAGAGAGAGAGGAAAGGAGAGTGAGAGAGACAGAAACATGAGTGATGAGAGAGTCATTGATCAGCTGCCTCCTGCACACCCCCTACTGGGAATCAAACTGCCATCTCCTGGATCCTAGGTCAACGCTCAACCGCTGAGCTACTCCTGGCAGGGCAAGGAGAATCCCTTTTATTTAGTTATTGGATTCAATGCCCTCCTGCCTATTCTGAGATCTTGTTCTACCAATTATCTCTCACTTTCTCATATCACTCATTTCTCCTCTCAGCATATTTCCTCTCTGGCTATTTACTCTCCATAAAGTAATTTTATTTACCATTTACTGCCATGGTTTTGAGGCCAGTGGTTCCCCATTCTCCATCTGAGGCAGAGACTTCTCTCTAGAAAAATTCTTACTTCTACTTGCCTGCTTGACACCTTCTGGCAAGTACAGTTTAGCTGAACTTATATCTACAGAAGGTTCTTCCCTCTCCTTTCTCATTTTCCCAGGATTCAGCCTTTCCTCTGCATCTCACAGTTAGAGTTCAGTATCCAGCTGGCCTCCATCTCTCCACTCTGCCCATAATCCATGTGTGTATCAGAATTCTCTTCCTGGTAAATAAATCTGAACATGTCAGTACCTTGCTTAGAAATATCAGCACTCTGAAAGCTAAATGCCCAAACTTCTTAGCACCACATAGCAAATAAGGACGCCAACAAGCTGGACCCAGGCTATTACTTTCATCTTCTTTCTTACTTTCCAAACCACATGCACACAACATATGCTTGAGCTCCACTACTCAGTTCACCAGTCACCAATGATGTTATGTCCTCTTATGACTCTACTTCTGCATATTGTGCTCCCTCTGCCTGGAGTATTATTCCTCTTCCTCTGCCTAGAAAATTTTAATCTATTCTTTAAGATCCATCCCAATTTCCATAAAGTCTTTTCTGGAGTTAGACATTCCTTCCTCTAAGAGGCCTACAGCACTCACTTCACACTCCTCTTAAGGCACACAGCACATCAAAGAGTGCTATTGGCATCTGTTTTCTCCACTAACACAAGCACTCCTCTTTGAAATCCGAACAATGCCCTACTCTTACTCTTGTTACCACAGTGCCTAGACTAAAGCAAATATTCAGGAAATGTTTATTACATGACTGAATGGACATAAAACAGAAACTAATAATGAAAAATGCAGATGACAAATGACTTGTACACATTAAAGGGCTTATAGGCACAAAAAGGAAGGAGTGTTTACTGTGTATAATTAAATGCTAAAATGCATGCAATATGAGCTTCAGAGTAGACATTCAAGGTCAACTTTGTGCAGGAAAAGGAAATGTGAGATGGGCCTTGGAGTAAACATCACTCTTACACAGGTGTAGGAGGTGACATTACCTATAAAGCTATAGGGTTAAGGCAGATAGGTAATTATATGCTGTATGTAATAAGGTACCATCCTGAGTAGGGCACAAACAATATTTTTTAAAGAGAAATAAGAGATAAAGTTGATTAAGGGGCACAAGGGAGGGAGAATAGGTGTCAAAGTTCAAAGGAAATGGCCTTGGCTGTGGTAGGTATGGGACTGTGGGTAGCATGCTACACCCTCCCGTGGCACCAAATCACATTTATTATCAGGAGTGGTTACTAGTTTCTTATTATCACTCTTAGGGAAACACAGTTCATTCTTTCTGGTTCTGCCTCTACATACCGGCAATTACAAACTCTCTTTGTAATCAACTTGATAATAGTTGAAGCTCATTTGAAGTTACTCTCAGCTTTGCTTTCCCAAAACAGGTGATTCATTTTGAGAAAGAAAGCTGAGAATAACTTCAGATCTCTTTATTGGGCTTTTTCTCCCTTTCTCTTCTCCAGTTTTTCATTCCTGCTCCTAGACTGTGGAAGCCCTACAGAGATCTGAGCAGAGCTGAGGAACACTGACTCAGATGCTGCATTCCCAGGCACTTGGCTGACTGTAGTGCTAGCAAAGACTAATAATGGGAAGGGAGGCCCTGCCTCTGCCCCACCTCCACCTCAATGCCCAGAAGGCCTCCCGGTCCTGGGAATCTCCCCATCGGTCACACAACTGGATAAAAGCACTGAAAGCAGCTTCCAAATTGCTAACAATACTGGAGAAGAAAAAGAGAGCCATTTCAATTGCTGCCTCATTCCTGATCATTTCTGGAGTTAGTGGCAGCAGAAAGTAAGCCTTGTAGAAATACTTTTCACATGAAAAGTCAACTTTAATGCATAAATAATTAGACACTTTGTGTAAAGGGTATCCAGGTGAAATTAAAAGTCTATTCCTCTCTCTTTTTTAAACTTTGTTCTGTAGAGGCTGGAAAACTGCCATTTCAAAACCAAGGCAATTTCCTCCCTGAGTAAGAGGACTGAATCCACCTTTGGGGTAGATTGTTCCTTTGCTCAGGGATAATTGCTTCAATTGGACCCTTTTATTGACAGGAATATAAAGGAAGTCCCCACCCAGTATTGTTCTTGAGGAAAAATGTGAAGTGAACTGAGGGCAGGTGTTTTCAACTGAAAAAGTAAGTGTTCTGCTTGGTAGTTCAAACTGTGGGGTATAGGATTATAGCCAAATTCCTTATACTTGTTTCCTTCAGAGCAATGTTTTTTCTTTTTTATTTTTAACTATACTCTTTGATAGAGACAAACTACTGCTTGTTCTTAGGGAGATGTGAGTATGTGCATGTGTGCGTGTGTGCGTGTGGGTGTATGATTTTGTGTGTGTGTTTGTGCATTTTTCTGATTGCTCAAAGGAGATGAGTTGGAGATGAGAGAAAGGTCACACTAGCCTGATCTTCACTTCAGGATGGATGAGAGATGGTCAAAAAAATGGGCTGGAAAATCTCAAAGAAACTTGGACTGCACCATTGAGATCTCATAAATAGAATTATTTAAGACTGAAACATCCAGGAAACAACTAATGTAACATATAGATTTTCAGGTAATTTATAGTCATTTTTTTTCTGTTGGAATTAGAGGCCACATGGTCTTGAGGGAAGGGGCTTGACTTCCTTCCCAAGAGAGCAGACATTCTCTTTGTTAACCATCCTGGGAATGAGACGAGAAATGAGGCCTAAGGAGGTGAGCCTTCAGCTGGAAGGAAGGAGAAGCACCTTTGTCTCTTTGGGATGCCTGCAGATGGGAACTCCAAGGCCTAAGTAGCTCTGAACCTTCTGGGAGGTATGAATAGGCTGGACAGGAGGGCAGTAGCATAGTGGGAGGAAGATTTTTGAAGACAGCTTTGGCCAGCGGGCTCTGAGGGAAATCTCATGTAGTCCCAGCTATACCCTAATGTCTACAATGTGTTTCCTTTTCATTGCTTCTTGGCTATAGCAGAGCCTTATGAAAATTTCTAGCTTATTATCAGCTATCCTCCTGGGCAATTGGCAGAAGGATCTTGGAAAATGCGGAGGAGAGAGGGTGAAGGAAGGAGCCGTGCTCCTGTCCCCTGGCCAGGGCCGTCGTTCAGGTCAGCAGTGCCATCAGCAAAGGCCAGTTACCCTGCACTGTAACCATGTCTTCCTGTGCTCTGTGGCTGCTTGACAAGGACATCAGATGGAAGGAAGTGGTACACAGGAGGAAAGTACTGAAGACTCATAAGTACCTGGAGAGCAGTTGGAGGAACCCAAATTCCTTCATGGGCAGGTAGGGGCAAAGTCATTATAATTTCCATATTAATGAAAATGTGACCTAGTTTTAGACACACAGGCTAATGAGGACTAGGCATACAAGGAATTTAGAGGGTTTAAATGTTATTTTTTTCTGATTATAAAATTGATGTATGCTCACTGTTGAGAAATTAGAAAATAAGATATTAAAACGAAAATTAAAATAATCCACAACTCTACCAAGAGATAACCACAGTTACTGCTAAGGAGTTTTGTGATCTGCTTCCTTGATCAGCAATTAACCTCTGGGTAAAAGAAATTCAAAATTATTTTCCAAAGAAATTCTTTACCCTGCCCATAGATACTCCTTTGATTCGCCTCTAAGCAAAGGTGAGAGGGTCTTTTATTTAAGCATGCATCCTAGTAATGCTTCTCAGTTTTCAAACGAGGTGTCAATCAGCCCTACCTCTGATCTACCTTATACTGAACCAGCAACATAGAACGACTGCATTCCAGGTGTTTGTGAAAGAGAGTGTGAGCTTGAAGTCATTACCCCTCAATATTTTTCACAAATTCCACTTAGAAAAAAACTGTTGACCAAGGATATTCCCAGGCAAGCAAAACCCAATAATTACTCTTTATAGTCCAAAGTCCATCCTAACACACCCACAAAGCCATATACCTAAAACTATATCTTATTTTCTCATTAAACTTGACTTGGTGACATTAACATTTTCTTAAATAATTTATTAAATAATTTTTTACAACACCGCCTATAATAGCTGCATGATAGCTATTTGGGGCATATCTCATAATTTATTTGGATATTTAATTTCAGTTTTTCATTATTATCTCTGAAACGACAAAAAGCATCTTTGTACACAAATCTTTTATCAAGATCATTAGAGAGTGGAACAGAGAAAAACATAAGCGATGAGTTGCTGTAGTGAAGAGCCCTTGTCACCCAAGGGCCATAGAAGTGAAGCCCTCACCAAGGGGCAGAGAGAGCTGCAAGGGGCCAAAGAAAGATCCGAAGAGGAGCAGACCTTGCCCCTTCTCAGCTTCATCTAAGGGTAATGTTGCCTCAGCTTATGAGGTAGAGTGGTACTTCGGTTTTTGAACATCTCCGTTGACAAATATTTCAGTTTTCGAACACACCTGGGAAGTCAAACACGCCACACGGCTTCCCCTAAGGGCAAGACCCTGAGGCCCAACTGTCTGCTGTGGATCCCTCAGTTTTTGAACGTTTCAGAACCCGAACGGGCTTCCAGAGCAGATGACATTTGGAAACTGAGGGACCACTGTACTGAGACACCTTCCAACAGTGCCACCTACTTCTATAAATGCTCTATTATGTAGTAGGGTCAGGAAATGGTATGTTTGTTTTGATTCATCATACATTCTGGTTAATAGAGAATTGCCACATATGCCACATACCAATGACTAATCTTACAAGGATTAGAATGTCATAAAGTTTACTAAAACTAAAGCTAAGGTGAATAAAATTCACATTTTTGTCAGTGATTCTAAGGATGGGTCAGAATCTGCCCATTCATTCATTTCTCAAATATTTATTAAAGGTCTATAATTCTGTAGGGCACTATGGTAAGTGCTATTGCATCAATGATCTATTGCCTATTTATTCTTATTAGTACATATTTTAATCTGTCTGACTTTGCACAGATTAGAGGTGGACATGTCATGTCAAAGGGTAAAAGTCATAATTTATAGAGAGGCAAGCTATTAAAAACTGTTTTAAAAAAATAATAGAGACTACTTTCTAAAGTGCCAAATTTGTTATTTGAATGGACTTAACATTATTTTAAAAATCCTCCTTCCTCAAAACTCTTAAACATTATAAAATAAAGTCAACATCTAAGTGAAATTCTGTCGCAGATTTAATATTTTTAATGGTATAGATAGTAAGATAGAAGAAATATCACGCCTCTTTATTTTCTATAAACCAACTTAGTTTTGGATTCCCCCACTGCCTGGGTGGAGAGAAATGCAACTTCAGTCATTCTCAGGGTCCCCAAAGTCGGCCTGCAATTCAGTGTCTTTCAGAGTTCAAGACATTATGAAGTTCCCTGGGGTCATTGGCCTTCTGTGCAAAGTTGTTGGTGCTGAGACACCTGCCGTCCCAGCTTGCATAGTCTCTCTAGAGCCACCATTTCATGCTTCTGAGGTGCACTTGGATATGAAAATATTGAGCAAGGCAGCACTCCAGGCCTCCAATCTATCCCTCTAATAGCCTCTGACCTTTTGCTCTGACATTGTGCTTCCACTTCAGGATACTGCCAGGCAGTGAGATATACGTGGCCCCTTGTCCAAGGACCCAAAGATCTGCTCTCCCCTCTATAATCCCAGAGGGAATCCTTTGGAGTCTCAGATCTCTACATGCTTCCTCAAAAGCAAGTCAACCCTCCTCAATGGAACTTTGTGCACTTGCTAAATACAAGCACAGTTCCAAAAGTTATGCATGTATCCTCTCATCATTTAGTTGAGCATCATTCAATCTTTTTTTTTTTTTAAATCAAAGGAGGAAGTTTATTTAGAAAGTCATAGTGGCTCTGCCGCATGGGCCCTTAGAGCTTAGGAGAAAGAAAGGCAAAGGTAATGCTCTTGGGAGAAGGAGAGGGGGAAATACATGGGTGTGTGCTCCTTGGGGAGGGAAGGAGGTGGAGGAAGGCTGGGTAGAGAGAGAGAGAGAGAGGGAGGGAGGGAGGGAGGGAGGGAGGGAACTGGCCTCATTCAATCTTAATTAAAACCCTGTAAATTAGGCCTTTTCCCTAATTTACAGACAAGGGAACAGAAGCTCAGAGAGCTCAGGTAGCTTGTCTGAGATCACACAGCCAGTGTGCCAGCACTTCAATAGCCATCCCTATTACTCTTCACCTTACATTTCTGAACCTTATAACTATTCTTATCCTTTTGAGAAGACAGAAAAAGTGAGATGCCAAGAGTTTAAGTGATTAATTCCAGGGCACACAATCCAATATTCCCCTAGTTCAGCATTAAAAAATAAAAAAATCATAGGATTTAGGCTTATGAGCACATAAAATTTAAGTGAGACATCCACATAATAGTGGCAAGAGTATAAACTTAGCCAGACTTGTCAAGAGAATCCAGACTTACCAAAAGGACTAAACTGCACTACTTCTTTTTAAAAAAATGTTATTTGGCAAACATCTACCTAATGGTTTCCATGGGCAAAATTCTGTGTTCAGTGCTCTGAGATATAAGAAAGACTCCACCCCTGTGTTCTCAGAGCTCATCAGCCAGTGTATTCATCTCACGCATAGTATACAAATAGATCAAGGAAATGGATGCAAACTTGGGAGGAGGAATGCTGAGAGTGCAGAGTGTAGGCTGGGCACGGACACAGGCAGCCTCGAGTTTCCAAACCTGAGCACTGGAGCGTGGGTATCAAGGCAAACAGTGTGGGTGACCTGCTTTTCTCCCCCTTCCAAGGGATGGGAATGCTGGAAGCTCAGCTGTTGCAGAATGTAAACCATACGGACTGCCCAGAGTTACCGACTTGCCTAAAGCCATAAAAAAACTTTTTTATGAGTTATTTTTCACTTCTTTTTCTGCCAGGATCAAGTATCAGCATTGTTATATTCAGAAACACGCCACTTTTAACACACTAAAGAAGAGCTGGCCCGGCCGGGGTAGGCATAAAACAGTTGTCAGAGGCAGGAAGTCTCCCAGACTCCAGCCCCAAGCTACTGCAGAATAAATCTGAGACATTCAACAGATTTCTAATGCACTGAGATGCCTGAACTAGCCTTCATATTTACTAGTAAAGAGACAAAGAATGTTGTTTTGACAGAGCCAAAAAGAGATTTCAAGCAGATTTGGAATAGTCAGATGAGTTTTTCTGAACTGATTTAAAAATTAAAAAAAAAAAAAAATTAATTACCGTTCAGAACCTTAAAACTACCACAAAGATTTCTTCTCCCATTGTGGGCTTTCTTGAGCTCCTCTAGGGTATACCCAACAGTACCAGGGGCTTTGCATTACTATAACAAATTATTATACCCCATCTGTCCCCCCACCATTTGTTGAATTCTTTACCAAATAGAAAAATGTCGAAAGACTCCAGTTGCTTGGTTTTAGGTTTTGACTGACTCCTACCCCATCAAGGGCCAGGATCACCATTTTCTTTGTCTTTGACTTTTCAGGAGGCCCAGAGAATGAAATCCAATACTTTTGTCTGCATCTGCTGCTAAAAGCCTTTTTTCCCTGACCATGCCACGGCTCCCTCGAGGCTCATTAAGCACATTTACATTTGGCTCTTAAAATCCTAAATAGCCCATTTCACGCCTAGCAATGGTGTATTGATGAAAGAAGCACTCAGCGATGGCCTGCAGGATGAGAGTAAAGACTCTTTTGACTCTAGATATCTCCCACAAAGGATTTGTACATGCTGTTAAGGACTTAAACAGAATCGTGAGAGCAAGAGACTATTGTTAGAAGGACACATGCACACAAACTCCATCATTATGTATTGTCAAATGTATCCCTTCATGTGCAGAAAAAATAGCAAGGGTCTAAAATGTAGTGGAAATGCACAGAGGTGAGATAGGAGAGAGAGACAGAGAAGAGAAAGTGGAGAAAACAGGAAGGAACATGAGTAGAAAGGTGAATTTCTCCACATTGGATTTTAGTGTAAATCTTTCTTGCTCTCCGAGTCATAAGGATAAAAAGGAGGAAGTAAGGTAGGTGGACTAATAAAAACATACAAATTGTGTTTAGGCTGCATGCCAATGACTGAGCTATGCCTGTAGCATGGCAGGCTACCAAGGGACCAAAGGGTTCACTCACATCACCCTAAGATTGAGGTTGAGACACTTGGGAAAGAAACAGAAGATCCAGTGGTTAGAACCCTTTCTGTGACGATCTTCCTTTCCTCCTACACCTTTGAATAGAGTAACATTTATTTCTGTGACTTCATACTCTCTGGGGCAAGGGGCTCAGAACACAATAGAAAGTGTCTTTCCACTCCTTCTACTCACTCAAATGGAATATGTATTCAGCTCCACACTGGTTTCTCAAGGATACATGAGAAATAATTCTCCATCTTTAGCTGGTCAAAGTGGAAAAGAGACCTTTTATTTTCCATTTTATATCTTTCTGTATTTTTTTTTAAATAAAGTAATAGACTGATATGATTAAAGTTCAAAAACAATAAGGGTTATATGTGCAGCAGGATAGCTCACACTTTGGTTTTCTTCATTATATTTTTCTGTATTAAAACACTGTCAATAAAAATATTTTCATCGGTAGTAGAGGGAAAGGGTTGTCCACTGTATCACCTTTACCACCCTTTGCTATGTATGTAATCTGATTAAAATTTGATATGCAGGTGAACTTTCCCTTACAGAATAGATATGTTCCTAAAGAAAAATACGTAAGTCAACCTTTTATCAACTGAACCTTATTACTTTATTTTTTTTAATATATTTTTATTGATTTCAGAGAGAGGAAAGGAGAGGGAGAGAGAGAAACATCAATGATGAGTCATTGATCGGCTGCCTCTTGCACGACCCCTGTTGGAGATCGAGCCCACAACCTGGGCATGTGCCCTGACCCAGAATCAAACCTGGATCTCCTGGATCATAGGTTGCTGCTCAATCACTGAGCCACGCTGGCCGGTCAACGGAACCTTATTTTGTTTTTGTTTTTTGTTGTTTTTTTTTAAATATATCTTTATTGATTTCAGAGAGAGGAAAGGAGAGGGAGAGAGAGAGAGAGAAACATCAATGATGAGAGAGTCATTGATCGGCTGCCTCTTGCACGCCCCCAACTGGGGATTGAGCCCGCAACCCAGGCATGTGCCCTGACCGGGAATCGAACCCCAATCACCCGGATCCTAAATCGAAGCTCAACCCCTGAGCCATGCCGGGCCGGGCTGAACCTTATTTTGAATGTGCCAAGAGCATTTGCTACTTAAAGAAACATTTCACGCAATCCTCCTATAAAAATGAATCATCTAGCTGTACGTATATAAAGCTGCAGTTGGTAACACTGTTCAAAAAGGAGATCATGTGTACAGCATAGAAAATTGATTATGAGGGCAGGTTCTGCAGCTTGACCACCTGGGTTGGAATCACTGCTACTACTTATTTATATGTATTCAGAAAAGTTATTAACTTCTGTGGCTTCTCACCTATAACATGGACATAAATTAGCAACTCTTTCATCAGGTTCATTTGAGTATTAAATAACATAATCTATTTAAATCACTTATAAATTGGCACAAAATAAACAATCAGTGCTAACTATTTTCCTTGTTATTATTATTACTATTACTGTTCTTGTTACACTGTTACTACTATTATAGCACTTTGGAAGGCTGCAGGTGAGTCTTCCTTCTTTAATTAGGTGACAAGCCCTTGTGGGCAAGACTTGTCTCAAGCTGGGCTGTGTCAGCTCCAGTGCTAGAACAGAGACACTGGTGACTGAATGAGACATGAGGACATTAAAAAATGTTAATGGATTTAATATCCAAAATATATAAAGAACTCATACAACTCAGTAACAAAAAACTAAACAATCTGATTAAAAATGGACAGTAGATCTCAATAGGCATTTTCCCAAAGAAGACACACAGATGGTCAACAGATACATGAAAAGGTGATCAACATCACTAATCATAAGGGAAATGCAAATCAAAACCACAACAAGATATCACCTCACATATGTGAGAATGGCAATTACAAAAAAAACAATAAGTAAGTGTTGGCAAGGATGTGGAAAAAGGGAAACCCTGTGCACTGCTGATGGGAATGTAAATTGGTGCAGCCACTATGGAAAACAGTATGGAGATTTCTCAAAATATTAAAAATAGATCTACTGTATGATCCAGCAATTCCATTTCTGGTTGTTTATCCAAAGAAAATGAAAACAATAACTTGGAAAAATATATGAATTCCTATGTTCATTACAGCTTTATTTACAATAGCCAGGATCTGGACACAACCTAAGTGCTCACCGATGGATGAATGGATAAAAAAGCTATATATATATAATGGAATGTTATTCAGCTATAGAAAAGAAGGAAATCTTTCCATTTGAGACAACATAGATGAACCTTGAGGGCACTATGCTAAGCGAAGTGAAATAAGTCAGACAAAGAAAGACAAATACTGCATGATCTCACTTTCATGTGGAATCTAAAACAAATGAAAAAACAAGCTCATAGATGCTTGAGTGAAATGGGTAAAGGGGGTCAAAAGGTACAAATTTCCAGTTATAAAATAAATAAATAATGAAACTATTATATACAGCATGGTAACTATAGTTAATAATACTATATGGCATATTTGAAAGTTGCTGAGATCTTAAAAGTCCTCATCACAATAAAAAAATTAAAAAAAAATTGTAACTATGTATGGCCACAAACGTTACCTAGACTTATTATGGTGATCATTTCGCAATATATGCAAATATCAAATCATTATGTTTTACACCTGAAACTAATATAATGATGTATGTCAATTATATCTCAATACATATATTTTTTTAAAAATTTAAATAGACTACTGAAAATCTTAGTTAGTTGCAGCTGCCATGTAACTAACAACTCTGGTACCTAGTATTGTGCCTGAGACAGACAGAGTAGGAGCCCAGTAAAAGTGGATGAATGAATGAATGAGTGAGTGAATGAGTGCGTGAATACACATAAATGCAGGGCACTTCCTAGAGAGCCTAAAAAATAATATATATGTAGTGTATTTATATAATTAAACTCTAATTTTATTTTTATTTTTCTTAACAAGGTCTTTAGGAAATTTAAGGCCGTCAAAGCTTCAGCTAAATGAGGAAAGGCAAAAGCATAATTAGCAAGCCCAAAACAGATGATGTTTTCAGTGAGGTTTATGTCTTGTTAAAAGGAAGCAATTTGTACAATTCTCCCTGAGCACACCTCATTTATCACTCTTACTGTCCTGCTCTCCTCAGGGCTCTCCACACTGAGCTAAGAGACTTTAAATGCTTGCCGACTGAGAGTGAAACCTGGCCTTTGAAAGTGGCCTCCCCCAAGACATCTGCTACCAAGGGGTCTCCTCAGCCAAAGCACCCAAAACTAATGATTCCCACATCAGTGAAGTCTTGGGCTGTCAAGGCCACAATTTCCATATTAGTTAAAATTATTATGGTGAAGCCAGCCCCTTGATGTTGCTTTTATTGAGGCTGATTGCTTTGTGCACGTAAGGGAGTGTGTGTGTGTGTGTGTGTGTCTAAATCAATAAGATTGCTAGTTATAATTTTTTTAAGGTGTATTCTTCATGCAGCTAGTCTTTGAAAACAATGCGGCTACTTAGTGTAGGAGGTTTGAGAGCACTTGAGTGGGAAGAACCAGACTTGGCCAGCCCCCTCCACTAAGCAGAGCTGTGGAAGGTAGAGGTCAGTTCACCAACCTTTCTCCATCCCCATCTCCATTTCACAGAGGAGGAAACTGAAACTCAGAAGGGTAGAATAACTTCTCCTAGGACACAAAACCAGTAAGCGACCAACAGGATTTGACTCCCACCCTCTCTCTCTCTCAGTTCTTCACCACTATGTCATGTCAAAGTATGACCCAGAGCCCAGCCGGGCGTGGCTCAGTGGTTGAGCATCGACCTAAGATCCAGGAGATTGCAATTCAATTCCCAGTCAAGGTACATGCCCAGGTTGTGGGCTCGATCCCCAGTCAGGAGCATACAGAAGGCAGCCAATCAATGATGACTCTCTCATCATTGATGTTTCTATCTCTCTTTCCCTCTCCCTTCCTCTCTCTGAAATAAATAAAGATATATTAAAAAAAAAAAGTATGACCCAGAAAAAACCAGGAAGCTTGAGAGGAGAGCCCAAGAGGAGAATGTGTCCAACTTCATTCATACTGGGTTGGGCTTTAACAAAATTAAAATAACTTTGTATTCCATTAGTAAGCAGTAGCAAATATTTATTGAACAGCTACCACTTGGAACACTCAATGCTGGTGAGATGATGTAAATATGGTACCATCTTGCCAAGGCCCTGAGAGGCAGTGTCCATGTTCAGAGGCAAAAACAAGGAGATGAACACAGCTAACCAGATCATCACAATCTACTGCTAGCCTCTTTTTCAAGCATTACCTCACTTAATCTTTACAGCAGTACTAGCAGGTGGGTATAATTATATACTCATTTTACAGAGAAAGAAACTGAGTCTCAGAGAGGTTAAATAACTTGTCCCCACACAGCTACTAAGTCAAAAGACAGGTTTCTAACTTAAGATGTCTGACTTCGGAGCCTATAGTCCTAACTTGGATTTGTTTCCTAGAGCTGCCATGACTAAGTACCACAAACTAGGTGGCTTAAGCTCTGAAGGCTAGAAGTTTAAAATCAGCTGTCAGCCCTCCGAAGGATCCCAAGGGAGAATCTCTTTCATGCCTCCCCCTTAGCTTCTGGTAACAGCTGCCAACCTTCGGTGTTTCTTTGCATATAGGTATGTCATTCCAACCTGGCATTCTGTGCATCTGTGGCCAAATTTCCCTATTCTTATAAGGATACTAATCATATTGGATTAAGGCCCATCCTAATGACTTCATCTTAACTTGATCAAACCTGCAAAGACCCTATTTCCAAATATGATCACATTCACAGGTCCCTGGGGTTAGAACTTCAACATATATTTTTTTTAGGGGAACACAGTTCAACCTATAACATAACCACTACACCATGCTGTCTACCATAATCCCAGTTTTATAGAACATTTCTCACCAAACCCTCTACAAGATATATTATGTACTGTCGCATATTCTTTTTTATTTAATAAACGAGATCACATCCCACCATCTTCACTGGCAACTGAACAATTTGAAAAACAAAAACAAAAACAAGGAACCTCTCTGACTCAGGACACTAGAATCCAAGCCTTGATTCTGTTAGTGATTATTTGGAGATAACTATCTATAGAGTCTTGAACTTCATTTGGCATCAAGTTAACTTTCTGAAGTAGGTTTAGCCCATAATAATAAGATATAATAAGATAGATATCTGGAAGCAGTCGTACATAGAATTCTAGAATATCCCAGCAAAAATAAGATCCTGAAGGGTCCACCTACCACATTTTACCGGTGATTAACATCAGGCTCAGAATCAATGACCTGTCTGAAGTCACATGGCTGATTACGGCAGTAGCAGGACGAGAACCCAGGTCTCCTGGCCTGCAGCCTGAATCTGTTTTCAGAACTCAGAGGACTACTGGTCTCCTGTCTGTCTGTTCCAGACATGTCCAGAAGTATTTCTGGTACTTTTCACTATTTTGGAGCCCCCACAAGGTGGGTATATCCATCCAGGGACACACACATATTGAAGACAAGCAGGGTCCCTACCCCACATACTTTCTGAACTATCTCATTTGACTGGTGAAGCTGAGCAACATCAGTCTGAGTAGCTCAAACTTTCCAAGTGCCAGGATTTTGCTCTCAGTCCCAGGAGCCTACTTTCACTCCTGAATCCTCCGCTGTAAATGACACATTAACAGCACTTCCTTTCTTCACTCTTTTCAGTTTGACAATTCAGATATGAAAACATTTGCCAAAGATAAGTGTAAAGTAAAAGATTCCAAAGAGAAATATTGCGTAGGTTCACCTCGGAGAATATTTTTTTCTTCAATTAGGGCCCAGTCAGTGGCGTCTGATTGGGAGGCTGAGCAGAAGAGATCCTCGCCTCACACTCTTGAGATCCCCCACCCCAGTACAGCAGAAAAGAGAAGCTCACTCTCTCCAAGAATGTCTATACAATTCAGGGTGGGGCCTGTAGCAATTTCAGTGTCTGGCTTTACAAATCATTCTCTTACTCAAGTGGCTTGTTCACCAAGAGTTTGTTTAAATAAATCAATAATTAAAAGCTCTAATATGCATCACAGTGAAACTCTAGTTTAATGGTCACTCAATAGATGAATTTAGATAAAAATGTCTTATCCCTACAGTTCTCTTCTGAGAAGTGAAATCACAATTCCATCTCACCTCCTTTTCTGAATTCTGTCCTGCTGGGGCCAGGATGGCTAATATATTGATGTTCAGATAGTAAATTGGGGTATGAGATGTTTAAGAGGCAGCAGGGGTGCATCACAAGCCTTGATTTCTGACACCCAGCTTAGTAATGCTCTTCCCCTTTGCCGGCCTGAAGAGCAAGCGATTTATTCCTGGGTGGGTAGGCTGCACCTCTGAGTTGCTCTCCTCCTCGAAATTCCCTCCCAGCCCTTCCCAGTCATGGAGTCAGTTGTTTAACATCTGTACCCTCCACCAGAAGGCAAGCTTCATGCCTGTCTTATTGATCTTTGTATACTCATGTAATGCCTGGCTCCGTTTATGAGACACTAAAATTTTTTTTATTGAATTGAAGTTTCTCAGATTTTTCTAAGGGATCAGCATCTGGTTCATAGCTCTACAGTTTATGACTCAATAAATGATATTGTCCCTGAGGCAGTATTTCAAATTCTCAACTTTTAGCAGAAGGAAAGGTCACCAGACATCTGCATGGTGGAATGTGCCCATGACACTACCGCGTATTGACTTTCTTTCAGTTGTCACATCAGTGTTTGCATTTTTCACCTGGTCAGGTAACTTACAGTACACCCTCACCCCCTACCCTCTAAGTCTCTTGTGTTCTCTCTCCTTTTATTTTAACTATCATGCTCTACTATGCATTTATGCTTCGATTTTGTGGCTGTCCATAAATAGCTAAGGCTTTGGGGCATGCCCATCATTTTTATTTCATCAGTTTCCTTTGAACAAGGCAAATTCTAGCCCATAAAGTCCCAGTGTTTTCTATGTCACTGGATCTGGTTCCTAGTGCTAAAACTCCAGGTCGACTTTATTTATTACTTATAACCTGTATATGATCTGAGATCATAAATATGGTTCTCAAACATCTCCCCTGTTATTTTCTTCAGTAAATTACTGGGCACCTCCCTCATCACTGCTCTTTCTGTGCCACGTCGGCTGGCTTCCTAATATCTAGTTTATAGGCCTTTTTTTTCCTCCCACTCAAATTTCAGTTTAAAGCTTTCATAATTAGATTGGTGAGTCCTTTGCCCTTTTATTTTTTGCTCTTCCTGGTGTGTTTGGTGTGTATTCTGCCTCTTGACATTTTGCTTCTTGAGCCATAGTTGAGTAAACTCATTCTTTGACAGTGTCTCTGGAACTAGATGACACCTTTTCATATTTTCTTTTCTCTTTCAAAATTATGATGATTCCTTTAGAAGGAGAATTCACATTGGCATCCATACCCAGAAGTTCTTAAAGTTCCTGACCTTCATTTTTATAGATAATGAAGAAACTTTGGGATGGAAAAGTACAAGGGAGGGTTGCTGCTGGAGCCCATATCCTTCAACATCTTTTTCCTTCTGACGTCCTTGGATAAAACTTTGTGCCTGTCCAGAAGGGTTTCTTCAGCCCTTCCAAGAAACCAGGTTTCAGAGCAGCTTTCATCATAGCCTTTGATGTTACACTGAAGCACATGACAGACCTGCACTGATAGCACGACAATGTCCCTCCCTTAAGCCCACAGAGATGCAGAGTTAACATAATTTCCCATACCCAGGGATGAGGGTATCATTCCTTCAGTTTATCCTCTGGGATAAACTAGACAGACACTAAGACACAGCTAGAAGGAAGGAAGGAAAGAAATAAAGGAAACATTCAAGATGTAAAAACCACATTTCTGCTATTTCTATAAGAGAAATGTCTCAACTTAGTTCTCTGCTTGACAAAGTCAGTTCTCAAGATATATGTATATCTTGCTGCCACTTTCTCAGGCCACTCCTCAGCTATTATTTGTTAATGATTACCTCCTTTATGGTTTACTATAATTAGACACATCTCTAGTCAAAGGAGTTCTGGAGGCCCTGTTGATTTCCTCCTGCTATCCCCTTCCCTCAGGGTCACTAAGGGGAAGGGGAAGGAGAAATCACCATGTGCTTCTGGGGGGGATGGTAAAATGGTATGGAGGCTCTCTACTTCTACACTCCCTAGGTCATTCTCCTTTGCATTTCCCATTGCAGAGCAGGGTTCTATTTAATAACCAATTCATTCAGCAAATACTCATTACAAGCCTACTCCATTCCAAACTGTGTCTAGATGCTGGATATGAGAATGAATATCACAGGTAAATAAGGACATCAGAAAATGGGCCTTGAGTTTAAAGAATTTAGCTAAAGAAAAATGCAATAAATATGCAACACTTTAAAAAAAACTTTAAAGGGCCTATTATAGAGCCCAAAACACTATAGCTTTTCAAACAAGTATTTTCTGAATGAATACATGAATTGCTATTGTAAATGTTGAGAAATAACTCTATTCAGCCTCCTGGGAAATACTCCCTCCTTAATAAGAATAGTGGTGGCATCACTCTAGGAAGGCTAAGTTGACTCTAACACATTGATGCATTCCTAGGTGCACATTGTGTTTTCAGGTCTTCATCTCTGATGGGGAAACACCTTTTCAAAGCCCAATAACAGTTTTCCCATTTCCACCTGTACCACCACTGACAGAGTTCAAACCTTGCTCTGTGCAACTACACATATCTTGATTATGTCATTTCCTACTCAACGTACTCACTAATATGCCCTGCATCCCACCATCACCATCATACACCAAACCCATGCTACTCAGGGCAGAGTCCAAGGGTCTATCGGAGGGTCTATCAGAGGGAGCTGCCGAGAACCTCTCAAGCCTCAATTCTTGCTTTCCTTCCAATCATCCTGCACTTCGTATCAATTGATAGTACTTAGAACAAAAACAAGCAAACAAACAAACAAACAAACAGAAATGTTCTCACTTCTTTTCTGTGTCTTTGCACAGACTATTTTTTTTTCTCCTGAGTAACTCACACTGGTCCTTGAGGATTCAACTTAAATATCCTTCCACTCAGGAGGCTCTTCTAGAAAAACCCAGAGTGACTTTGATGCCTTTTCTAGGGCTCCCAAAGCATCCTGCACACACAGTGTCTTGAAATTGTCAGCATTTGTTTAATATATCTTCCCAATTACCCTAGCTGCTTGAGGGCAGGAGCTGACTTTCTCTTCACTATACCTCTGATGTCCATCCCAGTGGCCAGAACACAGCACATACATGGGTGTGTGTGTGTGTGTGTGTGTGTGTGTGTGTGTCCACACAAATATGTATGACAGAGAAAGATAATGGAAAAGAAAACAAAAAGCACCTGACTTTGGAATCCTAACCTCCCAGAGGTGGCTGGCAGGCAGGCAGGAAATAGCCAATGTTGACTGAGTTCTCTCTCTATAGACTGGAGAGAAGCCAAGGGAATAGAATATTCTAGCACTTAGAGATTTTGCTGCCAAAGAAAGGGGGAAAAGCAGGCATTTTAAAAGGGACATACAACTTTGGAGAATCACAGGGATGGAGAAGCATAAATTAACAGTGTGAAAATTGCATTATTATTTTGTTATTGAGCTTTTGGAAGATGTTTGGTGATGCAACATTTGGCATTATTTCTGTTTTGGGAATGAGAAGCTATAAGAAATATAGACCACTACTAGAGTCCACCTGAGGCATCACTAAGAGATTAGCAGAGTCTATTTACTGAAACCCCGGCACCCAGTTGGGGATAGGCCATATATAACCAGAGCTTCTGCCCTAGAAGCCCCATGATCAAGGCTGCCCCAAGTGGTGTTCCACAGATAGAGAAAGCTTTCTTTGTGCCCCAATTTCCTGATCCCCTGATCTCTCTGCCCATAAGACAACGTCCCTGCCTAGGCTCATTCCCTATGGGCTCTGCTCTCTGAAGGGAAAGGGAATATTTGTTAAGCATTCTCGATGTGCAGAGCACATCTGATTTAATTTCCAAATGTCTGTAGATATGGAAAAATATGGCCATCTTATGATGATGAAATGTAGACTCTGAAAAATGAATAATCTGTTCATGATCAATCACATGTTAGTAAGCAGTAGAGCCAGGATTGATATCCTTCTGCAAGATTCTAAGGACAAAGCTCCTTTCACTAGAATAAGCTATTTGTGCTAAGTAAGGTTGCCTTAACCTGTCTCTTCCCCCTGTTAAAATTCACACTGGGACTTTTGGTTCTTTACCCAAGAAAAGTACCCACTAAGGCCATGCTAGTTACCATAGCAATGGAAGGTGGAAAAATTTTGGCAGTATTGCAGCTCCCCCTTCAATTACATCAGGTGTGAACCATGGACTCCTCCTAAATTGTTCTAATAATCACTGTACCAATTCTTAAAATTGCTCAGCATGAGCAATCAAAAGCAAAAGGATATGGAAATTCACAGTGAAGTAAAATAGAACACCTCATATATCCACAACACTGCCTTTGTATTTGTAATTTCATCAGGACGGGCAAACTTACAGAAAGATAATGGCCCCATTTATTCTCAAAAGCAGGTCTATACCTGTGAATACATATGAGTTAAGGTTAGTTTAAACACCGTAATCTCTTTTCATGCATTTTTAAAATTTTAATTTGTGTTTAAAATATTTAGATGGCTTCTTTGTACCCATGAATAAATAATCTTATATATGCTTTTTCAGCCCACTTAGCAGAAAATGACTGATCTATATTGTAATCCTTTCTTATAATATCACTGAAATCACAGCTTTCTTAGAAACTCAGGAGAGGAAATGTGGGCTCTGCCCCCTGCCTTCTATTTTTCCCCTTCATCCAAGGACTACAGACCTGGGAAGAAATAAAAGTGTGCTCCTTCTGGAAGGGGAGGGGAGCTTGGTGTCCTGGGGCTTCCAAAATGATGATGTCATGTAAGGGTGCTCTGCTTCCAGGTCTCCTGTTCACAGTAGTCAGCTGCTGTGCAGGGATTATCATGAAGCACCCAAAGAAACCTTACATCACCTCCTTCCTCTAGGACTAGGGTCCAGACTGCTGTAAAAACTCCTCCAGGTCATGCTTGTTGAAACTGGGCTGAAGGCTGTGGTGGTTCGTCATGACTGAAAGCTCAGAATGGACATGAAAGAAGAATGAGATATGGAGAGAGGTGTCATTCTGAAGCCTGGCGCCAGCAGAGCAGTATTTAGAAAAGCAGTCAGGGTATAAGCCAGATTTATTTTTGCACATGATTAGATTAGTTAACCAACATCAGATGCCCTAAAGCCAGCCCGCCCCCAACACCCAATCCAAAACTCAGAATTTCAAGAATAGCAATAAAAAAAATTAACTCATAAACGTGTTAAAGAAATTTTTCTTTTCTTCTGAGATTCTCTAAACACCACAATAAAATAAATCCATATGGCAATTTGTGTAGTTTAAACTATGCAATCTGAGAAGTTGTCTGTTTTAGAAGTGTTCATAATCATAGGTCCTTTGATACTCACAATTTTTACCATATAGATTATGATTCTTGAGCCTGGCACTCAAGAAGCTATTTGTAGGGGGTCACATTGCCAGCAGTAGGAGAATGTCCCTCCTATGAGAGGCGGTGCCTTTGTTAGACGCTGTGATTTGATGACAAAGCTAAAGATTCAGGTGACCAATTTTCCAATCAATAACTCTTATCAAAGTAAATCTCATTATTAGAGCAGTTAAGTCTAATGATATTAAGGAGCAACTTTATTTAAGAAAATCATATATAATTAGAGTAAGACACAAAGGAATATTTTTAACTCTAGAACAGATTATTCCTTTCTAATAGTTTATTGATGTTATTAAACAGAAAGCAACAAAAACTTATACAGAAATATCAAGTGGTTTCAGTAAGAACCTGTAACCAAAAAAATAAATAAATAAGTTACACAAGAGCCTGCAAAAACACAATTCACATAAATAGAAATTATAATTTAAATTGACAACATGCTTGTCCACATGACAACATTGGTCTCAGGCTAATAATAGCTGGTATTTAAATAAAAGAAGTGTAATAGAAGCACAGTGGCTTTGATAAAAATATATCTCATCTGTTATTTCTTTATATTTCCACAAAATTTTCATGTTATATGTTAGGCAAATATTATCATTTTCAATCTTTCAAATAAGAGTTACTCACGACTAAAAGAAAACTTTGAAATGTTAAATACTGTTAAAATGAAAATGTCTGCACATATTACACAGATATTACAGACTAGATTCTAGCTCTCCTAACTCTCATTCACTGATCCTTTTACCAGACTAGTCCAGCTGCTTGGAATTCTAATGCTCACCACCATCACAGGGTCCTGGGGATATATTTGTAAGTAGGCTGAATAGTGTTCATGTGATATTTATGTGTATAGACACTTGCACACTAATATTGCATTTAGAATGAGGCAGGGAGAGAATTATTGAAAAATGAATGATAGAATTATGATCCAGAAAAGATCCTGACAGGCTATGACATGGACCATGTTGAAAACACTCTCTCTTGAAGGGGTTCATCTATCCTTAAATACTCCAGTTTTCAGTAAGTAATTCATAGTCATTCTTTCATGTATGCCTTTACTCAAAAATATGTATTAAGAACTTACTTCATGATAGCTAGGCATTTGTGTTAGATCTTAGAATTAAAATGGTATATTGGTTAGTTATTGCTATGTAACAAACCACCCCAAAACTCAGTGACTTGAAACAATAAGGATTTATTATTTACCACAAGTCCGCAGGTTAGCTGAGTGGGTCTACTGGTGTGAGCCAGCCTCATTCATGTGTCTGGACAACCAATAAGTTGGTTGGTTAGGCTAGTCTAAGATTGCCTAATCATGTGTCTGGCAGTTGACTGACGATGGGCCAGAGTGACTGGACCACCTACTCTTTATCTTCCAACAGATAGTTGCAGAGGACCAAGGCAGCAAACAAAAACATGCAATGTTCTTAAGGCCTAGTCCCAGAAGCTGCACAGTCACTTTCTCACTGCATTCTATTTGGCAAAGCAATAAGTCCAGATCAGAAACCAGAGATGAGATAACAGAATCCACATACTGATGGAAGGAGGTGAAAAGTCACCTTGCAAAGGGTGTGGGAGGAGGAAGACATAAAGAACTGGGATTATTTTTGTAATCGAACCATTACAAATGAGTCAGACATGCATTGACTCTACCCTTTCAGAACTCAAGAACTTTGTTGCTGTAGCTTCTAACCATGAATTAAGGTTTATAGAACAAATCTCATCACTTTCCACATGACCAGTTCTTCAAATACTAGAATTCATCTCTCATATCTCATGCGAATTTTCTTTTAAAGCTAATTATGTCATGTTCCTTCCAACTATCATGATACAGTATGTAACATGATACCTGCAGTACTGAGGACTTTTATTTCTTAAGGCTTCTGAAAGCAAAGAGGGAGAAATTATATCAAAAATGTGCTGCAACTTGTTTTGGTTTAGAGAAACACTCTCAAGTAGCACATGGCTAACTGGCAGAATAGTTCTGGTACATACACTTGCATATTGTGGGTTATTAAATGAAAAATATTAGTGTCAAATATGGATGAAATTAAGTAAATCTTAAAGTCAGTAGAAATTGACAAAGAATGTCATGGAGGTAAAGGGATATCAAGAAAAAGAGATTTAGGGAAAATGAAATTATATTGATTTAAGTTATCTGTCCATAGGGCTTCTGAAAAAATGTCTAAACGGTAAGAGATTTGGGGTAATTCAAGCATAGGGCAGAACATGAGAATTAGGGCTGAATAGGTAAAAGTGATTAAAGAAGTAAGATCACTGGGTGAAAAAAATGAGTCAATTTTTTTTTCCTGAAGATTAGACCACATATTAGTAGGACTAGTCAGAGATGACAGCATGTGTTTTTATCAATCAAGAAAATTAATAACAACACTCTGTTTTTAAGGACAGTAATAAACAATGATGAAACATTATTGAGTTTTCAGCATAACCAGAAAACAAATCACAAAAATCTTCAGTAGGAAGCCCTAAGAGCCCTTCAAAATTTAAAAAAAAAAAAAAAAAAAATGGATGCCCAAGTCACAAATACAGATAATATTGAATTTATTTCTCTGATATCAGTGGCATTATCTGAAGGAACATTCATCCCTAATACCAGGTTGACTATTGGATTTAGCATGAAACTATTTGAAGGATTTGAAAGTGGCTGCTCCATAGAAGGGAGTAAACAATAGCCTATTATAAGCTCTAGTTTACAATGAACTTTCCCTGAAAATGTTTTTGACAGAAAAACACCGTCATCTGGTTTGATCACCCATCTTATTCATCAACTTTGGCTTTAAATGACTGGTATAGGTATTTCCAAAACTCAAATTCAGTTTAAAAACCCCAGCATGCCACTCCCACTGCCTCATCTCCAAAGGCAATTCTGAAAGATAAAATTTTTAAAGCATTTTGGAAGATAAAGCAGCAATAGAACCAATGAGTGCCCCTCTAGTTTTGGAGGGCTAGAGTGGAAAAAGTTTTAGACATAGGCTAGGATGGTTTTCATCTAATAGATGCTGGGAAGACATGTCAGACCGCTTTCTGATTTAAAACTTTAAATTAGGGGTCAGGGAACCAGCAACCTTAGGTCAACTGCAGTCTTAGAATGTCTGTGTAAATTAAGTTTTACTAGAACACAGCCCTGCCCATTGGTTTACATTCTGTCTGTGGCTGCTTTCACATACAGGGGCAGAGTTCAATACTTGAGACAGAGACCACATGGCCCATAAAACCTATTTCATCAGGCCATTTATAGGTATGTCCGCTCCTGATTTAGACTATCATTTGTATGTATACTTACTGATGTTTGTGAGTTTTCGAACATCTGGGTGTTTTTTTTTTTCAGTCCTCACCCAAGGATATTTTTTTGCATTGCTTTTCAGAGAGAGTGGAAGGGGGAGAGAGAGAGAGAGAAAGAAACACCGATGTGAGTGAGACACATTGCTTGGTTACCTCCTGCATGCTCCCCACCCAGGACCAGGGATCGAGCCTGCAACCAAGGCACGTGCCCTTGGTCAGAATTGAACCTGGGAAACTTCAGTCCTCAGGCTGGCGCTCTAGCCACTGAGCAAAAACAGCTAGGGCACAACCATCTCTTTTATTTTGTATTTACAGCTCTCTATATACAGGGTTATTAAAAAAAATGTATACACACTTTGAATAATTATAAAGGCAGTGTTTATTAAAATACATTTCATTTTCAAAATGTAATAGAATCCGCTGTTAAGTGTGTATACATTTTGAGGGGACACCCTGTATTTACTATTTATCCATTGGCTGAGTTATTTGTATTGTTTTAGTTTGTTTATTTTAAAATAACTTTATTTTAAAATAAAGCAGAGATACAGAAAACTACACAACAAATGTATAGTATGATACATTATTGTAAGATAGAAACTCTTGTACCACAACTCAGGTCAAGAAATAGAATGTTGCCAGCAACCCAGATGCTCTTTTGTGTGTCTTCTCCCCAAATGTGTAATCAATGTTCTAACTTTTATGGTAATCCTCTTCTTGCATTTTTATAGGTTTATCCCCCAAGCGTGAATCCTTGAACACTAATTTTATGTGGCCATTTAAAAAATGTATGTATTCTTTTTTTAAAAAAATATGTCTTTATTGATTTTCAGATAGAGGAAGGGAGAGGGAGAGAAAGAGAAGCATCGGTGATGAGAGAGTCATTGATCGGCTGCCTCCTGCACGCCCCCTGCTGGAGATGTGCCCTGCATGAGTCCTGACTGGGAATTGAACCGAGATCTCCTGGATCCTAAGTCCGTGCTCAACCACTGAACCACATAGGCTGGGCTGATGTATCTTTTAAGCCACTTTAGTCTACAGTTCCCACCACTGTCACCATCATCTCTTTCTTTTCCTAATGATTTACCTGCTGAAGGTTCCAGGTCAATTGAGCAGGAGAATTTCCCACAGTCTGATCTTTCTCACTGCATACACCTGATGCACTTCAACACGTTCCTCTGTTCCAGGTATTTCTGGTAAATTAGATGTTGGATCCAGAAGCTTAATCAGACTGCTTTGATTTATTTTCCTTATTGAACTTTCATATGACAGGCCTCATAAAGCAAACATAATCGAATGTGGCGTTTCAAGAAACATGAAAAACCGTAACAACCAATGAAAAGGTAGGACAGAGTGGCCTCAAGAGTTCCCCTTCCCCTTTCATTTTGTCCTCACAACACCTTTTAGGGTGGATGCATAGCTGTTTGGGATTCTATTTTACAAATGACAAAAAAGGGGCCAGGAGGGTAAGGGTTTGCCCAACACTGTTCAGCCAGTCAGTAGGAAAGGCAGGACCAGCAGCCAGGCATCCTGCCTTCCAGGCATCTCTGTTCATTCCACAGAGTCTCCTGCTTGTCTGTCCCTACTCTGATGGTTTATGTAACTTCTTAAGTGTAGCATACAAGAATTTCATGCTTACATCAGGCTAGGTACACTGCCAGGTGCTAAGGACACAGATAGACATGGTCCCTACACTTAAGCTTCAGAATGATCTAGTGGAAATAAAAACTATCTTCACTATTCAAATAATAATTTAATCACCAATATGCTATACACAATAGGAGAAAAACACAGGGTTCTCTTGGAGTAAGCAATATTACTTACAATAAGAGAAAAACACAGGGTTCTCTGACTCCGTAAGTAACAGAGTCAGAAACTCCATTTGGGGGTAATGGTTAGGGGAAGGTGCTGTTTGAACTGAGAACTAAAGAGGTGATGCAATGCAACAGACAGGCACAATGGGAAGAGAAAGGCATGGCGATGGAGGCAGAGTAGGCGGGGCCCTGAATTCCAGGCAGGAGGAACATATCTGTGAAGTCCCTAGAGGGAGTAACGGGATGGCAAAGTCCTCACAGAAGCAGTGCAGAGCAGTGGCTGAGAGAGCAGACTGGAGCCAGGTTCCTGGGTCATGCTACATAGTCCCCATGGTTCTGCTCCTACTAGCTGCCTGCCCTTAAGCAAGTTTATAACTTGTGCTACATTTCCCCATCTTTAAAAGGGAAATGAAGAACATAATAACAACAATATAGAATTATTCTGGGGCTCAAAGGAGTTAACTGATACAAAACACCTAGAACTGCCCTGGTTGAGTGGCTCAGCTGGCTGGAACATCATTCCATACACCAAAAAGGTTGTGGTTTTGATTTCTGGGCAGGGCACATACCTAGGTTGTGGGTTCCATCCCCAGTTGGGGCACATAGAGGAGTCAACTGATCAATGTTTCTCTCTCACATTGATGTTTCTCCCTCCCTCTCTCTCTCTCTTTCTCGCTCTCTCTTATTCTCTCTCCCTTCCTCAAACTCTAAAAATCAACAAAAACATATCTGCAGGTGAGGATTTTAAAAAACCACCTAGAACAGTGCCTGGCAGATAGTCAACAGTATGCATCTGAGTGTATTTGAGAAATAAAAGAAGGTGAGTATACTGAGCAAACAGAGAGCTTGGTGGTGGTTACATTGTCATTTTGGGGCTTTTATCCTAAGAACAGTGGCAAGCCTTGAAGGTGTTAAACAGGACAGTGGCAGGATCAAAAGGGTTGGAAAAATAAATGCCTGAAATAGCAACAACAGCAAAGTGAACACAAGATAGTTGATCATCTGAAACACTAATATTTTGATCTTCTGTAAATTCCTGAGGAAAGGAGCCACCATCAATTAAATAAACAAATGACTGGATTAAAAATGAAAGTATCCACATAAGCACCATCTCTTTCTCCACAGCTAGTGAATCACCAGTTATGAATTCAACATTCAAGAAGGATGCTTTAGATGCTGGGCAATCGTGATCATTGAAATGTGATGTTCCCTTCCTTGTAAGAGTTATTTGTATATGTATCCCAAACCCAGGCTAGATCATAATCCCCTTTCAGGGCAAGAATAAGTCTTACTTGTCTTTGCAACCCCTGTCCTGCATCTCCGCTCAGAGTAGGCGCTCAGGAATTTCTTACCACAGTGGGCTGAACAATTCTGTGACATTTGATCTCAGAGCTGTCTCCATTCATGCTGCTCCAAGCCAGGAGAATAACCTACTCAATGCCCAGCTGGGAAATTCACCCACGTTTCAGGGAGCTGATCAGCTGGAGGCCTTGGTTATTAACTCATGAATGATTACACTGAATGATGTAAATTTTCAACAGGAGCTGCTTCTTGGGGAAGTTCTAGGTTTGTAATATGCTCTCAGACTGCCTTGTTCACATACTGTAGTCTACCCAGAAGCCTTTAGAAAATTGGCTTTCCATCCAGTTGTGCCCTTGTATCCAGCATAACTGCAAAATAATGAACACTCTTTAATGGGTCCAATAGTTTCCATACCTTCCAAAAGTATTGTTTCAGTAGCTGTGCTTGCTCCCAGCACTCCTAATGCCATTAGAAAAAAAAACTACTGCTGAAAGCATATTATCTGGTAACCCCCCCAAAAAGCCATCACAAGAGACCAAGAGATGATCTCTCTCATAGACCTCAAACACCGCAAGAGCTTCCTCTCCCTGCCTGAAGTAGGATGAAATTCATTCTTCCCAAGGTCAGATTCAACCTACACCACCACTACCTGCTGGGTGACCTTGGCAGTGGACCTCACCTCCTTCTGTCTCAAGTTTTTTTTCCTTTCAACAACAGTATTCACAGGGTTGTAGAGTATATAAGGATGTTAATTGCTTTGCCCAGTGCCAGGCACACAGGTAAGAACTCAATCAGTGTAAGCTGCTGTTACCTTTTCAGAATCTTTGTAGCAATGAATCCCAGTTTTACAATGTCCCAAATTCTAAAAACAAGCAGTGTTAATTCACTTTAATTTTAAAAGTGCCACAGAGCACTTTTAAGAGGAGTGGGTGGGTGCCATGAAGTCAAAAGAGCTGGTGTTTGCAATTTCAAAAAAGGTCAGGAATCATAGCCTAGGAGTTAGCTATTTTGGTCTGGCCCTGCTGTCCCAACCAGACACTGCAGAAATTATCCTTTTAGGTCACAGCAAACTTGAGGGGACCCACAGCAAAAAGGACCCCTTCCAAGATACACAGCAAGGACGTTATAGGAGATGGAATTCCAGAAAAGGGACATGGAAACTCCCTTTTGGGTTAAATTTTGATCAACAAAACCCCAAATTTAGTTCATCTGTAGCCCATTTTCCAATATAAACTTAACACACCTCACAAAGGAAGATTAACCTAACAAAGACTTACACTACTGGTATAGTTTGCCTTTCTCTCTCTCTCTCTTTCTCTCTCGCTTTCTGTGTGTGACTAGTGTGTGTGACTTTGTGTGTGTGTGTGTGTGTGTGTGTGTGTGTGTGTATTTGTGACTAACAGGTCATGTTTAAGAATATAAGATCAATTTTTACTCTCTCCTACAAATAAATGGCGATGCATTCAGAACCATGAGCAGCCAAGTCCTGTACAAGCTGCCATGCAAGAACATTTCCTTGCATTCAGTCTAATAAATTAAAGCTGTTTCTTATTCATAAAGGCATTAATGTGGCATTGAGTCATGGAACAAGTATTGCTTTTTGATTACAGATAAATTGTCAAGTTTAACCAGACTAAGATCTTTAAACCTAAAAACCCAAGTTGTTTGATTTTCAACATTTTCTAGAAGAGAAGATTCTATATTTCATAAACTTTAAGGCCTGCACAGACTCATTCTTAATGATAAAGCAGCCTATTCTGCTGTGTCAACCAACAGTGATTATTAGCAAGGTGACGCTGGTTTTAATCTAAACACACAGTCACCAGCCATCCTTGCTGTTATTGCTTAGAAATCAAATGAGAGAAGAGCTAAGTATAGAGGAAAAATCTGAACACAAAAGTCTTTTCTTTGCTCCACCCGTTTTCAAATTTCCTGGATATGCAAATATCGGCCTTAAGAATTTCAAAGTTCCATCACAATTTTATACCATTTTACATCGACAAATCAATGTAAGCAAGTTCATAAAAGTGTTGCCAATATTATTCAAGAGAGTTAAACATAAGCAAGTATAGCTGCAGCTTGAAACAAAATTAGTGAAAGGAAGGCTAAATACTCTTATATTCAGGAGGTCCTAAGGACAAATTAGTCCCCTTTCTTTGTAGATGGATGGATGGATCTATCGATTGATGGATACATAGATAGATGATAGATGATAGATAGATAGATGATACATAGATGATATAGATAGATGATAGATATAGATAGATGATAGATAGATAGATGATAGATAGATGATAGATGATAGATAGATAGATGATAGATAGATAGATAGATAGATAGATAGATAGATAGATAGATAGATAGATAGATATAGATAGATAGATAGATAGATAGATAGATAGATAGATAGATAGATAGATAGATAGATAGATAGATGATAGATAGATGATGATAGATAGATAGATGATGATAGATGATAGATGACAGATAGATAGATGATAGATATAGATAGATAGATGATGATAGAGATAGATAGATGATAGATAGATAGATGATAGATAGATAGAGATAGATGATAGATAGATAGATGATAGATAGATATAGATAGAGATAGATAGATGATAGATAGATAGATGATAGATGATAGATAGATAGATAGATGATAGATAGATAGATAGATAGATAGATAGATAGATAGATAGATAGATGATAGATAGATAGAGATAGATGATAGATAGATAGATGATAGATAGATATAGATAGATAGATAGAGATAGATAGATGATAGATAGATAGATGATAGATAGATATAGATAGAGATAGATAGATGATAGATAGATAGATGATAGATGATAGATAGATGATAGATAGATGATAGATAGATGATAGATAGATAGATAGATAGATGATAGATGATAGATAGATAGATATAGATGATAGATAGATAGATAGATAGATAGATAGATAGATAGATAGATGATAGATAGATGATAGATAGATAGATGATAGATGATAGATGATAGATGATAGATAGATAGATAGATAGATAGATAGATAGATGATAGATGATAGATAGATAGATAGATAGATAGATAGATAGATAGATAGATAGATAGATGATAGATAGATAGATAGATAACAGAATGATTACTATTACTTGGCCAATGTAAGACATTGAGTCTGAAGACCCCTTTCCTAGTCAAGAAACTAGATTGTGTTATCTAGAGTTTCTAACAAGGTAAGGCATATCTGTTCATTACTACAATGCCCAGAACATCCCTGAATCTAATGAGAGCTTGGTGGATCTAAGAGATTGATAAATGTGTTGGGTAGGTCATCCTGAAGCACTGAGACCTAAGAATAAAAATGTTCCCAGCAAACCCAATCACTGCCCTTTATTGGCAGCTCACTGTGAGAATATGAGGAGTCAGCTACTGAGCACAGCCACTCTTTTACACAACCCAAAAGGCACCATACACATCAGAGTCTATGTGCGCAGTATACAACATACATAGCAGGATACTACAGCTCTGACCAACAGTCTGTCCTTTTTCTAGGTAACATGATGACCATAATGAAGCTCTGCAAGGGGAAAAGACACTCCAGGAAAAGACACTGCAAGTAAAGGGACAAGATAGTCCAGTAAATGTTCATCATGTCATTCCTTCAAGGACAATATTGCACTAGCTTGAGTAAGAGCTAAGATGAGAAATTACTATGCAGCCCTGGCTGGTGTTACCCAGCTGTTAGAGCATTAGCCTGAGCTCCAAAGGGTCACAGGTTCTATTCCAGTCAAGGCACATACCTGGGTTGCAGGTTCCATCCTCAGCCCTGGCCCCAGTTGAGGTGCATGCAGGAGGCAACCAATTAATGTATCTCTCTCACATTGATGTCCCTCTCTCCCCCTCCTTCCTCCTACTCTCTCTAAAAAAAAAAGAAAGAAAGAAAAAGAAAAGAAAAAAAGAAAAGGAAAAAGAAAAGAAAAGAAAAATTACCAGGCAGGACTCTGACAACTCTGAAGCTGGCTAATCTTCAGATTTCCCAAATAAGGTAAAAACTACAGAATAATTCCCTGAAATAATCACTAGGTGCCTGGGCCCTGGTTTTGATCCTGATCTCAACTTTATGTGTGATTTTAGGCAAATCACTCAACTTCTTATGTTGTTTATTAAGGAAGTGAACATGACAAGGTTTGAATGTTAAAAGTGCTAGATGGAGGGGGAGAGAGTAACCAAAGAATTGATACGCATAGATGCACAACCCAAGGACAAGGACAATGGTGTGGAGAGGGACTGGGGAGGGGGTTGGGAAGGGGTAGAATGGGTCATTGGGGAGAAAAGGGGGCATCTGTGATAGTTTAAACAAAAAAAAACACACCAAAAAAAAAGTGCTAGATATATATTAACTGTTATTTTTATGATGTTATTAGAATAGTGCAGTATTAGAGAGAGCATGGGATTCTGAAGATTTGTTTCCATTCAATTTTCCTACTCAGTTCCTGGTCAATTTACTTTGATCATTTTCTGTATCAACTTCCTCATTCTGTAAACAGGAATAAAAAACTGTATATTATCTCATTCAATCATCTGTATACTAAATTCATGATACATTGTAGGTTTTCAACAAAGGTGAGGTGAGGTTCCTTTTCTTCTTTTTGTCAATAAAGTCCTAATAAGGACCTCTACACAGTAAGGGTGATCATTCACTCCCCAGGAATTTTTTTCCAGGGAGCCCAGAAAAATCCCCCAAAAAGGGCTGAGTTCAGCTGCATAGAAAGGAATTTCCCAGAACTTGGCTCTTCCTTCACAGACTCTTTACTTAGTTGTGTTTTCTATCCCAGACATATTTAACACAAGAAGCTCAAGGGAATTGACTGATATATCTGGCCTGGTCTGAGACACAAAGCCATCTGGAGAATATAACTTCCAGCACTCATTCCTGGTTGCATCACACCTAACCACAAAACCCCATCCACGCTCAAAATTTTGCCTCCACTTTCCTTTCTCCATGGACTTATATTCATAGGCCTGCAATGACCTTTTAAAACTTACAAAAAATAACACATTCTACCTTTAGTCTACTCTGGGCTGTTTCCCTAATTAGGAAACAGAAATGTGGAGAAGGCAATTTAGGAATAAAGCTAAACCATCCAAAGTCAGTCATTTCTGCATTTTTCTGAAATGTATGGCACATGTTTTTCGGGAGCAAATTTATCTTCTTAATTGGGTTTTATTTAGTCAACTATTGAAATTAATTTCTATTCCCTGAGCATATTTCATTTGATAGCAATGGCAGGCAGCCTAAGTTTAAATGTTCACTATGAATAAGCTACAGAAGAAAGAGTCTGTGTGGCCAATCAAGAACAACACATATTTGATGTAGACCAAAAGATTTCAAAGCTCTAACTCACAAATAGCATTTGATGTCCTGCTAAACAACCAACAAGCTACTAAAGTCTGCCTTCCCGCTTGCACATTTGGTCTTAATTTTTAGCCTGGTACCATTCCCAAACTTTCCATCCCCAATGGGCTACAGTTACTCCAGAAATCCTTCCACGTGAGATGCAATCATTCTACTTCTCTCTGCCACCTTGGCCCAAGCCAAGTAGAGCTGGCTCTTTCCAATGCCTCGAGGTAGCTTTTTGTTACTAAGACACGTTTTCCAGCAAAGGGAATGGCTGAGTTTCTTTCAATCCTGAGGTTTGGCTCTGTTTGGTGAGTTGACTCTGCCTGTGACCAAAAAAACAGCTGAGTAGCAGGGTGGTGAGTGTTCTGAATCAACATAAGGCAACCAGACGCTTAGAAAAAGGCACTTATGAAATATATTCAATAAATATCCTCATCCAATGTGGTCTCTTTAATTGTGACAGAGGGAATACAAACAGATCAGCAGCACACAATTAGCTCTCCATCCACTGAATGGAATTTCTCAAAATTTCCACTTGCAATCCAGTCTGAAATGGTCACGTAAACCTCCATCCTTGCGAGAATACTGCCTGAGATGCAAACAAGATGCTCCTTTGGTTTCCTTTGCCCCTGATCCCACCTGTATCCTTGGACTGAATTTGATAAGCCTTCTTTGCCCTGGTAGTTGACAAAGGGCCATATCTGCAATCGGTAAGTTGTTTGAAACTAATTGATCAGAATACATTGAGGATATTTTCCCAAACTAAGAGAAAAGAAGCAGCCCTAACTATATCAGCATTTATCAAGAGATTTTTACATAAATATATAGCCCAAATAGGTAGAGATAGAACCAACATGATAATGAATTCACCAGTCTAATTATCACCAGGCAATTTGATTCAATGCAACCCAGGTGATTTTATTTAGGGATTAAAAGTGAAGAACAGGCCCTGGCCAGTGTGGATCAGTTGGTTGAGTGTAATCCCATGCACCAAGATGTCACCAATTCAATTCCTGGTTAGGGCATATGCCTGGGTTGAGTGTGGGTTCGATCCCTAGTAGGGGGCCTGAAGTGGGCAGCTGATGGATGTTTCTCTCTCATCGATGTTTCTATCTCCCTCTTCCTCTCCCTTCCTCTCTCTCTAAAATATCAATAAAAACATATTAAAAAAGTAAGAACAGAAATATTAGGAAAGCAGTACAGACAGTGGGTAAGATATGGGTTAAAGGGTCAGACTTGGATTCAAACTGCAGCTCTAATCCACAGTGTGGTCCTGAGCAAGTAATTTAACCTCTAAACCTCAGTTTCCCCTTATTGTGTGCATAGGGGACTGTAACACATAGTAAAAACCCAATAAAAGTGAGCAGTAATAGGTTCTAAATACCAAAATGTTTACAGAACTGTTTTAGTTTACAGAAATGTTTACAGAACTTGGTCTGAACTGAGCCCACTAGACTAGTGTCAATTATTCCCAAATTTCAAAGTGAGGTACCAAACAACCTGATTTACAAAGAAGGTTCTCTCAAGCCCCTCACCCCTCATGGGCATATAAAAGAACCATTTGATAAGGCTGGGAGAACTGAAGATTGGAGCAAGGAAATTTTTTGGAAATTTCTACCATCACCTTGGTACTAATGAGAGTGTCCTCAAGAAGACCACTTGGTGAGCTCATTAGAGATCTCATGGATGTTGAATGACATAGTAAATGGAAACTGGGCCATACCTGAGAAACATAAAGGATCAGAGTTGGTTAAAGTGGCTTGTGGGAGAAGAGTAGAGTAGAGAGCTATAGCTGGAAAGTAATTGCATGCCCACAGAAAGAGAACTTCAGACATGGACCACATGAGAGAGATGACAGGGCAGTGGGGAAAGATTGTAGACAATTCCCAAGAGACATATGGTAGGGATAATTCTAAGATAGCCTTCATGATTCCCGCTCCCTTGTGTCTACTATGTAATCCCCTTCCCTTGTATAATTGCCTCCATAGGGCAGGGCCTGTGAATATGATAGTATATCACTCTCTTGATTAGGCTGCTAATTCTTTGTGTTGGTCAAAAGAAAGATATACTGAGTGGGTCTGATCTAATTAGATAAGCCTTTGAAAGAAGGCAAAGTATCACAGAGATACTCTCCTGCTGTCCTGGAAGATGCAAGGAAATAAATTTTGCCAATAACCATGTGAGATCAGAAAAGAACCCCTAGCTTCACTTGAGATCACTGCCCTGACCAACACCTTGATTTCAGCCTGGTGAGACCCTGAGCACAGGACCCAGCTATGCTGTGCCTGGACTTCTGACCTACAGAAACAGAGATAATGAATTCGCATTGTTTGTTTTTTTAAATTTATCTTTATTGTTGAAAGTATTATGAATGTCCTTCTTTTTGCCCATTGATCTCCTCTACCCCGCATCCCCTCCCCCAGGCCTTCACCACACTATTGTCTGAGTCCAAGGGTTATGCATATATGCATATAAGATTTTAGGTTAATCTCTCCCCACCCACCCCCGCCTTCCCTCTGAGATTCATCAGTCTGTTCCCTGCTTCTGTGTCTCTGGATCAGTTTATTTTGTTCATTAGATTCCATATACGAGTAAGATCATGTGATACTTGTCTTTCTCTGACTTATTTTGTTTAGCATAATACTCTCCATGTCTCTCCATGCTGTCTCAAAGGGTAAGGGATTCTTCTTTCTTTCAGTTAAATTTGCATTGTTTTAAACTGCTAAGTTTGTAGTAATTTTTTTCGTAGCAATAAGAAACTAATATGAGACCCTCTGGAGGAGCAAGAAAACCTCAGCAATGTGCTGGAGATAAATCACCAGATGCCCAGAGCTAAGGAAGGTGACATAGGCAGGCAGCCAGAATGTGCCTCACTTGTGACAGAACACAGCAGGTGAAAGGTCCCCAGTGATGTTGAGGGGGGTGCTTCAATCTTCCGCATAGCCCACAGTGCTCCAGTGCCAGCTTCCAATAGTCCTAGTCATGCAAGACCTCCCTTGTCCCTTTGCCTTTCCTCTCACACCCATCTCTCAACTTCAAGCTGCCAATGTGGGGACGAGGGTCAGAAGCCATGGTTCGCAAGCTGGGGGAGGAGGGGCAGAAATTTAACACTGAGAAATGTAGAAGAAGCTATTCAGGTATTCCCTCCCTCACACCTTCCCCTCTTCTAGCCTTCCACCTCCATAGGCCTGAAGTTCTACCTTTGACTGAGGTTTCTACTTTTGATCATTACATAAATTGGACCTAAGGAAAGAAACAGACTAGCTTTTTTTCTTTCCAACTAAAGTGACTAGATAATATTTCATTATTTGAAAACAAGACGATAAATTCCAAACTTAGCCAAGATTTTACCCAAGGGTAGGGGAAGAAACAACTGCATTTAATGAGCATTATTAAGGAAAAAATAGAGTTGCTTTATAGTGGTAGCATACTAGTCTGTTCTTTGAACATGAGAGTTACTGGGATTATAATGATGATTCAACAGACCGAGAAAACTCTCTCTGCCCTTTTTCTAGATAGAAACCATCAGGTTGGGAGAATGATGTGAGAAAGTCCATGTTTCTGAGGAGAGCCTTGAAATCAACCTAATGTAATGACAGATAATACTGATCACGCCATGATAAAAAATGCTGCCATCAGTTTGTCCTGAATTCTGCTACAATGAAAATTGCAGACTCTTGGTTCCATCTTGGTGGGGAAAGAGAAGTTTGGGTAGGTAACACAGCTCATGAGATTCAAGTCTAGCATGGTGGTGGCTGTTCCAGGAACTCTGCTGCCCAACTGAAGTGGTAAAGCTTTTTCATACACTAAGAATTGAAACTTTTTCCAGAGCAACTCATTATTTATTCAGTGTAAATAGAGCAGTCCTACATGAGACATATAATATATCTAAAAGTCATGGTTCTCACCCCTGTTAACACTGCTATCTAATATAGTGGTTTTAATATAAATTCCCCTCTTGAAAAAAAAAAGGTACGTATGAATGATAAGTACATAAAACACACACTCACAGACACTTCTCCCTTTTAAAAGGTGTCCATATGTCATTGAAGTGTGAGGAAGTGCCAAAATTACATTTTTATTTCTACTCCCATAGAGAAAATAGCAGGGGGGAAAAGATTGGACCATAGAGAGATGGGGAGACTCAAGCAGTTAGCAAAGAGGATGAAGATGAGGCAAGTGGAGTAAGAAGAAGGCCTGAGGTTTAGACCAGAAGGGGGAGCAGAGACAGGCAAGCATAGAGAATGCACCAAGCCAGGAGCAAGGGGACAGTGTGAGGGCCCCAGCATCCATCCAATTTCTATGGCTTATGCCTCATGTGAGGACTAAGCCTAGAGGGCCGGGCCCTGGTGGGGAGGTTCTATCACCACACTTCACTTCTCACCATAAAATAAAGAAGGTGGCTACTTAGGAAGTTCCCTCCTTCTGAGCAGCTTTAACTCCTGTCTGAAGTGTTGTAGGTGGTGGGAGCAGCACCTGGTGTTAGACCTGTGGGGTCAGACCCCACCTGGGTTCAGCAACCTCAGTACTTGGCTCCTGGCTAGGAAAGAATTCAGAGCCAAGACTCCAACTAGAACAGAACATCTATTTATAAAATGACAGAGGTAGAAGAAGTAATTTTTAGAAGAAATGGACTTAGGAAACAAGTTATAGAGGCAAAGGAAGGGCCCTTGGAGTTTGGAGAGAGGAAGATAATGGTAATGCGCCTGGAAGGAGGGGAAGGGGGAATTGAAAGGTGAGGGCATGCTTCCTGGAGGGAGAGCCCACTGGCTCTTCCCCCTTAGGATTTTAAGGGTGGAGATTTTAGGGGAGGTCCCAGGGGAAGATCTTAATGGAATATTCAGCAGCTTTCCAGGTATGTCCTTTCAGGTTTGTGGTCTCCACTGATTGACTGGGGGTTGCAAGGGCAGGGGGTCATTATTCAATGCAGCTGGTCCTGAGGTCAGCTGTGGCTGGTTTTGTTGCTTTTCTGGGCATGGAGCTAAAATACAACTGAAGCCTAAATGTTTTCTCTAGGGAGGAAAGGTCAGGGGGTCCAAACCACAAGACCAGTGACATGCTATGGGGGCGAGGTTTCCACCCTACAATTGTTCTTTGCTTTCTTCCTTTGTGATCTTCTGTACCTGGCCCATCGTCCTTGCTCTGCTCATGTCTGTGTAACTGTCTACCACAGAAAGGGTTGGGGCTGACCACTGCATATTTCTAACAGTGAGTCATCTGAAGACTTACTCTAAGTCTCTGGCCATAACCCTATTTCCCTGCCTGGAATATCTTTCTGTGACACCCTTTCATCTTCCTACTGAAATATTGTCCTACCTTAAGACCTAACTCAAAACCTCAGAGATATCCTTTTTTTTTTTTTAAATCCTCACCTGAGGATATTTTTCCATTGCTTTTCAGAGAGAGGGGAAGGGAGAGAGAGAGAAACAGAGAGATAGAAACATCAATGTGAGAGAGACACATCAGTTGCCTGCTTCCCACACTCACCCTGACCAGGGCCATGGATTGAGCCTGTAACCAAGGCACATGCCCTTGGCCTGGATCAAACCCAGGACCCTCTAGTCCTCAGGCTGACATTCTAACCACTGAGCCAAACAGATCAGGGTGAGATGTCCCTCTTTCCTAACCTCTTATTAAATTTAGAAGGAAAGGAGAAGAGAACTGAGATTCTGGGATCACCTACTTTATACAAAGGTCTGTTGGATGGTTTCCATTCTATCCCAGTTATCTCTCACTGCATAACAAATCATTGCCAAAACACAGTGACTTGAAACAACTGCCAATTTGTTATGCTCATGAATTCTGTGTGTCAGAGATTTGGAAAGGGCACAGTGGGGACAGTTCTCCTCTGTTCCTCTTATTCGGGGCCTTGGCCCAGGTGACTTTCAGGGATGGGACTGACTCAATAACTGAGAGCCACCCTTGAGTCATCACATTGACATTTCCCTAATCCTAAACTCGTTGAGAGCACAGATTGTATCACTTGTTTCTTATTACATACACATGACCTAAATACCTAAGTTAATGGTGGGACTTCTCAATGTGTCAACCAACTGATTTTCACCCTTTTCTCCTGCCAAAAGCATTGTATCTTTCATCTTGCTTTCCCTTGTTATATGGCACAGGTAAACACACTTGACTGACACCAAGGCCACCCCATCTCAAGAGAAAGTACAGTAGAAAGTCAAATACACAAAAATAGGAGTGTTTTCCCCAGAAGAGAAAAAAGGGCAAAACGAAGCATTCATTATTTCAACAAATATTTATAGAGCACCTACTATGTGCTGCTCACTGTTCTAGGCAATGAAAATAAGGGATTAACCAAAGTCCCTGCCCTCATGGACTCACATTCTAGGGGCTGAGGTGGACAAATTAATAGATAAAAATATAATGTGTCAGGTAATAATAAGCACATGAAGAAAAACAACACAGGATAAGGGTGTAGAAAGTTTAACAGGATGCTGTTTTAGGTAAGGTATCAGAGAACACAATTTGAAAAGGTGACAAAAGCTGGCCCAGCGTGGCTCAGCGGTTGAGCATTGACCTAGGATCCAGGCGATCAGGGTTCAATTCCTGGTCAGGGCACATGCCCGGGTTGAGGGCTTGATCAATGACTCTCTCATCATTGATGTTTCTATCTCTCCCTCTCCTTTCCTCTCTCTGAAATCAATAAAGATATATTAAAAAGAAAAAAAAGAAGAAAAAAGGTGACAAAAGAAATGAAGTTGGAAAGTCAACCAAGGGCCTGATGTAAAGAATTTCATAGGCCATAGTAAAGAGTTTGAATTGTATCTGAAGTTTGATGAGTAGACATATAAAAGTTTTAAAGTAACAGGGAATTACATGAGCTGATTTTCATTTTTTTTTAACATTGGCTTGTGATACTATGAAAAACAAATTTTTTTTATACTCCTCTCATTGAAGGCAGGGTGGTCTGTTTTTCTTCCCCTTGAATCTGAGCTGGCTCTGTGATTACCTTAACCAATAGAATATAATGAAAGTGATACTTTGCCAATTTCCAGGGTAGGGTATTCAGAAACTGGCAGCTTCCACTTCCAGTGTCTTGGAACACTCACTCATTCATGTAACCTAGCCACCATGCTGTTGGAAAGCCCAGGTAGCCCCAAGGAAAGGCCCTATGGGGAGGAACTGAGGCCCCCAGATGACAGCCCTGGATAAACTCATAGCCAAGAGCCAGCACCAATGTGCTAGCCATTTGAGTAGGCGATCTTAGAAGTAGATGCACCAGCTTCAGTCAAGCTGCCCCAGGTGACAATGCAAAGAGTAGAGACAAGCATTCCTGCTGAACAGTTCTAAATCCTGACCCAGAAAATTGTGAGCAAACATTTTGGTGTAGTTTGCTGTGCAACAGTCAATAACTAGAACAAACAAACGATGAGAGAGGAAGCAGGAGGACCAATGAGGGAGGCCATTGCAGTAATCTAGGTAATTGGTAACGGGGCTTAAACTAGGTTGTTTTCAGTGGAAGCACTGAAAATTATTAAGATTCAGAATGTGTTTCTACATAGAAGGAATTGATGACTGTCTCTGGATGCCTAAAATCTTGTGCTCAGACTGAAAGGACAGTGATCGAAAGTTAACGGTCATAGGTCATATTATTAAGTGTTTTACTAAATGTTGGGCATTGTTTTTAAAATTCTTTACATGTTTTACCTGATTTAAACCTCAAGACAGCCCTATCAGGTTTGGCTCAGTGGTTAGAGAGTCAGGTCCTGGGTTTGATTCGGGCAAGGGCATGCAGGCTTCATCCCTGGCCCTGGTCCAGGTGAGTGCAGGAGGCAACCAATCAATGTATTTCTCTCACATCGATGTTTCTCTCTCTCACTCTCCCTTCCACTCTCTCTCTGAAAAGCAATAGAAAAAATATCCTCGGGTGAGGATTAAAAAATAATAATAAATAAATAAACCTCATGACAACCTATGAGATAGGTACCATTATTACCCATGGTTACACATGAAGAAACTGAGGCACGGGAGAGTTAATGAGCTTTCCTAAGTTTCTTATTTAGGGAAGAGTTATTAACTGGTAACTGGAATATAGGCTGGCTGGCTTCAGAAAATGTACCCTTAACAGATCTTAGCCTCTATGCTATACAACATAGACTGTAATCCAAGTAACTAGCTCTGTAACCTTTATACATTACTTGACCTTGCTGGAACTCAGTTTTGTAATCTGTAAACCGAGGAGGATGGAGAGATAATCTTTAAGATATCTGCAAACTGTAACATCCTGGGATTCTAAATACCAGAATTCCTAGAACTGGGCCTGTTTGTTTCTGGAATTCAGAATGGATAACTTCAAAGTTAGTCACAAGCTATGAGAGACAGAAAGTTTATTACGTACCCTAGAGACACTCCAGGCCTGTGCACTAGATGGAAAACTTGGCCCTTTGGAACCAGCCCCCTCAGGACTAGGTTCTGCACCCAGAGGGAGCTGCAGTTTGCCTCCCTCCCTTCTCTCCTGACTCTGCAGTCTGGTATGACCAGCAGGATCTCCCAGAAACTCAGCCCAAAGATTCAAATAATGTTGACTACAAAACTGCAGATTCTCTATGGGCTCAAAGAAGGACCAGCCCATCATGTGTATGGTACAGGAAAAGAGATGGCAGCACTTCTGGGCTCTAATCATAGGCACTGTTCACATCACCTCAAGCATGTTACCAAAAAGCAGAGTATTGAGAACACATACTGCACTTAGTCTTGAGTTCCAAATGTTTCCATTTATCCCAAATTATTTCAAAATGTCAAGATACCATGAAGACACTTATGATTAGAAGTAGGGAAGCATTTTGATCACCTTAGAGGAAGGGGCTGTGTATACTTGAAGAACCTACAGGATCCTTTTTCACCAATATGATATGATTAATTTTACCTGAAAAGCAAAAACAAACATCTCACTTTTTGAGTACTTACTGTGCATGAGTCTGGTGTTTTGTGTACATTCTCCTCTTTGACATTTATATGAATGTCATCATCCAATTTTACAGATTAGGTAACTGACATTTAGAAGTAGAAAGGGGAAGAACTGAGATTTGAGTTCAGACGGTCAAACTCCATAGCTCAGGCTCTTAACCCTATACCACACTGCTCCTCTTCTGATTTTTATAACAAAAATCTAGACTGAGCTTTCTTGTAGATGTTATACATTAATATAACACAAGAATGAAGCTCTCAAGACTGAAGGTCACAACCATAGACCCCCAGAAGAAGCCTGAAAGTCACATTTCCTGCATCTTTAAGGTACTAGGGGTTCCGTTAGAGTTTATTCCATTCCATGTAGCATAAATATTTTAGTGGAGAATGGAAAGATATTAAACTCTCCATGCCCATCCGATCCCACTCACATATCAAGAGAAGGGGTTGCTAATATCATTAGAGAGATTTCAGGATGTTGACAAAACCATACTGGGTAGGGCCATTGGTCTTTAAAAGATATCACCAATGGAATTCACTTTTTTTCTACTTCCAGCTTCCATGCCTTTGGTTGGTTAAGATATGAGCTGACTTGGTCCTCTTACTCTGACCTATACCATTATCACATTATATGGTCAGCCCAGTGAACTGAGCCAGATCTCCCTAAGAACCTGGCCATCTTGCTGTCTGCCATCCAGTGTCCATGAGACTGAATGGCCAGGTAAGCAAGCCAGGGTCTACCTCACACCCATTCACTTTACTCTTGGCCATTTTCCCCATAAGGTGGACTTTACAGGAGTCAAGATCTACATGGAAACTGGTTGTCTGGATGCTTTTTCTCCTTTTGTGCTCACTGAGCTGTAGCATTCTAGACAAGGTCTGAGCTGGCAGTGGTGGAGCTGTGGTTCAGTGGGTGAAATCACCATACATTTAAAGGTCACCCAGCTACACATGACTTTCTCACTATTCCCAGCTTTGTCCTCCAGAATGAGTCACTGACCATGACCTGAGCATGCTGGTCATCTTCCTTTCCTTCATGGCACTTGTTTCTCTTTCCCAAGGTCATGGGAAAAGCTGTGCCAGGATATCCTGAGGCCCAGATCCTACTCTCTTCTCAAATATAATCATAAATACATGTTTTCATTCTGCTCTCTAAGGCATCAAATAATAAGTCTATATTGTCTTATACTTTTTATTTCCTTGAGTATTTTAACTTTTTCTTTTTTAATCAATAGGTTTTTATTGATTTTTAGAGAGAGAGGAAGGGAGAGAAAGGGAGAGAGAGAAACATTGATGTGAGAGAAACATCCATCGGTTGCCTCCTGTACTCACCCTGACTGGAGATTGAACCCACAACCTAGGTATGTGCCTTGAACAGGAATCAAACCTGCAACCTTTTGAAGTACAGGATGACGCTCCAACCAACTGAGCCTTAAATATTTTACATTAATCATCATGAACGTATTGTCCCATTACTCTGAACTACAAACAAGTCTTCTCTTCGGGAAAATTAAACTTCCCAGTTTGAATGTTTTCTCATGGAACATGGTTTCCAGACCTCATGCCATTTAATTCACTTGCCTCCAGATGTGCTCCCGATTTTCAAAGCTCTTGTTTAGCGGAACGTGTTTCCACAAGGAGCATAATTCCAGGTATGCTGTGGCCACCACAGAGTGCAGCAAGACCTTCCCCTTTGTTGATATAAATGCTAAAATCTCTAGTTCAGTACATGATTGTATTGAATTTTTAGCAACTACATCACACCAGTGGCTCCCTATCTGCAGGTAGCTACAGACCCTTTGCTTCAAAAGGGAAATTTTAAGAAAATCATCAGGTCCTTAAATCCTTCCTTCACTAAGCCTAAACCCTTTCCTGGGTCTAAAAGCCAATTTTTTAGGCCTCATGTGTGAAGGAGTCACCCTTTCTTGAGAAATGTACTGCAGCTGTCTAGTGAGAGCCCAGAAGCAGTAGTGGAGTGAGACTACTGAAGGGCAGGGAAGGGAATCTAGAAGCAAAGTAAGTAGCATAACAGCAGCTTCCAGTAGCATTTCTTTGGTCTCCAGCCAGCCACTCACAGAGTTTAAGAAACTTGCCCCAAATTACAGAGCTATTCAGTATTAGAACTGAATAAACGTGTCTGAGTAGTGTTCTTGTCCACTACTCTATACTCTCTACCCTGCTAGTTTAGTATTTCTCAAGTCGTAACACATGGACCATTACATCAGAACCATAAAAATATATATTCTTGCATACCACATCAGGCTTACTATATCAGATTCTCTGACAATGCTCTGAAATCTTTTCACAAACTTCCCAAGTAATTCTTAAGTACATCAATGTTTGGGAACCAATATCTTAGGTAAAACAGAGAAACCATTCTCCACCTAGGAGACTAAGAGGATAAAGACTCTCTCCTAGTCTTTAAGATTTGCTGGGATGCGGCACACACACACACACACACACACACACACCACTTACCCCACAGAACATCAAACAGTAGTTAGGCAATAGTGCTCACAATACTCTGTCTTTTTTGTTTGGTGGGAAAAGTGTTGATTAGAGCCAGTTGGTCTCACGAGACTAAAGATAAGAAGATCAAAAGATTTGAATAATTGTTAGTCACTGTTCTACTGGCAAACAATATTATTATATGAACTAGACACACCTCAGGGCCTCCATGATTTAGTGACCTGAAATGGAAGAGTTCAAGAGGCGAGACAAGCTCTGCTGGGCGTGGCTCAGCAGTTGAGCATTGACCTAGGATCCAGGAGATCCCGCTTCGATTCCTGGTCAGGGCACATGCCCGGGTTGCGGGATCGATCCCCAGTTGGGGGCCTGCAGGAGGCAGCCAATCAATGACTCTCATCATCGATGCTTCTATCTCTCTCTCCTCCCCCTCCCTTCTCTCTCTGAAATCAATAAAAATACATTTTAAAAAAGAAGCAAGACAAGGCTATAGAGGTAAACAAGAATAAAACATAAAATACCAGTAGTTGTTGATAAAGATTTTTAGATTTTATCTCTTTTGAGATAAAGTATAGTGACAGAAACTGGCTAATTGCTCCCAACTCTCTTTCCTTTCCCCCTAGGTAAGGGATTGCAGCTATATTACACTTTCCAGCCTCCCTTTGGTTAGGTGTGGTCATGTAACTAATACTTGTCAATGAGGTATGGGTGGGTGTTTTGTTTTTTTACACATTACAAGTATGGTCAATAAATAAAGTCAATGCTGTTTTTCAGAATTAATACTGTGGGGAAACCTCATCAGTATCATTGCTATTGGCATTATTAATCGCCTAATACGGGCCTAACATTTTCCATGTAGCAACTATAGCAACTTTTTAATCTCACAGCAACCCCATAGGGCAAGTGCTCTTATCTCTGTTTTTACAGATGAGGAAGCAGAGGCTCTGGTCATAAGACTGCCTCATTTACACAGCTAGTAAAAGGCAAGCCAGGACTCAAAGTCAGCTCAATCTTGACGCCAAGGCCTGTGCTTTTTTTTCCTTCAGGCCCATTTAGAGTTGTCAGATTTAGCAAACAAAAATACAGGATGTCCAGTTAAATTTCAATTTCTGCTAAACAATATTAACCAAAGTTTGTTGGTGTCAATTCAACACCAACAGGAATCCCCAATTTGGAGTGTGGTGAAGAAGGAAACTATTCAGTTCAAAGAGCTCAACTGTGATACAGCAAGCCTGTGAAAGCAGCTGTTAGAAGGCCCTTGGGTGAGGTGGCTCTGGGACTAGGCTGAGATATGGGTGGAAGTTCTATTCTCCACTTCTAGGCCTGAGCCATGAAAACCTCCTATCCTATCCTCCAGGTTCTCTTTCTCCCATCCACCAGCTAGAAGTTAAGGAACACAGAGATATAAAAGCTGGTAGAGTCCAAAGAAAGAAGAAGCCTGGGTCCATTTGAACACTCATATTACACTATTAGTTGGGCAAGAAATAAATATTTATTCCATTAAAATATTGAAACTTGGGAGCTTATTTACTGCAATAGTCAGTTTTATATTAACTATTATGAAAATGATTACAGGACTTACGTTAACATGATGAGTTCTTTATATAGAAAAGCCAACCCGATGTTATACCACTTGGAAGAATTTAGATACGAGAGGTGAAAAGTACATGAGTTGTTTATAGAAAAATTTCTCTGTTTAAAATTTTTAAAAAAAGGTCAAGGATACTAATGACTTCTATGGGTCATTTAATTCAATTAACCTGTTCGTGAGCAGATGAATATCCATCAATCATTCAAATCAAAGGGTTGTTTCCATATTTGTAAAGAGCTCTAACAATTATTCTACTTTCTGATAGCAATCCAGAAGTGTTCTTTGGCTAAAGATATTTTTCTTTATATATAAATATAGTTTTGCCGCACTTGAAAAATAATCTCTGAGTAACTGGTACAGCAGTTGCTGGTTTCCCTGAAAATCCACTCTTCCCTTCTTCCAAACTATCATAGTTCTTGATGGTTCTAACTGGACCAACCAGTTAGAACACCATGTTTTCCAGACTTGCTGGCAGTTAGGTATGACTAGTTGAGTCATTTCCCTCTGATAGAATGTGAGTGGAAGTGTTGGATGTAACCAACTCCAACCAGAAAGCACATTTTGCTAATGCAGTTAACAATGCAGTGCTCTTTCAGAGTTCCTGGCAATCAGAGGCACTGAATAAATGTTAAATTACTTTCTTCCACATGTTATCTCTGTCGTCATCTCAAAATAGTATGTTTTAATGTGATACTATTTTCTGAAGGGGAGAAAATGAAAGTAAAGGACAAGGAATTAATCTTTCAGCTTACAATGCAACTTTTCAAGTTTCCCATCTGGTACTCACTTCCAAAGCCCACGGTGTCCCTCTACGACAAAGAGAAACATTTTAAAGTATGTCTAAAGCAGCCATCATTCACCCCTCTTTTTCTTAAATTTAAAACTTACATTCCTCTTCAAAGATTTATAAAACCAACCAGCATACATGTTGTAATTAGAAAAAAATACAGATAAACACAAAGAATTGAAAATGCAAAATTCTCATAATTTTATCCCTAGTGGTAACTATTTTCTTCTAGTCCTTTTTATTAATAGATACCTATATATTTTCATTTTTACAAAAATAAGACCATAAGAAGAAAATAAGATCATAAGTAAATGGAGTTAGATAACTTGTTTTTTCTGTTTTAGTCCCTGTGGTCTGTTTTTTTGAATAACAGCTATTTTTAGATATAATTGACATAGTATTAAATTCAACCTAAAAAAAGATGGTTGTTTTTTTGGTGTGTTTCTTAAAATATATCTTTATTGATTTCAGAGAGAGGACAGGAGAGGGAGAGAGAGAGATAGAAACATCAATGATGAGACAGTCACTGATCGAGCCCGCAACCCAGGCATGTGCCCTGACTGGGAATCGAACCCCGCTCGCCTGGATCCTAGGTCGACGCTCAACCACTGAGCCAAGCCCAGCCGGGCAAAAGATGGTTTTCAGTATATTAAGAATGTACAACTATCTAATTGTGGAAAAATTTCACCAACCCAAAAAGAAACTCGATATCCATTAGCAGTTGCCCACCCCCCCCCCGTTCCTTCCTCTGTCCAGCCCAGCCCCTAATAACCACTAGTCTACTTCCTGTCTCTGTGTCTTTCCTTATTCTGGACCCTTCATATGAATGGAATAATATAGTATACAGCCTTTTGTGTCTCTCTTTTTTCACTTAACATAATGTTTTCAAAATTCATCCATGTTGTATTAGTACACTATTCCTTATTAAGGCTGAATAATATTTCATTGTGTGAATACATCAGATTTTATTTATCCATTTATCAGTTGATGGACATTTTAGTTGGTAACTTGTTTCTGGGGTTTTTTGCCTATCAAATTTTTATTAACATAGAATTAAAAATCATGTTTAATGCCTGTGGAGTATTCCATTAGAATGATTCTCCAATAAAAAGAATCATTCCATTTAATGAGGTTTACCATATTATGTAATTTAACTATCTTGCAATAAGCATCCCTAGAGACAAATCTTAGCAATTCTGCCTCACTTTAAGTTAGAGTTGGGCAACTAGAATAGGACTGACTACATTCTGGGGTGGGGATAGGGAGGTCAGGAGGTAAGTGCAAATATAGGGTGGAATAGAGCTGTGGGGGGGAGGAGAGAGACACTTTCTTAAGCTATCTATCATCAAGAAAAGTGGATTCATAAATATGCCACTGAAAATGTGTGTAATCCAACAAATAAAAGGATTTGCCTGACCAAGGGCAGATATAGGTCCCAGACTGCCAAGGTGTGGCTCCAGCTTCTCTCAGACCTGAAGCAGCCTGAGGCAGTACTCTGTCCGACCTAAAAGGCTGAATATAAATCACGCTTGTTGGCAATTTCTGCTGATGTGCTGCCTGGCACATGGCTAAAAGCATTTCTCAGAGCTGAGAATAAATTCCAAGACAGCAATGACAGCTATAACAATGATGCCACGTGTTAAAAGTGTTTAAAATCCCTCATCAGGAGTAGTCATCCAACACAACATCCTTTACTTAGATCCTGCATGCTGGAAGACAACGGGGGGGGGGGGGGGGGGGATGCTAAAGAATAGAGGGAGAAGAAGGATTGTTCTGCAAAAGACTACAGCAGTGAGGTTTCTGTATAATATTTAGATGAAGTAGCCCCTGTTCCACCCTCACCTCCCCAAACCCGAAGGGATCAAGTTCTTCTAAGGCATTTCAGTTGTGAGCAGATGTCTACTGTGACAAAGGGGGATACAGAATCGCTTGAAGGAGCATAATAAACACAAATTATGCTGTTTCCAATAGACTGTACGCCTTTCATTTGCAATCTGGCTTATTCCACTCAATTTGTTTCCAAAGGACTCAAGTTTGTTCTGGGATGGGGTGGAGGGGGGTGGCAAAGCCAACATTGTGTCCTGAAGCTAAGCTTCTGTGGGGTGTCCACACAGAAACAGGTGGGCCAAGAACATTTCTGGGGATCAAGGGTTTTGCTTAAAACGCAGTCACAAAAGGGAGAAGGTTTTCCATCCTGTTAGAAGAGATAGAAATTATCCCTTTTTAGCAATTTGCCTTTGCAAGAGTTTGACACAGACTAATTTTTTAACCAATAAAACTGTATGTGTGTGCATGTGTGTTTTCAGAGAACTGTTTTGCAAAGGGAACGTGTCTTGAGATTTAAGAGAAGAATTGCCAGCATGGAGCAACTGAGGGACCGTCTTGAGTCAAAAGGAAAAAAAAAAAATCCCTGGTGGTTTCTGGCTCACAGATACTCTGCAAAATGTCCTGGGATGGGGACCATCTGGATAAAGATATTCTCACCCCACCAAACAAAATGCAAGTTAGAAAACAGGAAAAACACACCCCCACACACAGAGCTGAGCCAAGAAACCAAATGATTGAAGGGCAGCAACTTTGCACAATGCAGGAGGAAGTGGGCCTCCACAGGCACCTGGGAACATAGAGCTGCTTGGAATGCTCCCCACAATGTCCTAGGAGGGGGAAAGAGCATAGATCCTGCTGAATGTGAGGCTATAGAACACTGCCTGGCCAAAGGGAAAAGGGAAGACAGGAAATGGGGAAATTCTCATTTTTCACAATCATTTTTCATGATTTCTCCAAGCACTCAAAAACTGTCCAAAATAAAGGCTACTTCCTGGGTGGCTTTGAATGATGAAATGGGTATTTCTTGGGATTCCTTACTGTCGTTAAGCTCTTAAGAGGTGTAAAAAGGGTGTAAAATTTTATCTTCTAAATCATATGGGCAGTCAACTTCACAAACATATAAACAAACATGCAACAAACAGACAAGGAACTTTGACATAAGATGTTATATGCAAACTTAACCAAACTTTTTGTTTACTGTAACACTTTTTAAAATTTTTTACTGGGTTAGGTTCTCTAAATTTACAGGTTAGTTTGCAAAGGGAACTTTCATCGTAGTCATGAGTAGTCCACAGGAATAACACAGATATATACGCTGTGGCATCATTGTTGCTTTTGTGGTGGTGGTTTTCCAAGTACAGTAATATGTCAGGCTGTCCAGTCCTTACACAGAAAAATTACTAATGATTTTATTTGGAGTAGAATCCAACACAAACATTGTTTTCCCATCACAATGGTGAGGACATGACTTCTCTTTCCTCACAAAACTGAATACCCCCCCCCCACTTTCCTACTCCCCACAAATCACTTCAACATCTATTTGTTTTCACTATGTCTTTGAACTACATAGTCAGAGTCTCTTCCACCAATCAACAGCCCATCCCTCTCCATTGAAGAAGCATATTGGTTATGGACTTGTGTTTTCTAGAACAGCTGTCCTCAACGTGTGGTCCACAGTTCTGTGCTGGTCCAAGAAGACTTGGCAAGTGACCCAAAGTGCCCTCCCTAGATAGAGGTGATGTAAAAGGAAAGTCGACTGCTGCCTGTCAAACAAGATAACCTCACAAAGACACATAGGGAATCACTAATCCAGACCACAGTATAGTCTCCAGCTATTATAAGAGCTTTAAAAAACAAAATCAATCTGTGTGGCCAGGCCAGAAACATTGTGGTCCCTGGTTGCTAAGCACCCACTTTCTAGTCAGGAATTTTGCCTCACCATTCAGCTTCCATTGCTTTGCAATTTTTTCTAAAATGCTTGTGTGTGTGTGTGTGTGTGCGCGCGCGTGTGTATATATACCTCATCATCTTCACCTCTGAAATAGGAGATAAAAAGATATAAGCACTTTAAGTTTAGGCTATTTAGAAAAACTAAAATAGAGTGAAGATAGTCCTGTGGTAGCCCTCCTTCCTTCCTTTTTCTTCCTTCTTCCTTCTGTCCTTCATCTTTTCTCTTTTGGCAATAAGGTGCTTTTTCCTGGAAGCATGTTAAAGTTCACCCCATTATATAAAAAGATAGAAGTGCTGCTGTTCTGGTCAAAGATAGGATAAAGGATCCTGACTCCTGCTCCCCCTTCAAGTACCGCTTTCCTCTGTAGCCACAGAGACTGTTTCACTGTGTCCTGGGGATCCGGAAAAGGCCTGAAAGCCATTGGTTTAGTAGGAAGACCATTGTCTGGGTGTCTGGAGACCCAGATTCCCATTCAGAAGTGTAGCTCAGGCCATGTGTCATGTCAGGAGCCAGAAGGCCAGGATGATGTGGGACTTCAGAGGTAGTCTCAACAGGAGGAAGTCAGCCTGGCAGTGGAGGGGAGTTGGCCTAGCCTCCCCTTCAACAGAACACTTCTCTTACAACTGTTCCTGTATCAGCAATCCACTGGGGTTTCAGAGTTTATACAATTACTTGAGCAGGTGGTCTCTAAAGTCTTTTTCAATCACAAAGCTCTATACTAAGGTTCTAACTTAGTTGAAGTCCATCAAAGTTTTGTTTTTGAAGAAAATACTTTCTGAAAGTTCTTAGAATATAACCAATTTATTCATTTGCTAGTTGTCGATTGAATGTTCTTAGTATTTTCCCTCCCTTGGTATGCTTAAATTCCCATAGTAAAAATACCTGGCTACTCCTCTTTCAGAAAAGAAAGATAATTATGACAGTTCAGGAAGCAAGGTATTAATTCTATTCTATTCTTTTAAAATGGTTTATTGCAGCTATGTACATAAGATGTCACCACTTTAACCAAATTAACTGTATGAATTTGGACCAGTACAAGTTTTTTTTAGCTGTAATGAAGCATACATATTTTAGAAACTCATCTTTTTTCTTAGTTCCCTAAGTTATACTGAACATCAGTGGATTATTCATATAAAAATTACATATTGAAGAAATGATAGCACTATAGTAAATAACTTTATCCAAAAATATTAATCTCCAAATAAACCAACTTTATTCTCAATTTTGCCTATTACCTTCTAGTTCCTACATATACTTTATGACTATTACTATGGTGTCCATATCAATTTGCAGTATGATTTATAATTATTTTGCAAACAGTTTTTAATTGGCAAAGGCTACATAATATTCCAGTGTATTTACACTTCAGTCACAGATAAAGCATCAGTAAAAGCTCAGAATCATAATACCAGAAGTTGTAGCTCTGCTTTGTGAACAGCTACCTCTGAAACACTAAAGTCAAGGGTCAAAGATCAAGAGTCAGCAGATTGCAGGACCTCACATGATGTCCTCAAGGTTGGAAAATATTCATGGCAAGTGGAGTGCAAAATGCATACCATACAAGGACTTTCAAGCCCACCATGGTGTCCAAATACAGAGAAAACTGAAAATGTTAACCGATACAGTCCCATTAAGTTTTGGTCAAGGCAAGCAGGTCATAGGCATTGCCATACCCAAGTCATTCTCGGTTATCTCCAGCACTGCTTTGCACAAAAATTTAAGTCAGAAATTCTATAGAAGTGCCTTCAATAGGAAATGATTCTCCTTTTAAAAAATATTTAAATTAGAAATAAACTCATAGCTTTGGAGCTGAAAATTTGTAAGGATGACCCATAGATTCTGGATTTAGGAAATATGTCTTCATATAAAATAACATACTTCTACTTGGCATTCTGTGAGCATCTGGATATTTTGAACTAAGCTTTTGTCATCTTCCTATATATCAAGCAACACTGGGCCTTCAGTTGTATATTTCAAAATGGATAAACCTCAACATTTTCTTTAACCAGAATTTGGTTTTCAGATACAGTGGAAGATTATTCTGATTATGTTCCACATATGTTCAGGGGGTTTTGTTAGGGGAGCCTAAAAATGTCACTTCTTAGAAATGTTCCTTTTTGTTCCCTTCTACTGTTACTCCTTATCATTCTTGTTCTAAAATATGCTAAATAATTCCAACCTTCCAACGCTGTTTGCACCTTTCCAATGCTTGTAGCAAGTACATGGGGCTGTATAAATACTAACGAGGAAATCAAACTCTGAGAAGTGCTAAATAATCACATTGTTGGAGCTATAACAGCAATACAAAGCACTTTCATTTTCACAAGTACATTTTGAATGTAATAAAATAAAGTGTGTTAGTTAAACAGAGACATTTGCACTATGGGAGGTTGTAGAACTATTCAAAGGTAACATTGATAGAGGTTAATATATGAAAGAGGCTTTGGGGAACAGATTATTATTATTATTTTAAGTGGAAATATACTTAGGGAATTCAAAAGGAGTAGAACTGCAATCTTATTATGATAGGTCCTCAAGTTCTTGATTTCTTTAAAAATACAAATTTGCATGTGACTCATAGATATTATTCAATGAAAACTGAAATGCTTCCAGCATTTTCCCACCTTCTTCCTTTTTTCTCTAAAACCTTCCAAGTTCAGTATGTCAAGTTGGTAAAATCTAACTGGAATAAACAACCAGCTTGAAATAAACTTGATTCTCAGCAATCACAATCATGTGAAGCATAATGACCTCTTTCCTCAGCTATCACCAGAGCTCATGTGTCATTAAGAGAATGGAATCCTAGCCTTTGTCTCCACCTAAGAAACCTACTACTGGGACTTTGAAGATGGGAACTCTACTGCAATTACCAACACCAACCACCTGGAAACATATTATGCCAAAAAATAAGCCTTCTTCCACACCTCTTTCCAAAAAAGTTCCAAAACTACACTTGACAATTACTCATTTTTTTTTTGGAGACTTTTATTTACTGGTGTTGTCACAGCAAAAGAGATACATGTGATCAAAGCAGTACTTGACTTACCAGAATTGTCCTAAATGCATTTGAAAATTCTCCTTTTACTTTCCCATGCTCTCCCATCCCCAATCTTATATTTTAAACAAAGAAAATTTAAAGATACACTGAATTTCTTTGGTACCTTGGACCACCACGATTGGGCCTCAATGAACAGTATTATACCAGAAATGTTTTAAAAATATTCTACTTGCCAAAGTCATTTGTATAATAGAAAGGCAGGAATTCTCTATCATTGCCCCTACTTTTCCTTTGCAACCCTCTCAATTCCTTAGTCTGTCAATGATATAGCTGTGTAAATGCCCAAATGTCTCCCTCCAAAACTAGCCATAGTTCTGGACTTCATGGAGCTTACAAACTTGCGTATTACTCTAATTCATAGGCTATCCATTGATTGAATGACTAACAAGAGTCCCTAACACTCTTTCATTTTGTTTGTAGCTCCTTCATCTCAATTGTAAAAATTTTAAGTTTTGCTCAGCAAACACCTCACTAGACCTTAGGAAAACGGAAAGCATATTGACCTAAAACAGATATCAAATCAAACCTCACCTCTGCCGCTCCTTAGCTGTTTGGTATGTGACAATTACTTAACTTCTTTAAGCCCCAGTGTTCTCATCTATAAAATAGGATAAATGTGTTCATGGGATTATTGTAAGAATTTAATAAAACACTTATGATGGTAACTACCTCAGGACTCAAAACAAAATAAACCAAAAAAATACGGCTAGTTGTGTTTTCATTAGCTTTGCTTTTATTTCATCCATCTCATTTTGTTTAAGTGATGGCCACTTACTTACCCAGGACTAAATAAATATACCCTCTACTTAGAGCACACAGGTTGAATCCATTTGTACCATATTTTCTTCCTTCTGATTGTCCGATATCTTTTAATATATTCTGAAATTATCCTCTTCTTTGAACTTTTGACCTGGATCATAAATGTTTTTAGGGAAAGAATATTATCTTATGGGGTTTTTTCTCATTGGATTGAATTATTTGGGGAGAAAATCACTTATGGAACACCTAATAGGTGCAAAGTGCTCCACACACTGTCAATCAATCAGCAAGCTTTAATGCGAGCTTGCTGTAAACATACAAATATCATCAAAATGGTTTATAGGCTTCAAAGGTCTACCTTGGGTGAAATTATCTTTTCGCAATTCGTTTCTTATTATGTAGAAGGCTCATGTTTAAAATAACGAAACTACTCCCCCTGGTATAGATTTACACTACCAGCAAATCTTCCTATTTGAATAAGTGTAAACATCTTCTCAATGTGAGTAGGGAGTTCAAGGACTGTTAGAAAACACTTACGTACTATAAACTCAAAGCAATAAAGATATCACAATTTCAGTGAAAATCTGCAGGGAGCCTGTGAATCTCACAATTATATAATGTTATAATTTCAAAATACTTTTAATGAGTATCTGTAGGAATTGAGTTATAATGCCTTTTTCCTAAAAGATTTGCAACATGACATGAAGTCCCCATCAAAGTGAACCTCACATTAGCATCCAATTTAAAACATTACAAAAATGATATTATTGCCCAACATTTGTTTTATGATCTCATGATTTCATTATAAGATTATTTCGGAAGTCAAGAGAAACCCTTATGCTGCCATTATTCTTAGATTACTTTCCTATTACTCCCATATCAAGCTCATGACTGGAAAGGTAGAGAACCATCTAGTCAGAGGAGACCATAGGATTCAACCTTAGCCCATTCTCATATTCTATTCAGGGTCCCACCTTATCTTCTCTAAAGAAATGATTGCCTATTTGTCAAGCAATATAGTAGTTGCTATGGTCTGAATGTTTGTGTCCCCCCAAAATTTGTATGTTGAAATTTTAATGCCTAATGCAATGGTATTAGGAGGTAGGGTTTTGGAAGGTGCTTAGGTCATGAGGGTAGAGCTCTTATGAATGGGATTAGCATCCTTATAAAAGAGACCTCACAAAAATCTCTTGCCTCTCTCGCCATGTGAGGACACAAAGAGAAGGTGACAGCTATGAATCAGGAAGGGGGTCCTCACCAGACGGTAACCATGTTAGTGCCGTGATCTTAAACTGTCAACCTCCACAACTGTAAGAAAGAAATGTTTTTCATTTATTAGCCACCCAGTCCGTGGTATTCTGTTATAGCAGCTAAAATGGACTAAGATAGTTGTCAATTAGCAAACACAATTTCTCAAAATTTAGAAAGGAAATGTTCTAATTTCAGTTCTATTTTAATAAATTATTATTATTATTATTTACTTCAAAGTGTCTTACGTTGGTAGATCTGCAACAAATGTGATGATCTATCTTCTGGTAACATATGTAGATATTAATTCATGTACTGTATAGAGATTATTAATAAAAGCCATCATATAGCTCTTTGCAAAAGTAATTACTATACATATGATTAGCAGAAAATTATTTTTGTACATTTAAACAGTTTGAAATAATATACTCAGAATAAATTCATTATCAAAAGTCTCCAGTTCCATATCTCCACACATTATAGGCATTCAAGTACATGCTGAGTAATACGTGCTTTTATAATAGCCTTGAACTTTTCATCCTGGACATTAACAAACCAAATCTCACTAACGTTGACAGTGACACTAAATATTACAGTACATGTGATCGTATATATTTTTAGAAGAAATGTTGTGTGAGCAAGACAGTACATTCCATGGGTTTCTCTGAGGACACAAGGTCGAAGTATAAGCTTGGTTTTTCCAGAAAGAACAAAAAGACAAGAGAAACTTTTAAGATAACATGAGCACAGTACAATGACTATTCCTAGAGAGAGTCAAGCCCTTTAAATAGAGGAACTTTGTCACATTAGTCATCATTTTTAACGTGAATCTATTCAGTTACATAGAGGAAAAGCCTCTAGCACGGTGCCTGAGACACAGCGGAGATATGTAATAATAAGATTAATTATGAATGAAAGTGAAAAACATTACAATATTAAACTACAAAATTAAAATAGGAATTGGAGAAGCAAGGTTTTCATGCTACCAATCTCCCACATCTTTCCTCCAGTTTTCCGGTTAGGAGAGCAGATGTCGCTGCTGGAGGGCAGAGCTTGCCTCTTTTATTGACTGCTGTGATCTTCAGGATCTGAAAAAGTGTCTGGCACATAACAGGTGCTCAATAAATAATTGTTGGTTAATTATTTTTTTATTTAAATCATAATGTATTGAGGTGACATTGGTTAATAGGATCATATAGGCTTCAAGTGTACATTTTTATTATACATGATCTGTATATTGCATTGTGTGCCCACCACCCAAAGTGAAATCATCTTCCTCACCATATATTTGACTCCCTTTACCTCCCACCCTACCCCCCTTCCCTCTGGTAACCACCCTATTGTTGTCTGTGTCTATGAGTTTCAGTTTAATATCTCACATGCAAGTGAAATTATATGGTTCTTAGCTTTTTCTGGTTGACTTATCTCACTTAGCATAATATTCTCAAGGCCCATCCATGCTGTCACAAATGGCATTATTTCATCTTCTCTTATGGCTGAGTAGTATTCCATTGTATAAATGTACCAAGGCTTCTTTACCCAATCCTCTATTGAAGGACACTTTGGTTGTCTCCATGTCTTGGCTACTGTGAATAATGCCGCAATGAACATAGGGGTACATATATCTTTGCAAATAAATGTTTTCAAGTGAACGTGGTAAACACCCAGAAGAGGGATTACTGGGTCATATGGTAACTCTATTCTTAATTTTTTGAGGAATCATCATATTGTTTTCCATAGTGGCTGTACCAGTTTACATTCCCTCCAGCAGTGAATGAGGGTTCCTTTTTCTCCAAAACCTCTCCAACACTTGTTATTAACTGTCTTGTTGATAATAGCCATTCTGACAGGCATAAGGTGGTACCTTAATGTCGTTTTGATTTGCATTTCCCTAATAGTGAGTGAAATTGAAAATCTTTTCATATATTTGTTGGCCATTTGTATGTCTTCCTGGGAGAGGTGTCCATTCAGGTCCTCTACCCATTTTTTGATTCAATTGTTTGTTTAGTGTTGAGGTGTTTGAGTTCTTTATATATTTTGGATATTAACCCCTTGTCAGAGCTGTTGTTTGCAAATATCATCTCCCATTTGGTTGGTTGCCTTTTTGTTTTGTTGTTTGTTTCTTTTTCTGTGCAGAAGCTTTTTAGCTTGATATAATTATTGGCTAATTAAATGGCTCTTCCCTTTCCTCCCCCAATCACCTCTATCCCTAGGATCCAATATCTCTGGATTCTAAACCCAGGAGGATAGAGCTGGGGAAGGAACAGAGAGGAAGATGGGTAGGATCTGGGTACCCAGATAAAGGAGGCCTCAACGCTTGGGACCACATACCCTTGCTTAAATTGCATAGTCTTTTGTTTAGCTCTAAGTCTCCTGTAAAAAGCATTAAAGATTAATGCACTCATGCACAATTAAAACTTGACTGTTCATTATGGTAAATAATGCTTTCTTTGAAATTTGTAAATAAAAACTTCAAACTTCAAAGAAGTTTCCATTTAAATCAATACGACCCTTGGAATCATTCAGAATAGCAAGAGATTCAGATGGGAAAAACATTTTAAAATGCAAGTCAGTATAGGAATCCCATAAAAAGATTGAAAAGCAGTATCAGTAAAAAAGAACAACTAGATTCTTATTTTCTGAAACAAAAACTAAGCAGGCTGTACTGGATCACTTTGGAACATCATCAATCTCCAGATTAAAAAACATCGCATTCTGGGATGGCATGATATTGGCAGGTTTATAAATCAGCCTTGCTTTGCTCAATCATTTCAGAAAATATAAGATTTGAATCTCTAGTCTTTGCAGAGGTAAGCTGCTCCAGAATAAAAAATAGTGCATACATACTATTATAATTAAATAGAGATATATACACACATCCACATGATTAAAAAAACAACCACGTCTATCTACATTTGGCCCACGTTCTTTTTAAAAAGCCAGAAAATATTCAGAAATTCAAAGTTAAATTCTAGACTCCTCAGTCTGGTTTCCTTTCTATTATACCCCATTCCAACCCACTGGAGAAAGTACTTTTATTCCTACAAATAATGTAGCACAAATATTCTGTTATCGATGTGGGAATAATGCTAAACACAATAGTAGAATGGTGATAGAACTCTATTAAAATACACACACATACCCATACACACTCTTAAACTTAAACAACATATAATCTAGAGATTTCCTCTATTGCTTGAATCAAGAAGAATTTAACTTATTTTTCAATGTGACATACTTATAAGAGACACATAGAATTTCTAGCCAAAGGAAAGTTTATATTCTAACAGTTATAGGTTGATTTTTTTTTTTTTAAAGAGTCAGTTTAGTAATAAAACTTCATATCTGGAAACATTTAGGTCCTTAAGAGCCTGATAGTGAGAGGAGGGGATAGGATGTTAGGCTGATATATTGAATTATTATTCATTAAATTGAAATTTCTCTGCTATTAGTAAAATAGGATACAATTCTAAAATAATGTTGGCATACTCTTGAACATATGAAGCAAGTTATGAGTAAGATAAAGTAAGTAAAATGGGAGATGTACCACCATTATGTACAAAGTATTTGCTGACTTCAAGAGGTGTAATTCTCTAAGTTGAAGGCCAAAGGTGACTTCCCCACATTATGCACTCAGTAAATGTTGGTTTAAATAATGAATCTGCACTTTATAGGCTAACAAACTCTGGCTCTGAAAATTTAAATATCTTGACCAAATCACAGTTTTAAAGGATATAGCTTGAACCCCAGATCTCTGAGTCCCCATCATCACCAGCACAGATCCATAAAATGCAGATGGCCAGCTCCACACACATCTTGCAATGGGAAAAGGAGAGAGCAATGCCTGGAAGGAGACAGGACAAAGAGGGAAAACGTGGCAAGATCCTGTAGTGGGGGTAGAAAAGCAGTCAGACTCCAAAATCACAAGTCCAAAGGTCAGAAGCCAAACTCAAGTCCCTCTCAAGTAGGAATGAACTCCAGAGAGGAGCCAGGTGGAGACAGGGGTCTTCAAGACTTCAGCAAAGTGGTGGTTCTTGTTGGGGAGCAGGGTTATCAAGTAAAAAGTAGACAGGTGGAAGTCAAGTAAAGGAAAGGCTCCTGGCCTACTGACAGCACCTAGAGTAAAACCCAGAACATTGGAGTGCATTCACCTCCACATAGAGGGGACATGAGAGAGAAAATGAAAGCTAAAACTCAGGTCAGACCTGTTTGGATTGCCTGGCCACACATAGACAGGCAGGCCTACATATGAGCCTGATGTTAGATCAGAACTGCAATAGCCTCTAGACACTTAGACAGCCAAGCCTTGTTTCCAAGCCCAACTTCTATCAGGGATGTGGCTACAGACCTCATGTCCACTTAGTGCCCACTAGTTCCATGGCTGGGTGGCTGACCTTCAGGGGGCAGCTAGGTGGGGCTGGGACAGGCAAAGGTGGATGCAACTCATCCAGATCCTTTTCCACAAACCACATGGAGTCCATTGTCCCTGTGTCACAAAAAAAAAAAAAAAAAAATGGCATAAATGCAGGCTTGGTGATTTCAAGCCCATATAATAATGGGCCAAAAGGAAGGATACTAAGAGTAGTACAAATTTGGTCACATTATAGAAGCCAACTAAAAGGGGCAAAATAGTGGGCATGGTGCCATGGAAGATGGCATGAGGTAAAAAAAATAGTTTAAATTTATTATTAATGATGTGAAATATCAATAGTCTGTTTTAAACAAAAAGTGTCAAGGGATTTTAATAATAATATTACATGCAGTGAGTGATAATGGTACTCCCCTATATTGAAAATAAGTGTATAAACTGGGGGATGCAACTTAGCTATATAGAGAGAGCTTTAAAATTTGTATTTATACCCAGTAATTCTACTTTTAAGTATCCTAAATGAGGATTTAACCTCAGATTCAGATACTTATAAGCCACAATATTTACCATACCATTACTTATCATACAAAAAAAGTTAGAATCACCTAAATATTCAAAAATAAGTAAATTATAGTACATATATTATATGGAGCATTAAGTGATCATTAAGCATGTTGATTTTGAAGAATTTTTAATACCATATTGTCTGTTATAGACCATAAAATCATTATATGCCATATGATCCCAATTATGTGTGCACACATATACAGAGAGAAATGTCCCTATATATTTGTTTATATGTATGTTCACATATGTATCTACATAGATATAGATATAAATACAGGTATAGAAGAAAAAGATATCGATATAAGATGCAGATAGAAACAGACTAAAAGGAAATTGAACAGAACTTTATCAATACACAGCACTGTGCATGATTTTTATTTTGTCATTTATTTGAACTTTCTAACTTTCCTATAATGAACTATATTGCATTTTATAATCAGAAAAAATATAAGTTTTTCCTTTATATTGACCTATTTTTCATTTTAGAAAGAATGACATAGCTTGGATTTTGAGCTATATAGCTTTGTACCAGAATCCTATTTTGCCTCTTATACCAGCTCTGTGATCTTGGGCAAATTATTTATCTTCTCTGAGATGAATTTTCCTCATATGTAAAACAGAGACAGCGTCACCTCAAAAGGGTTGTGAAGATTAAACAAGAACATGAAAATAAAACAATTATCATGATACCTGAAAATGGTTTAGAGACTCATTAAATGGCAGCTGTTATGTTATTCCCAGTAACCTTGTCCCTCAACTCTACCACCTTACCGCATACATCCAGTCTTAAGAGAACAGGTTTATAATGACTTTCAATTAGCACCCTATACCAGGCTGTAGACCGCCTCAAGGGTTATGAGGGATTAAACCCTAGGATTAGAAAAGAAAACTGTTTAGAACCACATGGTTCACACAATTAAGTCCCAGCAGCTTCCCTGGCAATTCATTCCAGCCCCACAATTACTTCCTTCCATAACTGAAGTACTCTAAAGTCACTGATACTTATAAATTGAACTCTTTTGTTGAACTGCACAACGTCCTATACTCCCATACTCTATAACATTAATTTTAAATGCCATAACTTGACCTCCATGCTAAAAATGTAGTTTCTTTCATCTCTATTTTTTTGGATATTTGTTCTTCACATGATTCTAGGCACATGTTGGATTCAACAATTTACTGAGCACACAGTCTCAGTTGCACTCTCCCCACAATAATGTATGCAACCAGTAATTCACTGCAATAAAAGAATGCACACAAAGACTAAAGACAGTTTGGAAGTTGTGCCTGGAAAAGTAAAGACTACAGCCTGTTAGTCTAAGAGGTTTTATATATACAGCTATTATTTACCCTGGTACTATATATATATGAGAAAGAAAGGAAGGGAAGGAGGGAACAAGGGAGAAAGGAAGAGACAGAGACAGAGGAAAAACTTAACATACAGTAAGATAAAAATGTCCCATCAGCAACAGAAAAATAAGATTTTTCAGGTGACAGAGCATTTCAAATATTGACATGAATATTTGGAAAAGTTGTGGATTCTTTTTAATTTGGGGTGGAAATAGGAGAGAAGAAAATTTGAAGATAGATTTTCATCTGCCTAATTTGATGGCTAAGGTGGGCTCCAGGGATTCCATACATCATAATTACTTAATTATTCTATTCTAATCCTCTTCTTTGAAGACTGAATACAAAAAATAACCTACACGGTAGAGACATTTTGAGATTGCTGAGGTGTTTCTACTTGAGGTCAAAATGAGAAAAAGTAAACCATGCTATTCTATGCAAAAAGAGCCACTGCAAATAGTTCATTGATTCACTCAATAAATATTAATTGAGAAGCTGCTCTGTGCCTTGTCCTGTTCTAGGGCTGGGAACATAGCAGTGAGTAAGACCCGCAAGTCCTTGATCTCAGGTCTGTATATTTCAAACATTTTTATAAATCCTCATCCAAGGACAAGCTTTTATTAATTTTAGAGAGAGAAATAGAGAGGGAGAGAGATTGATGTGAGAGTGAAAATGTTGTAACTAGGGGCTCTCAGTATTTCCCCTAGGAACAATGGTTCAGTATTCACTAATTCAGTGTTCACAGTGACCTGATAAAATATAACTACCATAAATGATGAGAATTGACCGTAGGTAGATGGTAGATGATAGAGATGATAGATAGATGATGATAGATGATAGATAGATGATAGATGATGATAGATAGATAGATGATAGATAGATAGATGATAGATGATAGATAGATAGATAGATAGATAGATAGATAGATAGATAGATAGATAGATAGATGATAGATGATAGATAGATAGATAGATGATAGATAGATAGATAGATAGATAGATAGATAGATAGATAGATAGATGATAGATGATAGATAGATAGATAGATAGATAGATAGATAGATAGATAGATAGATAGATAGATAGATGATAGATGATAGATAGATAGATAGATGATGATAGATAGATAGATAGATAGATGATAGATAGATAGATGATAGATAGATAGATAGATGATAGATAGATGATAGATAGATGATAGATAGATGATAGATAGATAGATGATAGATAGATAGATGATAGATAGATAGATAGATAGATAGATAGATAGATAGATAGATAGATAGATAGATGATAGATAGATATATAGATATAGATAGATGATAGATAGATAGATAGATGATAGAGATAGATAGATAGATAGATAGATAGATAGATAGATAGATAGATAGATAGATAGATAGATAGATGATAGATGATAGATAGATAGATAGATGATGATAGATAGATAGATAGATAGATAGATAGATAGATAGATAGATAGATGATAGATAGATAGATAGATAGATAGATAGATAGATAGATAGATAGATAGATATAGATAGATAGATGATAGATAGATAGATATAGATAGATAGATGATAGATAGATAAATAGATGATAGATAGATAGATAGATAGATGATAGATAGATAGATAGATAGATGATAGATAGATAGATAGATAGATGATAGATGATAGAGATAGATAGATAGATAGATAGATGATAGATAGATAGATAGATAGATAGATAGATAGATAGATAGATAGATAGATAGATAGATATAGATATAGATAGATAGACTAATAGGTAATAGATACATGGCTTTTAGAATCATGAGAGAGAGCATGTACACAACAGAGTAAAGATACATGGCTTTGTTTAGTGGTGAAATGCCTTGCTCCTGAAATAGAAATCTGCCTTGAGTTCTTTTGGAATGATTAGCTCCAGTTAGGAGGCTGGGCCTCCTGCGGGAACATTCTGAGAAAGAAGGCTAACCCTTAAAGATCTCCATGTGTGCCAGCTATGGGCCTCTCCCGCCCGCCTCATTAGAAAGGGATATTTTCCCAGGCATGTATTTCATTTCAACACTCAATTATTTCCTTCAACCTCACCCACATGCTAGTACATGTCCAATAAAGTGTTGAGGGTTTTTTTTCTCTTTAGCTGTAAACACAGTACAAATCCAACTCCCACATAAACAGTATCTGCTGCAAAATCATGTAGCACCCACATATTTGTTTAATGAAACAAGGCCCAAATGGAAAAGTTACAATCCCATTTGAAGTTTAGATGCCTGGGGACAATTCTGATAATGTTTAGAGGTGTATAATTGTGGGAAACAGAAGAAATGAAAGATAAATATTGGCAGTGGCTGAAAGAAAAGGAAAAGGCTACATTCAGATCCATGAGCAACACTAATAAATGGCACAATGTAAAAGACCAAGGATTTCATGAGTATTTGATGTCTAGGTATATATTTTTCTCAACTGTCAGGTGCCTTCTGATTTCCATAAGGGCAGTTGCTTATAAAAGAAATAAGAAGCATTTATTATTGCGAAGCACTCAGCAATGGCCTTGCATTTACAAAATTTAACTAGAAGTCCTACTGTTTTTGGAAACTGAGGATCTCTGGGTAGATAAAGCCCACTAAGAAATTTTGATATTGGTACCTGGACAATGCCACAAGGTCAAAACAAAGGAAGAAATATGCTTTGGAAGCCCTCCTTCTTCCCCAGAGCAAGGGGTGCCACATTCCATAGACATTAAAGAGTCACTGAGAAGCCAACACTTAATAAATGGAACTAATCACAAAAATCTCTTTTCTTTGTTTAGTTTTTCAAGATAAAAAACTTAGAAATTATATAATTGGGCCTCAATGTTTGTGTAGCTTAGAAGATGACTTATTGCAATATTTGAGTGATGTTTACAAGAAATCTTTCAACTTACTTTTCATTGAAGGATCCAAAACACTCAAAACTTACTGGAAAGGGGAATAGTTTATTAAAAGCATCTAATGACCAGATTTGGCTTTAGCTGAAATGACATGTGTTATTGTTTTTGTTTTTGCATCTGGTATGTGTATATGTAACTGACATTAATGTTATTCTCCCACAAAAGGCCCTCTAAATATCCTCTTGGGTTCTGATTATTAGTGACCAGGAAGAGCATCACAAAAAAGCCAGTCATAGGGGCACCAGGGAGTTAGAGGCTAAGAATGAGGCTGAAAGGACAAAGATCTAGTGGAAATAGATGAATGGAGACCACTGGTGCCAGGAGTCAGTCTCAGGGACATTGGCCATGGTGCTAAGGTTAAGCTGGCTGAATTAGATACTCTGAACTGAGCAATCACTTCCTTGTTCGATTTCTAACTGTGGCTACAACAACCTGGGCCCCCCAGGTGATGTCATAAGTACTGATAAGATTAATGAGCTCAATTCCTGTACAGGCCCATTACTTTCACTGTTTCACTGACAAAGATGCCCTTACTCTCTTCAGTACATTACTAGCACCCATGTGCACACTTTGTCAAAGTATCACCCAACAGTTTAATTATAGGATGTATTGGCTCATAGTGTGAGTTCTGGAGTTACACTTCCTGGGGTCAGGGCCTGCCTCCACTATTAACACCACTATGGTCTTGGACAAGTTACTTTCCTCATTCATCAAATGTGGTCTAGTAAACATTTATCTTTTTTTTTTTTTTTGGTTGATTATTATTTGTAGTTCTACTTATATGCAGAGAGTGTCTCCCTTTAGGAATTTTGGTGGAAGGCAGAGACAGCCTTCCAGTATGGAAACTGGAAATGTGGGACATTTATCATCTCAGGTTCTCTTGCAGCTAAGGGGCAATCACATGGTCAAACCTAGACAATCAGACTCACCTAGTCAGGAGTTTTACTCAAAGTAGCTGGGATGGTGTAGAATCATTCTGGGGCTAGGTGGCCCAGCTCTGGCAAGAAGGTCCACTTTCTCAGGCAGCAGACTGAAGGTCCATTTGTGACACCAGAGCTGGTAGCAAATTGAGGCATCTGGAGTTTCATGGTATCAGTTCTGAGGCATAAGTTTTGCTGAGGTAAAAAATAGTTGCTTAACAGAATTATACTAAGAGTAGAAGAAAAACAGAAATAGAGCAAGAAAAACAAAACTGATCAAATCTGTCCTCTATTTAAAAACCTTTAATAGCTTTCTATCCTATAAAATAATATGCAATTTATTAACTTATAAATCTCTTCTGAACTTGGCAAAGAAGCCTAACTTCCCAAACTGAAACTCTGCTGCTAGACCCACGCAAATTAGTCTCAAGCCACAACATATTCCTCCCCAGGTTGCAAACATTATTATTCACATTTATGCCTTTAACATCTACTCCTACTCACCCTTAAAGGCCCTTGTCAAAAATCCTTTCCCTGGTGCAGCCTTTTCCAACTCTTTTACCAAGGTAAAATCAGTTGCTGCCTTCCTCTGTGTTCCCCTAGTCTTTGATAAGAAGTACCTATTGAGAGCATTTACTATAGGCATTGTGATTTGCATGCCTGCCCCAAAGCAAATTAGTTTTTTAAGTTCCTGATTCCTAGCATCTAGCACATTGCCAGTCAGTTGATGGGCACTCAACAAATAATTAAATGTAAGTATAAAGGTCAAGAACCTGGTTTGGGGAGAAAACAATATAAAAAAATTTTAATAATTAAGGCATAGTATGGTCCCAGCCAGGCAACACATTTGTGTCTAGTGGGTCTATATAATAAAAGCATTAAAGTGTGATTGTTACACAGTTTGCTAGTAGGGGAACTACATAAATTCAAGCACCTAACTAGAACTGAATTAAGTGAAAAGAGTGTTGCATTCCAATAAACATTTTTCTCCAACTAACACATACAAATGATCAATTGCTCCTCATGCCAAAATGAAATTTGTTAAGTCAGAAGGCAAGACTAAGTGAAATCAACTGTAGGCTTACTTGTTTCACTCTTCTACTTTAGTTTGTAAACATGAGAATTTTTGTGGAGGATTTCTAAAGATATTTTACAATACATAATGCAAAAAGGAGGTAGAGCAGTTGAAATGAAAAAGAAAAGAAACTACATATGCATGGGTGAAGCCAATGTCCAATGTAAGAACTCTTGTCCAATATGCTCACTACAGAAGTTCATCGTTTTCATCAAGTCTTTGAATCCATTGACTTCTCTCTGTTCATTAATCCCTTCATGTCCTCACTTCCTACTTACCCAGATAAAAATCTCTGTTCTATCATTAAAATAACTCCTTGGAAAATCCCCTTGCCCCTCTGTGCTTCTATAACCCCTATCTAGCAATATCCCAGTCCTGTTCACTGGGGCATTTTGGCATAATTCACTCTTGATCTACCACTCACTCCCCTCTTCTCAGGCAGGCTGCTCCATCACTAACCCCTCTCCTGCATCCTCAAACACTTCCTCTCCTCTGCTCATTGCTATCAGTATTCAAACATGCTTTAGTCTTTTCCATCTTTAAAAGGTCCTCTCTTAATCCACAAACCCCACCAGAGACCACTCCTCTCTATGCTTCCCTTTACAGCCAATCTCCCTAAAACATTTTCTACACATTCTGTAGTCACTTTCTCATTGCCCACTTACTATTGGGCTTACTGCAATCTAAGTCTTGCCTCTACTTCTAAAATTATTCATATTAAAATCACCAAAGACCTCTAAATTATTGAGTCCTCATCTTACTAAACTACCAACCACATTCAATTAAACTCACCTCTCTCCACTTTGGTCCATTCTATGACACCATATTCTCCTAAGTACCTTCTTATTTCTCTTATTTATACCTTCTTGGCTCATTAGGAGAACCTCCTCTGTGTTACCTTTAAATTTTACAGTTCCTCAGGGTTCAGTCCTGGATCTTTCTTTCTTACTACATTCTATTTATCAGTAAAAATTTAAATACTCAGATGGCTTTACATGGCACCTCTGTACTGATCATTTTCAACTTGTATCTCTAAATAGAGACCCTTATATCAAACTAAATCTTTAACATCGCCACTATAATGTCTCAAATACATTTTGACCATAATACGTTAAAATTAAATTTTTATTTCCCCTCTAATTTTCTCCAACTTCTTCCCTATTTCAATAAATGACATCTTCTCCATCCACCTAACTGCACTAGCCAAAAATATGGAAGTCACACTCATCTCTCCCTCCTTCCTCAGTCCCTCATCCAAGCTATTTCCAAATCCTACCCATTTTTAACTGACAAAATATGTATGAATCTAGTAATTTCTGCCCATCTTTGTGCTATCTCTGGAGTCCAAGCTGCCATGACCTTGCCTTGGGTTAAAGAACTAATGCTCCATTTTCCATTCTTGCCTTCCCTTCCAGATGACTTTCCACACAATAGCCAGAGTGACCTCTGGCTACTTAAATCCAATTGTGTAATTCCCTTGCTCAAAAGCTTGCAATGGCTTGTTATTCTTCTTAGGATAAACTCCCAAACCCTTAAAGTGGACCACTCCTTGCCATGCCTTGCATGATCCAACCTTTGCCCATATCTCTACACTTATCCCGTAACCCTCATTCCCACACATGTGACACTCCAGTCACACTGACTGCCTTTCTGTTCCTCAAATGCTTCCAGTTCTTCTCCTCCCCGGGGCCTTCATAGTTGTGCTTCTATCTGCCTGGAACAATCTTCTCTCCAACTCACTCTTTGGCTAATTCTTACTTATCATTCAAATTATCTTAGTATCATTCTCAGAAAGGTCTTTTTGACTTCTCAAACTAACATCAATTACAATCTTCAATCAAAGATCGTACCTTATATTTCCCACCATAATTCTTACAACAATTTGAAGTTATATAATTTTTCATTTAATTAGTGTCTGTTTCCCAAGTAAATCATAGCATCTATGAAGACAGAAATTGTGTCCGTTTTGTTCACTGCTGCATTTTCAGCATGTATATCAGTGTCTGGCTCACTGATAAACATTTGTTGAATGAGTGGGAAATTAACAGTTTTAATAAAGCTGCATTTGGCTGTCTTCACCTGATTGAAGGAGGGTAGGAAAGAGCTGATTAGCAAAGGGGTTAAAAAGAATGATACGCCTTCAAGACACAGAAGGACAACACACAGAGCAAGGGGCATGGCCAAGATACTGTAGAATAGAAGCCCAGCTCAGTTCTCTGGGTGACTGGCATAGAAACAATGGGCCAAAATGTGAGATTAGAGCTCATTAGAGTTATATACTCCATTATATGGAGTATTCATTTTAATTTCTGCATCTCATGCCTCTCTTCATACAGTTCATGAACTTACAGCTTCTACTAAACCACCAGACTTAAAGCTTTAAGTGTATTTACAAAAGTATCTACATTTTTACATTTTAAACAAATGTATGAGGCTTACAGCCTCATTTCACTGAGCTGTACACTGGTTCCTCTGTCCAAGGGTGCAAACAAGAACATTTTACATTTAATTTTATGGCTCATCTTGTTACAGACATAAAAGAATAAGGCTGAAAGAGATGCTACATGAGCAGAAAAAGAAAGTCCAGAGCTGTGAATGACATTCCTGCAGATTCTCAAGTAAAATGAAATAATAAACAAATGTCATATACTCCTGGGCCTGTCCAGATCTAGTGGTTAAAGTGCTATATTCCAGAAATTCTATCAACGATCCTGAGAATTATATTCACCAATAATCAGAAGAGCTCTCTCAAACCACCAATGCTGCACCCAAAAGAATAAAGGTCAGATACTTAAAATCATAAAAAGTCTGCTTCACTTTCTTATTTCCTTTCCAGAAACTTTCTCATTCTGAAGTCTAAGAACTATGGTAAAGGTTCTTCCTTTAGCCAGTTGGATATTTCCTAAGCATCATTTTCTTCTCTTTTACAGAACACTCAAACCAAATAAATTAAGAATAAAATGGATATTAACTCCTTGGCTACACTGATGACTAAGTTTAAATTTATATTACATCTTGCAAAATATACCTAAAGCTTAAGTATACTGCTATGTGAGAAGTCAGGTACCATTCCATTCAAACACTGAGCTTAGTAAAATCTGACTCTTTTTCCAAAGGGATAGTAAACTTAAACCAACCAGCATATTAAGTATGAGATTTGATAATGAGGATTGTTAAGTAAGGAAAAAAAACCTGAATTTCACACTTTGCTGTTCTTAAACCTTTCTGAATCTTTAATGATTCAAGGTTTTGCTGTATTTTTGGTCCTTTCTGAATGCTAATTAAAGTCATAAAGCATAGGCATAAGATAACAGGTACAGGAGGTTAAACAGATCTTTTTCAGTAATCCCAACCATAATATAAAAGGTGATTTCTTGAACAAAGTACCAGTAACACTTCATTGGCATTTGCCTTTTTCTCCTAAAAGTAGATTATACAAAAATAGCAATCAACCAAAGATTCTGGTAAATTAAGATCTTTGTGCTTTAAGGCCTTTCTGCTTTAAGAACAAACAAAATGTTTGTTTCTAGGTGAAGTCCTGTAGAACTAGGAAACTTCCAATAGACCAATCTTTTGGCTGCATTAAAACCAGTCCAAGAGTTCACAACCAGTTCCCTCCCTTGGAATTCAGAAGCAAAGATACAGTTGTTAGAAAGAGGGAAGGGCTTCAGATGCTGAAAAGAACAAAAGCTGTCTGCTCTGACCACTGCTCTCTATGCTTACTGAGGCAAGGTATGAAGTATTTCACTACAAGTATTTTAATACTGTAATAAATTGATATACAACTTGAGAAACCACATATTTTCACAAGTATAACCAATAAAGCAGGAGCTTATACTCCAAATACCATACATTTTTGCTTTCCACCCTATTTACTTCTCCAACTAAGGCCACAAAAAACTTATCGGGAAGGCTTATTTTCATCCTCAAAGCTGAGTGCATGAGGACAAGCCATTTTTAAAATCAACAGAAGTAGTGCAAAAAAAAAAAATAATAATAAATTAAAAAGGAGATGGACTATAGAACATAAAGTAAGCATTAGGAAAAATAATGGCCATTTGAACTAGGCTTATTTTGGGGCCCAAATAACCTACGCCCACACCCTGACAGACACAGACCAGCCAGCCAAGGGCGTGATCGGCAAGGAGTCTGCTTTCCAGAGGTCACTGTGAGTGGACTCTGCACTGCCTCACTGGTGACATCTTCAACATTTCATGTTTGAAGACCCAAGCAAGTTAGTGCCAAAAACAGACTCTCTGTGCTTCTTCCTCACACGGCCGACCCGGCCACATTCTAGGTCTGCTTCCAAGAGGCTTCCTGAGAAGACCAGTTCCAGCAACTTTCTCCAATCCTCTTACCATGTGCAGGGCCTGTCAGGGGACTGGAGCCACAGGAGCAAAATCTTGTCCCCTAAAAACTGCTACATCTTTATCCCTCCTCAAGACCCCTCAGAATCAGAACTGTGCTCTCTTTTTAATATGAGGAAACCACAGTCTAGAGATGGTGAGTTACTTACCCAAGGTCACACCACCAATGAGGGCACATGTTGTGAGATGAAATGACCATTTGGCCCAACCCTCTGTTTTGGTTTTCTACTCTACTACTATCTCTCAACTGAACCAGGAAGCTGGAAGAAAGGCTGGCTCACACATCACTGTGTTTTACTAGTTTGTTTAAAATTTTTGTTAATATGATGGGAGTCCAGAAGCAGAATAGCCAAGGAGGAGAGGAAGCAGTCCACAATGTGATACAATTTTACAGAAGCCATTCTTCTAATAAGATGGCCCAGCCACCAGCTCTCTGTTTCTCCATGTTTCCAACCATTTTGGCAGAGTGTCATCTCTCCAGCCTCTAGAGTTACATATGGTGCAAGATCTCACTATGTAAACTGACGGCAGAACCACTCCAAGTTCTCCCCCATAAAAAGGGACTGGTGGGATCCTCTGTGTCAGAAAAACAGAAAGAAATTTTATTACAAATTGCAGTTTCCATAGGGGGAAAAAAAGCTCCAAAGTTGTTATTTGAAGTAAGGGTCCTTAATCTTTTTGCATGAACCCCTTTGTAGTCAGGTAAAGTTTTATGATGCCTTCTCACAACAATGGTTTTCAAAGCATAAAATAAAAAAGCATAGAATACAAAGGCAACCAAATGTATTTAAATACTAATGTCAAAATGTTAAAAAAAAAACAAATTGGTGACATAATATACTCTTTATTAATGTATGAAATAGCAAGATCTATTTGCTGATCTAATTATCATCTGCAGTGGTGTTGAATGTAAACAGTATCTTATGATGTCGGAAAATAACAGCGATGTGATACAAAAATATCTGTGGTTTCTATTAATGACTAAGTCATGAGTACCTTGTATACTACTGCAATTAGTTGCCAATATTCATAAAGAAAAAATGTTAAATTTCATCAGCAATTAGGGAAAAATCAAGGTGTGCCTTCTTTTCAATCCAAGCCCACAAAACTTCTGAATTCTATCCATGGACCCCAGGTGAAGAACCTCTGCTCTGAAGAATCATTATGCCTTTTTGATACAACCATTTGTGCCGCCAAATGAGCACACGTGGTGTATGCTTGAGGATACTCAGTTTAACATTTCTTAATGTCATTACCTTACAATTGAAGCTTATAGAGGAGCTAGTAGGAATTAGATTACTCTGCCATCATTTTCACTAAACCAATAGCTAAGATATTCTCATTAGCTCAATTGGCTTATAAGCATTATTTCCAGAGTGAGATCATCACCCCAGGAAATATTGATTATTCACATGGAATATAGCAGGTCATAGGTGTAAGTCTGTCTGTCTCTGGGGTTGTATATGCAGGCCAGCATCTCAGCTGAGAATGTGGTGATGAAGCACTGTTTAAATGAGCACTAGGGGCTTCCACTTATCACAGGGAAGTAAAGATTGATCCACTATGCAGCAAGTGGGGACCAGCTGTTGCCTGCCTCCATTTTATAAAGTCAGACAAAATTACAACATTGACAGAAATTCAATTAAGTTCATCAAATTCTCATTACCTTCTATTGTGTTTACTAATATTCCTAACCCATTCTCTTATTGTTGTCTCTAAACTTCAGTAGGTAGTAAATGCGTTCTTGACTAAACACAATCTCTAATCATACTCTTTTTTACCCCTGCCTGTTAGTTTTTGCTACACTACTAAATTATTAGTCATTTGTAAGGCAGAAAAAAATACTTTACTTGCCAAAGCACTGAGTACAGTGCTGGGCACATTATAGAACTTTTAAAAACAACTTGTTCATTGACCAGAAGTAAATAAGAAATATTGAAAAAGAAAGAAGAAAATACAGTCATTTCTTTGCTGACTGTTCTTTGTTTTCATGGGACTTCTGTTTCTTAAAAAATGAAGACGTCAGACATATCAGAAAGAATTGGTGCATCAGGACTGTTTGGGTAATAGTTGCCAAGGATGGATAATATTTTCTTTGGGGAAGCCACATGAGTAAAAGCATTATTTAGAATGGATGTATGTGATGGTTCTTGGCAACAGCAGCATCACCAAAGCCTAGCACTCATTTGCTCATCCGTTCATTCATTAAACAAACATGTAATAAGGGCTCACTAGGTGTGAGGATAGAAGAAAACCTGGGGTAGGCCATAAAGAAATCAAAGCTTGGGAAGGTAAAAATAATCCATGTGATTTCCTCTATTGCTTTTTTTCACTGCCACTCAATTAAAGCCTGGAATCATTGAAATGTCTCCCTATCATTGGCTCCCATTTCCAATCATGTATTTGTGTAACATAACTTTCTCCTCCAAATCATGTCGCTGTGAAATGAATCTTAATAAAATAATTATAACATGACTTAATAATAAATAGATAACCCAAATGTTCCACAATAAGGAAATGGTTTAGCAAATAATAGTATTTCTGCAAAACATTGTACAACCAATTAAAAATTATGTTCATGAAAAGTTTTTAATATTAATGTTGTTCTGTTGAGTGCAAAAACTGAAAATAAATTGTATGTACAATGTGATCTCAACTACATAAGAAATGTATAAAGAAAAATGATAATGAAAATGCATTACTTTTATACAGCTTTAAGTCTACTATTTCATTTTATTGACCAAAAAAGTATTCCAAAACTATGAATCTGATTATGTAAATTATAATCCTGGTTCATAATCCTTCACTGCCTAACTATGATTTAGTGAGGACAGGCCAATTCTCTTAAACTAGACTTTCTTTCAAAGGCCTCTATAAGCTGATGTCCCTCCCTTCGCAGAAGTTTCTCCCACATCTATTCTGCAGATGATGTCTCACATTCCTCTGTCACCCCCAAGCTCTCCAGGCCCTAAACCTTTGTGTAGGCTGTTGCTTCCTCCAGAGCTCGATGAAGGCGAGGGCCAGATGGCAGCTACTCTAGCAGTGCTCAAGAATGTAGTGAAATGGAGCAAAATGTGTTTACTAGGACTCCATTCAGAAACAGCACTGTAGGTGTTAGGAAGGAATAATTTAATAAAGCCACTTGGGGGTGGGGAGGATTGGCAGGGCTAAGTGTGAATGACTACAGATGGCATGTGGCTAGGCTGCCTTTCACAGAAGTGGGTCCAGGTAACTGCAGGGGTTTTGTCCTGCTAAATAAAGGTATACAAGCTTGGGACTAGAGCTTAATGACTTGGGGCTTAGGTGGGTTTTCTTCTCTCCACTAAACAAATGTTGAAAACATATTTTAAAACCATATTTTAAGGACCATCTAATTCATAAACCCAGTCAGAGGGTTCACACCTTTGTCCTGCTTGTACTGTAAGCTCTCAGATATCTCCCCCTCTATTATCTCCTTACTTCCCCACCCACCACCATCTGAACATCGCCCTTCCCTGAACTTCTCTTGCTCTTGGTTAATAGGGCACGTCTCATTTGTTTTAACATTATTTTAGGATGTCCCTTAATTTCCTCATTAAATGAAAAACTTCTTATTTACTTTTAACTGTACCTAGCATACTACTCAACATATATTAAATAAACAAATGACTAAATTTATTAGAGAAAAAGTAAGCTAATTGGATGCTATAACAAGAGGACAGAGTTTCACTAAGAATAAGAAGAGGTCCTATAGATATATTGCAAAAAGCGATTCATTTGAGCCAATTTGACACAGGGCAGAGTGAGAGAGGAGCAGAGACTTGCCAAAGATTCCACCTTGGTGTGGTCATAACCCAGAGAAGTAAAACCCTCAAATATCTAGGGCTCTCCTCAGAGGGTCACTATCTGTCTGACAGCTGCTAGAAGCAGTATAAGCAGTCCTATAACTTTCATGAGAAAATGTCATTGAAATGTGAATAATTTGAAGCCCCATTGGAATCCCCTAAGTAATTTTACCTAGATGAGCAGCTCTCCAGCCTGATGTCACACTGAGTTCTTTGGGTGGAGGTTGGAGTTGAACAAACGCTCAGAGCATCACACTATAAATAGAACACTGCCTCACACTTTCTAATAACAATAACCATCCCTGAACTATGTAGCCATCACCTGCTATATTTCACACTCCTCATATTTCCCAACTCATTTGCAAGAGTCAAGCCTCTGCCATGAATCACCCTGTGCTGCTAGTTCAATCCATTCTTCCAGAATTAACCTCCAGACTCAGCAGAAAATCACAAGTTCCAAAGTAAATCATCCCTCACTCAGGTAAATTGGACCATCTCCCTTTCAAACCTCTGTGGGGCTTATCGTCCCTGGGAAGCTTTGTTCCCAAACAAGTGTCTCAAGAGCTCCTTTCACAAGCTTTCTACAATGGCTTTACTTCTCTCTGTAGCCATGGCTGCCAAGACCCAGTTCCATCACTTCCTCTGGTTTGTTTAGTAGGAATTTCATTTGTATGGCTCTGGCTGGCCACTTAAACTGGGATTCTCTTCAGCTCCTGGACAGATCTTCCTTTCCCCTCTCCACCCAGAGCTCTGCAAGTAGAATCTGCTCAAAAGACTCAAATGCTTTTTTATTGCGCCATTTGTTTTCAATACTGTGTGACTTCTATTAAAAATTCTACTTAGAAAGCAATTAAAAAAAAATAAGAATACAACTCAAAGAAGATGCTTATGCCCAAAGAAGTTGCATGTTGCCCATTAGATACAATATTCACATCTTAAGTCCTTTTTTATTTCATGTCTAATCGACCATTCTAACTTTCACAATGCTGGTGAAAAAATATCCAAATGGACCCTCAGAATGGCTGGATGGAAGTCAGTATTTTTCTGCTAAAGTGAAGGTTCTGCTAGATAAAAAGCCCTCCTTCGCTCAGCCCTGGAAGTCAGTGAACCTAGTTAGGCACTGGGATTTATAGGGGTTCTAAAAAAATCCGCAGTCCACAAGTCTCTTCTCCACCACAACAGGCTGCCGAGGGACCTGAAGCTGCTCTAGGCACATTTACTCCTTTGCGTTAAGGCAGGGGGTTTCCCAAAAGTCCTACATTGACTGCTTGAAGAGCCCCTACAACAGCCTGGACACTCCGCTGAAGGGAAACAGACTGCCCCTTGACTCGTTTAATCTTCTTTTGGACAATTCTTTCTTAAAGAAATTATTCTCTAAGATATAATAGTAAAATTGACAACCAAGTAGCAACCATTTAGAATTTACGGTTTTGATATTTTGCACTTTTTTCTTTTATGAAAGAAATTAAATGTTCCAGATGAAGTTGAAGCCCCTTTTCATTGGTCAGCCTACCTCCCTCCTCAGAGGAATTCAGTGGGATCAATTCAAAGCTGTTTCTTAAACTTCTCTAGATTTAGTTTGAATAATATAAATTTATTTTTTGACCTAAGTAATTCAGTTTCATGTGGTTCAGTCTAACATATACATGGTTTGTGGATGTAGCTTTTAAAATATACATAAATGATATTGTACTGTAGATATCACTCTGTAATTGTTATTTTCACTCAATATTATATTTGGAAGGTCCATATATACATGTAGAGAGCTAGTGCAATTACTTTAACAGCCATATGAGATCCCATTTTATGATGGTGCAGCTTTTTATTTGTTTGCTATTAAAAAGAAAGCTCATGATGGACACCTTTGCCCATTTCAACCTTGAGCACAAGGAGAGAGTCTCAAGAATATATAATAAAAAGTAGAATTGCTGGGTTATAGAACACATTTTCAATAAAACACAAGATTGCCAATTTGCTGTTGCCAATCACTATAGCCCTCCAACTTCCACCAATGATAAATAAGAGTCCTTGCTTTCACACACTCTCACCAAATTTGACACTAGCACATTTTTTAATTTTTTCCAATGTGAAGGGTAGGAAATTATTTCTATCTGGCATTTTAACTTTCATTTTTCTGATTGCTAGTGGGATTGTGACAGTTCTAATCTTCAGATAGTGCTTCCTTACTGTAAGTCAAAAATCCACAACTTCTACCCATTTATTTCCTATGTTTGCAGTTCTCAACCTTTCCTGGCACCCTAGAGGGTCAGCTTCTGATGAGTTCAACCAGCAAGTCACCACAACAAATTCTCCCCCACCCAGTGAGCCCTGGCCGTGCTCTCCAGCAAGTTGGAGATCTCAACCCTGGGGGCTCTTCAGCAGGTGTACTCTCTAAGCCCTAGGGTCGTGGGTACTCCTTATAAATGCTCTTTCTATATCCTTTAGTATTTTTTTAGTTATTACTTCCAGTTCCTTAAAACTCCAATCTCCTTGCTATAATTAATAATTCTTTATTTTCAACTTTTCTTGTTCAAATAACAACATGGCTTATCAGAGATATTCTCATCTGTTGAAAGAGGCCCTAAGCAAAGAGACACAGACAGGTAAGTTTTAAGAGTAAACAGAAGATATGGAGAAATGAAAAGTCCATTGCATAGAGTTTAAGTGGGGAGGATCTGAATAAGAAAGAAGAACAGAAAAAGTCTCAGGAAATTCAGGCAGACAGTTTGAGGGATCTGATCAGCCAAGAAGGGAAATAACTGACTTATCTATTAGGGTGGCCTGTTTTGTGCTCACCTTATGTTTTAATTTTCTACCACTGTGATGTTTACCACAAACATAGTGGCTAAAAACAACCCAAATGTATCATCTTACAGTTCTGGAGGTCAAAAGTCCAAAATGGGTCTCACTGAGCTAAATTCAAGGTGTTGGATGGCTGTGTTCCTTTCTGGAGGCCATGTCATCGTATTTTCTAGATTCTGGAGGCCACCCATATTCCTTGGCTTGTGATTCTTTCTCACCCTACAAAGCCAGCAATGGAGGGTTACATCCTCATGTTACATCTGCCTGACCTCTTCTTCTGCCTCCCTTTTCTGCTTTTAAGGAGCCTTGTGATTACACTGGATAGGATAATCTCCCTATTATAAGGGCAGCTGATTAGCAGCCTAAATCCCATCTACAACCTTAATTCCCTTTTGCCACGTAAGGTAATATATTTACAGGGTCCAGGAGTTAGAACGTGGACGTGTTTGAAGAACACTATATTGCCTATCCCACCTTGGCACAGGTTGCCTCCTGAAGCTCACCCAACCAGACTTAAAAGAAGAAATGCTGATGGGAGAAAATTAAGCATAGCAAGGAAAGTCACCATTCTTAAAGTCTTAGCTTTTATGAGATTGTGCTGTGTTTTGTTTTTGTTAAGTTTATGCATGTATAATGCCAGTTTTTACCCTCAAGGAGATTAAAATCTAACATAGAAAAATAAACCAAACCAATTATTTCTCCTAAAAAAAGAGAAACTTGCTCTTAAGAACAGATCATATTTTATTCTTCTTTGTTTTTCTAAGCCCAAAGCACAGCACCTTGCAAATAGGAGCAAATGTTTGTTTAGTGGAGAGAAGGTCAAGAGAGGGTTAATATAAAAAATAATATATTTTATACACAACACAAACACGTTCTGGAAGACAAAGAAGAGGGTATAAGTTAAAACAATATTTTAAAATAAAGAATGTAGAAATAAAAAAACTTTAATTCCACATTTTAATGTAATTTCACATTACATTACCTATTTCAGTCATCTCTCAAAAATAGCCAAGCGAAATAGGCTTTCTATGTTTCTCTTCCAATTTCAACAGGACAGAGAGGGAAATGTACCCTCCCCCCTTCATAAAAAAAAGAAAAAAGAAAAATATAAGAAAAATAAATTCCAAGGTAACAACTTTCAGTTCAGAGGATAAGTTTTTATAGTTACATTAAGTTACAGCCCCCTGGGTTTTAAAACTGGAAATGTTGACAGACCCTGAAAAATAGCAGCAGTACCTAGGGACTGCCACCCTTTCTCTCTTTTTCTCACTCTCACCCACCTTCTCCATAGCTCCTTCCATTTCTACTACTCAAAGGGAATTGAGTGTTTTTTTTTAATCTTCACCCGAGGATATTTTTTCCATTGATTTTTTTAGAGAGAGTGGAAGGGAGGGAGGAAGGCAAGAGAGAGAGACACATCAATTGGTTGCCTCCTGCATGCACCCTGGACTGCGCCCTGGACCGGGGCCGGTGATCAAACCTGCAACTGAGGTTCGTGCCCTTGACCTGGAATCAAACCTGAGACCCTTAGGTCTGTGGGCTGATGCTCCAACCACTGAGCAAAACCAGCCAGGGCAGAATTAAGCTTTTTTTTTTTTTTTTTTTTACCAGCTTTTCATTTCTGTTCTCAAAGAATACCCTACCTTGTGTCACAAAAACTGATAAAAATATTATCTGCCAAAATCCACAGTATCATTAATTGAACTGTCTGTCCTAGAACACGTTGTCTAACAACACCTATTGTGTGTGACCCTGGACACTCCCAATTAGGGATTCTGAAGGGCAAACACAGAAGCAATAACTGCCAGCCCTTGCCATCTGAGTCCCTTGCTAACTGTGTAAAGGGCTCTGAAAAATGGCAGAGGAGAAGCAGCAGAAGGGGGGCAGTGGGGAGGTGTCTTGGGACACATTGCCTCTGACTGTTGCCAGAGCCTCTTCCTCTTTGGAAAGCTCTAGGATTGTTATTGTCCCCCAGGATTAGCCTCTGGGTTTACATACTGTTGAAGCTGTTTGGAGGGTTTTAAAGGAAGTGAAAGCTTTTTGGAAATTCCTCCTATGTGCAGAATGAATTCTGGCTGATCTGGGAGAGGATGAATGTTCTCACAGGTTAGAGCTCACCTGGCATGACTTCAGCGATCTATGGCTCTACTGAGAAGAGTCACTGGAGCAGCACAGAAGTGGTGCTTGGGGTCTATGCTGTGAGTTGGCAGACTGAATGTGGGCCTCAGGTTGCAAAACCTAGCAGGCCAGATTTTCTAGTTGTCCAATGTTTTTTACATCTCCATTATCTTATGCTGGGAACCTTATGAAAGATGCAAAATAGACCTCTTTTGATACTATCTTACTGCCTCTCAGCAGCCTCTTCTCCCAGGTGCCCTCTACCTAGGACTGACTGTCCCCGCCAAGAGCATCCCAACTTCACATCCTTCCCACCAGCCTTCCCCGTTCAAAAACGCATCCACTTGTGTCCCATACCCTCAATGAACTATTCCCAGGTAAAACTTTTTACAGATGCTTTCTGGAAAAAAAATAAAAACTGACCTTAAAACAGTGAAAATGAAGTGAAAAAATTTCAAACCTTAGAAAATATATTTGAGAACAGTGCATTTTAGGATCTATCAAGTCAAACCATATAGGTTATTAATATGGTTGATAAGAAATGGTATAAACACAGTTATGGGCAGGAACACATAAACAGAGTATTACAGCACTTCTAAGAGGTAAGAGCTGTTTCCTCCTGAGAAACAGAGGATCTGCATGTATTAAGGTCAATTTCAGACACAATGTCCATATGGCCATGATTATACTTTCTCAACTATGCACACTAATCTTACTGGAACCCTAGCTAGACTTAACCCCCTGTCTCTCTATTCAGGGTTCAGTGACAATAACAGCAAGTGAAAGAAAAACGTTATCGGATGAGGGAAGAAAAACAATTATACAGTTTACAAAAATACCTGGGATGATTTTTTTTTTCCTTTCAAGCTGTCACTGATTTAGAAACAAAAATCTATAACCTGAAAAAGAAAGCAGATGGTTGGACACTGACTTGATTTTGTAGGAGATTAAGAAGATTTTTAAATGCTTCACAGCCCTTTCGCTTTGTGTACTTTGGGCAGCCTGAAGAGTGAAGGACATCAGAAGATTGGTTCCCCTACTTCTGCTTATCTATATGTTGCTAGGATAACATTTAAAAAGTCCATCAAAAGTCCAGTTGGAAATATTTACTGGCAGAGGAATAGCATCCCAGGCTCCTGGATATTTTACTGTTATCCTTTCAAAAATCTCACCTGCTTAGCAGATTGCTTTGCTTAAAGTGAGAAGAAAAAAAATAGTGGTGTCTATTTTAAGCATCATGATCCTTAATTTCTTAATCTTCTCTTCTTGAGTTCTATAATAAATCCATTCAAAGCTCCACATATGCATTAAGGAGCACACAGAAGTCACCTTTTCATTTCTCTTCAAAACATTAAAGCCTTTTTATTCTGTTTTAAAAGAAGACTCTTTTAAAGCAAATTCTCTAAGCCAGCTTTCTAACCCACACATCACAGAACACTAGGACTAGTTTTTCTGGATGCAGGAACTAGGATAATATTTGGTAGAGTTATTTCACCCATCAGTATCTCAAGGAAAAATAGTGTCTGGGCAGGTCCAGGGCCAGCTCTAGGGAAAACAGTGCAAGTGCTGTGTTCAGGGTCTCTCTCTTTCTCTCCCTCTTCCTCCCCATCTCATTCAAACACAGCTCAATTTTCACCAAGTCCCCAAAATATTAGCAAATCATAAAATTGTAGCTACTAAGGATTCATTAGAATAATGAATAAGATGGAAGTGTTTGTCCAAAGTTATAGATCAGGACAGGCAGGAAAGGTAACTTTCTGAATCACTAAATTTCAAAAACCATCTCCTTCCCTCCCCCTCTTCCCTTTCTCTCTCTGGAAAAAATTAATAAATAACAAATATCTTTGCAAGGAGATATAGAAAGAGACAAGGATCTGTAAGTACCTCCCTATTTTAATATGTTAATGCTTTTGCCTGTCTCAGAAATTCAGAAGTAAGTTTTTTTTAAAATGTTAAAAACTGGCCTCTTTTGAACTGCAGTATTTGTGATGCCTTCATGAACTGTCCTTGAAGGGTTTGGGGGTCAAAATGCTGCACACCATTAAAGCAAGCCCCTGATTGCAACTTATAATAATAAGTAATATACACATTTTCACAACAAATGATTAAAAAGTACAACAATTTTATAGTGAAGTAAGTTCTAAACAGCCCTCTATGGCTTGTCTCACGCTTTGCCTCATCAACTCTCTGCTCCTGTCACTCACGGCCCTCCTCTTAGGCCAGCTCATCCAAAATCTCTTCCCCTTTTAGGCTCAGGTCAAGCACCACCACTTCTACAAATCCTTTCCCTAACTGGTTGTCTCATCTGCTTCTTACTACCGCCGTCACTTAATAATTGCCAATTGATTGCAGCTCCCTTTGTGAGGTGTCTGGGCAATTTAGAACATTTCAGATCACACTTGCCTTGACCCAAGCAAGGACACTTCCAAGAGGCCTCTACAACAGGTTCCTCTAGCACCAGGGCATACTTGGTGACCTCAACACTCACAGAATTCCTTCAACATCCTCTCATCTCAGTTCCTCATTGATGAACTCTATTCACTTACTTAGGCTACTTTCAGTCACCCACAAGCCCTGCTGTGGCCAACAGCTCTCAGCTTCCAGACTCACCATTCTGATGCTGTTTGTCCTCTGTCTGAGGCTTACCCTGCATGTCTCACAACTCCCTGGTCTCTCAGCTTCACTTTCCCCTGCATCCAACCTTAAGATCAGGCCTAGCAACTACAGTTGACCCTTGAACAATGAGGGAGTTCGAACACTGACCCCATGCCGTAGAAAATCCCTAAGTGTGTAACTTCTCACTCTCCGGTGAACCCTTGCATCTGGAAGCTCAACCATTTGCCCATGGAAAACAGCATTTTAGATCTGCGGTTGGGAATCCACCACTGGAAACCTGCAGTTGGGAATGCAAAAATACTGTTTTAGATCCGCAGTCGGTTGAATCCATGGATGCAAAACCTGTAGATAGGAAAAGCTCACTGTATTTCTTGAAAAAAAATCCACATATAAGTGGACCCACACAGTTCAAATTTGTTGTTCAAGAGTCAAATGTATATTCTTGCCAGCACCCTGTGATTCCTCACATTTTTACCTTTCTTAGCTAAACAACCCATGTTGCCAATCCTTGATCCTGGATATAGTGGACCATGCTTGTTCCTGTCCTGGGCTGCTGGCACCCACCAGCAAAACTAGCAGCCAAACGAGGGCTAACTTGTTCCTATAGAAATGCACACCTGAGTCCACTGAGAAAGGTCACAGGCTGCCTTCCTGCTCAGGACAGAGAAGAAATGCCCTGAAATGTTGAGCTGCCTTTGTTGGCTCAGGATAAGTCTCAACTGATTCCAGTTCCCTTAGCTTCTCTTATCATCTCCTTCATGTGGGCATTCCTAAGTGTTACAGCTCCCTCCCCCTCTGCCATGGACCAGCAGGAGCTTTTCTGCAGAAACCTCAAGGGGAGAGAATGCTCAGCCATGCAGGCAGAGCATGTTCCTCCCTGAGCTGAGAGACAGCACCAAAGCCCCAGAAGTGCACTGTGAAGCTTCAGATTCTGGGTCTACTGCTTATTTGCCATGTATCATTGGGCAATTGACTTAACTTTCCTGTCCCTCAACTTTCTCATCTGGAAAATGGGTACAGTAATAATACCTAAATCATCACGTTGCTGGGTAGATGAAAGGAAGTTAGCACTTAGAAGATGTTAGAAGAATGCCCATGGAAAGTGCTCAGTATATGTTAGTTAGCTTCAGATAGTGGAAAGGAGCATCATTTTACTTCATAGGCCTTCAAAAAAGCTATGTCCCCAATAGTGAATATCCACCTCCATCTTACTCAGCTCTCTTTCCCATCTCCCTCAGGATTTTCCAATGGCGTGCTGGAATCTCCCCCATCCAGAAGGCTGGATTTCTACAAAGTCTCTCTTCTGTGGATATCTGCTCAAGTCAGCACTCTCAGTTTTCCCCAACTTCAGCCAGGAGGGGTTGGAGCAGGTTTGCTGGCTCCTACTGGTTTTGCAGCCCATACTGAGGTCTGCCTACTTATTACTGAATGCACAGATGGGCAAGATTCCTCTCCGGTCCCTTGGTGTATGGTGCTGGATCCCACAACTCCCACAGGGGCACTTTTATTCATGGATGCCTAATTAGTTGTTAAAGAAGGGAACAGAAGGGGAGATGTCTTACATCACCATGATGCTGACTTGACTCCGGAATTTCAGATGCACACTTAAATGTCCCCCAGTACAAGATGATGTTCCCCATACTCCCTCATCTCCACGGGCAGACATTCGCTAAAGTTTTAGTTATTTTTTTGATATTTGGGTTACATAGGTAAGTCTTTTGTCCACTGCTAAATGAAAGACAAGAGCTCACCTTAGACTCTATCTTCATACCTCAAAGTGCCATGACCATGGTAGGTATCAGGAACTACGTCTTGATCTGAGTTTGACTTGATTTGGATACTCAAATTAATAAAAATTCCCATAAGTAGCCTCAGACATTTTTCCTTCACAGCTAAGGAAGCCCAGCCAATCACCCCAAAGCCCTAGCAGCTCCAAAGTCAAAGATTCTGTCCCTCCAGGTATCAGGATCCCATCGGGGTTCATCTCTAGCTAGGACACACCTCTAGTGTCCCTGCACTTTAAGTTAGGAGCCATCCAAAACTCTCTCACACTTGTCTTCCCTCAAACTTTAGGGAGGTTAACCTGGGAGCCTCGTTTCAATAGCCAATCCCTTGGCTCAACTCCCAGAGATTCTACTTCAGCAGGTTTGGAGTGAAGCTCAGATGTCTGGATTTTTATCATCTCCTGGTGATGCTGAAAAGGTAATGAAGTCATTAGATTCAGGGGAAGAGGTCTTATCCTTGACTGGTTTTTCTAATACCTCGCACAATGTCTGAAACAGCCTTGCTGATCAGACTCCAAAGCAGCCAGCCCTACCTAGGCACAAACCAATATGGCACTGAATTAAAGTAGGAGTGTTTGAGACAAGATTGGGGATTCAGCCCATCCTGTGCTTCACTTGCATCTCTCTTTTCCTGGAGGAGCCACTCTCAGCCTCACTTTGCACCTTGTTGACAACCATCTGGCTGGTTCTGGGAGCATCCAACTACCTTACCCCACTGTCTTGGCCCTGCAGTTACACGTGAGCACCTGGTTCTGCATTCTACCATCGGTATCAGTCTCGAAAATAAGCTCAGGTGACTAGGGAGACAAGCAATCTGGAGGCAAGAGAAGAAACTTGGGCCAAATTCCAGGAAGAAACTGAGCCAAGAGCGCTCAGCCCTCCTCTCTGTTGCCTTTTGGCTTCACAGGAGCTGGTGGCTTCAAGAAAACTGAGGCTGTGGCTGCAGAATTCGTACATGTTGTCTGAGGGGGAATGAGAGGATGATTAGGTGGGCAGGGAGCGAAGCCAATGCAAATATTGTGGGCTGAAAAATTGCTTCAGGAGTTTTGAAATCTTTTACAAGGCAGACTCCCATTGTGTCCTGACTTCTGTGCACCCACCGTCTTTACATACCCCAGTTCCATTCAGAAGGCAAAGCAGAGGCCAAGAGCACAGCATCCCTGATAATTTAGTGCTTGGAGTGGTTCAGTGTGAGGCACACTGGGGTTGAACTGAGCTTCAAGAAACAAGGTATTAGTTCTATTCTCAGTCCCTTCACCCACTAGTCTGTTCATTTAGGTTTCAATTGTCTCCTTTGAAAATGTGGTGGGAGGCAACCCACTAACACCTTCTGCATGTTTGACATGAAAATAAACCTAAATCCAGGTCCTTTTATGCACCCCTTCCTCAGGGTACTGCATCATAGGAAGCAGTGAACTGCAGAATTCCCTCATCCATTAAATAAGAACAATTTGGTAGCCTCCATTCTGCAGATATTGATGTGCAGAAAACTAATAAATAAAAGTAAGCACCTAGAAATGATAAATTATTATAAATTTGTACAATCATCTTAGGAATGATGGTGTTCTGCTGTCTCCTTCATTATTAATGAACTAGACAGCCTTATTTAAAATAGACAATAGTGAACAGCAAGAAGATAAATATTTTACATTTTGCATTCAGGACCTTCTTTCTACAAAGAGAAATTTCATCTTATAAATATCTCATGTTATTTATTCAATCACTTCATTGTATACTGCTCTCTCCCATCTGAATTTATATAGAAAGTGGAGCCCGGATCGTTGTTGTTGTTTTTTTCTTTTGTACTTGAAACTCAGGGTCATTCCTGCCTTTTGTGCTAAATTATCATCTTAACATATTTTCCTTTGCCACTTTTGGGTTTTAATGTTTGAAAATTGACAACTACTTTTCTTCTACAAAGGTAGAGGTGGTTTACTAGTCCCATAGTTCAACTCCAAAAGTGGGAGGGTGCACAGAACACATGCAAACAATGGCACTTTTTGCTGTGCTACTTTCAACCAGTGCTAATACTCATTATTCTCCAATTGTCAAGGAATAGCACAAGGCCCTAAGGTGGAAATCCCACCACTACCTAACGCCTGCAAACATTCAGTCCTAATAGAATGCCCTGGACACAATCAGAACCCACTGCTTATTCATTAGCTAATCTGATCACTCTTGAAGCAGGTTCTGAATGGAGAACATAATGCCTTATGTTTAAATTGTACTTTCTAGCTTAAGAAATACTTTAACGTATCTCACTTGATCCCCACATTAATCCAGTCATTAGCCCATTTTACAGACAAAGATACTAAGAAAAGGCAAGAGGTCATTTCACCACTTCCCAGAAAAGCCTAAAAGCATGCCACACGGGAACTGGAAGATTCTGTAACCCTCCCACTTCAGGCAACATTTATAGCTATAAGGCAAAGTAGAATATATAGAACACTGGAAGCCAGCAGGTCTGAATTTAAGTTCTAGTTTGGCTACTAACCAGCTGTGTGACCTTGGGTAAATTACCTAACCCACCTAAAACTCACATTTTTCGCCTATGGAAAATAGAGTTAATAATAAGCTGCCTCTCAGGGTTGATATAATGGTTAAATAAAATCATGCAAGTAACAGGCCTTGCTTTGATGCCTGGCACTCAGTAACTATTCAGAAAAGGATCCTTTATAACAAAACTACACAGTGCCACCTGCTCTTCCTAATTAACGTCCCTCAGAAACACACCCAAATGAAATAGCAAACCAAGTAAGATTCCAGCCGTGTCCTTAGGAAGACATAAAAACATGCCACTTTATAATCAGCAACACTGTTCTCATATCTCTTAAAATAATGAGACCTTTATTCCAAGGGCCTTACAAAAGCAGGTCTTTCTTATACTAGACACAGAGAGGAGAGTTTGGAAATGAGCCTCCTCCTTAGGGCAGTTTCCTTGCCAGTCCTTTTGCATATTTGACCTACACAGAAAAACTTTCCTATTCCTCTTTCCCACTGATTAAGGGCATGTTTCACAGGTGATTGACAAGCCTTTAAAGCTTGGTGTCCTGAATGAAGCGTGACAAAGCCCTAATCCTTGGTTTATCCATCTGTTTCATTTCACTAACCTAACCTGGGAAGCAGATATCATCCTTCCACAAAAGGAATTGCTTCTTGTGCTCGGGGAGTCCGTGCCTAGTTCCAGGCTTCAACCCCCCCCCCCCCCCAATCCCTTCTCAGACACCAGGCAAATGGGATTCCTTCAGGGAGGGCTTGGATGGAATCCAATTCAAAGACATATAATTGGCAGTTTTTTCATCTTTCAAAGGCCTTTTCAATGCTCGTGCTGCTACAGTCAGACTTGCTTTGATTCTCACAAAGCATTGCCTCACCTCCAAGACTGTTGCTAGGATATAGGGGATATCACAACTCCTGAATACATAGGCGGAAGGAAAAGATTTCCTCCTTCTCACAAATGTCACTCCAATTCTTGCTCTGCTTTTCTTCAAGGCCAAACTCAGGACAAAGAATAGGACTGCCAGGATAAAGTATTCAACATAAAAGTCAGAAACCAGAGAGACCAGAGCCTGACTGGGAATGGGGGTGGAGAAGGCCCTGTGGGAGCAGAGCCTAGCTTACAACAATGGTAAGATGACTCACTAGTTGTGGACCAGGTTCAGAGCCAGCAAGGGTGATTGCATGTGTGCATGTGTGTGTACGTGCCTGTGTGTACATCACAGGAGAGGGTACTAAAAAGCAACCAGAAACTGCAATGTCTCCACTATGCCCTCTCTAAAATCAATAGGTCAGAGAAGGGAGCTCTAAAATATATTAAGCATCGGACAACTTGAGGAAGGGTTAGCATACTAAAGGGTTATCCACTGAGGTAGTTTTAAAATATATCCATAAATTCTTTGATGCTACTTCTTTCAAAAGAAGGAGGCCAATTTCCCTTCTTCTAAGTACTTAGTGATTCTCTTCTAGCTGAAAGAATTTGGTAAAAGTGACAGTGAGATTGTGTGGCTTCTTACATTAGGACATAAAATGTGGTGTGACTTCTTCCATAGACTCTTTTGTATCACCCACTCTGAGGGAAGCCAGCTGCCATGCCATTAGGACACTCAAGCAGCCCTGTGAAAAAGTTTACAAGGAGAGGAACTGAGGCCTCCAGCCAATCCCCACGTTGGTGAGCCACCCTGGAAGATGATCCTCCAGCATTTGTCCAGCCTTGAGATGACTGAAGCCCCAGCCAATATCCTTCCTACAAGCTCATGAAAGACCCAAAACAGGACCATCCAACTAAACTCCTCCCAAATTCCTGACCCAAAGAAACTTTGAATTCATAAATGTTGGTTATTTTAAGGCACTCGGTATTGGCTTAGTTTGTTTTGCAGCAATATATCTAATATATCTACTTTTCTTCCACAGACATAATAGTTCAAATGAGCTAACCACCCAGTCACTGAGGAAATCAGGTTTAGGACCAGAGTATTTTAAAGAGAAGAGAAAGTCAGATATTTTATATTCTTTTTATCATTTAAAAATCAATTTGTGCTAACAGAGAGGAGAAACCAAAGTAGAGCACAGTGGGAAATCTTATGACACCAAAGCTAGCAGGGCCCAAAAGAAGATGGAAGGGATCCAGAGAGGAGCTTTGACCTTTTCTGACATTGCCTAGAACTTGCCTATTGATCATCACAAGTACGGGCCCACCTTTTGATATCTAAGGACAGGACTAGCCTGCACCCAATGAGACAAGGCAGCTAGCACAGATAAACAAACCATCTACACAGAAAACCAGGGGTAGAAAAAAGATCAGTCATGGCCAAAAAAAAGCCAGAATATCCTCAATTTAGCCATCCAAAGATTGAAAGACTGATATTTCAAAGGACACAAAAATTTCAAAAGAGTAGCAAGCGAGACACTACACATGGGTTTAAACCATTAGACCAGCCAGTGTGAAAATAACAAGGTTCCTACTGCAACAGTTCCCAAAACTGGTGACACACTGACACCTGATGAGCTTTGGGAAAATGCAGATCACTTGGCCTCACCCCAGAGCCTCTGGAATCAGAATCTCCTGGAGTGGGGCTCAGGGCCGGAGTTGAGAAATCATAAACCTCTCAGTCAGAGGCATCCGAAAATGTTGGATCAGTGGCTTTGGTCACACAGTTATCTCCCTGCCCCCAGAACATCTTGAGCTCATCAGAAGAAAGGCACAGGGTTTATATTGCGATTACTCTCAAGGGACAGCTCCTAGAGTTGCTGCAGAGACCTACTTCCCTGTGGAAGCTGGTCAGCATTCACCATGGACAATATGTAGAGTGGGGCTTCTTCCAAGGACATTTACCCAGGAGGCAGCCTTCAGGCTGGGTTTGGTTGTGTGTGTGTGCATCTGTGTGTGTGTGTGTGCGCATATGTGTGCATGTGAGTATGTGTATGTTGGGAGAGGGTCAGAGGGCCATATTCATGGTTGCTGTATCTTGGTATTTACACCCATCATCCTGGGAACTGGACTGGTATTCTGATAGCACAGGCTTTTATCACAGAAGCTCATCCAGAAATTATAGCCCTGAGAAGCCACTAATAGCATCTAGTAGATGTTTCTGAAAGCATTCCCAGTAGATAAGTATTTATAGCAGAAGAACACAGGAAGGGAATATACTATTATGTTGCTTTGGTTATTGCTGGATAGTGGGATTTCAGGTAATTCAACATTTTTCTTTTTATAGTTACATTTCATTTCCACTTTTTTACAATGGTCATGCAATATGCATAATCAGAGAATAACGGTTTTTTGTTTTTGTTTTACTATAAAAACAGGCAGGGGGCACGAGGTGGTAGTGCCAGATACCAGAGGCTGGGGCATCCTTGAGATAGCTGGATCCAGGCAAGCCTGCCTGGGAGAGCTGGGACCACAAAAGGAGGGGCTGTTTGGGAGCTGGAAACACTGCTGAAGTTGCTCTCTGAGACATCAAAGAGCACAGAATACCCAAACTCCCCTCGTTCCTTCCACCCTCCACCCTCCAAGTTCCTGCTCCTTCCTCTTTCTGGTTGACGCTGGCTATGGAGAGCAGAGGCTGAAAAGGGCAAAAGGATCAGTCTGAGAGCAAACAGGGAAATGACCAGCACCACTGTGTTTCATAATTATGTTCTACTTTAGTTTTTGATGTTTAAGAGCATAGGGAGAGATAAGCCCGCACAATCCTACAGTGCTCCTGGCAGCACCACACAAAAAATAAGAATGCTTTTTTAGGGCACTGAGCAAACCACCTAGCTGATTGCATAAGTTCATTTTTTGTGGAAAGGCCCTAAGGCATCAAAACCCAAGGTGGGAGGAAGGAGCACAGTTCACAAAATGAGCTCTATTGCTCATTGGAAATGTTTTCTACGTAGGTTTAGACATTTAGGTCTGTTCCCAAATTTATAAGCAGAGAGCTCTTGTGAATAAGGTAGGGACTTTATGGTTTGATTTTTTTTTTAGCACTTATTTGTAAGAGGAAGAAGTTACACAATGCTGAATTTTCTAGGTAAGTCATTACTCTTCATGGTCTTTGTTCTGGGTAATCGGACTATGCTCTGAAATGGAGACAACAATAACAATGATCTTGAAAGAAGGAGGCAACAAATACTCACCCAACCAACTAAGACTATGCAGGCTTTTGTAGTTGTAACAGTTCTGAAAGAGAGGCATAACCTATTTCTCCAGTACCAACCTAGTCCCACACTTCACCTTTGAAACAACATCAGATTCTATTGTTTTATGAAATAACTTTGTAAGTGTGAGTTAACAAGGTTTCAGTTTTAGTTCCCTTTGTACACATCTCCCATTTATTTATTAGAATTTTTTAAACTGCAGTCTTTGCTAAAAGCCAGTCCACAAACACAATAAAAATTTTCATTAAAATATTTAAAACCCAGAACAGCAGCAATAACATCGAAACGAAATGCTAGCAGCCTGCCTGCAACAGCAAATCTCAAGAGGCCCTTCCACCATCAGCACTGTTGAAAGAGGCAGCGTTTTACACTTTGTTCTGAAAGTTATTAAGCCCGGCCTCCTGAAGGAGCAAGGTAAGAAGAGCCATCCAAAATCTTGAACTGTCCAAAGAAAATGTCTGAAAGCCTTCCACTTTCACTCCTCTATTTTCTTTAGAATGGGTCATTGGATGGATGGATGGATGGATGGATGGATGGATGGATGGATGGATGGATGGATGGATGGGTTATAGATAGATGATAGATGGATGATAGTACACAGAGTAGAGTCTGCTGTGAATATGCTTAGCCAGATACAGTGCTCTAACCATGGAGGCCTAGACAGGGTCAGAAACTGAGCTACCCAAGAAGGGTAGAGGGCCAATTTAGCACTAAGAGATAGAGGCACTTGCTTATGTTGCCTGTATACATTGCCCCTTACATATACATTAAAATAAGAATAAACTGCCTCCTGTACACCAGACATAATTATATTTCCCAAACCAAACCCAGCAAACTTAGAAAGTGTTTGATACACAGAACAGAATACCTACTTGAAATAAGGACCTCCCTGGGAAACATTGGCCTTGAGGACTGTAAGACCCAGAGAGCCAGCCCACAAAGCCTGAGGACATGGCTCTCTTCCAGGACTCTGCCTATAAGACCCTGACCCCATGGGCCCTTTTCCAGAAAATTCTGGAATTGTCTGTAATCCCTTTAACAGGGGCAGAGTTCCACAACTTGCAATAAAAACCTCAAATTGCAGACACACCTGGGAAAGGTAATACTGTTAACTTGACTTCACACGAAACCTAAATAGCTGCTTTCTTGAGAGTGGGTTTGATGTGAGGGTGAAAGCTGAGTGACAACAGGGAGGAGATATAACACAAGGATCATGTTTATCTGAAAAAGGGTTGTCCTGGGAAGGAAAAAAAGAAGGCAGAAAGGATGTGTGAAATAAAACTCTCTTAAGCCACACTTTAACCTAGGGAAGAATTTCCTTCTCTTACTCACTTTTACGTTCACCTACACATGATATATACATCATGGCAACTGTCTCACTGACCCCACCCCAACTCGGCATAAGCCCAAAGACAACCCCTGGATGGAGGCCAGAGCAGATTCCAGAGCCTGGTGTCATGAGCACACAGCTGGCTGCCTGTCCTAAAACCAAGGATAGAGAATTGTCAACATGAAATGCAGAGGGCTGCTGAGGAAAAGATCAGAGAAACCCACGTTCCTTCAGACTATTCATTGGCTTTTTAAAGACCTTTCTCCTGTCTTGTTTTTGAGTTTGGTGATCCCAGCTCTACAAGCACTTGTTAGGGTTTGTTTTTCTAGTTATCGTAGGAATAATTGTGAGAGGGAAGAGTACATTTTACTTTAAGTTTTGTTTATTAACATTTCAAACACAAACACAACGCACAACTAACAATTGTGTTGTAACAGAATTCTTACTTTCCCATAAAAACCAACTGTCATTTAATTCTTCCAGCAATCCTGTAAGGCAGATACTATAATTGCATTTCAGAGGAAAAGTTCCATGATTTGTCCAAGGTCACAAGCTAATTGCAGGTATCAGAATTTGAGCCCAGATGTGCCTCCCCTTTTGAAACCTGTTCTAAGAAAATCAATCAACAAACACTACCGAGCCCATTGATTTTCATTGCACTGTGCTTGGAATTATAGTCTCTTTGAATGAAGGGCTTATATTATAATTTTGGAAGACCCACTCCATGACAATATGGCAGATGCTCAGAGTCAACTCCATTTGCCTCTTTAGAAGATACATAAGACCTTATAACACATTTCAAGTCCCCAGGACCCAAGAAAAAGAAAGAAGCTGTCTAGACAAAATCCAGCTCCACAAGAAGCAAGTAAGTCTTGCAAATCCCAGTGCTAAGAAAGGAGTTCTAAAGCAAGGGCTACAGGAGCCCACAGGCCACAGATCTGAAGATGACGTTTGCACGTCAGTCTTCGATTTTCATTATTAACCAAATTCCGAAATTCCATCCTAGGGTGCATTTCTTGTTTATGTCTGAAAGCTCTTATTGTAAGGGCTCCTGCATGAAATGACATCCTTCCTAATTGCTATGAAAATAATTAAGGTACCACTTAACACTTTTGTCACAAGATACTTATTTTTAGCCTCTTACTCTCAACTATGTTGTGGAAACCTCTACTTCCCCAGTCATTTTTATTGCTCAGAGATTATACATATTAAAAAGAAACCAAAAAAATATTTCAATAAACAAAACAAAGTAAAATGTACTCTTCCCCTTCACAATTATTAATAACAAGAAACACAAACACAGGGATCATTATATTTCAGCAATTGTCATGGTGACGATGTATTGCCAGACAGCTGCATATGATTTTTTAAAGTGTTTTCATTTGTTAGAATATTTTAAACCTCGTTAGTATCCTTACACCAGCTGGCCAGAAATGAATTTCAGTTCACTTCATGTTACAATGTCTCTAAAGCCAAAGAGCTCAGACTTTTTGAAGCACCCTCACTAACAGGGTCCACATGTGTAAATAAGGAAAGCAAGCTTTACAGCTTGGGGGTTTGTAGCTCTGGATCGCACTCCCACAATGATTGAAAAATTCCCAACTTGATTAACTTTCAGAGCCCATAAAGTGCTTTGAGCTCCTCCAAGAAAGACGCTATATAAATACAAAGTATTATTATTAGGTGGCACTGGAATTTATTAACAGTTTAGTTACTCCACCAGTTTCTTGGCATGTAGTTTTTGTTCTGGCTTGCACAGATCCACCTGTAGGGCTAAAATTTAGTCCAATGATTCAAAAAGCCACCCTCCCTCAGATAATAGAGAAAGCAAGCAAAGATAGTCTCATTAGCCAGAAATAATTAACCATGTCCCAACTACATGTAGGTAAAGTCATACTAAGCCACTTCCAGGGTCAGCCAAACCCAGTTATTCTGTTTCTTTCAGGTGGCACCATTGGTAAACCATCACAATTCACCTACATGATATCTTACTGCAAAAATAAATGTATCCAAAATACTCTTATATTTCCTTAACTTGTTTTCTCATACAACAATTTATCTAAACTTTCATGTTCCACCCTTTTTTTACATACATTTCCAGATAGAATGATTTTCATAAATTTAGTATCAACAATTAAAATTCATATTTTAATTGCCAATTAAGTAACAGGTATTTATTGATTTTCTATAATAACTTGAAGAAAAATTCTCACATGCATAGTGCTACATGGAAAGCATTGTACTTACCGTGTTTGGGAGAAGAAGGAATATGGGATATAAAACACATCCAAGGGATTTAAGATTTCGCTGAAGAGATGAGATGTATGCACTCTGAAATACGATTAACAATATAAAGCAGGTAGTTTCTTCCTGTTGAATAAATTAAATAAATATTATATTAATTATAAGTGAGCGCCTCAGCAGGAGGTCAGAACAAGTGAAATTAAATTATGCATCTCTGAAGTCCAGCTGGGGCTAAACTGGTGGTCCTTAACACCAGGTTTCTATTAAGATCACCTGGAAAGCTTTAAAATAATACTGATGCCTGGGCCCAACCCCAAACCAATTAAATTAGAACCTCTGGCAATGGAACCCAGGCAGAGTACTTTTAAAAGCTCTCCAGATATTTCTTATATGCAGCCAAGGTTGTGAACCCCTGGGCAACACTTGGAAGGATTCAGCTGGACAGAAAAGCAGAAGGGACAGCCTTGCAGTGATTAGGAAGGTGCACTGGGGGAACAGAGAGGCAACACACATGGATGGCAAAGGATTCCGATAAGGGAGCAGTGAAGGCTAGCACGAGAGGGAAGGTCTGTCTACAGGGCTTTAAAGTCCAGAACCATTACTTAACTGATCATTTTTTTCCATAACCACAGTCATTCTAGGCCTGACCTCTCCTCTAGATGTTAAGCTTTTTAAATATTTAAAACAATTTTTGAAATTTAAAATGACATCCTATCTCCAGAATCTCTACTTTTCTGGACTAAATCTCTCCCATTTCAACCATTCCTCACAAGACATTCCAGCATTCTCAAAATTCGAAGCCCAGGAAAACTCAGTCCGGAGGATGTGTTCTCACCAGGCCAGAGCACACAGAGCAGCCCTCCTCCGACCTTGGTGCTGGACACTTGCCCCTGAAGCTGAGGCCTTAGCACTTTCTCATTCAGGTCACTTCCCTGCATGCCTATGGAGCTTTTTACACCAAAGCCTTTAATGTTGGGTGGATTCTGTTGTATCTTGCTTTGTTTTAATAAACCACATAGCTATTCTATGTGTGTGCAAGCTGATTTTTTTTTAACTGCAGGACTTTGTAGTCATCTCTGTTCTATTTTAGCATATTTGTTTTGGCCTGCTCTTCTAGCCTCCTTCCTTGAAAGTTAATTATGTTTGATTAACATGATCTGAATGTGTCTATTTCCAAGTGCCAAAGTGAAGTGTTCATTAGCCCTTAGGTGAGATACACAAATTACTTCACCCAACAGTGAGAAACCAGTTTGGACTTTTGGGCACAATTTAACTCAATTTCAAGATACTTCCATGCCATTTCCCTGGTATTACTCCCACCTAAAGGGAGCAAGGAATTGATGGGCTAAACAAAAAGTGAGGAATCATGAGGCAAGAATTTCCTAAATCACTTTCTGTGACCTTGGATCACTCAAACATTACCTACACTTCTTTTGTGAAAGCCCAGCATGAGATAGCAATGTAGGCCCTGAATCCTGTTTCTAAACTTGAGTCTCTTACCACCATATGCTGATTTATTTTATTCCAAGATCCTAAGCTCTAACCTATTGTTTATTATAAGTTTCTTCATAATTAAATCTACAAGGAACGTAATTTCTGTTAGGACAGTTTGGTGGAAGTCACCCGGACTTAGCTCTGGCTCTGACCAGCTTCCCTTCTCTGTACATCAGAAATTATATTGACTTGCTTTCTTCGGCTTAGCTAATAAAAAGTTGTGTGAAGTGCCATCCAGATATAACATGGCCTAAAACGCTCTCTGTCCGGCAAGTTGCATGCGCTGGCCATGCATACCTAAAGCGTGGAAGCCTGTGCTCCAAAGTTTGCATTTTAGTTACAACTAAGAAAATTCCCTGTGTTTGCAAGTAAGAGTTGCCACTTTTTACTTGGCAGTTTCATTTTCTTAAATAAATAGTAGTTCTTTTTGCTCCTGTAAATTTAATATTGTTTTCTTCTGAAATATGGAACAAGAAAGGTTTAAGAAAATAAGAAGAGTGGGAGCCTATGGAGCACCTCTGAGTTGAGAAATAAACCTGAGCATGAGCTCACATTGAAGGCTGAGCTCTGTGCTTGTGAACATACATGCATGTGAGAATACATTCTCGAGTACGTATATCTGGGGAAGCGTTTAGCCTGAGATTGATTGCTCACCTCTTTGAGCAGTGACAGCATAAAACAGGGAAGGAGGAAGAGAGCTCTGGACACCAAAACAATGAAAACAAAAGGCTGTTTCACTTTCTATGAGGAAGAGATGAGATGGTGGGACCGGAGTCACATGGCACAAGCACTTCACTTTCAAATCCTGTGGTTTCTAAAACTGTTCGTCGTGCTTAATTTTTCCCCTTTACTGATATTAATAATGATAGCACTTAGCATTTCTAAAACACTTTTCATCTTCAAAGCACTATATGAACATTACCTAATTAACTAACATTAACTAATTATAATTAAACTTGCCCTGGGCTCACAGATCAGAATTTTACAAAGGGAGGGGGACAGGAAGAGAAAAGAAGAAAAGCTTTTTAGTCAGACAGGTTTTCCAAGTTTTCTCAAATTAAAGTATGATTCAAATGATCACAGATTTTTAAACTATCCTAATAGGCCTTCCTTGCTTCCCAATGGTTAAATATTGATGAGAATGATAGTAAGTGGTCCCCAGAAAAGAAAATTGTCATTCTTATGCCAACTTGTATTAATAGAAAAGTTCAAATGCCAACTAAAAGGTGTTTTTCTTAAGCAACATGCTCTAAAAAATTAAACCAAAGAAATTTCTTTCCCTATAGCAACCTCTCACTTCACACACACACACATTCACATGCACACACATGCACAAACACATTCACACACACTCACATACGCACATGCACACACTTACACATGTACACACACACTCACATGAACAGACACACACACGGACTCATTGCTGAGTGGAGCCAGAGTTCTGACTTCCAAGCTTTAAGTGCAATGAGCTCAGTGTTCTAACTCATGAGCCTGTTTCAGACATTTTAATGTATTTATTGAATTTCCTTTTTATTAACCTTAGCAAAAACTTTCAGTAATATTATATCCCAAGATCAAATAAAGCATCCTGTTTCCATAATTCCTAGACAGAAAAGCCATATAATCAAATGAGTCTATTTGGATGCTTATTTTCTGTACATTACACTTATCTAAAATTATACTTGAAGGAATGGGTGGGGAAATAGGGTTTAAGGCCTCTTAAAAGTTCGCTATCGTTCCCATTCTAGAAATGTCTAAATGAAATATGTAGCTATGCTTGACTGGAAGCCATCGCTAAGACTTTGTTCTAGTCAGAACATGCTCAGGCTGTTCTAAAGTATTCGCTTTAGTAACCTGCAGGTTCGGTATTGCATCAAAAATAATGTTCCTCTTTATATAGAGTCCTCTTAAAATGACAGTGTTTAGTAGGGCGGCTGTGAAAAATCTGGTAATAATGGCATAATTTATCTCATTTGTTTTTTTTAAATTCATGCTGCTCACATTGGTGAAATTATTCTATGTCCGTCAATACAGCAGACCTTCAAAATGCTAGAGAGAAAGCACTGCCACACGCCCGTGTCTCTATAGGTTTGCTCACTATAAAGGCCTCCAGTCTCAAAGGGGACGTGATCTTCCCTCCTCTCTGAGTCCCCAGGAGAGGCTGATGCGGCTCAGCCCACAGTGGTCACTCTCAGAAGCTGGTTATCGATCAGCTAAGCTGACGCGTGCTGTTTATCTCTGCTGAATTTGATCTTTTCATTGTGCTCCTCCAACCTCTTTGTAATGAGAGCCTGCAGGCCAGCGCTTGGCGGATCTTTGTCCACTGAAGTCACTTCCACCGTCTTATTACCCCTGCGCACCCCTGTGAAGCTACGCTTCATCCTTCTGGTCTGAGGGCTGAGCACATCAGAGAGAATAGAGGGCAGGGGCATGAAGGGAAGCTGGGAGTGCAATCGGCACGTCACCCACAAAGAGGCCAGAGTATCCCATCTGGTGCTAAATATTAATAGTTTTTCAAGTATGATCTGTAGGCTTCTGATTTGCAAACATACACGGCCACAGATAATTGTTTTGCTCTCTTAAGACTATTTTTTTTTTTTGTTTTAGTAGCAAAATTAATTCAATGCTTTGGAAAGTGTTTCATATCAAAGAAAAAAAAATGTTTGCATTATACAGAATTCAACATGTCAGGTTAAAAGAGGGATGATCCCTTGGGCATCCCTGTCACAGGCCTCTCTCAGAAATATGAGACAAAGAAAAGGGACCACAAAATAAATCAAAAGACGACATAATTTTGAAGAAAGATATATGAAACCCTCTCTCCATAAGGCTAATGACAACTGCCATTTTTATTTGGTAGCCTGAAGCAAAGTCACCTAACAACCCCTAACGCTCACAGAATCTCTTTATTTTTTAGCTTCTGCCTGGGAAGTCGTACAACTCCTTATGGCATCTTATGAAAACTCAGTACACAGTGCATACAAATCTACAAAAGCTTGCTCTGCTACCTTAATCCTGTGGAGAGATTTATTCACTACTGATGAAAACCTGATTTCTGAGCCCCGCCTATTTGCTGAATCCAAAAATCTCTGTTACGCTCTTGATAATTGCTCTACAGAATTCCAGTTTCAAATAGCATAAAATCTTTCCAAGCAACAAACAGATCTATACTGTGAGATCCTCCTCAAACATCCTTCTAAGCACAAAAAAGAAAATATTTTGCACGCCATGTTTACTGAGCTTGACAATACATAATAAGCCACAAAGATCTGGTGTGCAAAGGTAACACAGACCCAATATAAATATTTGGAGGCCCAACCTTGCTGGGCATAGGTACATTACAGAGCCTATCATACAATGTTTTCACATTATTTAAATTTACCTGCTCAATGCTGTGCAGTTGCTGCTGAAAACTCATGGAACTGTGACATGTAGAATCTTCACCTTAGTTTGTTCGATCGGTTCTGCTTGAGCAAGAATGAGAACTCTAATTAGAAGTTGAGTTTTGAATAACTTTTTCTGAATAAAGGTAAAATAACTTCAAAAAATAAAGCTGTCATCTTCCAAAGAGGAAAGTTCTCAAGATTAAGAGTGTTTGGGGGTTTGGAGACAAAGAGGGGTTCCACATGTAAAGGGGTTAGAAACGGAGGAAGGATCAGTTTGGAAGTGGGATTTTTCAGTAGGAACTATCTAAAATATACAGAATATTTGAATAATACACACATGTCATTTGCCAGGATTATCCCTGAAAAGGGACCTCATGCTGGGAGCCTCCTTCAACCTGCAATTTGCATCAAAGCAGAGAACAGAAGCTCAGTCAAAAGTCATGCACAGAATGGGGGAGACGGAGGACATGGATTCATGTTTAGCAAATGAACTAAGACAATCTCTGTAATGACTGTTACATTTCATTTGTGTACTCCAAGCAAAATCTGTTAAAAATAAATTATATATGTTTAAACTGGAAGTGTTCCTAGCATAATGGTATAAGGTACCCAGGGCTAAATTGAAACGATCATTCTAAAACTACAAAAATCTCAGGAACATAAATTATAATTTCACGGTATGCCTGGAAATGGTACTTTTGCAATAAAATTAAAATATATATTCTGAGTGTTTGTCTGACAAATGCAAATACGTGAAACACAAACATGGTTAGTAAATGAACCAACAATTTGCTAAATTTGGAGAAATCTGTTTTTACACTGAATACTTCAATTGGCAAAACCTAAAAATTTTATCTTTCTAAAGGAATTACCATTGGTATAATTCACATGATGGTTCCAAAATGATCGGCGATTGTACCAATAGAGATTTTCTGTTCTTGAAAAACAAAAGGAAAAGAAAAAGAAGAACCTTAAGCAACGGGAAATACTTTTGCTACATTAATTGTATTTGTTGTGTGTACATAGACTTCAAACAAGGGCAAATGCAAACCAGTTCAAGTTCCCTTGCTGAAGGATCAAATAGAGGTAAAACTAGAGGTTAGAATCACAAAACATAAACCAACCTTAAATTAAGAAGACATATTGCCCGGTTTTTTTGCTTGCCTCTTGCCTATCTGTTTGCAAGTGTAAGTACACAGCCCAACCACTAAGAAACCTAAACAGGGCTGCTAGCATTCCAGCCACCCACCCATTCAGCAAACCTGCCACCAAAAGAGCTCATGGAATGCTAGTACCGTCATTTCTATCTTTGACGCAAACAAACATTCTTGATTTAATGATTTGAAGAGTAATGACACAAATTTTGGTATTCTCCTTGCATGGCAAAATTGGGAGGAAGTTACTTCATGCTTTTTATTTTTCTTAACTTCACTGAGGTTATTTTTTCCATTGCTTTTCAGAGAGAGTGGAAGGGAGAGAGAGAAAGAAAGAAACATCGATGTGAGAGAGACATAGCAATTGGTTGCCTCCTGCACGTGCCCCAAGCAGGGGCCAGGAATCAAGACAGCAAACGAGGTATGTGCCCTTGGCCAGAATCAAACCTGGGACCCTTCACTCCGCAGGCCAATGCTCTACCCACTGAGCCAAATCGGCCAGGGCTCATTGTTCTTCTCTTTTTCAGAAGTGGGCCTTCTCAGAAGGAGCTCTTATGTTTTGACTGGACCTACTGACCACACTGTACCATCATCAATTCTATTTTTTTTAAAGATATTCATTTATTTGAAAAATACCAATTTATTATTGTTGCTATTTCCTGAGTTCTGCCCCAAACAAGTACAGATGCTGTGAGGCAGACCTGACAGAGACATGCTAGGAATGTACACCATTGGATCACATAGTTCTGTATATTCATGGAGGAAAAAGAGGTCTGAATTAGCATACTTATTTGATCTTTTCCCTGAAGTGTTTTAAGAACATTGTGTTTAAAACTCTATTCAATCTATCTTTGGAAGCATTCTGCCAGAGGCAACAGTGGAGAGTGAGGAGAACAGGAAGCTTCTCATTTAGAGACCAGCACTCAGAGTCTCAGCTCTTCTGCTGACTATCAATGGAGCCTTAGCCATTAAGCTTCAATCTTTTTTTCCCCTCAAGTTCCTCATCTATAAAATGAGGAGGTTTGGATTTTTATGAATATTAAAGACAATATCAGAGCTTCTGATCTTACAGTGAAGTAAAGAAAGTGACTAAATAGGGTTTTTTAAAACTATTTTTTAGAGCAGTTTTAGGTTCACAGCAAAATTGAAAAGGTACAGAGATTTCCATATACTCCTTGCCTTCACACTGGTATAGCCTCCCTCATTATCAACATCAGCCACCAGAGTGGTACATTTGTTACAGTTCATTAACCTGCATTGACACGTCATAATCACCCGAAGTCCATAGTCTACTTTAAGGTTCACTCTTGTTGCTGTACATTCTATGGGTCTGGACAAATGTGCAACAACATGTATCTATCATTATAGTATCATACAGATTATTGTTACTAACCTAAAAATCCTCTGTGGTCTACCTATTCATTCCTCTCTTCCCTCCCCCCCACCACCACCCCTGGAAACCATTGGTCCTGTATTGTCTCCATAGCTTTGCCTTTTCTTGAGTGTCATAGTTGGAATCATATAGTATGAAGCTTTTTCAGATTGGCTTCTTTCCTTTAGCAATATACAATTAAGATTCCTCCATACCTTTTCATGGCTTGATCATTTCTTTTTTAGTGCTGAATAATATTCCATTGTCTGGACGTACCCCAGTTTTATTCACCTCTTTGCCTACTGAAGGACATCTTGGTTCTTCCCAGTTTGGGCAGTTATAAATAAAACTGCTATAAACATTCATATATAGGTTTCTGTGTGGACCTATTTTCAGCTTCTTTGGGTAAATACCAAGAAACATGATTGCTGGATTGTATGGTAAGAGTATGTGTAGTTTTCTAAGGAACCACCAAACTGTCTTCCCTTAAAGTAGTTGTACTCTTTTGCATTTCTACCAGCAAAGAATGAGAGTTCCTTTTACTCTATATCTTCAGCAACTTTTGGTATTGTCAGTTTTCTGGATCTTGGTCATTCTAATAAATATGTAGTGGTATATTGTTGCTTTACTTTGCATTTCCTTGGTGACATATGATGTGAAGCATATTTTCATATGTTCATTTTCCCTCTGTCTATCTTTTTTGGTGAGGTGTCCATTAAGATCTTTGGCCCATTTTTTAATCAGGTTGTCTGTTTTCTTATTGTTGAGTTTTAAGAGTTCTTTTTACACTTTGGGTAACAATCTTCTATCAGATGTGTCTTTTGCAATACTTTCTCATAGTTTGTGGACTGTCTTTTCATTCTCTTGACATTGTCTAATGCAGAGCATAAGTTTTTCACTTTAATGAAGTCCAGCTTATCAATTATTTATTTCATGGATTATGCCTTCAGTATTATATCTAAAAAGTCATCACCATACCCAGGGTTATCTATCTTCTAGGAGTTTTATAGTTTTGCATTTTACATTTGGATCCATTTTGAGTTAATGTTTGTGAAGGGTGTACGGTCTGTGCCTAGATTCATTTATTTGCATGTGGATGTTCATTTGTTTCAGCACCATTTGTTGAAAAGGCCATCTTTGCTCCATTGGATTGCCTTTGCTCCTTTATCAAAAATCACTTGACTATATTCATGTGGTCCTATTTTAAATAAGTTTTCAATATTGTTTAAGTCACTTTGTTAAAGATTCATTGATTTTTTTCAGAAGTCATTAATGTTCTGTGCCACTTAGAAATGACAGTAGGTAATATAAGTGGTGCCCTAATAGCTGGGAAAAGTTTGTACATGTCACATAGTAAGTGGTTTACTCCTAGGGAGAACCATATAATTCAATATACACTACATTTGCAAACTCAAATTTTGTGGCATTGAGGAAATAGAACTTTCTGTTTTTATTCAATAAATCTTTCCTTGGATTTCTAGTATTTGAATAAAATACAGCTTATTTAATAATTAATTTGCTAATTTAAACTTTGTTGTGGTTTGAAGAGCAGGGGAGAAGTTTCATTCAAGCCAGCCCTACTGTAGACCTACATCTCCCCCACCTTACCCCATCACTCCCTATCCCCTCACTCTAGCTTATTTTTCTATATAGCACTTATCTCCTTCTCGCATGATTTTATATATTTCTTTATTATTGGTAATTGTTTGTTTCTCCCAGTAGAATGAAAGCTTCGTGAAGGTAAGGTTCTGTTTTGTTCACCCCCATGTACCTATTATGTAGAAAAATACCTTGCACATGGTGGATGCTTAATAAATATTTTCTGAATGAATGCTGCTATTTGATTATTTTAAAGGGATTATTGTGCGGAATGTCCAAACACTTGTAACAATAACATTAAATGTGCTATACTGTATATCTAGATAAGCTTCATCTCAGGAAAAGAAGAAAGTCAAGAGACAAGAAGATCTGTGAGAGTAGAACCCTCTAGATCCTTGCTACCCAAATGGTATGGTCTGTGGGCCAACCACATTAGCATCACATGGAATGAATCTAGAAATGTAGAATCTCAGGACCCACCCAGAATCTACTGAATCAGAAACAATATTGTAACAAGATATCATTCACATGCACATCAAAGATTGAGAAGCACTACTCTGGGAACCTGTATTGGATATCTATAGTTAGTGGAAGACACCAAAGATATTGTTCCTCGTCTGGTATGGGCTTCCAGCAGCCATAGCTGAATGGAACATAATTCCTGATGACTCTCTCTCGGATCCCTCCAGTGTGATTAAATCAGGCTTATCTCCAGTGCCCATCTTACAAGAAGATCTAGAATTATGTCGGACTGTTTTAACAAGTTCCAGAGAGATTCTCTTGCTGCTTAATAATGCTTGATTTTTTTTAAAGAGGAGCAGAAACTTTTGTTTCCCAACCAGAATAAAAAACCTATAGTACAAATATTCAGAAAAGGTAAAATATAGACAAAAACTTAATTATACTAAGTGAAATCCATAAACAAAAGACATCCAATTTCTGTAACTTTTGCTAGGGAAGGAGAGGTCAAGAGAAGAAGAAAGTATTCAATGTTTATAGGTTGTTCACTAGGGAATTAACATGACAGGAAGAGGAATATAGAAAACCTAAAACAAAGTTTAAGGCAGGACAATTTTTGTAGGGCAACACTATCCACTTTGAATTGAAAAAATATTGTTCACATGAATTTACAAAGATTTAAAATATTCTAACTTTATCATCAAAGTACTTCATTCCCAGTTTTTAATAATCCAACTATTGCCCAGTAACTCAAAATAAACTGCAGAGAGTGAACTACAGTCTTAGGACTGGCAATCCCATCTGGGCAGCGTAACAAAAGGAGGAAAGAGACCCAGGAAGCCATGTGGAAGAGGAGGACCCTAGTGGATTTGCCGTGTGGAGAAATCAGGACAATGAAAACATACTCTTTGTGGGAACTCAACCTGCTACCAGCTAATCATCATCTTAAGAGGCACTTTTCTATAAATCACTATAATTTAAAAACTAAATGCTTTGAAACTCCTTTTGTCAGATCAAATCAAACTGACTCTCAGTTGGTGGAAGGCCCAGATGTAAGTTTTGTAACACACATCAATTACTATCTAATCCATCACTTGCAATGGCTGAATGTGCTCAATGCCATTCCCAGAACTAGTGTCATGGGAACAAATAGCAGCGTCAAGGTAGGAGTGGAATTTAAAAATGCTCTCGTCACTATCTGCAAAGCGTGAGTGGAGCATGTGTCAGCACATGCCCAGTTTGGCCTTTTAATCTCCAACCATATCATCTCTGAGACTATTAAAAGCTCCAATTGTAAGGAGCAATGTTATGTGAAGAAAATGTCACTTTCTCTAATAGCAATTTTATATTAGATCCTCAAACACTCTCTCTGGTAATAGCCACAGTTTTCCTGAAAAAGTATAGTCACTAACACTATCAGTAACCTCAGTGAGAGACACATGGGCTCCCCTCCACATGAAAAGTGTTGGTCTGTTTGTACCCTCCACATTGCCATAGGGTACTTTAACAGAAATAACATGGCAAGGCTACACAATGTGAAGAAGTTGATGTAAACATGAAAGAGTAAACAGGCCATTTGAACATCCAAACCATCTTCATGGCTCCATTTCCAATCCCACACAACCTGGTGGGATTGTCAAGTATGATTTAATTTTCTGCTTGAATAGCTAATTAACCAAGGTCAATTATCCTAATGAGAGATCATCATCCTCATCATTCAAATTTATTTAGTGCTCAGTGTGTGCCAGGTTCTGCTCTGTATATTAACTCATTTCCTCATAAAAGTCAGAGTGGTAAGTATTGCTATTATCCCCATTTTACAAATGAGGAAACTGAGGCCAGTGTGGTTAAGGAACTTGGGCAAGGTCCTACAACTAACTGTTGTTGGATGCTTGGCAAAGTACAAGTCCCATCCTCCCTTGTTGCCCTTCCTACAGCTCCATACTTTGACCATCCTCGCCCAGTCTCCCTGACCAGCTAGAATGTTTTCAAGAAAATTGTCAGACAAAAATTCATAGAGACAGAAAGTAGAATGGTAGTTGCCAGAGGCTGGAGGGAGGGAGAAATACTTAATGAGCATGGAGTTTCAGTTTTACAAGGTGAAAAGAGATGTGGAGATAAATAGTGGTGATGGTTGCACAACATTAAGAATGTGTTTAATACCACTGAATTGAACACTCAGAAATGGTTAAGATGGTAAGTTTTGTTATGGATGTTTTACCACAATAAAAAAATGGGGGGAAAAAAGAAGAGAAGAGAAGCAGATGAATAGAGAAAATGCAGAGACTTCCTTACACCAATCACTTTGGCTAGTTAAAAAGAGCATTGCCAAGCTTGTGTGATCCAGCAGATCAAGGTTGGATTCCCAGTCAAGGCACGTGCCCAGGTTTTAGGCTCGATCCCCAGCAGAGAGCATGCAGGGGGGCAGCCGATCAATGTCTCTCTCTCACCACTGATCTTTCTATCTCTCTCTCCCTTTCCCTTCCTCTCTCTCTGAAATCAATAAAGATATATTAAAAAAAAAAAGAAAAAGAAAAGAAAAGGAACATCCACAGGGTTGCATTGTATATGCCTAGGTCTGTCTGTGGCTGTGGAGATACAATGTATGTGGCCTGAAGCCTAGGACCTCCTCGAATACACTGCTTAGGAAAGTGGCCCAGTAGCACAAACACATGGAAATCACCCTCAGCAAGAGCATCATTCCACCTACGTGCACTCTTCTTGCTCACCCATACTGGGCATTGGGATCTTAACTGTACCATGTAGGAGAGGTGCACCAGACTAAAGATTTCATGAAAACTACAATTGATCAACTACTAATGAAATATTCTTTTCTATGGAATAAGAATGATAATCAGTGTTCTGTACAGTTAACATAGGTAAAACTCATGCAAAAGAAAATATAAAATGTATCTAACCTTGGACTACACGACATACTATATGGCCAATAGTACTCACTCTACAAATATTTTTCTTTCACATCAACTCCCTTCTTTAAAATATTGGTGAAAACTCAGCCAGGCAGGGCTAAGGGAAATGTCTGCACTAAAGTTCTTGTGTAGGTCTCTCCTTACCCTGTCTGTCCATCAGAGTCTGGGTCCTCCACATGGTCCTGGTGTCCTATGTTTTGGAGTGTCATTTCCTCGTGTCAGTTCCCTTATTACTAATTCTGGGTAGTTTTTAGTCTTTACTTTTGCCTTGCATAGGACATGGTTTGAGCAGAGAGTTTATAGCAGTGGTATTTCTAAGGATGTTTGCTTTCTCCAGCACATTTCACAGTGTTATAGCTCATAAAACACTGCTCTTTTAATGTGCATGGTCCTACGCTGCTGTTCTTGCCTGTATGTCCCCGCTCAGGTGACTCTCAGTCTTGCCTCATGTTTGGCCATTCTGACGCTATTGGAGAAATCTTTGTTTTATTCTGTTTTGTGGCCTCTTTTGTTGAGAAAAAAATATTTTTCAGATTAAGGTTTATTTAAACAGAGGATGACTTGCCCTCTCTTAGCTCTGTTTGTGGGGAAATATGCTATCCTCCGCCATATACATTTATATTTTATTTCTAAAACAATTGAACTTTGTTCCTATTGACTCATAAGACAGTTAAAATATGATTTATCTCAGCTCAGAGGAAAGAATATTAATTTCCAAGGTCTGCTCTAGGTGCCTGGAACAAGACACAATAAAGGGCAAGCTAAGAAATCATTTATGATTCACACAAATGGTTTCCCAGAGAAGGAACCTAGCTTCTACTAGCACTATCAGTATCAGCCTCCAGGGCAATATTTAATGTGCTGGGGTAATAAGCTTCTGTATGTTATTATCTGAAGAACTAAAACCATTTCTTAAATCCAATAAGGTTGTTAACTTTGACCAAGAAGAAAGAAAATGCAGATGCCAACATTTGACCTAAAAGCATACTAAATAAACTCACTAGAAAAGCAAGAGAAACTAACTTCTCATGTTTGTGAAACTGCAAAAGAGAAGCTTATCTCTCAGCTCCTATGTTCCTTTCTTAACTTGATTAATACTTTACATTACAAGGAACTTTAAAATATCCTTCGTTATGCAGTGAAACAGTGAAGCCATTGGGGGGGCGGAAATCATACACATAATGTAGTAGAAAAATCAAGACAATTAAAAAACCCAAATCAGTTAAGATTCATTTGGATGTAAGTAAAAAAAAAAAAGCTGTTCAACTCAAAATGGGTGAAGTTAAAAATAAGGAAGAGGAGGGAAATTACAGCTCACAAAATGGTAAAATGTATGAATCCTGACCAGGAGCTCAAATGATATCATCAGGACTCAGTTTTTCTTCACTCTTGGTACTGCAAGCCTCTCGGTTGGCTTCCTTCTCAGGTAGACCCTGTCCTCATGGGAGCTTTGTAGCTCAGGGTTACCTTAGCCTAAATCTAGCAAGCCCTGCAGGGAGAGATTGTCTCTTCCCCATTCTAACAAATGTCTCCAAAATGAACCTTTGTCCTGGCCTAGGTTATATGCCCATCCCTGAAACAACCATATGCCATAATACACTAGATCTGGGGTGTTGGAAGGTGCTGCCTGAGAGTCCCATCCTCATGGACTGGAGGAACTGGGGAAAGAGGTTCCCCAGAGTAAAGTCAAGGTGTCATTACTAAAAAAAAAATAAGGGTGGGGGTAGGGGAGGGCAGGATGCATGCCAGACAAGCTAAAGATTGCCTAGTTCAGCTCTCAACTTAATTAACTCCCCAACTTCAGTTTGTGAGATAGTGACCAGAACTTTTAAAAGAGGAAATTAAGTCTAAATCTTGACTAATCAGCAAATACAGGCACATAAATAAAAATGTTAAGACAATAGCCCTTCCATTGCAACAGCAAGAAAATATGTGGGTCACTCAGCTGAAATTAAAATCTGAATCTATTCAGAGACAATTGTTAAATCAGTTCTAAAGCCACAGGCATCCAAGTACATGATAATACACTCTAACACCAAAGAGGTCCTATTCCTCCACAGTTTAATCTGCACTTGTTCTGACATTACACCACGTGGCACGGGCCAAGTGCTCTTGTATGCAAAGTGAGTTCCAAGTAAATGAGCTAAAAATGTCTTACATACATAATGGCTCTTGTTTCAACTTAGCTGTGACTACTAGATTGCTGCAAACACCAAAATAATAGTACTGCTAATGAGGAGATTTGTTCATAACTTACTACACTGTCAACTCTAATGTTCAGCCATAATGGTTATAATTTATTGATAGGTTGTGTGTACACAAAGCAGTGGCTAAGGCCAAAAGCAGCCTCTTCACAGAACCCAAGCTTATTAAATTGTGAATAATCTCCTAAAGATAACTAGTTTTTTTTAAAAAATCTGCCCAACATCTCTCATCTGAGACATCTTATTTAAAAGACATAAAAAACAGAGGCATATATTTAAAGTCAGAACCCCCAGGGTTCCTCCTGTAAGAGACTGTTATGTGACAACTCCTAGTTGGTGAGGGTGCAGATGAGCAGGCACTTCAAGACATCATCGGTGGGAAAGTGTCTGACCCAGCCTTTTGGAGAGGAATCTGACACAATATATTAAAATTTTAAAAGCACATATCCTTTGACTCAGCAATTTTACTTCTGGGAATCAACCCTGTAAAAATTAAAGTACCAGTACATGAGGACACAGATACAAATATGTTTGCTGCAGTTGTGTTTGTGACAGCAAAAACTTGAAACAAACTACATGTCCACAAGAATAGAATGTGTGAATACACTGAGGTGTATCAATATAGTGCAGATTATCATACAACTACTAAAAACACAAGTCAGATTTATATCTTAGCTTAAAGAGATGTATATGATCTAGTATTAAGTGAGAAAAGCAAGTTGCAGGGAAAATGATGATAGATAGGTAGATGATAGATATAAATAGATGATAGATGATAGATAGATAGATGATAGATGATAGATAGATGATAGATAGATAGATGATAGATGATAGATAGATAGATAGATAGATAGATAGATGATAGATAGATGTAGATGATAGATAGATGATAGATGATAGATAGATATAGATGATAGATGATAGATAGATAGATGATAGATGATGATAGATAGATGATAGATGATGATAGATAGATGATAGATGATAGATGATAGATAGATAGATGATGATAGATAGATAGATAGATAGATAGATAGATAGATAGATAGATAGATGATAGATGATGATAGATAGATAGATGATGATAGATAGATAGATAGATAGATAGATAGATAGATAGATGATAGATAGATAGATAGATAGATATAGATAGATAGATGATAGATAGATAGATAGATAGATAGATAGATAGATAGATAGATAGATAGATAGATAGATAGATAGATGATAGATAGATAATAGATAGACAGATAGATATAGATAGATATAGATAGATGATAGATTAGGTAGATAGATAGATATAGATGATAGATAGATAATAGATAGATGATGATAAATAGATGATAGATAGATAGATGATAGATAAACAGATGATAGATACACATGTGCATAATGTGATCACATCTTTGTATAAAAGACCAGAATAATAGCGTTTGAATTTAGTTTTTACAATTTGAGTGACCTTTGAACCTAATTTTTTTCATCAGCCAAATAAAGGTAACTTTTTGTGAAGATCAAATGAGATAATGATGAAAATAATTTGTGAACTGTAGTACAGGAATCAAATGTAATATAATAGTATTATTGCAAGATAGTCTTATCTGAGTTCTGAAGTTTAGGCTCCACAAAGTCCTCCAAGGGTAGTGTCAACTTACAGAGTTGTATTCAGCTCTATCCGTGCCAATACCAGCCACCTCTTCTGGTCTCAAATTGTGTATAACAGATTCCCCAGAGAAAAAACAAATGGTGAACTATAGTTAATACCACTGAAGATTACCCATACAGTGCCAGAAAAGCAAATGCCTGTGTTCCCAAAAGGAGCCACTCACTCCGTCCAGTACTTTCAGCCCTAATAAGATCATGTTTATTTAGGTGGTGAGTTAAGTAGAAGACCAGAGAAGATAATAACCTTGCAGAAATATGATTATATATAAGAAGTGTTTTCACTTTTTAAAATCAACATATTCTCTCCTCATATATGCTTTATAAATGGTTTTAATCATACAATAGATATAATTTTATACTCTGTCTCTTGGGCCAGATGGCTCTACCTCTCTCTAGCTGTGTAACCCTGGAAAACTACTCATCTGCTCTATGTCTCAGTTCCTGCACGTGCCTAATGGGGTTGATAATAATACCTACCACTTAAGATTGCTGGGATAATTAAATGAATTAATACATTTAAAGGACTTAAAACAGAGATATTACCTAATAGGTGCTTAATAAATGTTAGTTATTAGTATCCTAATCTTTCAGTTTAATGTAAATGTATCTGCCTTTTCCATATTCATTATATAGTCTTCATGCTTAATAGGACATAAATAATATTGTCTATCAAGTGAGTGTGTTGTAATTTATTTGGACATTATATTGACTTCTTATTTTTCAAAATCTTTTTCTATTTTACAATTGTAAATAATACCTTAATCAATATCTTTGTATATTGAATGTTCCCATATTCTGGATTATTCCCATGAAATAGACCCCCAGAAAGAGTTTAGAGAAAGAAAGAGCATAGCAATCTTTAAGTATATATCTTGAAGGTTAGACTTTAGATTATGAATATTCCTTCTGAACCTTTTTTCAGAACTTGACATGGTGTTTTTTACCCAGTCATTCAACACTGGCTGTTGTTTTTGTCAAGGTTGATTTAAGAAAGGTTACTATAAGAAATTACCATGCTACCCTAGCTCAGGGGGTTAGAGCATCATCCTGATACGCCAAGGTTTCAGGTTTGCTCCCCAGTCAGGGCACACACAAGAAACAACCAATGAATGCATAAATAAAGGGAACAACAAATCGATGTTTCTCTCTCTCTCCCTCCATCTTTCTCTCTGAAAAATCAATTTAAAATTTTGTAATAAATTTTTTAAAGAAGAAATGACCATATTAAAATTCATCTACAAAATTAGTTGAGTTTCAGACCTTTAAAACATAGTTTCCTAAGTATAATCACATCATATTAGAGTTTTGCTGTTAATAAATCAAACTAAACTAAAAAAAACAAAAAACCAAAAAACAGGAAAGATCACTTACTCAATGACATCTTTAGCACATAAAATTTCCCCTATGATTCATACACTCAAAAACCATGTACCCCTAAATATTTAGCTCCTTCTGACTCATTCTGAAACACTCTTGACAACTTCTCCATTGAAATTCAACGTGTCCCAGTGCTGTAAGATCCTCTTTCCCTCTAATTAATTAGTTCCCTTTCCCACTGGCACAATGCAAGAGTGATCATCTCTATATTTACAGGTTGTGGAATGAAGCACACAGCTGGAACCTTCCACTGCTCACTAGTCTAAGTGTACTCATCTCCCAGGAATGCTTCTCCCTAACCTAACACTGGACTTTCATTACTCTCCTTCCCTGCCACCCCACCCTCACTGCCCATAGGTGACATCTTATCCTTCAAATCCTGCATGTTTCCTAAACCCCTTTCCATCTACAGACCCTAAGGTGTCTGTGCCCTTTCTGCACAGTTTGGTTAAGGGGACACATTGTCCTCACTAATTGATGTGGATTGACTCAGGCTTTCAAAGCAGAGTTACCTCTCCCATAACAATCTCTGTGCTTTCCTCCTCTAACAACACACCCTTGAGTGTTCCACCTTGTATAGAAGTCATGGCACACAGAGAGCTCCTATCAAGTAAGAGAAAAATTGAATCTGTAATGTTTGCTCTCATTGGCCCCCTTTCCTATTGCTAATTATTACAGTATCCAAAAAAATAAACATGAAACTCATTCCTCAGGTGTTTTTCTCCTCTATTGCTACAAATCACACCAGGCTGCTGTTCTGGCAAACTTTCAAGTTCCTTTGCCACCAATTATTGAATTAATTAATTTTCCAGCAAGCTTGCTCTTTGTTCTGTACAGCACATAAGTGACGCTCAGGGCTGGCAAGTTTATACTAAGAAAGCACAAGTGCTAATTTAAGTGACCATGAGAAGCACTTAAAAATCTCACACCTTCCAATAGACCCTTGCTGACCATTATATATCTCCCAGGCAGGACCAAGTGAGTGACTTCAGAGACCTAGGAATTTCACTGAAGTGGCCTTGCATGAACGCAGACTAAATTTTAAATTAAAATCATCCTTTGAAACGCCACTGGAGATCCTAGCAATATGGCTTGGGTGATGGTATGGTTGGCAAAATGGCAAGTCACTTATCCTCTCTGCCCTTGTTTCCTCACACGTGAAATGAAAAACACCGATTCACTTCACAGGAAGACTGCATGCGTTTAATTAATTAACAACACACATCAAAAATGCGAACTGCAGAACACCTTTGCTTGGCCCCTAAGCTCAGTACATCTGCCCAAAGCATTGTTGTTTATTGATATTACCTAGATCTTTCCTTAAGTTGTGCCTCTGGTCTGGCCCATCAACACATTTTTGTCTAAACACACAGATACTGAAAGTCACGTGTGTGGATTTTAGTTTCCTATTTTAATGTTTTCTTTTCAGTGCTGCAATTGTTGAGGTATTATGTTTTCTTCATCAAATGTTCAGAGATTCCCATTTACTACAGAAAACACTAGACACCCAGGCCAAAAAATTGCATATATGACTAGCATATATCTAGCCAAATGTGCCCACATCAAAATCAGTTTTACTTTTCTTACTCCAAAGTACCTTCTGTGACTAGACAAAAGATGATGGAAACTTCATCCTAGAACATCAAACCCTGCCAGGCACATTTCCATCTGTCCTGTTGAAGACTGCCAAAAGCATTTTTCTGAGTCTTTTTTTTTTTTTTTCATAGTTAGTCAATCAAAAATTCTCTCAGGCAGAAGTTATTCCAGGACTACGAAATGTGGTTGTTCCCACCCTGACTGACCTCTTGGACTATGGAAGACACACCTGACCAAAATAGAAGGAGAAAAACAACTTATGCAGAAGTAGTACCTTCAGAATCTATTTACTTCCTTCTTTTAGCCACACAAAACACCCACAGACATTCATCGATAGTGATGAAGAATTGTGTGCCTAAGGAGAGAAAATTAGATGTCGTAGACCCTAAAGAGGTAGGAGTGTCACAGCTAGAGTGTGGAGCCAAGGAGGTTGGAAAATAAAGCATTGATGCCAAGGAGGGATGGTCAAGGCCAAGGATTTGGGGTTGAATGGATCAATGGCTAGTCATCCAAGCCAAAAAGTGGGCTATCCATTTTGACATTGGGGCAAGGGACGGTCGTACTTATAAACAACAGCAGAGAGAAAAAGCATTCAGGTTAAACATGTTTGTTCTCTTCTGAGCAGAAGACCAGGTAGTTAAAAAGATGAAAGTTTCTTAATTCCTCCCCTTGAACTAGCACTATGTTAATTCATGAACCTGTGCCAAAGTAACAGTCATTTCTCATCAGGCATCTCTTATCAGTACTACTTTTCAACTTTCCCCCAAGGTTCTTAAGACCACCAAATATCCCCAGGACCAATTCCTGTCTTTGTTTAGGCTCTTACTGCTTCAGGATGTTCTGTCAGTCTTTTTTCATGTTTCTCCTAAATAGACATGGCAGGATCATGCCTGGACATTGTAGTTTCTAGATGCACAAATATATTAATGGGTCTTTATTAAGAAACCATAGAGTGTTGGTCACCACGTTCGGTACTATGAGAATGTTGTTTTAAAAAATGAGGTTATGCCCGGCCAGGCGTGGCTCAGCGGTTGAGCTTCAACCTAGGATCCAGGTGATCAGGGTTCGAGTCCCGGTCAGGGCACATGCCCGGTTGTGGGCTCGATCAATGACTCTCTCATCATTGATGTTTCTCTCTCTCTCTCTCTCTCTCTCTCCCTCTCTCTCATCTCTCTCTCTCTCTCTCTTTCCTCTCTCTGAAATCAATAAAGATTTTTTTTTTTTTTAAATGAGGTCACTCCTTTCACTAATAAAATTCTTTTTAATTAAAGAATGCAAACTCCCACAAACATAATAACACTAAACCAATGCATTAACAAAGCAATTTATGATCAAATGGAAGTCAAGATAGTAGTGAAAAAGCAGAATCCAGAGGTCCGCATGAGCATCCTCCAACCACAACCTCAGGAAATGAGATCAGACCTAACTGGGGAAAGTGACCACCCAGCTTTCTTACTTCCCATTCACTCCTTAGCCCTCTGGCATCTGTCTTCCTTCTACCACATGCTTGTTATAGGGAAGTTAGTGGTTCCCAAATTTCATGTGCATCAGAATTACCTGGAAAGCTTGTTAGAACACAGATTGCTGGGCTCCACTCCCAGCATGTCTGATTCAGTAGGTCTGGAATGGGGCCCGAGAGTTTGCATTTCTGATACATCCCCAGGTGCTGCTGCTGCTACTGCTCTGGGGACCTCACTTTGAAAACCACTGCTCTATGGAAATTGCCATGTGACCTTCAGCAAGTCTGTCTTCCGAAAGTGAGAATACCTACCCTCTCCCTACCTCAGAGAATCACTAAAAGGATCTAAAACTTGTAAAGAAAATGAAACATTGTGAAAGCACTTTGTAAACTAAGCAGATATTCCATTAGTGATTTTTAACACCAGCCTCATTGCCTATCCTTGTTACATTTGACCCCAAGGGACACTATGTTTTTGAAACTCTGCTCCCTACTCCACTGCTCTTTTCTGTCTCCTTCACTCGTCCTCTACGCTCTGCTCTTCTCTCTGTACACTTTCTCTCTGAGATTCATCTAGTCTCACTGGCTCAAAAGTCACTTAAAAGAAAATTACCCTCAAGTTCCACATTTCTAACTTATTCTGCTCTGTTCACAACTTCCCTAGGCTTAAAAATATATTACATTTTATCTTCACCTCTTCTTACCACTTCCTTCCAGATACCAGCAGTCTCAAATGTTTTCTCTTATGGCTTTAATGTCATCTGCCATGTTGCCTCCCTTCCTCTATAGTCTCAGTGTTGCCACCCTTGTTGGTCTTTGTCCCACCAGCCTCCCACCAGGCCTCTTGACAGCCTCTCTGCACCGGTTCTCCTAAATGCTCCCTCCTTGTGAAGCTGCTTAAAATACTGCTTTGCTCAAGTGCCCCCATCCCCAACTATAGAATCCTGGCTTCTCATAACCTAAATAATGAATTCCCAAAGCTAACTCAGATATAAGGAGCTTTGCTATCTGCCCTCACCTTGGAGCAGGGGCTGATGGATGCCTGTCAGGTCAGTGGTGGGACAGACTCCTGCATTGAGTGAACTTCCCTCCCAACTCTCCAGCTGTATTAGATATTTCCAATCTTTAGTTCTGCTATTTCCCTAATAAATAAAGCTCCAATAAATCCAGCCTACTACTATGTTTGCACCAAAACATCATCTTAAAGAACACAAATGCATCTTTGCTCATGATGTCCCAACTCCTTTTTGCCCACACAAATTCTAATAGTCCATCAAGGCCAAAGTCAATTCATTTCTATCAGTGCTCAAAATTCCATGCACTCTCAAGCACTTTCTTCCCCTTACTCCACCTCTCCTTCTTCAATCTCTCGCTCTCTCTCTCTCAATCTCTCTCCCCCCCCACTTCTTTTTCTTCTTTTCTCCTGAATCACCCGCCTCACTGTACAACATACTTTAGAACTTCTGATCCCCATCTACTCTCATGGCTTTAAATACCACCTATTTGCCAGTGACTCCTCATTTTACCTCCAGGCTTAACATCTACTTTGAGCCCCAGACTGTCTCCATATCTTAACTTTGATGTCTAAGATGCACATTAAATTTATCTGAACAGAACTCTTAGTTCGCCTCCCTAGTCTCCTTCCTGTCTCTACTGCAATCCTCCCTCTCTCAATACATGACACTCTCCACTTAAACCAAAATGTAGACATCATTCTTAATATCCCCCCACATTTAATCCATCAGCAGATTCTGTGTGTTATACCAGCAAAATATATCTCAAATATGTTCAATTCTCTCCATTTCCACTGCTACCACCTTAGACTAAGTCACCAAAATCTCTTTCCTGAAATGTTGCAATAGTCCCCTAAGTGGCCTTCCTGCATTCATGTTTGGCCTTCTCCCATATCAAATAGTGATATTTTTAAATTTTTCTATTTTTAATTATTTTTTATTTTTCAATTACAGTTGACATTGAATATTATATTAGTTTTAAGTGTACAGCATAGTGGTTAGACATTTACATAACATGAAGTGATCCCCTGATAAGCCTAACACCCACCTGGCATCCTACATAGTTATTACAATATTATTGACTATATTCCCTATGTTGTAATTTACACTCTTGCACTTATTTTGTAACTTCCAACTTGTACTCCTTAATCCCTTCACATTTTCACCCAGCCCCATAACCCCCTTTCATCTGGCAACCACCAATTTGATCTTTTGAAAACATAAATAACATCACATCAATCTCCTGCATAAAATATTGCAAAAACCTCCCATTTTACCTAATAATAAAATCCAAACTTCTTACAGCAGCCTACGACATTGGGGTCTTGCTTCTCTGTTCTCAGTCAGTACCACATTCACCTCCCTACAAGCACCTTATTCAAACCACACTGGTCTTCACTTGTTCCTCACATAAGCCAAGCTCTTTCCCAACTTCAGGGTTCTCACTGTTTCCTCTCTCAGGAACACCGTCTTCTGGGTTTTCACATGGCTGACTTTCCTTCATTCTTCACCATTTAGCGACTAATATCACTTTCTCAGAGAGGCCTTCCTTAACTACTCTGTCTAAAATATTCCCTATAAAAAAAGATACTCTCCACCTTACCAAGAGTAAGATTATCATAATATAAAACCTTACTAATTATGTTTTTATGTGTTCACTTGTTTATTGTCTCCAGCTTCATCTAACTTCCCATAACTAGAACATAAGCTCTAAAAGAAGAAGAAACTTACTGTATTTTTCTAAGATGTATTCCCACACCTAGGAATAGTGCTTAGGATTCCTCAATACATATTCATCAAAAAATTTAAACGAATGGAAGCCCATTCAAAAGTCAGGATGGGCTATAGAAACATATAATCTAAAATCTCAATGGGCTTAAACCACAATGATGTATACCTTGTAAAAGCTATTTGGCTCTGCTCCTCATGGTCCACTGGGGTCCATGATTGGTGGAGGCCTCCTCTCAACATGTGTTCCCATGAGGATCAGCACACCAGTGGGACTATATGTGGTTATGTGCACGTGGCTCCTAAAGATTCCAGCAAGAAGGACACATACTGATTTTGCTTACTTTTGCCAAAGTAAGTTATATAGCCAGGTCTAACATCAAAGAAGGTGGGAAAGTATAAGACACCATGTGCGCAGGAAAAGGAAAGATGAAAATATTTGGTCAGCAGCACTTATGATTTCACACACACCTTCTGCTAGAAGATTCTTCCACCCAAAAGTAAGATAATAAAAATATTTGGTCATACACACTTCTGACTTTCATATCCACCCTCTATTTTAAGTGTTCTTCCACCAATCCAGGTTAACATAACCTCTCTAAATACCTCTAACAGTTAGTTCTGGAATTCTCATTTGGTATAATTGTTCGATTCTCTGTCTTCCCATCTACACTGTTCATAAGGAAGACAGGGACCCATATCTTTTTCTCTTAACCTACTATTCTGAGCACCTGGCTCAGTACGTTTCACATAATAGATTCTGGACAAATATTTGTTAAAGGAATATCTTGTAGCTTTTCATGTGTATGTGTTTTTATCTGCACAATTAGACCACGTATGCCTTTGCATATAGTACATAAAGACGAGAATTTATATTTCATGAATCTTTCAGCTCATTCATCATGGAGATATTTTCATTTTGACAGAACACCATAAATAACTGTTGAACTAAGTTAATTAATAGTATTGAGGCCACTCATCCATGTGCATTACACAAAATACCCTATTAAAAAGATACTATCAAAGCCCAGCACCAGCATCTTTTGAACACATACTCATAGAAATGCACATTAGCATTCTTGGCCTCCTGCAAACGTTCCATGGCCAGTTTTCTTTGGTAAGGAAAACTCAACAAATGATTGCATGGGCTTTGTTGGTTCTATTGGTGGTCAATCTATGTCTATAAGAGAAACTCCTCTTTCCACAGGATTTCATTATAGCAGCAACCACAGGACTTGAATTTTGGTCATTGATGGTATCTCAGCTCAGCTATGTATCCCAATGTGAAAATGAAACTTGTGTTCCATTTCCTTATGTTCCCTTTCCTTAAACTGCCAATGCCTAAAATGATGTTGAGATTAAACTCTTGAGATCTGATGACAGATCTGTTTCAAAGACCCTCACTATAGGAGAGAGAACAGTGATATTGTTGAGATTTTTACATCAGGAAATGTCCTCTGACTACCAGGTGATGTCTATTTCTGCTGAGAAGTTTGAAGTACATATATTTGGACAACTCCCCCACTACAGTACCATTGGACTTATAGCCTTCTTTCTTAGAAAAATGTTTCAATTGACAATATTCTTGATCTTTCAAATCACACAAGCCAGTGTGACATCGTAGAAAGTTCAAGAGGCCTTCTTTAATTCCATAGCATATCTTGGGCAAATTACTTAACCTGAATTTCAGTCTCCTCATAAAAAAAATTTAAAAAATAGGATAATAATACCTACCTCATAGGATCAAATAACATAGCATTGGATGTACTTCATCTCTGTTCCTGGCACTTGGAGATATTTAATAAATGTGTGTTGTTTTCTAACAGCTACTTTAACTGTAAGCCAGGTACCAATTTAAGGTTCCTTTAAATAAAATCACCTAACAATTACGGAGCTAATGAATCTAAGAGCCCACGACACAGTCCAATAAGCTCTTCACAGTAATGTCAGCCATAAGCACCTACACTGGGACATGCTACGCTATACTCTGATTTTTGTACTGTCCCCACATTTTCATCTCTTATGCATGGCCTTTCTAAAATGTATCTTGCTCTCTTCCATTATTGTTGGAAATGTGTATTAGTAGAATTTTTTTCTAGGGGGAGCAATTTAGCAATATTCATTGCAACTTTAAATGCATAACTTATTTGAACCAGCAATTCTACTTCTAGGAATTTATTCTAGAAATACGCTAACACACATGCAATATGATATATATATAGAAAAACATTCACTGTAACACCGTAATATCGAAAGATGGAAAATACCCTAATGTTCATTAGTAGGGAAGAAGTTAAACAAATGATGGTATGACCATATAGAGAAATATTATGAATAAAACACCTATAAATGTTGACATGGAATAGTCTCCAAGATATGTCATTAAGCAAAAAGAGCAAGATGGACAGCAACGTCCATGATATGCTACCATTCATGTTAAAAATTATATGCCTAGACATGCTTGTGTAAGCATAGACCATCCCTAGAAGGACACAAGAGACCAGTAACGGTAATTGCCTCTGGGAAGGGGAACCAGGTGGCCCAGGGAAAGAGTAGAAGGATAGTTACTTTTCACAGAACATCCTCTTATGACACCTTTTGAATTTTGTGCTATGCACATGTCATTTCTTTACTAAATATCTGTAAATCACTGATTAAATCTGGGAAGAGGGTGCTAGACAAAGGAAACTTGTAGAATGCTGTAATTTTTTTTACCAAAAAAAAAAAGGTTTTCATATTACTTGTAATTATTTAAAAATTAGTATGAAAAAATAACCGGAAAGAGAAAATATCAGTTAAGTTACTGTCTCATCCATAGCACAATGACTCTCCATCAGTCAACATGCATTTATTGAATACTTAAGTCCCTGATGTCGGTTGGATGCAGTGAGAGGGAAAGATGAAAAGAGAGAGGGCCCTGGTTCCCTCCCCAAGGAACTTACAAACAGGTGAAGTGGTGAACAGTGGACAGCGTCCAGCAGCGAAAAGGTGTCACACAGCACTGAGGATCAAGGAGGGATTTGCAGAGATAACGATGATGTTGGGAACAGTTATGTCTCCTCCCTTCTCTTTAAAATGGAATAACCTGCCTTGGCGCTCCTCTCACAGGGATGCTGCTAGGATTAATGAGGTAAAGTTTGTGCTTAGGTAGCGTCTTTCTTCTGAGAAGTCAGAGTGCTTTGCAAAGTATTCTTATTAATATTCATAAGATGGTTTATATATTTTTCCACCTTTCACTTTGGAAGTTGCACATCTCTGCCTAAAGACTCTGATTTTTCTCTTACTCTTCCTTAACATTACTTTCTCTTTTGCACCAAAATAGTGCAGGTTTGAGCTTTAAAGTCTTGGTGGTTTTTTATAGCTCAGGGCTAATAACATCACACAGCTTGCCTGCGGGAGAACCCACCTGTACAGTCTACAATTTCCATTGTATACATATGCATGACAAACCTGAGCTCAAGGTAAGATACCAAGCGAACATATAATACGGAGGAAAAAACTCCCTGTAACCAAGACTGCTCCCTGGGAAGGGTGAATCTCAACAGCGGTAAGTCACTTGAGGTTGTTTAGGGATAGAGACTGAACCCACCTTTCTCTACTTCCCCCGGGGGCCAAACTGCTCTGTATAACATGGGTGATTCGGCATTAGGGTAGAAGACAGAGACTGTGGAAAGAGAGAGGAGGTGGGAGCTGAGGAAGGAAGGAAGGGAAACAGACCAGGAATGTAGCAGGAGGCCGTGCACAGCAGGGAGGGACTCCTCTCCATCTTCCCCCTCCCTGGTTATGAATAAATTCCACTAAAATTTACACAATGCTAAGAGAGTAAGTTTTTCTTTCTTTCTTTCTTTCTTTCTTTCTTTCTTTCTTTCTTTCTTTCTTTCTTTCTTTCTTTCTTTCTTTCTTTCTTTCTTCTTTCTTTCTTTCTTTCTTTCTTCTTTCTTTCTTTCTTTCTCTTTCTCTTTCTTTCTTCTCTTTCTTTCTTTCTTTCTTCTTTCTTTCTTTCTTTCTCTTTCTTTCTTTCTTCTTTCTTTCTTTCTTTCTTTCTTTCTTTCTTTCTTTCTTTCTTTCTTTCTTTCTTTCTTTCTCTTTCTTTCTTTCTCTTTTTTTTTTGAGAGAGAATGTATTTCTTATGTAAACTGGGCTGAGCTTGCACCCAGAGATGGGTTGATGACACAAAGACGGGATGATGAGCTTGGGACATGACAGAGATCATGGGAGAACTGGACTTCCCGGGCCTTGGGACTGACTATTATCCAAGGTAATTAAACTAAATCTCTGAGGGAAAAGAGGGCTCCGCTGACGTGAGAATGTAGGTATGTGATGTTTATTAATGTTTGTTATTTATGCATGCATGCCAATATCAAAGTAAAATTGCAGGTTTAGAAAAGATGGCCTGGTGCAGCTGTTCCCTCGGACGGAGCGGAGAGTGGGAAGCAGAGAAGTACATGTGCATCTTCCCGGCGCTGGTGCCGCAGCCGAGACTGGGCCCCAGGTCTCCGACCTCCGGTCAGGCGCTGGCTGCAGGGAACCGAAGCATGCCACCTCCCAACGCATCTCTCTCCAGACCCGCGCCTGCCCTGTTTGGATGCCTGAGGACAGAACTGGCTGGAGCCTTCCACCCGAGAGGCAGTAGGAGAGCTGCCTCTTCAGATCATGCTACCTGTTTGGCTCGAAGCCAATATCACGAAACAAAGCTTCTTGCAGCAACTGAGAAGAAATAATGTGCTTAACTTAAAGCTATGTTAGAGTGTCGTGCTTCATGCCTGAGCAGCATAAGTCTTGAGCTTTAAATAGCCCAACCCTAACATATATTTAAAAGCAATGTTCTAAAGGCTGTGTTACATAAAGTGGAACACTTAGTGACACCACAGTGAAGTGCCAGGTACCCTTTCTTGCAAATTGACAGAAGCCAGCCTTGGTTAGGCAGTGGGGAGGAAAGCTTTTCTGTGACATGAAGTCCAAAAGGGGTCAACCCTGTTTATAACCTAGAGGGCCAGAAGCATTCCACCAACCCCAAATATCTCTTCCCCCGGTCTTCTATGACCTAGATAATCCTCTGACAGAGCCACCATAAAATCACACCTTTGGACTGGACAATAAAAGAAGAGTCATAATTCCTGAAGGACACTTAGGAATGCCTAAATGTACCATGGGTACAACTGAGACCACAGGCCTTGTTGGTGGAGAGAAGTTGTAGACAACGCCTTTTACCTTCTGGTCTTCTCCCACTAACATATAGACCCAAATGAGCTTTTATAGCTCTCTTTGATGTTCTAGTTGTCACTGTGCACATTTAGAAAGCACTGAAGACCAAGTTGTAACCAGAATCACCTATGACCCTTTTATAAAATATAAATGCCTAGGATCCACCCCAAACTTACCAAGTCAGAATTTGGAAAGTGGTAGAGGTTTGAATAAGTATGTTTTTAAAATGCTCCCATAGGCATTCTGATGCAAGCTCCTGTCTAACAACCACCGGAGATAGGATGGATATAGGTTAAGGTCAGGGTTAGGAGAGAGGTATCTTGAAAACCTGTAGGCTAGAGAAATATGGCAGCTGGGAAGGATGGATCCCAAAAACTGCTCCCAGGGCAAGTCCCTGATATGAAGAGAGCAGAGTCACTGGAAGGTAATCATTCTGGAAAGTGGCTGAGAGTATCAGACCATGCTGAGAACAGTCCGCCAAAATGAACTGCCTGAAACAAATAAGAACCTTACTCAGTGAACATTGCCAAATATATTTGCATTTGTTTATGCATTCAATTTAATGTTTATTAACTACTAAATGCCTAGCACAAAGGTAGGTGCTGGGGATAAAATACAGAACAAAACCAATAAAACTCTATGGACACAGAAAATAGGCTGGTGAAGGCCTGGGGTGGGGTGGGAACAGGGTTGGGGGACAAGGGGAAAAAGGGGGGGACATCTGTAACACTCTCAACAATAAAAATTTAAAAAAATAGATTAAGCTAAGGAAAATAATTGCTTTGGTTTGTTAAAGCACCTAAAGCTATGTTTATTAACTAATAGAATAAAATTGTTGATCAATGATATTAGTCTCCCAGGGCTGCCATAACAAATGACTGCAAACTTGGTGGCTTCAAATAACAGTAATTTATTTTCTCACAGTTCTGGAGGCCAAAAGTCCAAAATTAAGGCGTCAGCAGGGCTTCTCCTGGAGGCTCTGAGGGATAACCTGATCCATGTGTCTCTCCCGAGGGATAGTCTGACCCGTGCATTTCTGGTGGTGGCCAGCAGTCCTAAGGGTTACTTGGCTTGTAGATGGCTGACTGCAGCTTAGCCTCAGCCTTCACATTGCATTCTTCTCTGTGCCTCTGTGTCCTCTCTTCTTACACGGACACCAATATTGGATTTAGGGCCCACCCTAATCCAGTGGGATCTCATATGGATCCTGAACTAACTTCATCCCAAAATAGCCAATATCCCAATAAGATAACATTTTGAGGTCCCAGTGAACATGAATTCTGGAGGGACACTATTCAATCCAGTGCAGCAACGTATCAGATTTGGGTATTACCGAATGATGGTTATAAGCAATTACATATACAAGGTCTGACGTTTTTCTAAAAATATGTCAATCCTAGAGTGTGTATCAAATACAGAATTTCAAAGAGCCTATAGGGCGTGTGTGTGTTTCTGGAACCAGGATAAAACCAACAACTCCCTTTTCTTGCAAACCACAGTCTTAACCACCTACCCGCATTTCCCCAGTCAGTCTTTTTTTATGAGTTAGAAATTTACTTACTCTGCTCACCTCATTCATCACCACCTCTCTTCCCCTGTCCTAAATTCTAACCCCAAAGAAACAAAGCATAGCTAAGGTCAGGGCCTGACCATTTCTGAATTAATCAAATGAAATAGATTGCCATAGTTTTCTACTTCTCATATTATTGAAAGTACCTTAACATCTTACTCCTTCTTAGGGTGAGAAGGTTTGAAGACATGTGAGCGTCACAGGACCTCTTGAGTGAGAAGGGTATTCAGGATCAGAAAAAGGGTACTAATCTGTTTTAGAAATGATGACCCTCCTGTGGTAATAACATCAGATACAGAGAGCAATGTTGTCTGAAGCTATTCTGGTTTAAGATGTTTAAATAGTCTAATGTATCACAGTCTGTTTTAAATGTAATACATTAAAACACACTTCAACACAAGCCCATAAATGAAACAAAGATGTCTTGGAGGAATAGCTAGCTGTGCTTCTTTGCAGCCCAAATGTAAACTCTTCTTGAGTTTAAAGGCATTAAAATCATAATAATGAAATTTTGCCATTAAGAGTCAGAAAGCACTTTTCTCTTTAAAAAGACAGATGCATTAAAATTTAATTATTGTCTCCCTACCTGATTATCAGATATGAACAAAGCACATTTGCAGGGGAAACTACACATACATTCTCTCAGCACAGGAATTATTTTTAAAGATTCTTCAAGGAATTATTCCCCAATAACCACCCCAAGTAGAAAAAGACACTCTTATGATTGAGTGTGTGTGTGCCCGTGTGTGTGTCGAAACAAAAGAGCCAATGTACCAACTGCATAAACAAACAGATACAAACCAGGTGCTTAGGAAATGATTTTGGTTTTCTAAAGTGAGTGCATATTCTCCGTCTGAGTCGTATATGTGCATCTGAACTCGCTGTGGCATCCCATCAGATGGCTCCTGGACCCACATTTTCTCTTCTTCTTCAGGATAGGTAAGTAAAGATTCCTTTGTGGAGTATGAAAGCTTGCAGCAGCAGGAACACAGCATATCTCATCTCTAATTTATGACTGACTAACTGAAACTCCTCACTGTCAGCAAACTCTGCCGTGTTTACTGGTTTGACAGCATACACACATATGGCAGGAGCCAGATGGACCTTCTCCCCCAGCTTCAAGCTAAGGGTGCTTCATTAGGAAAGAGATGCAGCCAGTCTTTGAGATCTTTGAACAAGGCTTCCCAGCACTACAGGAAGGAAGTCAGTCAGCAATCTGGAAAGAAAATAACCCTCCCCTAGGCGAGGGATTAGGTCAGAGAGAATTTATAGTTGCCCCATTGAAGCCCATCAGTTTTTGGAAGAACGAATGGCCTGTCCTCAACCACAGAAATTGGGAAGCTGCTTCCAAAAAAAATCAGTTGAAATGAAGTTTGCATTTCATCTACCCAGACAAGAGTAAATAGGACAATAAATCTACTTCCAAAACTCTGATTCACAGTTAATAGTGTTGAAAGGTTCTGGTAAACTCCAAGAAAACAGCAGGTCTTATGCAACTACAAAGGTTTCAGTGAAGAAACTTCCTGCTATAATAAAATGTTGCTGATAAGTTATAAAATAAAATGTAACTTTCTGAACCCAATCTTTCACTTTGAAATTTCAAGAAAAACAACATTTTCTTTAGTTTAGCCAACGTTGCTGGGTTTTGTTTTCTTTTGTCCTGGTATGCAATAACCTCTAACCTTGTTCTGACCTCTCAGCCTGAGTTCTTTATCTCCTTGACCTCTGGCCTCCAAGCCTGAGATGCGTCTCAAGAGCAATGAGCTTAGATTCCCATCAGAGCAATGGGTTTAGATTCCCCGGAGTCTGTATTATCCACGCTTGAACCAACCTGAGCAGAGATTTCTGCAAGGAAATCTGAGATCTCCCCACTTCCCAAAAATCCAGAAATAAGGGTTCTTGGAGTGAGAAAGGTCATCACAGAGAATTGAGGGAGAATGGATCTTTAGCCAGGGAATAAACTGCCCCACTGTCTAAACTCTCAAACCGACCCTTCGATTCAGGTAAATCCATTAACTCCATATCTCTCAGGGCCTAGTTCCAAATAGAGTAAGGTCTAATCCCCACGTTGGAGAGGGTGCCGGGGAGGGAGGAGGTTCATGGTTTAAGGGGACGGGGTCTGATAGGTTTTATAGGAAATCTAGACAACCTTCCACTGCCTCCAAAGCCTTCTGGTGACTAAGCTCTGATGAAGGGAAGCAGTGAGGAGGGATCGCTGGACTTTGTTGAAAACTACCTCTACGTACCCTACAATTAGTTCACACTGACTTGAAATTTTCCTTTCTCTCAGAGAGGCAAAAAATTACATATTGCTACAGAATGGGTTATAGAAGCAACTAACAATTTTCTCAACACTCTACAAGGCAGTAAAAAATAAATCTATTTCTCAAGAACAACCTCTTAATTGAACGTTGGAATATATAGGGCCACTTCTAGTCTCTGCCTTTCTACTAAGAGTAATTAGAACTAATGCTTTTTGTAGGCACATCAGGACTCCAGGTTTAGTGTAAAGCATTAACCTTCTGTTTAAATGTTCTTTCACAACACTAAAAAGAAGCTCCTAGGGTGAGGCTGTGGGTGGATTTTAACCTGGCCCTTTTTCCCCCAGATAATGGAAAACTTTGACATGATTTGACACACAGTGGTCATTGTTGGTGAAACTCTATGGAACGAAAGCTCCATCATCAACCAATTAGAAGCTAACCAGAGTGCTTGAGGACAGTACTGCCTGGAGTCCTCCGGACTCTGTATTTACGCTGGTCCAGAAACCATGCTCCTTGAAGGGTTCCACACCCACCCTACCATGTGCACCTCAGAAGAACTCTGTGAAATAGCCAGAAACATTGTTTGAGCCCCTTTTACAGACACAGAAACCGAGGCTCAGAAAGCTACATGATATGCACCCAACTGGTTAGTGGCAGGGACAGAATTAAATCCTAAGAGTTCTACACTCAAGAATTTAATAATGTCCTCTTATACAGGGTTTTCCCTCCTGATTCCTATTTAAAGGTCTAATATTTAGTTAATGGTATTAAGCAACTGATGGAGTGGAAAACACAGGCTCTGCTTGATCACAGTTTAGAGCATGTAAATATAAAACGGCTTTGAATCAGGGGAGGAGGAAGTGAGATGAAGCCAGTGGAGCCCCGCTCACCACTCAGCAAACATGCTCCCGAGTCGCTCCACGGTTTACACCTCAGACAGCCCCAGTCCGTGAGAATGGGAGTGAAAAGAAAATGCAAATTCAGCTGCGTGTTACATCCACAGTAAATGCAAAGACAAATTAAGAATTAAAGACAAATGCAAATTACTCTGCTCATAAAAGAAACCTATACAAAAGACAGGGAATGAAAAGGCTCTGACAGTTATGGATGAATCTCTGAAGAGGCGCACAGCGACCGTATTTCCAAATTCAAGCCTTTTAAAAACTGGTTAGAAGAATGAGAACAGCTGCTGCAAAGAAGGGGGGGTGGGGGAAGCTGCGGTTAACAGTAAACGAAGCTACAGAGGAAAACTGAGAACCGTGTTCTCATTGTCAAGGTGAGGGGGAAAAGCAACAAAAGCACGAAGCCAAAAGGAGCCTCTCTCCAGAAACTCTATGGAGGACTTTAGCAGCTCAGCCCCTGGCAAGCCTTAGGCTTGGGGAGGGGAGGGGAGGGGAGGGGAGGGGAGGGGAGGGGAGGGGAGGGGAGGGGAGGGGAGGGGAGGGGAGGGGAGGGGAGGGGAGGGGAGGGGAGGGGAGGGGAGGGGAGGGGAGGGGAGGGGAGGGGAGGGGAGGGGAGGGGAGGAGGGGTCTGCTGGAAGAGAGAAGAAAACCACAGACATCCTAGCAGGAAAGGGGCCTAGACAGCAGGGGTCATTCGTTAACTCAAATGACTGCCAGGCCCCGCACGTCAACGCAGAGCCTGCCTGCACAGTGTTGGTTCGTGTCCGTTTGTAACTGAGACCTTTGGTGCACCTCCAAATCTGTGGAGCAGGATAGGAGTGTTTTAAATGTTAGGCAAATGAATCAATGGACCCCTCATTTTGCAGATGAAGAAACTGAGGCTCTAAATGAGAAAGTGGTTTTCCTGAATTCACTCAAGCAGATAAAAGAAATTATCTGTAGAGCCAAGTCCCCGATCCTCAGTCGAGGGCTCCTTCACCTATGCTATAACGCCTCCAAAGAAAAAGGAAATAAATGTCTTCGCCAAATGTCTTTTTCAGGTCAGAGAGTGGAAAAGAAAGACTCGCAACTGTCTCAGGTCGCACCTACGGGCTTTCCCGCCATATACAGCCCCTTCTGTGCTAGAGTGAAGCAGTCAGGCTGTGGATTTGGGTCAAAAACCAAAGAGCTGCAGGGGTTAAGGGGCAACATACAGAGCAAAGCAGACTTTTGCCAACCTGCGCCAAACTGGACAGCATGTGTCCTATGGAAGGAGTGACCTCTCCCCAGTTCCAGCCAATCAGCCAAGTGGGAATGTGGACACTCCTTTTCGAACCTTCCTTTTTTTTCAAGAGATTCCAGAATTTTTACTTGAAAAATCATCATTTTAAGATGTCACAATAATTTACTTCTGAACATAGTAACAGCTAAACAATATACAACCCTCAGGTCAAAGGTGGCTTGAGCGTAGCCTGTTGACAACCTCTGATTTTAGCCGTGGCAGTCATTTTAAGACAAGGCACAGTGTATTAGTTCTAAAACACTCCAGTACTTCAGCTATTTAGAAGCTCTCAGTCTAAGAATATCTACTTTTATTAAATGATCAAATATATATATAACCCGCATTTCAGTTGAAACTAGAGCCTTCAATGGGGCCTCAGCAAGTGTATATTTATCATCACGTTTCCTGGAGGTTCATGTTCTCTTTATCCCTGGGCGGCATTCACCTGTGTCTGCTTTCCTTACCCCCTCACGGTTCATAAGGTTGTACAAAGGAAACTGTGGCTCCCTCCTTTCTAGAATTTATAAAACATTGGCCTTCACATGGCAACTCCTTCAGTCAAGTTCAGGCCTCTAGGGGTTACACAAGCAAGACAACAGGAACTTAATTAGAGGCCAGTCTTGGTAAATGTGCAATTTCTATTTAATAAGATTGGATTAGAAAATGAAAACTCGGCGCATCTATTATGACACAGACTGAAAGAATTCTAAAACTTCCATCCAACAGATAGCAACTTGTCTTTTAGGGCTGGTTATTTATTTAATTTAAGAGGAAATTTTTTTTTCTTCCTCTCCCGAAGCTATTAGAAAACCAGTTTGGTGAATTATTCAAGAAATAGAATTCAAGTTGTTTATGAGACAACCAGCCCCTGAAGAATGATGTCCACACAGCAAGCTTAGCCCTCAGAGAGGAGAGGCTGCCGTCTAAAACCTGGAGGGGTGCATTTTAGCTTAAGGTGCCTGTTCCTTGCTCCTCACAAAATCTTAGGCTGTGGAAAATAAAAGTGGTAAATGTTATATAAATAGTGCGTGGCATTTGCAAAGGTTACGAAGAGTCTCTTTTTTTCATTTCCCAAGTATTCTATTCGAGCAGTGAACCCCGAGGTTCCAGTATTCAGGTACAAGCCTACAGGTCAGATTACTGGCGATACCAAGGCAGATCAGGGATTTTCACCCTGTTTGTTCCTTGGAAGAAAGCAAGGCCTTACTAAGTAAGATTTTGCATGAACGTCACCCAAGCAAGGGGTGACGTGGCACCCTGCCAGGGCGTCCTGGTGCTGCTGAATTCGCACAAAGCAGGCCGTGCTTTGTCCTGCGTTTCCACAGGGAGCGCGGCACCGTGTAGGGGCACCGCTTAACAAAACCGTGCTCCGTTCCATCCATTTGTGGCAAGGCTCTGATTTTTTTTTTCCCTTTAATCTTCTTTTTCAAGCAGCTAAACAAAAAGGTAGGGTGTTTCTGCTACCAAATCTGTGAAAAACATTCAGTGTCTAGGATATCTGAGTCGTTAAGGTGTTGGGTTTTCCAAGCCGTAAACACAGAACTAAACTTGGAGATGGAAAACCATCCTGAGAGGCCATCTGAGTCCTGCCCTGCCTCCAGGCCAAGCAGAATTTAAACCTAAAAGAAAACTCTGAAATTTGCAGAGAATAAAGCTCTACAGTTCCTTCCTCCTACTTTGGGGGAGAAAATTCTCCCTAATGTCTTATTCACTTAAATTTGCTTTTTGCTTTTTCCCTAAAAAGGGACAAATCACCCTGTCATTGGTAATAGGAACACCAAACATCCGGAACTGCATTCATCTTCGTGCAGGAATGTGCATGCGGAGTTCCAGGAGATTGCTCGACCAAGATGTAACAAGGGTCAATAATAGATTGCTTGTGGGTCTTTGCTATGAAGTGGTTTTGTGGACTGACTGGGAACTCAGAGTCAGGCTCTCCAATACAAGCAAGGCCTTTGCAAGCCAGGTTTCTTCCCTGACACCGAACATTCATACAACTCATTTATCCCACCCACACCCTCCCACATGACACACACCCAGCTCAGGATTGGTAGGTAGTAGAAATTGAATAGCTGAATATTAATTAATGAATGATTGTTGACAGTTTGACCTCATGGGAAGTCATCCTGGTTCTTGCTAAGCCCTTGGCTAAACTTAATGGTTCCCTTATCCCTGACCCTCACCCTCCTATGCCCTCCTAACTCATCACTCAGGGTCCTATCCTCTAGACCTCAACTAGCCAGACAATGCTTGGCACGGCACAAAAAAACAGCCTTGCCACACCCTCCATTGTGTCCACTTTGGATTCCCTGGCGTTTGGATTGGTGTTATCTGCTGTCCTAATTACTGGCCCAAGGTCATGTTTCAACTGCGCCCCAAGCTAGGTCTTCTACCTTGTTTCCTAATCCCCATAAACCTATGGAGAGATAAACCAGAGCCAATTGCAAGGCCTAGCAGTAAAGATGATGGTGGTGAGGGCCACTCAGGGTCAAATGCTGTAGGTCCATAGAAGTTAAACTGAATGGGTGAGGGAAATTGCCTTGGTCTATGCAGAGGAGGTGATAGCAACAGCTGTATTGGTTTGGATAATTTAGGTTTGTTCATTTAGGGTTCATTTAGTCTTGCTGTTGGAAGGGTAGTCTGGAAACCAACCTCACCAGTCACGCCTGAAAGCCTGTTAGAAATGCTAGAGCCCCACCTCGAACCTACTGAATCAGATTCTTCATTTAACAAGATCTCCAGATTGAGTTATATGCATATTAAAGCTTGAGGAGTATTGAGCTAGAGCAATGTTTCTTAATTCTAGCTGCACATTAGAATCACCTGGGGAGCTTTGGAAACTATACTGATTTCAGGCACCACCCCACACTAATGATGTCAGAATCTCTGGGGGTGGGAATTACGTGCTGGTATTTCAGAAAGGCTTTGCAGGTGATTCTAATGTGCAGCCAGGGTTTGAGAACTACTTCCTTGGAGCTTAGTTTGCTTCACAGATGTGAAAATCTGATCATAATGAACAATAAATGAACTGCTTTAGGTCCCATAGCTCATTAGTAGCAGAAAAAGGTTTAGATTCACACAGATTCCATAGTTAAAAGAGCACAGACTTTAAAGCCATTTTCAAATCCTAGTTCTGTCGCTTTCTAGAAACATGACTTTGGACAAGTTTTTTAACCTCTCTGATCTACAGTTTCCTAATCTGTGAAATGGGATAGATGATAAAAATCTCAGGGAGCTGTTTGGGGGGTTAAAGGAGGTAATGTCTGTGAGGCCTCTTTTTCAATTTTATCCACTGTACTTTCCAATACACAATATTTGCAGGAGTCCTAAATTGGAATTATTTATTTATTCATTTAAGAAACATGTACTGAGCACCTATTAAGTAACAAGAACTGAGGATTCTGAAACAAGGAAACAGTTCTTGCCTTCGAGGAGATAGTTCCTGCCCTCTAGGCATGTAAAAGGCCAAATTACTATGTGGCTTTGTAGAAGCAGTGCTAGGGGTGATGGAAGGCACAAAGGTACACAGAGAATTAAGTTGCATTTGAGATTTCAAGGAAATCTACCCAAAAGATGTGACAGAAGGAAGGAAGAGAAGATTTCCAAGTAGACTAGGGAGAAGAGGGACATTCCAGGAGGAAGGAACAGCATGTACAAATGCAAGGAAGTGTGAAATACTGTGTCATGTTAGAACTGCAAGCAATTCAGTGTTGCTAGTGAAGTAAAAGGAGGAAGAACACGGGATGAGATAGCAAGTCAGCGGGATCTAGGCACTGAGGGCTTTCTTTGACATGCCAAATTGTGTACACTTAATCCTGTGGATGATGGGAGCCAGAGAAAGGCCCTAAGAACCAGCTGGTTCAAGTGGTGTCTTACAGAGGGAGAGATGCCTACAAGGTTCACTCTGGTGTCTTCCAAGAAGGGAAAGTCAGAGAATAGATGGAACTCAGGATCTCAACTTTATCACCTGAGGTCTCTGAGCAGTCTCTGCTATAGGTCTGATGGACTCTTAGACAACATGTAGTTGCACAAGTAAAGCAAAAAGGAAAAAGAAAATTGAGAGATCTGCAGAGCATGTCATCATCATTTACAAATTCTGCTCCCATGATGGTACTGACAGCTACCTAAGGATGTTTTCCTGAAAACAAGTAAATGCAGAAATAACTCCCCTCTGGGTATGCAAATTCTTTCCTGCTACCTCCCCAGTGCAACCTGCTACTGCCTTCCATAACCCCTCCCTCCTGTACCTTAGATCTGATACATGCCAGCTCCATTGTTGGGTTTAGTCCTAGGTTGATTCCCTACATGTATTTTGTCTCATCTGTTTCTTCAATAATTTTTTCACAATTACAAAAATACTATGTGGTAATGATGGAAAAGTGCAGGCATATTCGAGGAAGAAAATTAAAAGCACCCATAATCCTATCTCTTAGAAATAACCATTAAAAACACTCCAGTGCATTTCTTTCCTGCATTTTTTCTAAGCATACGTGCACGTACTAAGACTGTTTATAGGATAGGATTACACTATGTGGATTTATTTATAACTTTCTTTTTACACGTATTTATTCATTGGATAAGGCTAATTTTAGTGAGTCTCTTTTTAAGAATGAGCAAGGAAGTAATGTAAAGACAGAAGCTAGAGCAGCCATGTGCTCAGAGAAACCTAGAAAGCCACCCTTCAGAGAGAGGCACAAATGAAGCAGGTAAGCAGGAAGGGGCAAAGACAAACGACCGTGATATTCCAGAGAGCTGGAGAAAGTAACACCCATTCTTCATGATTTTCTAGGTAGGGATCCAGTATCTTGTGACCAACTTCCTGCCCTTGGGCTCCTTGATATTGCCTTGTATCTTTATAATAAATTTGTCCAATTTTTCTTAGTGTTGCTTGAATGTGTTCCATTTCTTACAGACAAATAACTCCTAATCAGGGCAAAAACCTGAAATAGACTAGAGAAGATTCGAGCATAAGAAGGCAAAGCCAATGGCATGCTTAAGTACACAAGTGGTTTCTGTCTTGGAGGTGAAACTGCCCCCAAATAGCCAATTCTATTCTTGCTAAAGTTCTATGCCATGTTACTTCTCACCCTCAGATGTGCAGATGAGAAATTTTATTTAATACACCATGACAACCTGTCAAAAAGAATGACTACAGTGTGTTGTGTGGTCCAAGCATCTTGATTTGTTTTCCTTTGGAGTTGGATAATTGCCTTGTTTGTCCCTGTCGTCACTGAAGACCAGGTGCAAAGATAAATTAAATCAATGTCCAAACTGGGTCCTTACCATCACAGATTCATACTCTTAGCAAGGCTACAGAACTCTGCAGTTTCAAGGCCAAGGTATGGAAGGTTTCTAGCAAGAACTCCTTAGGAGCGTTCAAGGGTCTTTTCTAACTATCCATTTAGTAGTGCAGCCAAAGACACTGTTGGAGTTCAAATGGACTTCTAGTGATCTCTCTCTTAGCTGTTTTATGACCTAGGTTCATAAGTACATTGTACATGTCATTTTTTACTCCATTGAATTTTGGTATATGCCAGTCCTTGAGTCACATAATACCATCTAAGAGAGTCCTTCCCTAATCAATTAATATATAAAAGCACCCCTTCCACTGAAATCTCTCTCTCTGTCTTTCTTTCTCTTTCTTTCTCTCAACAGCATTTAGCACCAGCTGACATAATACACTATTTATTTATTGGCTGTCAGTCTATCCCACCAGAATATCTGTTCCTTAAGGATAGAGGCTTTACTTGATTCACTGCTGAATGCCCACTGTGTACCACTAAGCTTGGCACATAGTAGGCCCTTAATAAATATTTGTTGAATAAATGAACCCCTAGACATAGCATCCTAAGACTTGTGCCGGGATTAAATTCCTAACAGAATGGGATGTTATAGTCTTTTCCTTTCCTGTGATTACAACATTAATTCCTACTTAGATTTGGGCAAGGACCTCAAAGGTTACCACTCTTTCCATCCCTCTTTTCAGACCAGCTCTTTGGATCACTGCGTTTCCTTTCTTTGTAGCCTCAGCTCTTAAACATTATGTCCAACTGTTCCTTCTAAATTAAAAATGGAAGGAGGTAGCAGTGGGTTTCATTTTCATGATGCCCTAATTCCCAGCCCTGGGATGTCTCCCACCACAAAGTGCCTCTAATTACCTCAAGGGAACATCATTAAAACTTCAGAGAAAGAATCATTTTCATTCATTTGAAGTTTTAAATAAGCATAGACCACATATGACAAAATCAAGCAAATAACGATGCAAGTATTAAAGTGGCAGAAATGGTAGGAAGCCTGGCTTTAATGGATTTCAGGGGTGAGATCCACAATTCTGAGCTGCAGTTAGTGTGATATATGCTTACTATACATTTCCAAAAGGGCTCACCTTTGAATTTTCTTGAATTTGCACACTTCACCTACTCTCCTTCCAAAATACCAGGTCAAGAAATGCCTCTCGTTTTCCTCCGTTAATATGCTGCTTCTCCCATTAAGCTTCTCATATTAACTTTTAACTTACTGGCTTCAGTGACTCTCAATGATCCCAAGGGGGAGGGGCAGATAAAATATGTTTTTTTCTAAGGTGCCTACATACCTGGATTGCAATTTCTGATATCTGAACTGCTGCTTACTCTCTATCTGTGTCTTATGGAAGAGCTATTGATCTGTAATCTCACCACTATGTTTTCCCCTCCTCATAAAATCCCAGGGACATTCTAATTAAGGGCAGACTCTGGCTACAAATTACAGAAAAGGAGGCACCCAGGCACCCCAATAGAATTCTGACCTTCGGCCCTTCACACCCTGGGCCTTCACACCCTGGGAAGCAGGCCTGTCTTTCATCAGTCAGCCAAGTTCCGCTGTGTTCAAACGGCAATAAGAGTAAATAAATAAACAAACAAATAAATAAATGCAAATTAGACTCTTGTGTTATTACAGACAATGCTATTGATCCTATGGTGTACCATTTGTGAATTATGAGAGGCCAGCATGAGGTTCCAGGATAAAGCAGTCTCTGTGTCAAAACAACCTGGGTATCTTTGAATCCAGGCTCTTCTACCATTATATGTTAATTTTCTCCTGAGCCTCAGTTTCTTTATCTGTAAAATAAAAGTAGTACTACTTAGCTCACAGACTTGTGGTAAAACTGATTACATTGTATCTAAAGAAGTACTGAGATGTGGGCTCAGCAAATAATAGTTACTGCTATCACTTACCTCCAGTTCTCATATTCTAGACTAGAGGTCAGAGACTGTAAAAGAACATGTGTTCTTATCATGCAAAGGAAGGAGAAAAAATATTGAAACAGTGGAGATGCCTAATATGGGCCATAGGAATGTGCAGCTTTAAATGCCAAGGAAAGTTGAGAGTTGGAGTCAAACTTGGCCCTGAGAGCGAGCAGGTTACCTGAGGCCATGCTTGATAAAGGACGGGAGTCTCCTCCAGGCCAAGATTATCTGGCTGAAGGAACAGCACCAGTAAATGGATAACCACACCTCTTTAACACCAAACAATGAGGGCTGAATAGAATCCACTGGATGGGGCCACCCCAAGTCACTGGCGGCCTTGACCAAAGTAGGGGTTGGGAGTCAGGCTGCGCGGGTCTGAGGCAGCAGGAGAGAGTAAGGAAAGTCAACAAGTGGAGACTGTTCTTTAGATAGCTGACTTGTGAAGGGAAAGTGAGTCTCACCTTTCTTCATTTTTAGGGCTAGAAATTTTAATGCCAGAAATAGTGTTAATGGGAGTATTGAGCTATATAGAAGGTCTCAATTATTAAGACAGCTCTCTCTCTGCCCCTGCCCCCAGCAGTTTCTCAGCTACAGTATTTTGGGTGCTGCAAGTGGCCTGCTTGAATCTTCCCTACCTCTCTGGGAACTTCTGTACCTCACTTGCTAACATTGGCTCCCGCTTGGGTCTTCCCACAATAGAGTGAGGGTGCTAGGAGCTTAGAGTCAGGAGTGAGACAGACCTGGCCTGGTATTCTGGTTTACCTCATGGGCTGCAGCCTTGGGCAATATGCTTTAAAAAAAATCTGTTTATGCCCCAACTTCCCCAATTATACAATGGGATAGCAAAAATACCTAGATGGGAGTGTTATAGGGAATAAATCGTTAATACTTGTAAAGCACTTAGAACAGTGGTTGGCACATTTTAAGTGCTCGATAAATTGTTAACTATAGGGTGTCCCCCAAAAACATATACACACTTTAACAGCGGATTGCTCAATTTTGAAAATGAAATGTATTTTAATAAACACTGCCTTTATGATTATTCAAAGGGCCTGTATACATTTTTTGGGACACCCTATATTATTGTTGTTGGTAGAAGATCTGCGTGCTGTTCTGCTTGCCTATATGGCTATGATGAGTCCCTTGTCTGTCTGACCCTGGATTTTGTCTTGCCTTAGTTCATTACATAATTCTGTGATAGCTCTTTTCTTTCTGCCAGTCTGAGCCAATCTCTCTCTCAACTCTCCATCTCCAGTCCTGCTAAATCCTATCTCCAAACCAGAACCTTTGCTACAGCAGTGTCCTATAATAACAACTATAACTGCTGCTATTTATTATTGCTTAGCACATGTCAGGAACTGCTAAGAGTTTATATATATATATCCCTCACAACAATGGGATAGTCATGATAAATAAGGAACACAGCCAGTCAACAACACAGTCAGGATTTAAATCCAGTTCTAATTGCATGACCACACTCTTAACCCCTGAGTTGTTTTCTACAAAGGTTGCTCAGATATCTTACTCTTGCTAGATCCTGGATTCTCTCATCATTTCTCTTTTACATTAGATCTTTAGGTGTCTGTGTGGTAGATTGGGAAAACAGCTACCAATCCCCCCCCCACCACCACCAATTTCTTGAAATCCATCAAGAAACACAGTTTAATTTTCACCCCTTAAATCTAGGCTGGCCTTGTAACTTGCTTTGCCCAACAGATGTATACAAATGCAACTGGTGCTGGTTCCAAGCCTGAGCCTCAAGAAGCCTTGCACACTTCTACTTACTCTTTTGGGACCTCTGCCACCACAGCCATGTGAAAAAGTCCTGGAGAATAAGAGGCTGCATAGAAGAAAAACCAAGCACTCAGCCAAAAGTCAGTCAGCCCCAGCTGACCTGGAACCCAATTAGAGATGCCTGGATGAACTCCAGCCCAGAGCAGCCAAGCCTGGCCCAGATCATCAGAGCAGCCAAACTGAGCCCAGCCCAAACTACCAATCTGCAAATGCATAAACTAAATAAACGGTTATTGTTTGAAGGCACTACATTTGGAAGTGGGTTTGTTATGCAGCAAAAGCTCACTGATGCAATCTGCGAGTGTTCCTTCAAAATCACTAATTCATTTCCTTGTCTTCTGTTGGAGCTTTTGTCTGCCATTCAATCAAGCTCAGTTGCTGATCTTGACTCTGCTCTTGATCAAGAGTTGGGCAAAAGATAAACAGTATTAAAACAAGATTCCACTAGCACTACAGTAATACAATTCTTGGGATGAGACCCAAATCTATTTTCTTTTCACCAAATTTCATGCTATGATAGGTTGCGTTATAGTTAAGTACCCAGATAATTGCCAAACGTGGGGTAAAACAATTGAATTCAACAGAGAACCAACTACAACATAAATGCACATAAATTTTCACTCCCTTTTTAGGTAAAAGAAGACATAGTTTAGCCAACCTAAGGTTAGTATAGGGGCTCCACGAAGTCATCAAGGACCCAGGCTCCTTCAGTCTTTCTGTTCTACAACACATGTCTTTTATAACCCCAAATGGCAACTGGTTTTCTAGCCATTACATCCGCATTCCCAGCAGCAGGCAGGAGAACATGAGCTTCTCCACACCCCTGCATTCAAACATGCTTCTGGGAATGTAGATGTCTGTCCCCACACAGATGTAAAACTACTCTTTGTATCTCACTGGCAAGCCCTTTAGTCATAGGGCCACATATTATTGCAAAGGAGGCTAGGAAATGTAAGGAGGCTAGGTTCTGTTGTTAAGGAAAAAGGTGAATGGACATTGGGAGATAACTAGCAATATTTGCAAGACATATTATCAACATAGCTAGGTATCTGATTGTTGACAATACAGACCAACCTGGCCTCCTATATCTAAAAGTCTGAGATTTAATATAGAGGCATTGTAAGTCTCAAAATCTGTGAAGAGGCATTTAAAATAATGTTAATTGGTAGTTGGATCTGGGCAATCGAAGGCTCCTCACCCCCTCCCTTGACCTTGGAATATACATTCTGCCCACTGTTCCCACAGTTGGAGCTGTTTTCAAGGACAGCTGCTGCCTTGAAAGAGAACAATGTGTTGTTGAGACCATATGGATGGTATATGTGACTGAACCCAGTTAAGGACTCTTTTAAGATTCTTTTAAGATTCTGGCAGGTGGGTGTGGAGATCTACTCATCTTGGGGCTGCCCTAGACAAGCCTTATATGTAAGTTTCCTTGTTTATTAAACCTGCCTATCTGGAATGGCCTGCTTCTTTCTTTAGTCTTTCCTGTCCCTCTGTGTACAGTGGCCAGTTTCAGATTTCACCCTGGATGCTCCTGAGGTGTGCAAACCAAGAAAGTGATAAGAAATGTCTTGCAGTTCAGAAAATTAGAGGAGTAGAAGGCTCACATTTTTATGTGTTTTAAGCCTCTTAAGATTTTTCCTAAATTACAACAACTTCTAATTAGACATGTATGATATATTATAATAACATCTAAGTAGCAAATAAAGGAAAACCACCAGATAGGATTACGTGGATACACTCATTTTATCATGAAGTAAAATCTAAATCTTTTCAAATGCTAGACTTAAATAAGATAAGCCATATTCCATATGTTTCTATCACTTTCCTGTTTTTCATTCACTATAGTTGTAGGGACATTCTGAGTTAATATTCTCCTAAATTACTTTTTTTTTGGAATTGTCCATTAAGTTAGAAGCAATGGTTAGAAAAATAAATAAATTAATTAATTGTTAATTGGAACACCTATTTCATGGAAATGGTTGATAAAATGATTTTGCCATCAATCAAGGTTTGAATTATTGATTCCAATATTGAAAGTGTTTACCCAACAATGACTGAGGTGGTTATCAGCAGCAATTTGCAGCCCAAACTTGATCTCTGACCTCTACACCAGTATATCCAGCTACCTATTCAACATCTCCTCTGGATGGTTTAAAGGCAGGCCAAATCCAACATGTTCAAGATAAAGTCATTTTGTCCCCCAAACCCAGTCCTCCTCCAGGATGTCTCATCTCAGTGAATATCACCATTCACCCAGAGGCTCAAACCAGAATCCTGGACTTCATGCTTGATCTTCCCTTTTCTTTTGTGCCAACATCCACTCAGTCACCATGTCCTTCCAATTTTCACTCCTTAATGCCTGTTAAATCCACTCATTTTTCCATCTCCAAGGCTACCACCATAATCTAAGCTAACTTCATCTTTTGTCTGGACAGCCGTAACAGTTTCTTAATTGGTCTCTACACATCCATTCTTGCCATCCCTCTAACTCATTGTCAACACTACAGCCAAAATGTTTACTTGGAAACATAGGTGACATCATATTACACCCCAGCACAAAACTCTTTGATGGTTTTTGTTACCTTTGCCATAAACACTCAAATCCTCTACATGGCCCACAAGAATACATACAGCCTCACTTCATCCTGTTCCCTGATTCCACTCACTCTCCATGATCCAGTAATACCAACATTTTCCAGTTCCTCAAATATGCCAAGTTCTTTTCTGCCTCTGAGTCTTTACATATGCACTTTTCTGCACAAACTGCTCTTACTCCACCTCATCCCCCACTCACCTACTATAGTCCCCTGTCCCCAATTATCCAGAATTGAGTTCAAATATCTGTCCCAAGGAAGTAAATTAATTAGGCTAGTCTAAGTGCTCCAATTAGTGAGAACTCATTGTATGCCAGGCACTGTATCAAGAACTTTTCATGCTTTAATCCCATTTAGTCCTAACTACATACAATTCAATGAGGTTGATACTATTTTCATTTCCATCTTACAAGAGAAGAAATTGAGCTCAGAGACTGTTCTCCTGCTCAGGATTATTCAGCAGACAAGTAACAGAGCTGGGCTCAAACCCAGACGATGCAACTCCAAAGCCACTTTTCACCTCTGAGTCACTAGGAAAGACTGTTATCACAAGGGCAGGGATTGCCTCGTGTAGGCTTGGATACATAACTTCATTCTTCAGACTACAGCACTGTGCTGATTCTATAAAATATTCCTCACATCTGCTTGTGTGTGCCTTTCTCAGCATGCATAGATATATCACCCTGGCTTATTGACTTAAGAAAAGACTTGAGATGTTAAGTAGCTCTTGATGATATGGGAACATTTTCCATGAGATCTGAAGCAGAGAGTAACATCAGTCCTGAATTCATAGTGGTATTCTGATGGGAGTGGTATTCACTCTACACAAAATAGAGTGAAGCTAGATCTTTTGAGCACCTTTCTTCACTCCTTTGGTGATGAAAAATGAATGTGATATAATACCATCAACTCTGACCACCTGAACCAAAGTCCATGAATCGCAGTAATTTTCTCTGGAAGCGAACTTAACATCTGTCAGAGCCAAGCATTACTGGGAAGGACAGGTATCCTAGAAAAAGTGTCCAATGAGATTTAGATTCTGGAAGTTGGACTGGGTATTTGTCCTGTCAGCTGGTCTTTAAAGAGTACGTGTGTCATCCTGTAAGGTATCGTAAATCCCACCAGAGCCCAGGCGCCTTCTCTTGACTCCAGAAAATCCACTGAGCTATCACACTTGGCCTCCTCACCTTTCTTTATTCAGAAGCTGCTAAAGGGATCTTAAATAGAGAAGTGGGGGAGAAGCGGGTGCTCTTTCTCCTGGCTGGAAAGTTTTAGAAAGGTCACCAACATTGGCTTGAGAAAGATCCCATTTTTCATGACTACATCTGTGATAGTAAAATCTTTAACAATCCAAAAAAAGTCTTAAATCTATGAATTAATATGTTTTTTGTTTTGTGTTGTTGTGTTTTTTGTTTTGTTTATTTTGGAGCATTTGGAAAAGATAGATAAGGCATGGCTCAGCCCTCAAGGAGCATACAATCTAGTTGGGTAGTTTGTCAGTTGTACATTCCCACAATCAAGTTGAATAACAAATAACCACATGGAAAATAAGCACCTACTGCTCAATATATACCTGGGATTGTTGAGTGCATTTGACGATCTTGGCTGGGTTCTTCCCCATATCTTTTCTAAACTTTTGAACCTGAGTTAGGGGCCCATCTGTGTACCTTCCAGCACCTTGTTGTCACCCCATCCATGGCACTTATGACTCAAATCGCTACGTACTGTTTACTTGTCTCTTTCTTCCACTACATTGCATGTTCCAAGCGGGGGAAGCAGTGCAGACCTAGAATCCAGCAGTAAAATCAATAACCGTGTGATGAATGAAACTGCTCAGAACCTTGGCACAAATGGCAGTCAGGAGAGAAAGGGCAGGGAAAAGGTCAGCCAGCAAACCATGCATTCTAGGAGGGAACGTTTCCTCCTAAAACAATTAAAAAAAGGTGCAGATCGGTGATGGCCCCGAAAGCTAAAAAGAACATGTAGGTTATGTGGATGGGATTAAAGTACCACTGGAAGTATTTGAGAAAGAGCATATGGGGAAGATTCACACTGAGCAGATATTCAAAAGCAGCTCTGTCCAACAGAAATACAATGTGGCCATAAATGTGAGCCCACTCAAGTAATTTTACATTTTCTGAAAGCCACATTTTAAAAAGTAAAAAATAAAAAGATAAAATTCATTTTACTATCATATTTTAAATGGTGATGGATGGAGACTTGACTTAGGGTGATGAACACAGTACAGTGTACAGATGATGTGTTGTAGAATTGTGTACCTGAAACCTGTATAATTTTGTTAATCAATGTCACCCCAATAAATTCAATAAAGAGAATATTTTATTTTTCACAATTTATCCAATATACCATCATTTCAATGTGTAATCAACATAAAAATTAGTAATGAGATACATTACATCCACTGTGGGTTTTACATTTAAAGCACATTTTCCATTTGAACTAGTCACATTTTAAGGGCTCTATAACTACAGTGGCCAGTGACTACTATATTGAACATTTCAGCTCTGGGGACAAACAAATTATCCGGGAGTAATCCCAGATGATGATAGTCATGGAAATGGTGACAGTATTGAGAATGGAGAGAAAGGCAAGCGCGTGACATTCCACTGGCAGAATTAGCGTGTCAGTTGGTCTGAGAGAGAGCCTTCCCGCTGGTAATGTATATTTACACATTTGGCCTTCAATTGCACTGAAAAGGAGAATAGAATCAGTTCACACACAAGCTGTGATTCTGTTTATATTTCTGTTCTCAAAGATAACTATTTGTTAGTGAAATCTACCACCTTTATCCAAGCCATGGAAATAATGAAATACTTTCTGATGCTGATTTCCCTAGTGTAGAATGGAAGATTTGTGAAATTCAAGCATACTTGGTAGAATTCAAACCCATTTTTATGTACTGTGGGTCACAATCAATTCAATTCAACAATCACTGAATGAGTCTCTACTAATTGGAAGCTTGAGCTACTGAGCAATTATCCTTTGGAGAAGAGTAAACAAAAGCATAATTTATTAATTTGCTATTTATTCTGCAAAGTAGCTAACTGTTGCAGACTTATATTGTGATGTGTCTATATGACATAAATGTGTGTAGACATATTTTATTACTTTATGTTAAGGGTTCATTTGTAAACCAAAAAAAAAAAAAAAGAAAAAGAATAAAAGACTTGCTAAACGTAGTCAATAGAAAATTTAATGCGAGAACCCTGGTTTCTTCCGCCTTCCAGGCAAGTGCTTCTTCTGGGGTTCACTTGGATTTTTACGTAATACATTGAGTCTTACAGGCTTTGCTCAATTCCATCTACTTGACATGAAAAAAATTGAACAAACATTAACACCCATTAGGTTATTTTTAAAGATATTTCTATGGTTCTGTGTATATGTGTCATAAATAAATAAAACATTAGTTTTTAAATAATTCTCCATCGATGGGAATATTTTAAGTGTATGTGTGTTTCTAGTAAAAAGGATTTCAAGTAAAGACCTCAAGGCTCTTAAACAACACTAAATTTGATTTGTCCCAAAACTGTGTCTTCATATTAGCAGATAACTCTCTTACTCTTATGAACATCTTTAACATATCTTTTTAAATGATCTGGATTGACTGTCTAGACTGTTTCAAGTTCCCTGGATAATTTCACAACTCCCTGTTTGCTCTGACAGTGTGCATGTGACCTTGAGTTAAATCAGAGAGCTTTCTTTTCTTCTAAATGTTTCATATGCACTACATACATCACTTAGTATTGGAGAATTTTGCTTTAAAAGTATAGGGGAAAATTTCCTGTTGAGCAATATTAAATACCACTTAGTGAGATTATCAGGTTACATGAGTGCACATTTTCCAGCTCTTTCTTTCTGAAAATGAATCCATTGTTATTGAAACTTAAAGAAATTAATGCATTTTTAATCGAATCAATATACATTTGCTATAACAAGCACACAATCCATTTTTAATTGAGCACTGTTTTTTGAAACCAATAAAATCACTGTAGGTCAAAAAGCAAATATATTGAAACTCAACTAAATACGTATATCTTTATTGCTAATAATGTGATTTCATCAGGGTATCCAATAAACCTCAAGGATTTGAACAGTCTCTTGTTCTGCTTTTTCACATAACAATATGGGCAATTAAGAATTCATACATTAATTTAAGAATTCATAAATTATTCTTCTCCAGGATAAACTCATCTCATAAGAAGTGTGGACCTACAAAGTTGAGGTTCCTTTGTATTCAATCGGAAATCTTCGATTTTGGCACTGAGAAACCTGTATTGTTATAAGATGTCAGCCTCTGAAAGGTAGGGAGGTACCCAGAAGCATCCTATAACTTTCACTAATTATATACAAAACCACAGAAGGTCGGGACTCTTGGAAGTCGTTTCTAATCCAAGTCTTTCAATTGCATATTCAATGTGAAATGGAAACAAAGCCAAACTCCCTAGATCATTCACAGGTCCAGTCAGCACCTTTTGAAGTGAACTCCCAGGAATTTGCTAATCCAATCAGCCTCTCAGAATTCTACCTTATTTCCTTTCTATCACTAAAGGAATGTTTGTTAGGATGCAGTTGAGTGCAATGAGGTAGCTCTTTAAGTTTTGATGCATAGCCCTTGGCTTTCGCTTTCAGAGATTTTGTGAGCAAATCTGTCTTCACCCTGCTCAGACCCTTTGTGACTTTATAGACTTCAATCATATCCTCACCAGCCTTCATCTTTCATATGATTCTATCCAAACTAAAGACATCTGAGGATTTGAAACATTTTGGAAGCATTTCCTTTCATTTCCAGCCAAGACAAAAATAGAGGGTTCCATTGTGCTCTCAAGGAAAAAAAAAAGTCTGTGTTTTTGGTACTTGAGGCTGTCAAAAAAAATGAGATCTTACAGAGTATATCTCTGTAGAAGACATAAAAATGGGAAACACTTAGATCTACTAGGGACCCAAATCCAAATACCTACATCCACTCTCACCTTAAAATGACTCCCCTCGCTAGTAGCAATATTTCTGACAGGGGAATGCTAACTCATTTCCTTCTTTTGTATGTAGTGAGGGAAACCATTGCCAGAGGAGGGAAGTTTACTGTTGCAAAATATTTCTCCCACAAAAGACTTCATCTTTATCTTCCATATAGATGTTGCTGATTTCTTTTACTTAACAAATTCTATGGATTTTTTTTTTTTTTATGTAAGAATGTTTTTCCTAGGATGAGTTGTAAGATGCAAATGTCTCTGAGTTAATTTACCAGTGATTTAGATCTTACTGTGAATTGCTTTAATTCACATTGCTTTCCCTACTGATACTCAGATAAGATGAACTCTAAAAGAACTCTGAGCTATTGACTAGAAGAATAAAAATAGAAGCACAGGACACTAGCAAGAGGATCGGGTTTGAACTGGCACATCAATAAAAATATTGGACCACCAGTGGGTAATCGAAGGTCCATGGTCCTTGGATGGGAGAGAGAAGAAAGAGGGAACACAGGCAGAAGAGGCAAAGGAATGTAGGAAAAAGGCTTTTCAAAGGAACATTGATTGAAATTTTACATGTATTATCTCATTTAATTCTCACAATTACAGATCATCACGCCAATTTACATATATAAAAACTGAGGCTTCGAGTCTAATGAAGTTTTGAAGGCCACACAGCTATTGTGTACTAAATATATAAATTTTATCATAGATCCTCACAATAATTCTACAAAGTAGGTATTACTACCTGCATTTTAAAGTTGAGGAAATAGCTTAGAGAACTTAAGGTGTTTTCCGGGGATCCAGAGCTAGTTAATGACAAAGCTGGGATTAGAACGCAGGTTTTTCTCACTCCACAGCGAAGGCTCCAAACCACTATCCCTATACCTCAACGTTAAAGCTTTTCTGCTACCCCACAGCAGCCTACTGCTTTAATGGGGAGAATCCTGGTTTGCTGGTTGCGTCCTTGAGTCAGTGATCTTTTCTAGGAGGGTTTTATTGTAGCTCTAACTCAATTTCCTTCCCAATTAAGATTGCCCAGTAAATTATCACTCTATCCTCAGTAATACATATTTTCTCACAAAAGTCTTTGCCAGGAAATCAGGTGTCCTAAGTATTGGTTCCAGATCTTCCAACGTCTGGTTGTATGTCTTTGTGTCGCCCACAGGACCACTACAGACAAAGCCATATCAATGAAATGAGAGGATTGAAGCCCTCCTGACACCACAATTCATCATTTTTTTGCAGTCTTTTGTCAACTTGGTGCATTTCAAATCTTTTCCTAAGTATTAAAACTCAGCGTATATTTAGCAGGTACTAGAGGAGGTGGAGAAGAGAGCAGAGGATTTGTTAAAGCTCCGCTGCTCCCCTTGCCATACACAGTGTAACGTCGAGGACAATGTAACTATCATCTCTTGGTGTAAATACTCACAGCATTAGCTTTGAGGCTTGGCTTGTGTTTGTTTAACTCCTTTTGCAAACTGGATTCCACACTGTCATCAAGAGTAAAACATTTTTCACTCATCGTCTATTGAGTACAGAATATGTGCCAGGAACTCCGGGAATAAACTTGAATGTTCACATATGAATTGTGCCCTGTGGGAACTCAAAGTGCAGAGGAGGGGCCAGACCATGAATTATCATAGCTGGCTAACTTTTAATAAGCATCCAATATATGCCTGACAGTGTTCCAAGCATTTTACATGGATTATCTCATTTAATCCTAATGTAAGCCCTCTGAGGCAGGTACTAGTGATATCCTCATTTGACAGACGAAGCAACTGAGACTAAGGGAGTTGTCTAAAGTCACACAGATGGTAAATGCTGGAGTTGGGATCAGACTTTAGGCTTTAGGTTTTAGCTTATATATTTGGCCTACCTGCCATGTTATTTTCTTGTAGTACTTGTGGTTAAGAGTTGAGATTAAGGTCTTGGTGGGAAGCTGTGGGCACTGAGATAAAGAACATAAGGCCTATAAGGGCTTCAAAAATTTCTAGAAAAATATTTCTTGGGTTTGATGACATTGATTTTTTCTTTGTATAGGATCTTTTCCCCAGTCATGATTATTAAATGTATTTGAATTAAATACTATTTATTTTTCATAATAATACTAAAATTAAAAATTATTACATTTCATTCAAGGAAAAGGGATTTGGGGAAACTCAGCCACATTGGAAATTATTTATTCAGGTTATGTGTTTTAATTCAACACAAATTTTAAAACTATTAGGACTAGTTATCATGAAGATATATTCTGAATAAATGTAGAGCTATTAAGCAAAGAATAAACTTACTGTCCTCGCCTGTTTTGTTTAGCAAACCAGCTAAAGGTATTTCTTTTTAGGGCTAATTGAAACTTAATTGTGCTTCAATTTAAAAAATAATTAAATAATTTTAAATAATTGTTTTATTTAAAAAACAAACAAGGGAAGTGATAAGTGTTTCCTGAGAACCCTAACCCAAGACTCCATCAACACTGAAGTTTCTTTTTGATATCCGAGGCCAGCCTCATTTAACCAATTTCTGTTATTTTCCTGAAGCACAGCTCCCAATTCCAACTTCATCTTCTTTCATTGTTATGTTATGTTGCTTAATTCAAAATCAAAGATGAAGTTCAGACTGGAGAGTAAAACTGGACTTCTTCATGGGATACATTTATGGGGGTCAAAAGAGCCAGACTTCATTGCCTGTTAATATCCCTCTGAGGTACTACCAAAAATAGCCAGTAGTGTAACCTCTGGGAAATGGTGAGATTCTAGGGAGCATTCTTACCATAAGAATGGTGGCAAGGGAGCAAAAATAAACAACACAACTTTTAGGCTCATGTCAGTGTGAATATGACAAAGGGTACTGACAAACTCGTCTTCTCTATCACTAAATCCCACCCCCTAATGCACCACTAAGGCAGAGTTATGAGCCAGACCCAACTTTGAAAATAGTTCTAAGGTCATTAGGCACCATCTGTAGATTGAAGCCTGGAGACACTGGCTGGCTGGAGTTTTTGTGGTACCAAGCGCTAGCAGATAAGAGCCTTTAGACTTATTCACCCTACTTTTTCTCTCCCACTTAAGCTGTGGCCCATCTACACGTCCACAAATTCCCAAGGGCAGATTTTACTTACCTACCTTTTACCTACTTACCACCCAGATAATTGTTTATTTTAAAAGATAATTCCCTGTGGGTAGCTGACTAGGAGAATTCTGTGCCTTAAAATTCAGATTGCTCCTTCATTTTTGTCTGTTTTGCATACTCTAAAATGCCTTTGAGGTCATTTGCCAAACACATATTTTTATAGTATCCTTCTAATCACTTCACTGTGTGTGTTTTTTAATTTATTTCATTTTAGTCCAGCCAAGAGCTGAAAACTGAGTAAAACCATCCCTTGATGTCACTTTCAATTCCAAAATTTCATTATTCCATAAGAAATTTTAGTAGAAGTATTGGGGCCAACAAAGAAAAGCAACTATAAAAGTGGAACAGTATTGGCTCAGATTTAACACAAAGAAGAAATTCCTAAAGATCTGAATATATTAAAACTAGGACTTTGTGTAATCCCTTTCTATGGTGGACTTTAAGAGTACACTCATTCTGCCTTTTAGGATAGAAGATTGAACCTGATTATTTCTTGAGCTCCTTCCTATCCAAAGACAATTTTATTTATATCTTAAATCAGCTCAGGGACCATCACTTCAGATTTACTTAGGATATTCACAAATATTAAGATTCCTGGCCCAGCTAGTGTGGCTCAGTGGTTGAGCATCAACCTATGAACCAGGAGGTCAAGGTTGAATTCCAGGAAGGGGAACATGCCCAGGCTGCAGGCTCAGTCCCCAGTAGAGGGTGTGCAGGAGGCATCCAATCAATGACTCTCTCTCATCATTAATGTTTCTATCTCTCTCCCTCTCCTTCCTCTCTCTGAAATCAATAAAAAAAATTTAAAAAAAACAAACAGATTCCTAGACCTCACCCTAGAATGTATATATTTTCAACAAACCTGTAGTTGATATTTATGCATCCTAAAATTTAAGAACAATCACTGAATTAACAGACTTCATAAGAGTATTGCTGAGTGTTTCTACATAAATACAAATGAGGTATCTAGGTGGAAATCTTAGCTCCCCAAAATTGACCCTTTCTGTCTATACCAAATCACAATGCTAAAGATCTCTGAAAAAAGAAAGTGATCTAATAAAAATCCCTTAACCTTTTCATCTGCTGAAGCACAAATTAGTTGTTAAAAACTCACCATTGAATGTTTAAACACCAAAGAGCCTGTTTCTTCTGGTCCAACCCCCTCATTTTACAGAAGAGGAAACTGAGAGTAGAAGGTAGCAGCTCACCCAAGTTCAGTCAGCTGGGAGGGTCAGTGGAAGGCATAAGGGAACCTCTTGGCTTGTGTTTGAGGACTCATTCTCCTCCACAAGGTGAATATCCGTCCATGCGAACTATTTCCACAATTTGTGCTTTGAAAACTGTTCTTTTGATTTATTTGTTTTAATGACTAAAATTTATTTTTAATCTCAAAGATGAGCAAGTCATAAAATGTACCAATCAGTGTTACAACTCAAATTTTATTAAAATTTTATCAAGGTCATACTTTAGCAGCCAGTGTGAGGGGTAGCTACAATTATATTTTAGATAAAATAATCAATCAACTGACTGACCAATAGATACAAAGATGATACACTACACCTATAGTGGCTAGGGTAATTCTTAGAGACATTTCTAGCAGAGCTATTGAATATTCTAGAAGGAGAGTCTCCTGTAACTCTGCTCATATATTGTATCTAATATTCATATATTCATTTATCTAACCAATATTTGCTGAGTGCCAACAGTGGGCTAGGTATTATGCCATTCCAATGGAGTTGTATATTTTGTCAAAATTGTGTTCTGGGGTCAGCACTTGAAACAAAAATTATATAGAGTCAAAATTACCCTTGGAAAAAAAAATCCATTAAGAAGATTTATAACTCCATTGTCTCCCAGCTCTTTCTCTGGTTGAGCACCAGGTGAAGTTGTTAGCTTGCTTTTAGTGGACATGTTTTATGACAATTAACTCTCATTAAACATTTGGATCACCCATGGTGAAGAGAAATACTCAGTGTGAGAAGCACATAAGAACTGAGATCAACCCAAGAAACAACTTGGGTTCACATCCCGCACCTCTTGCTCATTTATTAGGTGGAATGACAAGCAGAATCGCCCACCCATTTAAATTATTTTTCTTTCTCTCTTTTTTCCCAAGTAAATAGAGTTGAGTTCAAGTAATTTAATTCCAAGTATGTTAGGATCTTTTGCCCTATATCATAATCTGTCCTCATTTTGCATTAAACTGTTTAGTTTACATGCTATTTTCTTAAATTGGCTTACTTGCACCTACTGCAGTAAAAAATGTAAGAGACTTTTTGTGAAAAAGGGAAACCTCTGTTTCAGATTCTCTAGTACCAGCATCTTCAGTCTACTGTTGAGTTATGTGCCCCGTGTTTTACTATCTTTTTGGCCTTCACCCCTTAGTTTCCCCCTGTCAACTCAGGCAGCTGTTGACCTCTAGAATGAGTCTGTGTTCTCTGGCTTTAAGACTGCTGACCCTTTTCCATAGTGCTCTCTGAGCTGTCAGGCTAACAGTGGATCCCAACTTCCTTTGGCTTTAATAGTATTTGTTTTTTACTATGGCCCCATTCTCCACATGAACCCCAAATCCTGGAACTACTGCAGATAACATGTTTGGATCAGGTAAAAAAAAAATGGTTACACTTCTATAGTTTATTCTATCAAACTGTCTAAGCTCTGAAGAGAGAGGAAGAAATTAAAATTGTTTCCAGAAACCATTCAATTCAGAGCCCATTTGTCAACCCTATGGAACAAAGGATACCATGTGTCACTGAATTATGGGGATTCTTGTCCATTAAAAATAGGATTGACAGCAACAGCTTATTTCACAGGATCCTCTAACTGGAGGTCATTAAATCCAATGACTTCTTGATTAGCTCTGAATTAGGAACCAAAAGATGAAAGACTGCACATTTCCCATCTCTAATCTTGTGAGCCACTCAACCTAAATCCCAGGCTTTATTGCCAAGCAGCATACCTCAATGACATAGAGCAGCAAAGCAAACCCCTAACCAGATCAAGCTCACCCAAGCTATACAGTATAACAGCTTCTGGATTAGTAACTTCCAGGCTAGTGACTACAAGCCATGAAGAGCTAACATCTCTCTAGCTTTGGAAAATCTGTAAACATCGCGCTACCAAGAGAAATGGTAATGGAACAGCTGGCAAGCACTGAAACCCGGGACTCAGTCGTACTTTTGCTTTTATTCCCCAGTTCTCATTATGTTTCCTGCCACCATCCTTTTCAATAAACATATCTTAATGAAAGATTTTAAGAAGAAAAAAAAGTTACTGGAAACATGTAAAGAAATATTCTTTAATACGTAAGTGGTAATTAAAATGTGAGCATGCCCCAAGGGCAGAAAATGGATACCTCTGTTAGGAATTGCAAAGCTAATAAATACAGCAATATAAGTACACCATTAAATTGCACTGTAACCAACAAACAGGCATATGAATTATTGAGCCATCCATAAACTTTAGGGCCTGACTACAGAAAAGGCCAAAAGGAAACAAACAAACAAAAAGTTTCCAATTAATTGAGCAAGTAATAGGATCCAGGAGGGTAAAAGGTTTAAAAGGGAAACAGCTGAGGCATTTAAGTATAGATTCTCAAGAGAAGCATCCCAAGTGGAGAGAGGAAGCAGAAGAGAAACAACATAGAAAATTTCAGAGGTTATTCTGGTAAATGCAGACCGTGCGGCTGAGATCTCAGCACCAATGCCAGTTTGAGTCTGAAGATAGAATATGTTTCCAGAAGCACAGCGATAACATACAAAACAGTAGTTTCAGACATGGGACACCAGGAAGCACAGGACAGGGAAGAAAAATAAACCAGGTGAGTTCCGTCTCAATCACCCCTTTTACTGCCTAGAATTTCTAGTGTGTAATAAAGAGAGAAAGCTCAAACAGAGCCTGGTTTTCTCCCAGAGTTGAGGAGAGAGTTGAGTGTTTAAGAAGGGACACCAAGGTGGCTAGAAGTCACAGCACACAGCACCAGGATGGGGAGAGCTGCAGAGACCGAACTCAGGGCAGACAGGGGTGTACCTCTGGGCCTTCACCTGAGTGCTGACCAGCACAGGCATGGGAGGAAGCTACCGAGGCCGGGTGAGAGCAGCTGAAAAGAAGCAGTGGTCTAGAGACAGTTCCATTCCCCCGGCCCCCACCAGAGTGGCAGAACCTCGTAAAACACAGGGCATTAGGTAGAGTGCTGATAGGCTTAGTAGTAAGAAAAAATTATTCCTACAGCTTACTCTGGTCCCACCTAACAAAGTTTAAAAACAAGCCTACAGGAGCAAATTGTTTCCAAGTAACTTAAGTGGGTCCAGAACAAAGTTCAAGAACATTTAAGAGAATGCAAACAATGTCCAGCATCCAATAAGATAAAACGCATCCAGTAAAAAATCACCAAGCATGCAAGGAAGCAAAATGTGGAGAGAAAACACAATGAACAGACACAGATTCAGAAATGGCACAGACAATAAAGCAAGTGGACAAATCTATTAAAACAGACACTATAACTGTTCAAGAAGGCAGAACAAGGTTTCTCAACCTTGGTACTACTGACATTTGGGGCCAGGTAGTTCTGCGTCGTGGGGCTGTTCTGTACATTAAAGCATGTCTAGCAGCATCCTTGCCCTCTACCTACCAGATTCCAGTAGCATTCCCCCACCCTCCGGTAACAACCCAAATATCTGCAGACATTGTCCTGGGAGACAAAATCACCTCCGCTTGAGAACAGCTGAGGTAGAGAAAAGCATGAGCAAGTTAAGGAGAGAATGGGTAATAGGGAAAAGACCCATTTAAAATTTCTGTAGATGAAAAGTACAATGTCTGAGATTAAAAAAAAAAAAAAAATGCACTGAATGAAACAAACAGCAGAGTAGGCACTGAAGAAGAAAAAATTAGTGAACCAGATCTACAGCAATAGAAAGTCTCCAAATGAAACAGAGTCTACCATGTAGGATAGTGATTAATTGTAGCAGACGTTTGGTGAATGGAGTTAGGAATATCAACTACAGGGCTGCTGTAGCAAATCGGTCTAATAAAAGAGGATGGCTGGATGAAAATAACAGTAGTGATGGTAAGAAAGTAATACAATTACTACCAATAATATTAATAAGCAGTAGGAGACCTCGTTAACATTGAGTCTTTTATACTAGACACTTGGCTAAGCACTTTATATGCATTTTTTTCTTCAATATTCACCCCCAAAAAAAGAATCCTAAGAGGTAGGTATTACCACCCCCTTTAACAGACAAGGAAGCTGAATTTCAGACAGTTTAAATAAAAGTAAAGATCACAAGATCATAAGATGGCCCAGCAACTAATGACAAAGAATTTGAGCCCAAATATCTTCTACTACAGAGCCTGTGCTCTTCACCACTGGGCTTCCAGGCACAAAAGCGATTGGCTGAAAGGAAGACATTTGAGAGATATTTTGAAGAATAATCGAAGTGAAATTTGATGATCAACTTTGATGTGGAAGAAAGAAAATACGTCAAATGGGAAGGATATTATCCAAGAAAGAGCAGAAGGGTCAGAAATAAAGTATATATGTACAGCCCATAGAACTTTGGAGCTGGGCTATGAAAGATCATCTCTTCTGTACACAGGTGTGTTCGCATGCACACACACACACACACACACACACACACACACATACACTTTTAAGCAGAGAAGTAAATACAGATCTGGAGAGTTTGCTTCCCTTCTTTACATTTGTTGAGTGTTTTAAATGACTGCTTAGTTTCCCCAGCTAGTTAGAGGCTATGCCGAGGCGGAAGCTCTAATTGCCATGCCCTTTCTACTCCAACACACTGCTTCTGCTGAATAAATATGTACACATGCTTATCCCATGCCTAGCACAGGGCAGATTCTTAATAATATTAGATGTTTCTATTGACAACCAATTAAGCCATTAAAAAGGACTTACACGTATAGACACAGCATGCCCGCATGGGGGCAGGTCCACTTTGAAACTCTCAGCCTTTTCTTCACAGAATAATCTTATTTACTATCAAAGGATGTAGCCAAGTCACAGTGACTGGGGAAAGAACAGATGTTTTTAGAATTATTTCCCCTTATATAGTGTGTTCTTGAAACCCTCTCGAGTGCCTACCACCCGAGTAGAATGGGAATAAAACAACCATCTTCACGTAAACAGTATTACCCATGTTTACAATACTTTCCACGGGAAGGATCTGCTGATGGAGGCCACCATTCTGAATATACAATTATAGGAGCATGACAGAAACCAGGCCTCTGCATTATTCAGATCCCATATCAGCCCCAAACCCAAAGACTGGCCTTTATTGCTCTACCCCCACAGTCTGCTCACACAACAGGTAGGCCTAGTTAGAGATGGCTTTCTCTGCATGGGACTGTTGTCCCGAGCAACATGTGAACTGGTTTGCCTTTAAAGAGCCTCTCCACTGCCCTCAGCACCAACATTTCCTAATGTTTATGTTTTGAGAGGAGAGTATTGGCGATGAAGCCCTCAGTCACACATGGAGGTGCCTTTTTGCTCTGGCAGTTCACAAGATCTTAAGTTTTATTTAATGGCTTAACTGCTTCATAATTGCTCATATTCAGCTGCTCCTAAGCCTGAATGATCTCAGCTTTTAATATGCCTTGTCTAATTTTTAGCCACATCAATCTATACAAATAGCTCATCATTACTCTGAAATGCTAATACTTGTCACATATTTCAATCGCCTTTATAAGACCTTGTTCCTGTGTTCATAAATCTTGTTAACATTTCAGGACCCTTATTTTCTTGTCCAGTGATTCAAAGATATATATATATATATATATATATATATATATATATATATATATATATATATATATATATAGCCTAATTTCTCCAAGGATGGAATTCTTTTAAAATATGAAATTTAAAAAAAGACAAGTCACCTTTTTCTCTTAATCTACATAACACTATTTGTAATTATTTGTCACATTTTATACCTTCCGCCTTCCTTTCATGGCTATTTTACTTACCTTCTCTTCTTGTTTGTAAACATCTTGGGATAAACTAAGGAGATAAAGAACAGTGTGGGGCATGGGAGTGGGGGCCAGCTAGAACTTGGGTGGTCAGAGGACTAATTTCTTCAGTAAGAGAAGTGACGGCATCATCAGAAAGGGGTGGGGCAAATGAGTAAAAGTTTCTAGACATAACTCAATCAATTTGAAGTAAGGATCCCCCTGGAAAATGCCCCAAATCAGGGCAAGCTGAATTTCAAGTGGAGATCCACAAAGGTCCTCTAAGTGGCTAATACTGTATTTCTATATTTGTCAATAAGTGTATGCTGATGTATTTAGTCTCTCCAACTACACCAAGAGCTCCTCCAAGGTAGAAACTCTTTCTCAAATGTTACCTCTGTGTCTTTGTTATTTATTGTTGATTGTGTATCGTCCACTGAAATATAAGCTCTGAGAATCCAGAGACCCCATTGGTCTTGTTCATAAAGGCATAGCCAGCCCTGAAAGAGAGCACATAGTAGTCACTCAATGTGCTAAAGAAATGAATGGTACCAACTGGTATCAAGGTGAACTTAAAACTGATTGCCAGTAAGACTATATGGCCCTTGGGTCTAAAGGAGAGCCTTTATAATCAACTTAAAGAGTTAGTGTCTATCTAAGACCAATAAAATGCCCCTCACTAAATGACTATTACAATGGTCCTATATTCTATAGGCTCTAAGTGCTGGATGTGGCAGATCTGACCAGTACACCATAACTGCTCCTCTTCTAACTCCATGTACCCCAGAAACTTGGGCCCAGGGAGAAAGCAAAACATAGTGGCCACAGGAACCCTCTTGGAGCAGCTGGTGCTCTTACAGAACACTTTCAGAGCACCTCTGTTGGTCATAGGAAGGATGCCTCCTGGTTCACATCTCCCCGCTCTCCCCCTCCTTACATTCTAAGTTGAGAATACCCAGGGTGTCTCTCTCTTTTCAGAAACCTAATAGCATGTGCCACCATAGATCGAACATTTCATGTTTGTTTCAATTCCTACATGTAAATCCTTAAACCCAGTGTCACTGCCTTCAAGGCCACAGGACTGTTTCAGTTGTATCTACCAGAATTCATCATTACCCAAGCACTGTAAAATCATTTACCTATCATGGTCTTCTCTGAGAGCTGAAAAGTAAGGGACTTGACATAATTTGTAACTGCATTGACTGGACCTTCCACAAATGTTCCTATAAAAGAATTGTTCTTTCTTCCTCCTCAAGTACTTATTACCCTTAATAACACCTGTTATGACTGAGGACTTTAGCAAAAAGAATGTTTGCTTAAATTATATGTTGTTAGTTATAATTTGCCTGCTGGGAAAAATGTTGCCTAAGTAATAAATACATTTTATTAATAGAAAACTAGGTCAAAATTTTTTTAAAAGTCCACTCTCCAACTACTTTCCTCCTCTTTCCCTAATTTGTGCTACTTTCCAAGAGCTGCAGGTGTTCCCAGGAATAATTGTAGCAGCTGGGGCAGAGTTCTTGTTACAAAACCAACCCTAGGAAAAATACTTGGAAATTGGTCTCCTGTGTCTGGCATCCATTTCTGCAACAATTTGCCTCCACTTAGCCTCTCTCCCCTTTCATGAATGTTGTGTGGCATCACGATCTGATAAACTCGCTCACACTAAAACATCAGAGGTATTGGAGGTTTAGTGTGTCACCTCACTCAGGAGTATTTGTGTTTCATCAGAAGGTGTGGGAAGGGAAGAGCAATGTTTAAAACAAAGAAATAAATTTCTAATAGTGGAATTTCAAGTTTTTTCCACCTAACTGTAGGATCCAAATATGTGCAGATCTGAAGCATTCATTTTTGTCACCTATTCATTCACTCAGTCACCAAATATTTATTGAGGGCTTCTTATATATGTGCCAGTCACTGAGCAAGGTGCTAAAGATGTTATGATTTGACAGACCTAGCCCCTGACCTCACAGAACTTATAATGCACAATTTGCTTGATTTTGGTACACATAGAACACTGAACCTTGATTCAACATTTTGACCAACACCCTTCAAATACACTTTACTTCTTTTGAAGCCCCCGAACTCGGAGAAGTGTCTATACTAATTTCAGCTGAAAAGCATTACCTGGTTCTTATTTCTGTCAGGTCTTTCACATCACTTCAGCCTCTGTGGAAGAAAAGATGATCTGCCCGCAGTACCCTGGGTGGTCCCCGGGATCTGTCTCTTGCTTCAACAGTGTTTGGATAGAACAAACCCAGGGACACCCCTTCTTCCAGCTTCCAACTACCCTCCAAACTCTTTTCCAGGTCCCACCCCCCGAACCACCTCAGCCATCCTCAGCTTCTGAGACCAGGCAACACTGCTTGTTTGTTTGTTTGTTCATTTGTTTGTTTTTTTACCTTAACTCCTTAACAACCATGAGCTCCCAAATTCCTCAGAATTATTCCACCGTGGTGGAGGCTGCCATTAGCCTCCTGGTCAACCTGCACCTGCAGGCCTCCTGCACCTCCCTTTTCCTGGGCTTCCATTTCTACCATGACCATGTGGCTCTGGAGGACATGGGCCTCTTCTTATGCCAGTTGGCTGAGGAGAAGCTCGAGAGCATAAGTGTCCCTTAAAGATGCAAAACCTGGGTGGTGGCTGCATTCTCTTCCAGGGCATGCTGAAACCTTCCCAGGAGGAGTGGGGGAAAACTCAGGAAGCCATGGAAGCCAAGGGGGGGAAAAAGACAATTTTTTTCATCGGAACCCAAAGTTTGCCGTCAAAATATGGTGGAATTTATGAAAGGGCCAATGACAGGCAGGGGACACATTTCCATGTGATGTGAAGCTTCCAGGTAAAATGTCAGTAGCTGTGCAAGAGCATTATGGATGTCAAAGTGGTCAAAAGTACACTGAACCAAAGTTGTGGTTGTAGAGAAGGAAAAGTATGTCATTTTGGGGCAAACACCATCCATAAATTTGGGAACGGCTGATTTAAATTAGTAGGCTGCACAGCAACTTATTTCTGGAGACAATTTTCGGGGCTGTTCTAGCAGACTTTGAAGACCAGACCAGGAATTAGAGATACTTCTAAAAACTGTTTGATCTATATATAGGGGAAAGCAGCTATATAAAGGAAAAGGAAGTAGAATCCTCAGCTGGTTCTATATGAAGCAGCATAGTCTCGAGTAATTTTTTGCATGTGGGGCCATGCTGTAGTTTCTTTAAAATAACTAAGGTTAATAGTTGGAGCATCCAAACTATATTACAGGTCTTTAGAAGGCTATCAATCAATAGTTATCAGGATATTTGAGGGATAAATTTAGACAGGTGTTACAAATCTTAATGATCACTAAATAAAAACTGTTGACAATAATCATCCAGACTTTTAGTTTTACTCTGGATTTAAGAAAAAAAAAAAAATCCACAACTAAATTTGACCTACAACTTTGGTCTCTACAGATCTGCTTTAAGTGGGCATCATCTATACTCTGCCTTAAGCTGTTATAATTACTAAAAGTGTACAATCTTCTGTTGCTATTTTCTCTAGCTTCTTTCTTGCAAGGAGACAAACAGGCTATGTTCATTGCATAAAGTGTCCACCCCCCACACACATACACATCCCTTTTCCGTAAACCATCCTTCCCAGTCATGCTGAAGAGGCTGGCCCTTGGGAATGGTACCCTTTCACTGCCCTGACCACATGTGTTCTCAGAAATCATAGTAATTCATTTTTTCAAAATAGAGCTATTGGTTAATAGTCCTTCTTCATAAATGTTCTACTCAATTTCACTATCAGGCTAAATTCTACCCATACTTCAAGGTTCCCATCAAGTTCTACTTCATCCATACATTTTTCCTGATCCATTTAAACTACTTAAACACTTTCTCCTCTCTGAGCCACATGGCCCCCAGTAAGGACAACACTGTCAATAAAGAATGTGACTTTATTTGGAAACAGGGTTTTCCAGATATAATTTGGTAAAATGAGATCATACTGGATTAGCGTGGGCCTTCATCCAATGACTCATGTCCTCTTAAGGGGAGAGACACAAATACACAGAGGGAAGGCAGCCATGAGAAAATAGAGGCAATGTTATCCTGCCACAAGCCAAAGAATGCCAAGGATTGCCAGCAACCATCAGAAACTACAAGAGGCAGAAAAGGATTCTTCCCTAGAGCCTTTGGAGGGAGGATGGCTCTGTTGACACCTTGATTTGAGACGTCTAACCTCCAGAACTGTGAGAGAATGAATTTCTGTCATTTTAAGCTACCTGGTTTGTGGCAATTTATTACAACAACTCAAGGAAACTAATACATGGACCATGTCTTATACTTGTATTTCAGATTTCACAGAGTTTCAGGTTTATGGCTGGTGATTAATTATCAACAGGAATACACTTTATGATAATTGTGAAAGTCAGAGTATCCATAACTGAGAGCTGGTCTATAAGTGGAGACAATAAACTATTCTCAAGACATTTGTAAAGCACAAGAGCCCTACCAGTGATTTCCCAGTACCAAGGGTAGGTGCAAGTCCAAGAGGTGGACAAGTCCAGAGGTGCTTGTGGATTTGTTATCTGGAGGGTGAGTTACCACATCAAATAAATTTTCTACTCAAAAGCATTTTCTCTCACCTACATGCTATTGATATACTCCTCTCTTAAATAGGAGCTATACGGTTATAAGCAGAGGCAAAGATTCTCTTTAAGAAACTTTTTACTCTGAACCTTTTATATGCTAATTTAATCATTAACTTCCACAGCCATCTATAGTTTTCGAATATCCTCTATTTATTTGATCATAGATTATTTTAGGTTGGAGACATATCCGGGGAGTAATATTTTGAGTTATACATTGGGGGAAGCTGACCTAATTAATTACCCTTACCTCTTGTCTTGAGATTTTTTTGGACTGAAAATAACAGGAAAAAAAAGATTCAGAATGGCTTAAACAGTAAGAATTATTATCTCCTATAACAAAAACTTTTTCATCAGGCATCTCTAGGGATGGATAATCCAGCCGATCAGTGATGTCATTAGGCCCCACAAACTTTTGTCTCTTCTCTTTGCCTTTCTCAGGGTTGCTTGGTTCCCCTCATGATTGTAGCATCACCAGCCATCAAAATCATATAAGCCAGTGTCTATCAGGAAAATAAAGTATTCTTTTCCCCCATGTGTTAGTTTTAGTCAGAGAGGCGAATCTTTCCAAGAAGTCTCCTTGACCATCTCATTGGCCAAAATTTTGCCACATTTTCTTACTTAACCCAACCACTGGCAAGGGGAATTGGGCCACTGTGATTGGCTTAAAATACTCATGACCGTGATTCATTCTCTAGGACTGGAAAGGTAGCCCCCTCAGCATAAATGAGTCACTCTCCTGTGACAATGCAGAGGAGAAAACAACAAAACCCTTTTCTGTCTGTGTGCAGATTCTGTTGGCTGGCCCCTCAGCAGCCACCATTTCTTCCATACCAATAAAACCACCATTTTGTGCAGAAAAGTGATGTGTTTGTCCCCTGTGTGTTTGAATCACAATTAGCTAAGCCATTCCTAGCAATCCCATCCATTTCTCTCAGATACTAGCTTTCCCAGACCCCTATACTATAGGTGACAAAGGATACATTTCACATCAATGAGCTATGAATGAAATTCTTCTGAGGCCTTCTGATTATCCATATATCTATATTTATCTGTCTGTGTGTCTGTCTATCAGTCTATCAGTTGAGAAAGAGAGAATTCACTTTAGTCACTTCTTTCCCATCTACCCCACCCCCACTCCTCCATTCTGCCTTTGAATATGGCCATGTTGCCAAGAAGCTGTGGCAGCTACCTCGTGGCCCTGAGGTAAGCAGCACAAGAGCCAAATACCAACATAATGTTAATGACTGGATGCAGATGGAAAGATCCTGGCTTGCTGATGTCATCACTGACCTATAGAATCCACCTTAGATATCTGTCCTCAACATTCTTTACATAACACCTATTCATCAGGCTGAACATCCACAGAATGCAAAAAGCAAGACTCCAGAACACCTAGGTTCTAGAGTGAACATACTGTTGCAGCTGAATCTTCTAACCCCATCCCACAAAGAAAAAGAAAAGAAATATCGTTTAGGGGAACAGTATGTCAAAGACAGCCAGAAAATCACCCACAAAGGCAAGTTTTGCTGGTGCTTTGGCTTATCCGCACAGTTTGGAAGTTCATTGGAGAGGTACTCGGAGGTCCCCTGCACTCCCAGTGTTGTGGGGAGGGGCACTCAGAGTGTTGGATGAGAAGGTTTTCTGCTATGAACAGGCAGTTGGAGCTCCAGAGAGAGTATGGATGCATGGATGGGGAGAAGAGGTGTTTCCCCTCAGCAATTCCCACCATAATCATTTTAACCAGATTTTATCTGCACAAATCTGTGAGGAGAGAGAAATCACCCATCCAGGATCATTGGCAATATCTATATCACCCACCTACCCTGACCCCCAGGATAGTCCTGGTGGCAAAACACTTTTTGGAGAAACTCCATTCATTCCCTAACTCCCTTCAAATTTTCTACTCATTTGTGACCAGTTTTGTAATATACAGGCAAAGCACTGACCTTTGAAAGTATGCCTGAGGAAGGGGAACTGAAAATGTCAGTAATGCAATGAGATGAGTTGGCAGAGCAAGCGCACTCTTGGTGCTACACCAGTACCAAAGAGGAACTTAGCAAGCACCCTGAATCAGCCTACTCACCCTCCTCAAGTGATGACCATGCCTTCATTCTAACCCATTGTACAAAAACAGTATAATATGCCTTTAGCATACACCCTCATCAAGTGTCATGTAAGTTTAAAACACTTTCATTTATTTGTATATTACATTATTCCAAGAAATATACATCTAATTCATGGCTTCTGAAATTTAAAAATCTGAGTTCAGGTCACATGAAGGAGAAAGAAAAGGAAGAATCAGGAATGAAGGATGAAAATAAAAATAAATGAATTTTCTAACTACAGGTCTCCCTACAGATTTCCTCATTTCACGCCCTTTCCTATTCAGACAAGGAACACAGAAATTAGTTTTGTGCCAGCACAAAAATTTATATTTCTGCAATTCTTTTCCAGTACTTTTCAGAAGGGACTCATTGTTTTAATTTCAATATTAATTTGTCAGACTGAAGGGTGGTAGAATTTTAATCATAATATACTTGCATGAAAGCCCATCGAGAATTTGCCACAAAAATATACATTCTTTGAAATACATAAAAATATTGCTTTTCACATTTTCTAGCTATTTGATAGTATATAAGTGATATCAGTCTCATAATAGGCCCATGGGTTTAAGAGGGCTCCTCAAGCATGACCATGCCTTCCCTCCCTGGGCCTTCCAACCAGGGGATAAACAAAACTGACAAATACTGAGCCAAAAATACCATCTCAAAGCACTTTTTTTTTTTTTTATAAGGGAGATTTCTGTTTTATTTAATCACTGAGGACTGATGGTCCCCAATCAATCATCCCATGTCCTCGAGAAGGGGTGCAGGTAGGAGGAGGTGGGAAGACAGGGGACAGGTCCCAATGATGCTCTAAGGCTTCAGGCACTTCCTTTGGCTCTGCCTTCCAGAACTTCCTTCCTAAACTACAAGTTCTCACTGGTTTCCATCCTGCACCCTGTGGCCATGCCATTGATTTCCATCTCCACTCAGTTTCTACAGATGGAAATTTCACTTTGGACTGAACTTCAGGTCCTCATCTGGACAGGTTTTCCAAGCTCCCTTGCTCTGTTCTGCTTTTGACAATGAGTGAGCCAGCGAATCCCACCTACTCAATGCCCTCTGACTCCCCAGGTCCTGCTAGGCCAGGTCAAGCCCTTTGAACCTAGAGGGGAATCAAACATTAGCAAAAAATGAGTTCTGTCAGCTCTGCCTTAATCGGTAAGCAAAGGGAAACAAATGGAGAATGCACATAGATTTAGTTTAGATATATGGTCAACAGACCTAATTTGGAAATACCTTATGTCTCACCTAGAAATATAGCACTGTCCTAGGAGTTTGAAGATCTCTAGGTAGCTATATGACCCTGATCAAAATAACTCAATTTTCTGAAGCCTGTGATCAAAAGATCTGGACTGCTCACTCCTGAAGTCCTTTCCAGTTCTAAAATTCCATGACTGGATGAATTGAGTGGATCAGAAAGTGCAAGTGTATAAACTTCCTAGTAATGTTTCTTAAACAGCACAAGAAGCTGAGGGAACCCAGGAGGAGGCACCAAAAAAGCAAAAATCAGGATACCTCAGTTCTCTTCTGTTCTCCCATCTCTCTCCAAAAGAAAGCAACCAAGATTGATTTGGTTTTAGGCAGGCTGACTAGCAACCCAGGAGAAAATCAAAGGATTCCTAACCCCAGCCGTTTCCCCTGTTCAGTGAATGTTAAATCATGATGCGGAAGATAGATGTGCAGGACTGTAATCTGATTCTTCTGAAGTTCCAGAGGCCTTGGTTGAAAAAAGAACATATTACCAATTTGCATCCTATTTGGAAGGTCTAAATATCAAGTTTTAAAAGGCGTACACTTAAAGTATGTACAATAAAATAAACATTCCTCTAGGCTAGATTCAAGTACAGCACAGAACATATATTTTGTCTTAATTCAATCACATTCACAACCAGAAAAGAAGTACAGCAAACATACAAATGTCCAGATCCACCCTGCTAAAGTAAGGAGGACATCCAGAAAATAAGACTTGTCATTGGCAAATTCAGTCTTCCATTTCCCTGACTTACATATCAAATTTCTGCAGCTCTCCAACCAGTTTTCGTTTCCCAGAAGTCTTATTCTTAGAGCTAGACTGTCAACTAGTCTCTCTACAGATAATGGCTTTTAGCTGATATTGGTGAGGGTGTTTCTTTTCCCAGGTGTATTTGCATATGTAAGCAAGAGCTTCAAATCATCCGCATTAGGTGTAAGGGACTAATCATGATATTGGGGCAGGGGAAGTAGAGTGGAAAAATAAGTGTTTTAGTGGGAAATTCTCAGATGGTCAGCTCCCTTTGTCAAAGTCCAAGGGAAAGAGAATTGCAAACAGGTATCAAGCTACTTAAACCGGGAACTGTCACCTGCTGGACTTTTAGATTTCTTTTAGTTACAAATGATAAAAACACAATTCAAATCAGCTTGAGCAAATATGGGACTTTGCTGCCTTATGATATTTAAGAAAGAAAAGAACAATAAGACATGGGAAGAGTGGAGATGCTACTGAACCTTTGAAATTGCCCCAAATCAGGGACTCATGAACACTGGGGGCCTTTATTCTGTTCTTCATTCCTGCCTCTCTGCCTTTCCACTCCATCCTTTCCCCTTGCAGAATGATTTTTTCATATAAGAAGATACATGACCTTGACAGTTGTGAAGTTTTAGGTATTATAGACGTAACCCCTAGAAAGAGGCTGCCCTCAAACTCTCTCTGGCCCATAGTTCACCCAAGAAAAATACTCATTAACCCGGCTTGTATCAGCACTTGGACCAGTCAACTGGGGCCAGAGTGAGGACTGCTGGGATTGGCCCAGTTTCCAGGGCAGACTTGTTAGTTAGGGCCTGGGAAAGGAGACATGAAAGTATACTCAGATGTTTGTCCCTGTGTTAACAATAAGAATGAGGGAAAGGGGAAGAGGCAGTTTTTAGCAAAGGGATCCTAGTAGGCAATCCCAGGTGCCAGATGTACTCTACAGCTGGGCATAGCACAGTGCTGCTTACAGCCCCAATGTCTCACATTTACAGAAAATCCTCACTCCTCCAGTGTGGTTTCATGGTTTCAGCTCACTGGGGACTGTGAAGAATATATAGTCTTCTTGGGTTAAACTGCTGAAATACGGAGGCAACAGTAAGACAATATTCAGGAGACACCTGAAAGGAGAAAAGAAGTTGGTAGACACTACACATTACACCAATGTCCACTGGTCCATACCTACCAGACAGTCTCCGGGAATTTCAGAAATAGTTGAGGGTGGGGACAGGGGGAGCTTTGCCAGAGACTGCAGTTTCTGCAATAGCAGTGAGGTGCTAGAAGTAGCAAAATAGAAATGAATGCTGTTGGTGTTGGACAAAATGGCAGGGACTTAATGCTGGTGCTCTGGAGCTAGACTGCCTGGGTTAAATTCTTCCTCCAACACTTCTTGGCTGTGGGATCTCAGGCAAGTGAACAGTGCCTCTGTGCCTCACGCTTCTCATCTGCAGAATTTTTATTTCCCAGACAGATGTAGACAGAGACCTGGAAACTAAAACATTTCAGATCCAAAGGACTTAATCTCTAGTGGTAAAATTGCAGATATTAAGAAGCTATTTCAGCACAGAGAGTTGTGCCTGATACCTCAGTCTACCCACCATATAGACGCCTGATTTGGGGTTCACTGTGTCAGGCAGAAAAGGGTTATTTCTAATTCTAATTCTCCTCCTACCATATCTCTAAGGGTCTGGTCTCAAGTAGCATTTTGATAGCTTAGGAATTCTTAGGCCTTGAAAACAGCCCCTCCCCACACACACGTGTTTGTGCCCCCTCCCCATTGATTCTAGTTTCTAAAACCTGGAACTTCAGAGTCTCTAAGAATTACTGGCTAGGGGTGGGGGAGGGAGGCAGATAAGGCCCGAGAGGACTGAGGAATATCTCACAATGGTCCACTGAAGGAGATAGGAAATGAAACACAAGAGTGTCCATCTGTGAGGCCTGGTGCAATGGCCCAGGCTGTCTTGGAGACTAAAGATAACACCCATCTGCCCTCCAGGACAAGGTCAAGGCAAACAAATTTATCCTTGACTACCTACCTAGCCTCTGCAATAACAGGGAGTCAGAAGACAACCGGGTTAATCCAGGGCACCGAAGATCAAAGAGTGCAACACGCAACACGCAGGTCAGCTGCACGACCTCTTTCTGATGTCAGGGAAATGTCGGCAGCTCAGATACAAAATGGAAACGTACACTCCTTTGAACTGTTGACTGAGAATAACCGTTGGTTGTGATTGCAGTGAGTGTTTTTCTTTCTCTCTCTCTCTTAAAAGGAAGTTGCTAAACTTGTTACTGGAAAGAGTCAGATTCCTTAGATTGTTCCATATGCCCAAATCTGACAGTTACACTGGCACACTTTGATTCCCCGTTTCAGAAATGTGTGTGGAGACGCAACTGAGCGACTTCCATGTCACATCCTGTTCTCTCAATCCAGCTTTTGACATTTGCAGAGGACTCTTCCAAGGGAATAAACTGAGCGCAGATAGGCTGTCTTCTCCCTTTAAGCTATCTCTTCCTTTAACATATTCTTCATCAAAGATGCACTAGAAAACACTGTCTAGTGCGTAGAGAAGGTGTAATTTTTCAGTTTCTCACTGAGACGCAGGTTGGCAAATAGGTTAATTTTAACTTCACAGATTGCAAGGTGTGCGAATAGAACAGCTATATCAAGAACAAAATAGAACTGAGAAGGCAGAGCTGCTCTGAACCACTGAACCGTTTCACCCCTAAGGTCAGAGAGGGCATCGTGGACTGTTGCATTAACTACTGGATCAGCACTGGTTTGAGGAACTTCAACCACATACACCCCTTTGGTTCTTATCAGGAATTGAGAAAGGGTGTGGAACATGAAAGGAGGAAAGGAACATTCGAGTTTTCCATAGATAATAATTATAGCTAACACTGATTAAGTGCTTACGGCAGGCCAGGAACCAGAGTCAAAATATAATACACATGATCTCATTTAATTCTTATCATAACTCTATGGGAAAGGGACAGTTTTGGTCTCCTTTTGTAGATGGGAAAGAGAGAGCACAGAAAAGTTAAATAATGGCTTGAAATCACATAGCTGGTACATGGTGGCAGTGAGATTTGCACCAACATCCATCTGGCTTCAGAGCCCATACCCCATTTCTCTATCTTGGCTTGTGTCATAAATCCAGTGATAAGAAAAGAGCATTGCCCGGCCGGCGTGGCTTAGCTGTTAAGCAATGACCTATGATCCAGGAGATCATGGTTCAATTCCCAGTCAGGGCACAATACCCAGGTTGCAGGCTCGATCCCTGGTGGAGAGTGTGCAGGAGGCAGCCCATCAATGACTCTCTCTCATCAGTGATGTTTCTATCTCTCTCTCCCTCTCCTTTCCTCTCTCCGAAATCAATAAAGACATATTTTTAAAAAGAAAGAAAAAAGAAAAGAAAAGAGCATTGGCTGTCGACCCTCAGTTGCCTGGGGCCTCTTGCAGTTTATGGATTACCCAGCTTCTCACCGCTTTCCTCCAGTGGTAACAATTTGTTAGATTTTAATCTAGATTAATCACATTTGTTAGATCTTCCTTCAGAAGAGCGAGCATGCAGGGGCCAAAGGCAGGGGAAAGAGGAAAAACAAAGTGATTGATTTGAAGCACCTGGTACCAAACCTATGGAGGAAGTTATTAAAACCAATGGGCAGAGTGAGATTTAGGGATTATTTGCATGTTTCAGTTATCAAAAGTATTCACTGTTCTTCATAAACCTACATAAACAAGTTGGCTCCAAAGCAGTTTTGTTTGCTTTGCCCTTTTACCCAGCTAATTAACCTAGACAAAGACTTCACCTCTGATTTTAGATAAACAAAGTCATTCTGTATGAAATACAACTGGTTCTGCAAGTCACACAGCAGTAAGGGCCCACCCTTAGATTAAATACAATTTAAGGCCAGTAATGAACAAGGTCATTAAGTCATTTTAAGGCCTCTTACTCCTACTGCCTACCCAACCAGGGCAAGTTTATTCATTTTCACCTGCCAGAAAAGTCCAAAGAAGGATATCATGCTCCTCTTAATAATGAATGGATCTTAAAAGGTGTGGCTTCAATACAAGTGATTTACATTCATATTTATGTCATTTCCTGGGTGTAGACCCAGATCTCAGTGATAGAACACACACACGCACACACACACACACACATTTCCAATGATAATATAGGGAAGTAAGTAAAGCTTTGTTAAACACTTTGTTAAAAAACTGACTCTGGCATTAGGAAATTAAATTACTGCCTTGAAGAATGAAGGCAGAATGCTATTCCTATTTTATTTGGGAGCAAAACAGAGCTGGGGCAGCATGGAATGTGGAAGTTTTTATGACCTTGTAAACTAAAATAAACGTTTCTCCTTAGATAAAGTTATCTGAACGCTTTAGGGGGTGAAAGAGCTCCCTTTTAAACCTTTTTGGCAAAATTCATCCCAAGAAAAATATACTTATTTCTACAGGTCATAACAGCCATTGATTGATAGGCGGAGACTTGCAGAAACTGCTGGCTGCTCACTAAAACTCATGCTCTTTGCTTTTTCCTTCACGGGCCTACTAGATTTCCCAGCTTCCTCTACAGTTAGATGTGACCATGCACTCAGTGGAATGTGGGCAGAAGCGATGCATGCCACTTGCATGTATCATAAGAGCCTCCCATGCTTGCTCTTCTATGTGCTTCCCCCTACCAGCTGTGTACTTGGAAGCCACATGTTGAAGATGACAGAGATAGCCTCCATCGTCCTGGGCTCCTAAATGACTTCATGAAAGAGGGCCACCCTTCTGGCCAGTTCACTTCCCCAGTATCATCACCTGAGCAAGAAATAAACTTCTGTTATGTCTTAGCCATAATATATTTTATGATCTATTCTCATGACAGTTAGCCTACCCTAGCTAATACAGACACATTTCCAGGCAAAAATTAACTCTAAATTTGTTAAAATCATATCAGTTTTGACTAGGACCTCCTGGGTATCACTCAGGAAAGACATTAACCATCTACAATACATAGCTAAGTTCCTGTCATTATTTACCTAGAAGTACAGCCCATAGACTAGTTTCACTGCAAATCAACATCTATAAATCAGGACATCTGCCCTTGAGATACTTCACATAAGACTCATTTTGAAACAAATGTTGGTTTTCTCTACCCAAAGAGCCTTGACACATGCAAAGCACCTTTCCTAATTCACAGGTGAAGTTTCTAAGGAAGCCTCCATCTCAGCCTATCTGGAGAATGAGCGCCTATCCCTTTGACTTGGGCACTGGAAACGCACAAGGGCATTCCTGGTATGCCCTATAGTGATTGTTTGGATAAGATTATTCACCTTTAGTTACACACATTATGCATCAATTCCCATCTCAATTGAAGGCATAAAAAGAATTTGCAGTGTTTTGAACAATGTGAGAACTAACTAGAAAACAATGTGCATGAAGTATGTACAAGGTAAACACTTTTTTCTCAATATTCCATGCAATTGCTCTGAAGAATTTTTAAAAATGGTCTCAGAAAGCATTTTTAAATGATTTTTTTAAATCTACATAAACAGTATGTATAAATTATGTGTTGAAGTACACAGATTATTTTTCCACAGACAGAAACACCAATACCCCCTTCCTCACCCTTGCCTCTCCATTACTGAAGAACAAGTGTTTTGAAGAAATTATTTGATTCCTTAGTTTCCAACTTAACAGATGCTGGAAAGGGAGATCAGAATAGGGACTAGGGCAGAGGCCAGACCTAGAAATTGGGGAGGGAGATTATGAGGAAGATAGAAAAGGAGATGTGAGGGGAAGAAAAGAAAATCTAAGCTTAAAAACAATGGAAAGGAATTGCCATGCTCCGACAACCAGGAAACACGGGGTTGGAGAGGGGAGCTGAGAGAGTCGAGTAGTTACTTATGCGATGTCTGAAGGGGTGGATAAGTCAGGGGACAATACCCACGTAGGCTACTTGAAGCAGCTTAGTAATGCGGCCAGTACTTTGAGGTTTCGTTGACCTGTGAATTATAAATACAGAGGACATTTACTTTTAATGTTCTGATCACAATAGTACTCCCTACAAATGAAGTTCTCAGCCTTCTTGTCCAACACCTGCAAAGTGCTTCCCTGACATTATTTGTGAAGCCCCCAAAGGAGTGAGTTCTTTGTGCTGAAAAACAACTGTCCACTCGTCACCATTTGGTATCTTCTATGGCTGATGTCTACTAGCCGGCCTGAAGAAGCCTCTGGGTTGGCACTCTTAGCACACCCCTTACGGGATCACCAACCAGTTCACAGGTGAGAAACTGGGGGCAGCTGGCTAAGGGAAAATAAAAAAGTCAAATGAATGACCTGGGGCTGGACATCTACATGCCTTTTCATCTAGATTCAGCTTGTGTTAATCTCTGCCCAAATTAAGTAACTTTTGGGTGACATGTTCTCTCCACACTTCAGTTCTTCCTCTGTTTCCTCTGCTTCTGATTTCTTTGTAAACATGTCTTGAAGGCAAAAGGAATCTGATCTCAGAATGGATTCCTGTTTTGGTTTGTGAGGTCTGCCAGTAATTTGTACCGTCTAAGGACATCAGAAGCAGCTATTTTGACCATAACCAGATGGCTGCAGCTTCCCAAATTATCTGTATCTTCAGTGTAACATTTTTTCCCATTTGTTTCATGGAACTTTTTGTGAGTCTATTGGTATCTTTTACTTCAGCAATGAAAATTCCCCCCAAAGAACATCTTTTCTGCCTCCCTCTCGGTTTTTTCCTAATACTTGTAAATTGAATAATCTGTTCAACTTTATAATGCTGCAAAGAAATATCAGTAACTTCCTGGTAGGCCATGCTGATATATACAGAAAAATTAGTCTGTCCAAGTCTCAGTGTCTTAATTACACTCCCCCAATCCCAGCTCTCCAAAAAGCAGACTCAAGTCAACAAAAGAAAGAAGGAAGGAAGGAAGGAAGGAAGGAAGGAAGGAAGGAAGGAAGGAAGGAAGGAAGGAAGGAAGGAAGGAAGGAAGGAAGGGAGGGAGGGAGGGAGGGAGGGAGGGAGGGAGGGAGGGAGGGAGGAAGGAAGGAAGGAAGGAAGGAAGGAAGGAAGGAAGGAAGGAAGGAAGGAAGGAAAGAAGATCTTAAAAATAATATGTACTGTGTGTGCATAAAGTTTTATATATTATGTAGGAGATATATGTGTGTGTATGCATATATATAAACTTTAGGGAAATAAGGTTATACAAAAGTCAAAATTTCAATCAAAATTGAGAAAAAGATGAAAAGAAGACCCTAAACTCTGGTCATTGGACTTTACTTGGAATAATTAATAAGAATTAATTTAATTAAGAAAGGATTTAAATGTAAGCAATGGAAAAGCTATAATTACCATCATCAAACTGAAACTCACTATAAAGTTATACAATCTCCTCTCTCTCTCTAGACATGTTTCTCTTCAGAACGACAGCAAGCTTGACCCTCACCTCTCCCTCACACAGGACAAAGGTAGGAAATGGTGACTGGGAAGTCTATACAAGACCAGCCAAACTATCTTTTATACCCATTCCAGTCTTTCAACTGGATGCTTGGGCAGGCTGGTGTTACTTTGGCAACACACTGATAAATAATGTCTCCTTCAATGTAGCTTGTCTTGGTAAAGGGTTCAGCTGACAGTTAAGGGGAAAACCAGACAGAAAAGGGAAGATGGCTTTGAGGTCAGGTGGAGGCTAAGCTGGAGGATGTTACTGTAGAAGCAGAGAGGGTTGTAGTATTTTTCTGCACTGATTTATATTTCTTATACTAGTCTTAAGTATGTGAGAAAAGATCACCAACTTGGGTTAAGAGACTGATATGAGGAGTGGCTCAAGGTCATTTCTTAAACCTCTCTGGGCCTTTATTTGTTCCAAATGTAAAATAGGAAGAACAGTTCTGAGGATCTGAACAGCAAAAATGTTTTCGGTAAAACCCGAGGAGCCATAGGGAGGGGCCCATTGATGGAGAAATGTTAAAGGCAGCCTGACAAGAGTGGTCTAGAGCCAGGGGTTAATATGAAACTGTAAAAGGTTCTTCAATAGGAAAGTTACATGACAAAAGTTCTGTTTAACAAGATTAACCAGGCACAATATGTAGGATGAATATCTAGAGAGAGGCAAGGAACATGAACCACATACAATTATTTCTTAAATCTAGAGGAATGTAACTACAGCCTGAGCTAGAAAATAAAGAAAAAAATTTGACTGTGAAGACAAAAACCAACACATTGTAACACTGATTAGATGAGGGTAATGGAAAGAAGAGATTCAAAGATGCTCCCTGTTTTGAATCTGGAAGGTGGAAAAATGACTTTGCACCTTTATCTGCTATCATATAAGGAGAGCCATCTTAAATACTTTGAAACAATAAAATATTAAGTGATTACTTAATAATAAAATGAGAGCTGAAGACAGAGTGTACATTTTAATGTACTTGCAGTGGCCACATGAGCTCTTCATTAGAAAGTGGGGCTAAACTAAGGTTTAAAGAGTTTATGTCAGTCACACCTCCACTCCACCGCCCTTGATGGACATCTTTCCATTAACCTTTGAACAAATCCAAAGTGTTGAGCATAGTGCACAAGATCTTGGGTAATATACTATACTATACTTTTTTGAACCTTTAACTCACTACAACCTCCCATAAGCCCATGTGCTTCCTACACCAGAGTGTGGAAGGCTTCCACAAGCAGGCCATGCAGTTTCTCATTCCCATGTCTTTGTCTTCAGTTCCCTCTGCATGGAATGCTCTTTCCTTCCTTGTGAAGGAATGTTCCATGCTTTGCCCTATTCTTCAATACAACTTTGTTTTTCTAACATTCGATTTGTTTTGCTCTATTTGGGATTATGACTCACTGAATACACGTTCTTCTATCTCTAGGATGACCAATTCATCAGGATTTGTCCAGCACCATCCCCTTTTTAAAACTGAAAGAACCATGTCCCAGGAAATCCATCAATCTCAGGCAAACTGTGATGATTGGTTATCCTAGACATTCTCTGTTACAGGCCAAAAGACAGAGCATTCAAGGTATTTCTATGAACACTTTATTTGTATTGTCTAAATGATCACAACCACCAATGAGAACAGTGTTCTTATTCCATTCCACAGATGATGAGACTGAGGCACAGAGAAGTAACATGTTTAAGAAATGTCAGAGCTGAGATGAAATCCAAAATGTTCAATTTTTGAGTCCATTCAATGAAGAACCAGGCATCAAAGTTGAAGCAGGAGATGGACAAATGTTTCCCCATGTTATTCCTTAGCCAAACCCTCTTTTTAAAATAAAGAACTATTTATTCTATATTTCAATGTTGGCAATGACTAGTTAATAAGTGCTCAATAAATGTTCATTGAATTGAGGTTAACTGATTGGTAGGCACATACTGTGAAGAACAAGAGAAATGGATAAAAAAATCAGGGAGTCATGCCCTAGGCAGTTTTGTTCAGTGGTTAGAGCATCTGGCCGAGGACTGAAGGGTCCCAGGTTCTATTGCAGCCAAGGGCACATACCTCGGTTGCGAGCTCAATCCCCGGCCCTGGTCAGGGCATGTGGGGGAGGCAACCAGTTGATGTCACATTGATGTTTCTTTCTCTCTCTCTCACTCTTCCTTCCACTCTCTCTGAAAAGCAATGGGAAAAATATCCTCGGGGGAGAATTTAAAAAAATCAGGGAGTCATGAAAGAGAAATATTAACTAATTTTCATCAGTACAAAGGAAAAAGAATAGCAATGGCTCTTCTAGTTAGAGCTTAAAATTATATCTAGTCTGACTGCTCTCCCAAGTCTCACCTCCTTTCAGTCAGATGGAAACCAGGCCCTTTTTTCAACATTTTTCTCAGAACATTTCCAAATATTACTTCTCATTATTCTTATATTATTCCATTTGCATTTTAAGCATACAGTATAAAGACTGGAAAACAATGAAACATGCAAATAAGGAAGCTGAAAGTGTTCTTTGAACAGTTAAGTGATGAAAAGTAATGGCATTCAAGTTCTTTAAATGCAATACATTATCTCTTAAATCGACTTTTCTGTTCCTTTTCTACTTTTCCCCTGCTTTTGTTACTCTCTTCAATAAGAAAAATATATAATTCAACAATGATATTTTTGTAGGAAGGAAAGTAAGTTTTAGAGTTTAAATTATTTATTTTTAATCTTGTAAATATAATGTCTTTTTTGGGGGGAAAAAGTTTAACCTAGATAGAAAATTTTAGGACACTTCTTCATCATTGCTATTTGAGATAGGTTATTAAATTAATCCAGATGCCTTTAGTACTGAATATTCTTAAAGTTTTGTGCATTTTTCATCCTCACACAAGGACATTTGTCCCCATTGCTTTTTCGGAGAGAGTGGAAGGGAGAGAGAGAAAGAGAGAGAGAAACCTCGATGTGAGAGAGACACATCAATGGGTCACCTCCCCCACATGCCCCGACCAGGGCCAGGAATGGAGTCTACAACTGAGATGCACGCCCTTGACCTGAATCAAATTTGAGACCCTTCAGTCTGACACCCAAATCTCTAACCACTGAGCAAAACTGGCTAGGGCTGTTCTTAAAGTTTTGGCTTATCATGAGGGTCAAGGCCAAAGTTAGTGACCTGAATTCAATTAAGAGATGTTTTTAAACAATTGGATTATCACATGACCATTCAGGGCTTCACTGTGAGGAGCTACATTTTATAATTTCTGTTTATATAAAGTAAACTTCTAAATTGTTCTCTCTCATAACCTGCCAGCTTTTAGAAGAAAAGAAACCATTTCTGCTTTACTAACCTGCTTTTTAAAGTGCTCAAAATAGCCCTACATATGAATCAGTTGAAATAAATGTATCTTTACGATGACAAAGGGACAATGACCACAGAAACATTCTTTTTTTATTGCTGACAGTATTAGAGATGTCCCCCATGTCCCCCCTCCACTCAGCCACCGCCCCACCCCAGGCCTTCACCACACTATTGTCTGTGTCCATGGGCTATGCATATATGCATATAAATTCTTTGGTTAATCTCTTCCAGTCCTCCCCACCCCCCTCCCCTCTGAGATCTGTCAGTTGGTTCTATGTATCCATGCCTCTGGCCCTATTTTTTTGGTCAGTTTATTTTGTTCTTTCATTCTTCAAAGATGCTGGAACTGTCAGTAAGGCATTGTGTATCTTTTTAAAAATAAATTTGAAAGATCTCTGCACTCACAGAATGTCTTACGTGAGCCATGCCCCAATCACATCACTGTAAACCCTGGGCTCCTTCCCTTCCCTCTCAAGCTGAGCCCTGGGCCAGACTCTTTCCAGATTCTGGTTCTATCTCTTCTGCCCTTAGTAAATAGGGAATCTGTATAGTCAGTCCTCAGGCAACTTGTCCATGTGTAAGAAAATTATTTATCTCAGAAAATTTGTAAAGACAAGCCTTGGTTGAGTCATGAGGTAAATGACACTTGTCTTTAGCTTGACCTTTAGGATTTTACAGCCTTCTCATTCTGCAGCTTGTCCTGCCCCAGGCCTTCTTTCTCAGTACCCTGAGGGCTTCCTCCCACTCCGACCTTCACATGCCTCTTTCCCCAGCTTTCCACCATCTCCTTCTCCCAGGAGTCTTTGCATTTTAAATACAGAAAGGTTCTCTTCAAGCCCAACCCCTCCCCCAATAGAAACTGCTCTCTTATTTTTAATTGTAAAATTAACACATATAAAAAATATAGAAATTTATAAAAAATAACATAACAATCATCATCCTGTCATGCAGAGCTGGGATAGATCCTTCTGGGTTACTTTTAAACATACAGGCATATACAAATGAATGAGACCATACAAACATATTGCAACCATGCTTTTTCACTGTATTGTCCAGTTAAGAAGGGCACTCAAAGCTCTTTTTTTAAGTGCCTCCATAAACGCTTGTACAATCTGAATCTAACATTTTCTTTTCCTGGCAGAACATGATCTGCTGCATTCTCTCTCTCTGCACCCCCCACCAATACAAACTTTGGTCAGAATGATGTAGAGAAAACTCTTCATGAAATAAATCATGATTCACTCTACAGAAAGGACTCAGAACAATTCACCGAATGTGGCAGGTCAAACTCCGAGTACACGGGGCTCTGCAAAAACAGATGCCAAGCCACTTCCTTCCTCTTCTTGCTCCTTGAGCTCAGAACTCAGACTTCTTTCATCCACCAAGTGGGACCTTTCAGGTTGAACATTCATGTGTTTCAACTCTGGGAAACTGTTTTGTCTTACTACTGAGTATTCCTTCCCTTCCTTTTCTCCAGGGTGTTTTGTTTATTTGTTTGGGGTTTTGTTTGTTTCACATGGTGGACTTCCTGGTATGGTCTCTTATCTCATGCATTTTTATACGTTACATTTTTTAATTCTGAGAAATTTCCTCTACTTCATTTTCCAGCTCTTGCACTAAATTCTTTTTATGTAGATGATAATATTTTTATTAAGAGTTCTTACTTTGTTGTTTGCTCTTATTTTGTGCAATATTTCCTTGACCCTCTCTGAGTATTTTTCTTTTAAGGTTTTATGCCGTTTTCTGTATGATCTTGGATTCTTTCAGTTTAGTATTTGCTTCTTTGTTGTGGTCTTTCTCTTACATGGTGCTAGGTTCCTTTGTGTTCTTTGGCTCTCCTATCACACTTAAGAAAGGGAGGTTAAGAGGCTGCTAAGGGTTCTGTTGCTGCATAAACCAATCTGCTCCCTGGAAGAGCTCTCCCCTGAGTAGGAAACCTACTAGAGAACTACAGGTAGTGGGTAAGACATATAATAGTAGGCTTTATTTTGAGATTGAGACTAAGAGCCAAATCTGAGGTTGCAGACCATACCACTACTTGCCCCCTAAACAAAAAATAAGCAGGCACCAGCACCCACACCAAAGCCACAGCTTCCCTCCAAGGGTTAGTTCAATTGTTTAAGAGCTGAAATCTCAACATATTTTCCTGGGCGTAAATGACCCTTTAAGTTTCTAGTGATAGAAAGATACATCATACAGGTGTACAGTCTTGTACCCAAAATTCTGAAATCCAAAGATCTCTAAAAACCAAATGTTTTTTTCATAGTTTGGGGGTAACTCATTAAGTAGCAAATTGAACCTGAACTGACCACAGCGACATAAAGTCTTTATTTATCTACTTCATGTAAATAACCATAGGCTTCACTATAGAAATATTAAAGAGTTCGGTTATGTGGTTCTGTCTCAGACCTTTCTGGGGTGTTATGCAATATATGAAACATATATATTCCTCCAAGACTCCATTCTTTCAACAGATTTTCTCAAAACAAAAGATTGGGTGCTCACAAGGTAAAAGTGGAAAAAAAAAAAGCTGATTTACACTTTTAGTCTTACTTTAATAGTACTTTTGTTGTTGAAGGTTTTTATTGGCTGATTTTGGATTTTACCATTTATACTATGAAATTTCCCAAAAAAAGAGTCTCAGGACTCAGTTTTACCCAAGGTTCCCTATTTATACACAAAATGGGAAATTTATCAGTGATCCATTAATTTATTTGTATCACTTGGAGCTAATTCTACACTGAGTTTCCTTGTCCTCCTCTTATTTCTTTTTGTACCTGGACCAATTTTTTAAGACCTGAATCTATTCTTCCTGACACGTGTGTAAAATGGTAAGACAAATTAACTTAAAATCTGTAGTGAAATACCAATGAAAAAAAATGTGAAAATAAAAGTTTCATCTAGAAATGCTTCCTCACCCAGAGCTATTCATATTGGCCACACGTAACTCACCAGTTATCTCAGTTGGGCAGAATTATTTTTCCAGTTGCATGTGCAGTCATAAGGTGGAAATCAAATTAGCCTCCCTCTTAATAGGGCCCAAAGCTATTAATAATAAATCCAAGAGACATAGTTTAATTAAAAAAAAAAACTAGGAACTATTGTCAGACAGAAATCACCTAATAAAAAAGTAATTTATAATGCACACCCTAATTAATAATTTACTTCCTAGGGTAAAAAATTATCAAAAGTAATAACAATTAAAACACACTATTTCTTTTTTAAAGATAATAGGATAGCACCAAGAAGCTAGGGTAATCTTGAGCAAAAAATTCAACTGCTGCTATCACCACTTTCTGTCAAAAATTATAATTAATTTTTAATGCTTTTTTTTTTAAATACAGAGGTTCTTTTCCCTCAGCTCACACTTATTAAACTGGTAATTGTAACTTTACAAATGATAAAAAACACCTAAACATACTCTAGTACAATTCTATCTAAGAAAGACATCCACTAATTCAAGAGGATTTGGGAAACAATAATCAAGTACTTAAGGCTTAGAAGAGAGATTAAAATGGGTTTAAATTTGGACACATTGAGTTACTGACCTGGAACCAATTTCTGATTAACAAGAGACTTCAAGGAAGGATATTAAATACCAATAGTCTCCCCCAGGCTATACTATTATAAGAACAGAAACTTGGTACATATTTTTCATTATCATATCCCTAACCTCTCACATGGTGCCTAGAAATTTTTATGCTTAAAAATTATGTTAAAAAATTATATGTTGCTTGAGTAAATGAAGGAATAAAGCATTATAATATATGCATATACCAAATCATGTTGTACACATAATGCTATATGTCAATTACATCTCAATTTAAAAATACTTTTAATAAACAATTTTGCCAAATTAAAAAAAAAAAAATTACAGGAAAAAAAAAAATGAACATAAACAGCTATGCTGGGTGTTACAATAAACTGCCCAAATCCCCCTTAAGGAATGAAAGATTTACTTTCACCAGCTGAGGACAGGGGCTACTGGCTGATAGCTCTCAGCAGTCAGCCACCTTCATCAGTTAATGAGCACTACCTTACCCAAAGGCACACCCTTTTCCTCAGGATCTCAGGATGGCCCATACCCAATGACAGATCATTGTGGATATAAAAGGCCCAGCCTCCACCCCCCAACTCTAAAAGGATAATCCTTGCTTTACAACTTCCTATATGGCTGTCTGAGGACTGCTGAAATTGCATCATAGCCCAGTTTCTTTCCTCTGCCCAATTCTACCTCCTTCCATTCCTTTCAGAGGTGTTGATCCCAAGAACACTCTGTAATAAATCTCTTGTATGGTAATCTCCATTTTAGATTCTGCTTCTCAGGAGACCCCACCTGTGACAATATATACCCTTCAGTTAAGAAAATTAAAGATTTAGAAAAATAAAATATTTTCAAGCAGAATTCCCTGAATCCCCTCCTCCATTACCTAACTTACAACTAAATTTAGTGGGCCAGTAGAGAAAGGCTGGAAAAGGAAGATCTTGGTTGAGACTGACAAGAATCACCCTGGCAGAGTATTGACAATGCTAACCTACTAGAAGCCAGTCTCTCAAAACAAGGATGGACCTGGTTTGCCTGATTAACATCTGGAAGTAGGGGTACCTCAAAGAAGCATAGGATGGTCATTAACAACATGAAATTAGGCATCTAATTGACCTGGATTTGAATCATTTCTCCACACCTTATGGATTTAGTGACCTTGGGCAAGTTACTTAACTTTTCTAAGCTTTATAATGGAGATAAAAATACATAAAGTTGGAAAATGCTTAACAAAGTACCTGGCACACTCACTAAATGGTAGACGTTCTTATTGCTTTTTAAATATTTATTACTAAGAAGGCAGGAAGATAATGCCCTTCCCCTGTCAATCTCCCAACTTGAAAACTAAATGACTGCTATTGTTGCCAAGAGGAAAAATAATCTTCTGCACCTTGGTTATCAGAACTCAGAAACAAAAATACTGAATGTTTGGTCACAAGGAAATAGAGGAAGAGGTATGGGTAGACCCTCAAACCCATTTGCTTTGCTTCTTGAAGGGTGGGTAATGGATGGAGAATTTCCCATTGTTGGGCATACCCTCAAATACAGTGCATGGCCTTCAGAACATGTTCTGAGCTTTTTTTTTAATCTTTTTTTAATCTTCACCTGAGGTTATATTTTCCATTGCTTTTCAGAGAGAGAGAGAGAGAGATGGATGGATGTGAGAGAGACACATCGATTGGTTGCCTCCAGTACGCACCCTGACCAGGGCCGGGGATGGAGCCTGCAACCAAGGTACGTGCCCTTGACCAGAATCCAACCAGAGACCCTTCAGTTCGTGAGCTGACGCTGTAACCACTGAGCCAAACTGGCTAGGGCTGTTCTGAGCTTTTATATTCACATTCAAAGGGTATGGACCACTCATCTTCAATGAAGATCTTGTCACTAAAACTAAGTGTAGAAGACTTCCAACTTCCACTATGAAAGAATAAAAAGATTTTTTTTTAAATCCTCTGACTCAAAAGCAACTATAAAGCTGGACAAAACTGTTAAAAACAATTATCTCAGCACTTTGGAATTTGACCAAAAACATATAACAAACTGAGAAGCATTTGGTCATGAAACAACTAAACTTTGGGTAAGAACAGATAAATCTGTGGCTTTTCCCCTAGGGCTACAACCATTGCTGCGCAACCAGAGCCCAGTAATTCAACCAGAGTTTTGTTGCTGCTGCTGCTAGTAGATATGAAGCATTGTCAGTTAAAGAGGAGATCTGGTGGCAAGGGATGGCCAGGGCTCCACTAGCCTGAGGATGCTGGCCTATTTGGAGCAAGCAGAGTTGTGGGAAATGAGACATTCATAGAGGATATGATAAACTCTTCAGGTATCCTGTATTGGTCACATGCACAGCCACCCACACGTTCCTGGTTGACAGAGCTGAGTCTGGGTATATGAAAAGAAAATGCAAGAGAACCAGCAGAAAATGAATGCTGATACAGACTTGAAAATGACCTGAAATGTGAATATACTCCCTGGCCTACACACAGATCCATAAGCAATGAATGAAACTATACTGTTCAAAGCGTTTAAGCACAGCTTCTGACCAATCATGAGCTGGACAAAAAGCTACATAGGCATAGAGATAATCGATAGGAAGCCAAGCTTAAAGACAAGAACAAGAAAAAAAAAGTAGAGTCATCAGGGGCCACACATTGCAGGGTAAACAGACTTCACAGGCAAGTTATTTAACCAATGAACAAACAGCAACAAATCTTTAAGGGGGGAAAAGAGTCAGAATCCAGAGTTGCTACAAGACATTTATGTAAAATGTCTAATACTAAATAAAAAAAATTATGAGAAGTCCAAAGAAACAAGAAATTATAAGTGATACTCAGGGGGAAAAGCAGTCAATAGACACTGTCTCTGAGAGAACCCAGATGTTGTATTTAGCAGACAAAAACTTAAAAGTAGTTACAAATATGTTCAAAGAATGAAAGAAAACTATTTAAAGCATTAAAGGAAAATATAACAACAATGGTAGCGAATAGAGTAAATAGAAATAGCAATTAGAGAACCTCAACCAAGAGATAAAAATTACAAAAAGAACTAAATAGAAGTTCTGAAGTTGAAAAACACAATAACTGAAATGACAAATTCACTAAAGGGTTTCAACAGAAAATGAGATAGGCCAAAAAAATGTGAGAACTTGAAGACAGAATCATAGAATTATCCAGTCTGAGGAACAGAAAGGGAAAAAGAACAGTAATGTAATTAATGACTAACTTCTCATCAGAAACAGTGAAGGCCAAATGACAAACCCAAATACAGTTATTGAATTGTACACTTGCAATAGGTGAGTTTTAAGTTGTTAAAACAAAACTTAAAAGTAAGAGACTACAGCACAGACACACTTGAAACCATTTCTGAAATTATTCTGCCTCTCCATTCTCTGCTTTTACCCTCTCCTTTGTTTTTTTCCCTTTATTCTTCATTACCATCTTTTCCTTCTCCCAGGCCATTGCTCTTTTGGCATTTGTAACCCATGGAGATTACTCAGGCCCAGAAATAATATTCAAAGAGGCACAGATTTTCTGAGCTGGTCCTCCTTTATATTCAGATTTATCTTTCTTAAGGAAGAATTTCATTCCCATTGAGCAGTCTGACTTTATAAATCTTTACATAAAAACAAAAAAGAAACTGGATACCCAAAATGACAATTTCAGGATGTCTAGCATTCAAAGGCAGGCAGCTTAAAAAATGCAAAAGATAAGGCTCATATACTTGGTTTGGCTCCATGATTTAGACAATAGCAAGTTTATGTAAATTTAGGATGTCTCAACATAAGTCGACTAATTTGTTATTTATGCCCTTGTTATTTATGCTGACATTTTCATGGGAAAAAAAATAACTCCATTTACTTTCGTGCATTAATTTGAAGCAGGTTTTGGGAGGAGGATTCCTTGAAAATCACCATACACTAAAAGCAGCATCTTTCTGTAAGATTAGTCAGATACAGGAGAATTGGGCAGCTTTTGGAAATTGAATCTGAGCATGACAGATAGGGGCTAGCATCAGGTGGGAAAAGTTACACAGTGTTCTTGGAGCCTGTTGATAATACTGTACTGGCTAAGCTGGTACACTTAGCTGGTGCAGTATGCTACAAGGACATTCAAATTAAGCTCCTTTTTACAGTGCTGAAAGGACATAATGTGATGCAGGCTTCACAAAACAAACTTTATCAAAACTGAAATATCAATTATTAGAATTCTACCCAAGCCAGCAGATTGATCTTGTAGGAAAATCTAAGGCAACAAGCCCTAATAACAAAGCCTTGAGCTGGCAATCAAGAATTCATTCTGTCTATGGCTAAGAAGTTATGTAACCTAAATTATAGCATTTACATTCTTTGGTCCTCAGTTTTCTCATCTGTAAAATGAAGATGTCAGACCATCGGACCCCCAGTCCCCTCTCAACTTAAATATAAATGAAGCTTATGAAATAGTCTCCAACCCCACCTCAATTTTGTTACTTGCTAATTCATAAGATTTTTTTTTTATTTTTTAGATGTTTGTCCAGGACTGATTGTTACCCTCCCTGAGAAACCTGGCAGATGACAATCCTGCAACCAACCACAACGGCTCCAAAGATACAAGAGAACAACTTGTTATAAAAATTTACCAAATCCTTTATATTATCAATGAACTTTTAAAGCCAAATCATGACTGGATACGAAAGCATTTGCTAATAACATCCAAAAAAAAATGCCTTCTTCCAGACATCTCTGTCTTTTGTGGAATTGTGTCTGGGGGTTTTCATAACAAGATATTCAAAATATTCCACCCACTTTCCATGGAATTGTTAAAAGCTTTAGTCATATATGAAGCAAAGATCAACTCACCGTTTTTCCTACCCAAGTTATTCACTGCCTGTGTGTCTCACAAAATGTACCCTCTTATGTTTTTGGAATAAATTTCCCATGAGGAACTTGGGGAAATGCAAAAATACAGAGGTAGAGAGTTTACCCTAAGGTATTAGGTTTCACTTTCAGCAGATAGTGATGAGCAAAGAGAAACCAGACAAGAAGTGAGCAGGAAAAAAGAGAACAAACTCACAAATTGAGAATCTGGTCAATCTGCTCCCTACCTTAAATATTAACTCTATAAAAAGGAACTCTGTTGCCCAGCTGGGTGGGTCAGTTGGTTGAGCATCATCCTGTACACCAAAAATGCTGCAGGTTCGATTCCCGGTCAGGGCACATACCCAGGTTGCGGGTTCGATCCCTCTTGGGGTGCATAAGGGAGGTAGCCAATTGATGTTTCTCTAACACATTGAAGTTTCTCTCTCTCTCTCTCTCTCTCTCTCTTTCTCGATCTCTCTGCCCCTTCTTCTCAATAGAAAACATCCTCTGGTGAGGATTTAAAAAAAAAAGGAATCCTGTTGCCTCTCTATACTCCTTAACTGGATCAAAGCTTTTAATTTTGTATTTTTCTACAGGACCTCACTGTGGAAAGGTTTATATTTCAAGCTAGTTATTTCCCTAAATCAACTGGTGGAAATTATTTAATTTGCATTAGCTCCAGTCTAGTCCTGGGAGCCTGTCCAGTAAAACAGGAACAGGGAAATTTGCATTTGGGCTCACAGATTGTTCACAATTTAATCAGCAGGTGAAAGAAAATCATCTTGCAAAATGTGCCTTATCTTTGGATGGTTCTTAGCTGTCAAAAACCAAGCTCTTCAATGATCACATTTGACAATAAGCAACATTTGCTTTACTCCACAGCTGTTGAAGAGTAGCCATGTTGTAACAACCTAAAAAGAAACCAATGCTTTATTTTAGCAAATGGGTATTGTCTGTCTCTAAACCATCTCTCTGATGGTACTACTACTATGTTTTTCTACACAAATTTAATTCTTAATAATTCAACAAGAAATAAATTCCTTTCATTCATCATTTCTTCTTGTAGATTCAAGGTTACTTTACTACCCTGGATTTTTATTGACAAATGTATTGTTTTTCCCTATGAATCAGGGCTGGGGGTTCAAATGAAGATACATGTCAATTGGACATGATTCATAGATGTTGTGCTTGAAGAAGCTCTTCATGGTTACACATCCCTCCTTTGCCTAACCAAAGCTTATATCAGTCCTTATGGTGAGGATATTGTACCGTCTGTAATTTTTAATGAAAGATGATCCCAAGCCACAAGAAACAACTAATTCTCACCACAGCAGCTGGACTCTGTCTCCAAAGAGAGTTATAGGAAAATCATTGCAAGCATAGCATTGTTTTTGCAAGAATCTGATTAGATACAGTGTGGTAACCAAAAAATGTGAACAAGGACAATTTCAGAAAGTGAGATTTACTATTCTATTCTCAGTTCCACATACTTTCTGGATTTCATGAGTAGAAAGTCATTGTTTCTCTAATTTCCACAGAAGAAATGATATATTATTTTATATTATCTATCTGGAACTAAAATTATGGAAGGAGAAAAGTTAAACAGAGGTGTGACAATTAAAGCCAAGGTCATTTTCCCCCACTATTTTCCCTAAAAGAGGGGCAGAGTAGGACAGGCCATACACAGGTGGAATGCTGCATCTTTTACAAGAAAGAGTATGAAGTCAGAAAGGAATCAGAGGAAAACTAAGACCTTGTAAGGCAGAAAAAAGTAACATGTCTAATGAATTTTAAGAGGAACTAAGCTTTTCCCACAACGTTCCTTGAAACAGAGCCCAAAGAGTCACACCATTTTAGAAGATCAAGGGAACAAGAGCCAGTCAAGTGCAAGGATGGTAAACTAGGAACCTACAGGGCCCAGGAAATCATTGCTATTTGAGAATGCGGGCCCCATGTTGCAAGATCTTCCCATTTGTTCAGTGACACTAGAAATCTTATGTAAAATATTCTGACTTTTAAAACAATAAGTGGCTCAGACAAACACCAGTGCATGTTAGATTTAAGCCATGAGCCAGCAGTTTGCAAACTTCTCATTTCATAGAATAAGGACACTGAGGCTCAGGAAGTTCACAATCAAAGTCTGATAGCTGTTTGTGGGCAAATCCAGGCCTGAAATCCAGGTCTCTCTGATCAGTCCACACCTTTCAGTATAACTGGCGTACCCTAAATATGTGAAAAATATAAGACTATAAGAAGGAAAAACAAATAACACAGGTGGTTAAGGAGCCTCCCATTCTCCCATATTAGCTAATCAAATTGCAACTGCACTACTGAAGAAAAGACTCTAAGTCTTCCCAACATGCATGTGCTCTGCTGTGAGAAGCAAGATGCTTACAGATATATAGCCACAGATCTTCTGAGAGACACATAGGGATACTCAGAACACTTCTCAGATTAGAATCTGACTTAAGGAGAGAAAACCATCTTCTTCTAGGATTATGGCACTTTCTCAAAATGACAAGTGTGTTGACACAAAGCAATAAACACAACTGACCAGTATTTTCTAAGAAGTTTTACTCGTTAATGCCTTAAAATAACAAACACTATTTAAAAGCCTTCAAAAATAACTCATACTGCAGTATTTACTTGTTGCTGTTGAGAACTGAGAATAAAAATAGGCACTCATGGAGACTTGCATAAGAATAATGAGCTACAGTTTTCAATAAAAGCACAACCAATTCTCTAAGGTCAGAGGTGTAATCCACAAAACTTTCACAAAACAAGATAATGCAAACTAAGGGGGATATTTCATTCCTGCAAAGAAAGGAAAAAAAGTAATGTTCTATGTAAGAATGTTATTGGAGTGTAGTGACTTGCATCTTGCAAGAGTGTGGAATGCATTATGTATGCATAATAGATTTGCAGTAAAGCTGGGAACTGGTATTTAACAAGTTTGCCTTAAAGTAACCTTCAGCCATGGGTTCTAAGATGAGAATGTTAGTAACTAATACTACAAACACTATAAGTACAATTCAAAATTTTTGTCTTTAAATGCTTGTATTTTTATGCAAAGAAATGTGATATATGGAATGCATAGACATTTAATATATTTTTATAATAAAGTTGACAAAGTATGGTTTGGCACATTCACTGGCAAAATTTTTAAAAATCTATTCTGTTTAGAACTATATAATCAACAAGGAAAGATAGTTGGGAGAAATTCCTTTACAGAAAGGTTGACATAATTTCTTCTAGAATGTTACTATGTAGTAGTTGCTCTGCTTTCTGACACTACATGGTCTCATAAGGCTCTGAGAGTATAAAATAAACTATACTTACCACAGACCAAAAAACTAAGTGTCCTCTTATGTTATCAAAAGAAATCAAATTAGAACAGCAGCGCTTTGTAAATAGCTGGTCACATGATCAGACATTAAGCTAGGAGGTCATTCTGTAAGGACATTGGAGCTTTAAAAAGATCTAGGAAGACAAGAAACTGAACCAATAACTAAATACTACCATGATCTCATGCTTCATTTTGGGAAACAGTGTAGTGGCAATAAAGAGAATTTTAGGACTATTTTAAATACAAGTATGCAAGGATGGTGAGCTTGCTGTCTGCAAAGGAGCTAACTGCTCCCTTATGAATGTCAGAACTGACTTCAGAAGGATCTGGGCCAATATAACATCATCTCAAAAAATAACAGGTATTATTATAGGTCATGCTGCAAATGGTATTTTGAATCATACCATCCATACCAAATTAACTTTCCAAAAGATAAATCATGGTGGTTGCCAGAGGGAAGGGGATGGGGAGTGAAGGGGGTCTTAATATATGGTGATGAGAGAAGATATGACTTTGGGTGGTGGGCACACAGAGCAACATTCAGCTCTTATAACATAGAAACCCATGCCTAAACCCATTTGTTTATATTAACCATTGTCACCCCAATACATTTTTTAAAAAGAATAAATCATGCAATCCCATAATTTCAGTGGCATATATCTAAACAGATTCCTAAAACCAGGCATTCTCATAGGCAACAAACATTTGCTCACTATTTTATGATTATATTCCCCACAGTTAGAAATAACTTTGCCTTCCCAAACATGCCATACTTCATTAATGAGCATGAAAATTTTCATCCTTGCCTTACAATGTTTGTCATCTCTCAGGGATCAGGATGTATTCATCTTTATAATTTTTACTGTCTAATGGTGCTTTGCACATAGTACATGTCTGTTGATTGATTGATAATCATCAAATCCCTCTTTGATTCATCCATTCGACTAATAAATCTAATATAATTCAGATAAATCAAATTTTAAGAATTGAAATTTAAAATTTGTGCTATTTGCTTCATACTCTGTGATACATTTCTACCAATTAAGGTGGCAGTTTTTTAACCAAGTTTTCTGCATTTCATGAAGCACATTCTCTGCCTTGACATTCCTAGATTTAGCGTTGCAATTGAGGGGAAAAATACTAATTTCTAATACTGTTTATAACAGAAATATGGCCCTTAAATCTCTTCCCTACATGTAATAACATGTTCTCATGGAGAACTTACAAAGATTGCAATACCAACCCATTGTGTCCTGAAACTTAATCCCCCAGCGTCTGGCCAAGTTTAAATTGGAGCACGTCCACTATGCTTTTATAATCCAGCAAGAGACAAGCAGGAGTTCTGGGACCATTTATCTCATCCTTCTCTGTTAATGGGGTCCCTTCCACCCTTTATCCTGAGAAATACTATTTGGCATGGTCCTCAAGTCACTGCTGCTTTTGGATTTTCAGTTAGCAGCTTGAGCTGACAGTGTCGTATTCTGGCTGTGTTAGGGCAAAGACTAGGGCCATTCTCTGAGAATCACACCGCTACTGACTACCTACCTTGTATATATTCACAGCATATAGCAACAGGGAGAGACCAGACTTGGAAGATAGAAGATCTGGCTTTTGGTCCTAAGTGTCGTTATTTTTCATTTTAAAAAGTAAATCTTTAAACTTAATTTTCATGAGTAAAATAAAGAATTTGAATCAAAATGTTGTGTGAGGCACCTTTCAAAGTTGGAAATCTATAGCCTCAATCTCTTAGAATAATAATTTTTTCATCCAATTAAATAAGGATATTGTAAAAATTAAACTAAATAATAGACATTTTAGTTAAGGAACTTTATCTCTTTTGTTACTGCTTTAGCCCAAGTAACCAGAACAGTGCCTACCACTTAGTAGGTTCCCAATAAATATTTGTTGACTGAATCAGTGGATGCTTTGAACAAGAGCGTCATAAATGTGATTCCTTCTTAAGGGTTAGCTACACAGGTACAAACCAAGAAGATGATCCAATAGTTCTGCCTGTCTACTGAGCAGCACCAGCCAAACAGCTGTCCCACACTTTACATCTTGCCTACTTATCTCTGGTGCAATTCAGTATCATGGCCGGTTTGGAAAGGTCCCATGGTTTTTGCTCCAAATCTCTTAACTCCCTAAGCAGCAGAGTTAGGATTGTAAGATTCATCTGGATAACCCCATTTTCAGCATTGTACACCCCCTTTCCCAATGATGCTGCCAATTACTGAAAATAACTTTGGCAACTAAAGATCAAAGACTCTTGTTTTCAAAGTTAACCAGGGCTGTGCTATCTCCCTTCACCCTTCTGGCATGAGGTACACATTGACCAAAATTTCTGAATCGAAGCAGATTTAATTTCAAATTGTCCTATTGTCAGATTATGTATACCAATTTTTGTTTCAAGATATGTATTTTCTATCTTCTCTATTCTACAGTTCTTGTTTAAGAAATTTAGGACACCATTTCCCAAAGCTTTCCCCCAAAATCTAGCCTTCAGAGATGTTCTGGGGGGAAAAGAGTATTATGGGAAAATAATTTGAGGAAAACATTGCATACACTATTAAAATTACCATGTTAAATGCTCAGATAAGTCCTGTAGAGAAGAAACTATCTTATTTTTGTAGCATTTCTCTAATCTTTCCACCAGGAAATGTTTCCCTTTTCCAGTAAAATTTATAAACACCCCTGAATGAAAGAATACTTTTTGAGAAATGCTCACAAGTCTATTTTAATTTGGTACAAAGAAAGAAACTCAATAAAATATATAGAAAAAAATGACAACCTTCAAATTAGTACTGATAAAAACATTTTCACCTTAAAATTTACCTGCGAATAAATTTCATAATGAGGAGGCAGCTCTAGCTTTGATAGATGCTGGCATTAAACTGTTAAAAGGCAGGGCCCCAGTGAGGCCGGCTTTCCTCACAAGGGGACAGTCTGTAACCTCAGCTATTGCAGCCAAGTGTGGGGTGGGGGAGGGGGATGCCTTTGCTAGCCTGAAACAGTAAACTGCCACAGAGAAAAGGGCTTCTGACCAATAAGGGAAAATCTTCCAGGAGACACATTGACAGAGACCATCTTCTCCCTGTCCAGATAACTCCTCACAGATTTATTTTAGATATGGAAGAAAGTTTTTTTGTCGGGCTGATTTAGAGAGTATATTCACATTGGAGAGGAAGCATATATCTTGTATTTCTCCCATTTGATACACTCATACAAAGCAATGGGAAAAGTGTTAGTCAGAGACAAATGCAACTGACAGAGGCCACGTGTGAAGTTAGAAAGCACCTGTACCAGGGAATGATGTCCGAACAAGGCTGATTCCTTCATGGGCATGCTGGCCCCAAGACACATGCAGGGCATCCTAACTACAGGAGCATGTTCACAGGTTTTTTGATTGCTTAATACAACAGTGGGTGGTCCTTGGCATCTTCTGACTTGACAAGGCCACCACCAGTTAAGAGCAAGGACTCTGGCAAACAGAAGCCAGGTTGGCCCTGCCCCCACTGCTTGCTTCCCAGCAGTGTGACTCTGAGTAAGCCGCCTGACCTCTCCAAGCCTCGCTCGTTTCTCCCTATGAGAAAAACATCACTCACCACATGGGGTTGCAGGGAAGAGTAACTGAGCTACTGCTGTGCTTACCGTGCTTAGCAGCCTGCCTGGCAGGTAATGAGCACTCAATAAATGTTAGCTTGTATTATTAGTGGCTATTTGATGGGAAGATGCAGTCGGAAGCAAAGAACTGCAACAAGGGGTTCTGTGAAATAAAGATGCGGAGAGTTAGGTAAGCTGTCCCTGTGGGTTCAGCATTAGGCACCAGGTCATCTACATCTTCTAAACAGTTCTACACCTGACCGTGGTGCAGCCAGAATGGAGGCCCACTGCTCCCTTCTCATCTGTGGCCATGCAGGTTAAGAAAGAAGGAGAAGAGAGGCTGGAGATGGACAAAAATAGAGTCAGAATTCTGGCTTCTGAGGCAGACCCTTCACATGTCCTTTGGAAACTCCATATGCAAGTTGGTAATTGATGGCAGGTGAAGAGTGACCAGAGGTAGAGAATGAAATTGACTATAAGTTACAGCAGTTTACAGAATACTGTTGATCATGGTGACAACGAGCAGAGGAAAACAAGACTTTCGCAAACCCCAAGAATACTTTTATAGCACAGCATTATTCCTTGCAGCAAAGTCACTGTAACCAAATCCCTAAAGACCATTATTTAATGCCATGACATGAAAATACCTTTATTCTTCAGAGCCTTTCATTGCAACTCTCTAGTTCCATCTTCATCTTCCCATTGGATAGCCACTAATAATACCAGCTAACGTTTATTGAGTGCTCATTACCTGCCAGGCAACATGCTAAGCCCAGTAAGCACAGTAAGCACAGTAGTAGCTCGGTTACTTTCCCTGCCATCCAATGTGGTGAGTAATGTTAGTCTTTTTATACAGAGAGAAAAGTGAGGCTTGGAGAGGTCATTTAACTTACTCAAAGTTACACTGCTGGGAAGCAAGCAATGGAGGCCGGGCCAAGCTGGCCTCTGTCTGCCAGAGTCCCCGTTCTTAATCACAGTGTCAGGAAGCCTGGCTGGATAAGTTTACCTACCACACTACCTGTGGGGTATGTTCATGTTCTGGGTGAAGACCAGGCAGATCCTGCATCTCTCCTGGCGTGAAAAGATATTAGAGCTGGCAGACTCTGCTATGCTGAGGGATGAGACATCTGTGGGTAAGACATCTTCAGAACTTATGCATACAGGTGATCCAACTTTCACTTTTTCTTGGATTTGTAAGCAGGACCCTTACACAGTGTCACATGAAGGGTATATCTGAAAAACACTAGCTTCTCCATGGTGGATCCAGTTGTCTTTGCTTGACCTGCACCCTAGTTCTGTATCTGGTGGTGTCCTTAAGTTACATAGATGGTCAGCTTTGGTGCTGCCTTTTACAGGGTTCCTTCTGTTTTGAATGAGTTCCCTTCAATATTCACAGTTTGCATTTACCCAATTGAGGAGGGAACCCATTGCATAGACACAGATCACAGATCTCAGTGCCAGAATATAAGGAGTAGTATATTCCTCTCTTCAATTACCTTTGGCCAATTTGTAGCAACAATTTTTGAGAACAGACTGAGTTTTATTACAAACAGGTAAAATACCATTTAATCAGTTCTGCTTAGCACAGCAATTTCCAGGTCTCCCAGGATCAGCCATAGTAACAGTGCTTTGCTGATCTGGTTTCCACACAAAATATCTATTAAAAGAAAATCCTTTAGAACAGATGTGTTGACAAATCCCTGTCCACAAAGCAGTCAAGCTATTTAACAAAAATGTTGGTTCAGTATTTGTTCTACCTGTTATAAGTGTGTGTGTTTGCTGATTCTCAGCAGGGGTGGGCTGGAGTGGGTGGGCTGGGAGGACCAGGAAAGAAGCATTAAGCAGAGCCAGGTGCGGATGAAAGAAAACAGCAGTAGGGTAGAGTGAGAGGGAGTCAGGGAGAGAAAAAGAATACAGGGCCGGATGACCACAACCAAATTTTCACAGGCAGTTGCCAGAAAGCAGAAACCAGGAAACCATGATGCTGACCACTCCAGGTAATGCTAATTTCAACAGTTCTTCCCCTATGAAGACATCTTAAGTCATCTTCCACCTCACACCTTCTCCTCTGCCTATAAACTTCTCTCAGTAAAAGAAGCCACTGGATTATGAAGCCTGAAATCTGTGAGTCTTCATTGACTCCTCTCTCACTTACCAGCATTGAGACAATCACCAAGTTCTCCAATCTTTCTTCTGTCCATTACTGCCATAGCCTCTCATGCAGACTCCTCCAATCTCCCCCTACTGCTGGGTCACACCTCTCTCAATCCACTTCTCACCCAGCAGCCCCAGAGAACATTATCTAAAATGCAAAACTTATCACCTAATTGTATCTACACTTACTCTACTCCTCTCTTTCTCCCCTCCACCTGCCCCCTATGCCAATATGATGCTTAAATTCCTTAAATGGCTCCCCCATGGCATTCCAAATAAACTTCAGACTTTTAGAATGACAGACAAGACTTCTAAGATTAGACTTTGCCTACAATTCCAGCTTTATCTTTTTCCTGTCTCTCTTTCTGATCCCCATTTTTACTCCAGCCAGCATCCCCAGCTCCTGAGTATTTCCTTTCCTATAGCTTTACACATGCACAGCTCTCTACATGGCTCACCACCCTCACCCACTCTTCCCACCAGATATAGAGCTAGAGCACAGATCAAGATGATTCTCCCGACTGCCCATCCCCTGAGCTCCCACAGTCCTTTGAGCTGTCTCTCTAGGTGCCCTTGTCAATGTCACACTGTCTTTTAATCTCCAAAAGATATTAACCTCCTCAGGAGCAACAACTCTGGTCAGGATATCCTCAATATAAACCTAATGCTCACCACACTATAACTACTTAATACTTGCTTTTTGAACGAGAAAATCCATGCCCCACCAAAATCTTCAATGTTGAGAAACTGTCCTTTGCAAAGAGTGCACACCAGAACAAGAGGGGGGAAAATGTAAACTTTCCATAGCTTGCCTCACCAGATTTTTACTTTAACATAATTTGAATTTGACAAAAGCATCTGAATAAATCCACCTGGTTGATTAAAATGGAATTTTTACCTGCAAAATGAATAAGGGCTTAAAATAACCGTGAACACTGTTCGACTTATTCTCCCTGATGGAATCCTATCTGCAGTTTAATCACAGTGTTTATTGATGTTTCCATAAATGTATCTGTACTGAGCACAGTTTATTTTCCGGACCACAGAGCTCTAATGTCAACCACCCCAGAGGACACCCATCATTTTCTTCCAATCCTTTGACTTCATGGGAGGTCTTCCTTTCTCCTCAATGGGACAAATGAACCATTTCCCATCATTTAAGCTCAGGGTTGCTGCTGTAGTGAAAGTCCTTTGCACAAGAGAGAGCAATTCATTAGGCACTCAACAATACTGCACTAAGTACCGTGAGGGGAAATTAAGGACCTGGATAAAGACCCTGCCGTTGTGGTACCGCAGATCTCAGATGTGAACAGCCTGCAGCTGGGGTGAATCTGCTGTTAGCAATCCTTGTTTCCACTCTTCTATCCAGCTCTTTTCCCGGTCTGAATTTTCTTTCCCTTTTCTGCTTTCCTGGCTTCTTTGTCCACTCATTTGTTCCTTTTGAGGGTTCCTTCACCCCTGCCTTTGGCCCTAGGCCTGACATTGACAATCCCAATAATTCACAACTCCCCAGCTAATGCCAAACTTTTCTCTTGCTCCTTTCTTAAACTTCTCCTGTCCCGGCTCCACGAGGAGTCCCAGCATTTCCTCCCCAAGAGTGGGAATCCTGCAAATGATTTCACTTCTCTGCGCTACAATTTCTATTCAGAAAAGTCACATCTGCACAATATTTTACAGAGCATTGTTGTATCAGATGAGATAATGAATATAAAAATATGCTAACACCATAATGTGCTACACAAATCTCATCATCATGATGACATTTATGATCATTTTTTATGTAAAAAGATAAGAAATAAGCATAAGACTATCACATAGACAAAAATAGCTCTTTTGACCTTGATTTATAACTCTGCTAAAATTTACAGTCCCAAAGTCAACCTTAATTTTAAAAAATATATAATAGTGGGTGGGTAAGAGTGGGACCAGGAGAGCAAAAGGTGGGGGGAAGGGTAAATTCAGTGACAAAATACAGGGATTTCTATACAATCTCTTTGGGAAGCATTGCTTACACTGACTATGGGGACTCTAGTAATAATGGCATTAGTAATAATAGGTAATATTTAGTAATTTTCAGGTACTAGGCACTCATTTAAGAGCTTCACATGTATTAACTCCCTATCCTCCCAGCAACCCTATGAGATAGGAACTGTTATTACCCCCATTTTACAGAAAGGGAAACTGAGGCACACAAGGTTATGTGACAGCAATCTGAGTCTGCAGCCCACACTCCTGACCAATGTGCTCCACTGCCTTTCAGCAGAAAGCTGTGCTTGAGCACATGGGCTACAGAGCCAAACCAGTGAGGGGAGGCTGGAAGCCACTGCACCACTTCCAATAACACTTAGGTTAATGAGATAATAAATACCCGGCACATGGTAGGCACACAGTAGATTTTAGCTAGCAACACACTGCCTCAATTTGCTTTCTTTGCTTCTCAAACAATGAACTGGCTCTACTGATTTTCCCAAAGCAAAACAGTTATTGAAGGCAATGTATTTAAAATAGGACGCCTAGTGGAAACCCACACAAACACATAGTGAACCAACTGAACTGGGATCATTAAACATGTTAGGCCCAGTACCTTCAGGCTTGACAGTGGAATGAGGCAGCAAGAAACCAGAAGCATTCATTTTGCCATTTGCTCAGTGCCACAGTGGCCCTGTGTGAATAGAATTAATTGAATTTTTTGGCCCCAAATCAATCCATAAAGGGTAAAGCAGACACAACGTAAGGTCTGTCTCTCTAAACAGATAAGGTGAACTAGAGAGCAAGGCAATTTTAGATAATTTTAATGTAGTTAGTTCAGCTGAATAATTTAAGCCAAAAGAAAAAGTTCCTGTTTGGCCTTAATGAAGGTTTTCTAAAATGAAACAATTTAGGTAATTGTCCCAGATTTCCATTTCACTTCGCTAGTATCCACAAGACTTAAATTTGCAATTGAGAAACTCATTTTTTAAAAGCACCAGAAACTCGTCTATCTGTTCAGGTGGAAAGGGAAATCTGCAATCTATGCGTTACCTGATCAGAGCCATCCTTAGCTAGTTTTCTTTCATGAGTCCTGTGTCAGTACTTCCCCTCCAGTCCCTCCTATCACAGAAAAGATATGATCAGTTATTTTATAATAGAGTGTGAGTTACTCGGTATATTACTCCTTCCTGGAGGATTTGCAATTTAGAAAAGAGTCACTATATGAGGGAAAAGCTTAACAGTAAGCAATGAATCATTATTGGTTGCATTTCAAATATACACAGTAGGACTATATCTTTGAGCAGGGAAACTTCCCAGCTTCCTGTCAAATCCACAGACATCTATTTACAGTATATAAATCGAAACACTTCAAGCTTTTTGGCATTTAAAAAACCAAAGCAATATGAACTTCCATTAATGGAAAATAACATTGAATGGAATTATCTATTCAATACACCAAAAAGCTATGAAATAAAGGGGACCTTTCTCACTAAAAATGTAGATTTTTTTCTGTTTTAATATGTTATATAAGCTACAGAAGATATTCTTTTCAAATGAAATATGTGTTTTAAAAAATACTGAAGGTAAGTCTGACCATGGAATATGGCACCAGATATGTCATTTTTTTACATCTAAGGAAGTGTAGACAAGCACATTGTCACACAGGATAGGTACTGGATCACTAAATAGTACATCTTTTCAGAGTAAGTTAATGGGTTATAACGTGTGTGGCATAGCTGAGTGTCTGCATGCTCATATGTAGATATGTGTGTCCTCAGGAAAAACACCTCCAGCTAAGTTTTAGAGACATGACACAATGTCTGGCGTTTTCACTAATTTTTCTTAAAAATGGTTCAACACCATGATGATATTTATAAAAACTATCCATAATCATTTTTAATGTAATACATTTTTAAATCCAGAATTTAGAACAACTTGCATTGTATAATGACTTGACAACTCATCATTAGTACTATTATTTTTAATAACAAAATTACATTGTATATGTATTGTTGGACATAGCACAACACTGTATAGAATTTCAGTCTACTTTCCATGTATAGGAATAACTTTTTTAACTTGTGGTAAAATACATAAGACATAAACTTTACCATCTTAGCCCATTTTTAAGTGTACAGTTCAGTATTGTTAAGTATATTTGCATTGCTGTGCAATAGATCTCCAGAATTTTAATCTTGCAAAACTGAAACTCTATACCTATTAAACAACAACTTCCCTTTTCCCCACTCTCTCCTCAGCCCATGGCAACCACCATTCTACTTTCTGTTTCTATGAATTTCACTTCTCTAGATACCTCATATAAGTGGAATTATACAGTATTTTGTGACTGACTTATTTTACTTAGCATAATATCCTCAGGGTTCATTAATGTTGTAGCATGTGTTAAAATTTTCTTTCATTTTAAGGCTGAATAATATTCCATTGTAAGTATATACCACATTTTGTTTACCTATTCCTCTGTTGGTAAATCCCTTTACATTTTAGCTATGAACATGGATGTACATATATTTCTTTGAGATCCTGCTTAAATTCTTTGGGGGATATACCCAGAAGTAGAATTGCTGAATCATTGGGTAGTTTTATTTTTAATTTTTTGAGGAACCTCCATACTGTTTTCCACAGAGGCTGCATCATTTTCCACTTCCACCAACAGTGCACAGGGTTCCAATTTGTCCATACCCTCACCAACACTTGTTATTTTGTTTTTTTTTATAGTGTCCATTCTCATGGCTGTGAGAAAGAATGGTTTTTTTAAAACATATTTTCCTAAAGTCAAGATCAAAGATTATTTAGTGATTGAACCCAGTGCTGTGTTTTGTTATTAAAGAAAATATTCGAACTAGACATACATGGATTCAAATCGCAACTCCATCATGTTTTAGTTTCTTCAGTGATATAGAACATTCACACCTTTCTTACAAGATTATTCCAAAGACTAAATAAGTTAACATAAGTGAAACACTTAGCACAGTGCCTAGCATACTGCAGGTGCTCAAAAATGGTAGTTGGTGCTGATATTGGAACTGATGTTGGAATAAGAAGACTTAAGATATCCACTCATAAGAAAATTGCTATTTTGTTGGAAAGAGACCACTGTCTCACATGGACAGATAAATGAAAGGGGTGAACCCTGGGACTTTCAGAATGTGTAGTAGGAGTTCAGCAATGGCAGAAATCAACCTGCAGAGTTCAAAGCACTTAATGTCCATTGCACTTGTGAAATGGATGGGGAAAGAGCTTCTTTCCTTCATCTCCATGAATTTTTCCCTCCATTACTTCTAGGTGTTTTTAAACAGGTCCAAGTAGACTTTCTCATTCCTGTACCCCAATATAGGAAGTCAAATAGGGAGTCAATGGAAGGCTGGCTGGAAAGCCAAAGCAGAGGAGACTAGACTTGTAGATGCAGACATGGCAGGAAGGAAGAAAGCCTGGAATGATGGGCAAGTTTGAAGGAGCCCAGCAGAATGCAATGAGCAGGAGTCTATGAAAAGAGGTTGTGAGGTCTGCTACCTGGTATCAAGTATTCAGCCACAGGGGTTGGGAGACCAAAGGCAGGACTCAGGAAACATGGAAATCTAGGAGAGTGAGAAATAAAGAAGTGTCGAGTATCCAGAAGAAAAATGAATAGAAGATACGAAAATATAGTTCATGGAAAAGAAATACACATGATTCTTGGAAAAGAAAAGATATTCAATCTCCCTCATAAAAAGAGAATATAAAGCTTACTCAGAGGTAAGCTTTATTGCAATGTCATTGCTCAGATTTTAAAAGATCAAAACCCCCACCAGATTAAAAAAGATCAGGGAGTTTAATAACACACTATGTTGAGGCTGTAGGGAAATAGTCTCATGTACTGTGTAGGTACAAGAATAAATTGGGATACTCTTTTTGGAGAGTAACTTGGCAATATCAAAATTTTAAGTGGAAATATACCCTTTGACCAAGCAATTCTATTTCTGGGAATTGATCCCATAGTATATTTAGACAAGTATAAAATGACAAATGTACAAGGATATACATTGCAGTATTATATTCAATAGCAAAAGGTTGGAAACAACTTACATATATTTCATTGGGGACCTAGTTAAATAAATTATGGCTCATCCTGAAAAGAATGAGGTACCTCTTATAGGTACAATATAGAAGGCTCCTAAAGATAAATGACTAAGTAAAACAAGTCAAAGTTTAGATTAGTATCTTTAGTGTGTTACCTATCTCTTATGTAAGAAAATAAAAGGATATAGATACATATATCTTTGTATATGCCTAGACTGTCTCTGAAAGGATACACAATAACTTGGGTACAAGGTTGCCTCTAGGCATGAGACCTGTATGGCAGAGAGATTTACTCTGTTTATACTCTTTTGTACCTTTTGAATTTTATAGCATGTACATGCATTATCTATTCAAAAAGTATTTTAAATTTTTTGAGGAAAGAGTGCTGCCAATAAGACAAGTAAAACAAGGACTGAAAAATTGACCAATGATAAGGCAAGACAGAGTTTTTTGTGAACCTTAATAAGGGTGAGTGACTGGCATGGTAGGGGTGAAAACCTGGTGAGACATTCAAGTGAGAACAGAGGAAAATAAATGGTGATAATGGATATAGTTCCATAGAGGAAAGAAAACTGGATTCCATTTCTACTTCTGACTCAGCCATTTCTTACCCTTTTTTTTTTTTTAATTTTTAAATTTTATTTTGTTTAAAATATTACAGATGTCCCTTTTTCTCCCCAATGACCCATTCTACCCCGTCCCTTCCCCCTCCCCAGTCCCTCTCCCCACCATTGTCCATGTCCTTGGGTTGTGCATATGTGCATATAAATTCTTTGGTTACCCTCTCCCCCTCCACCTACCTACCCTCCTCCATCCCTCTGACATTCATCAGTCTGATGTATGCTTCCATGGCATTGAATCTATTCTGTTCATCAGTTTATTAAGCTCTTTAGATTCCACGTATAAGCGAGATCATGTGATGTTTGTCTTTCTCTGCCTGGCTTATTTCACTCAGCATAATATTCTCCAGGTCCATCCATACTGTCCCAAAGGGTATGAGATCCTTCTTCTTTACAGCTGCGTAGTATTCCATGGTGTGAATGTCCCACAGCTTTTTTATCCACTCACCTACTGATGGGCACTTGGGCTGTTTCCAGATCTTAGCTATTGTAAACTGCGCTGCTATGAACATAGGGGTGCATATATTCTTTCTGATTAATGTTTCAGGATTCTTAGGAGTGGAATCACTGGGTCAAAAGGCAGCTCCATTTCAGTTTTTTACCCTTTCAACTCAAACAAGTCACTTAATTCATGAGTAAGATGAAGAAAGTCATAGCTGCCTTGCCTACTAGAAAGTATTCTGGTTGGGCACAAATGAGAGAATGTCTCTTAATTGATACCCTTATTAGATAAGACATTTCATTATTGTTATTAGTACACAAGCACCCCTGTGCTACAAAGGAAAGCCTAAAAGAAGTATTTTTGAGAGTTTGAGATTTAACATTTGCTGTTCTGGTCCATTTTTATAATGGAACCTATATTATATTCCAGGTATATCTATATTACTATTTTTTAAATGCCTCTTTATTTTCCAAATGAAAATATATATTTTATTTCTGATTTAAAATGCATTGATTTTAAAATCATAGCTTTATTTTAAAAAAAAAAAACTTGTAAAAATCCTATTGTTTATCTTTGATATTATTTTGATAAAATAAAAATACATAAATTTAAAAAATAAAATATTGTAACAGTCTCATTTCCTAAAGAGAACCAGTATTAACCAGTATGTTTTTTTGTTAAATCTTTTCAGATATTTATCTAGTCTAATCAGAAATGCAGTCAATAACCGTATACATATTAATTTTGGATTTAAACAAAAACAAGTTGACTCCTTCTGAAACATCTTAATCCAAAACTGAATTAGCCGCAGCATTTCCCCCAAAACATATTACCAATCCAGATTTGACTTAACATGGAAAAATCAAGAGCTTTTTTCTGCTATAAAGAAAACCCATGTAAATATTTGAAAAGAAAACATTTTTATTTTAGTTCCTTCCTAAACGTTTAGGTTTCTGGGTTGAGTAGAAGTTGTAGAGTTAATTTTATCCTCCCAGGTAATTCTTATCTCATTGGAAGCTGGGGCAATCGTGTGGATGGGTGCCCTGCAGAATAAGAAATGCAAAGCTCCCTCTGCTACTAACCCCTTTGACCAAGATAATTAGAAATCACCTAATTTAGCCTTGAACACTCAGTAGTGAATAACATATTCCCACTTGAAAGAGAAAATTTAAGACATAATATACTTTCTTTTTAATCAAATTAATCTTTGTTTGCTTAAGCAGATCCATCTCTAGGGCAGGTCCAAGAATAGAATCTGCACATAAATCATGCAATACACCTTTATCTACAAATGTGAATTTGCAATGTGCAGAAATTTAGCATAAACTGAAGGAGGGAAGATACTTCTATTTTCTTCCTCACCTAGCTGTCTTCATCAAAACAACATCAATACTTGTAACACCAAATCAATGGGAGAATAGCAAAATCTGGCCATATTAAAAAAGTATTTTTCTTTTATTGGTTGTTTTAGTCTCCTTGGGCTGCCATCACAAAATGCCATAGACTGGGTGGCTTAAACAACAGAAATTTATTCTTTCACAGTTCTGGGGGTTGAGAGCATGACCAGCATGATTGGATTTTAACGATGGCTCTCTTCCTGCTTGCTGACAGCCACATTCTCATTGAGTCCTCACATGATAGAGAGAGAGCCAGCAAACTTTCTGGTTTCTCTTCTTATAAGTGCAAAAATCCCATTATGAAGTCCCACCCTTATGACCTCATGTAACCCTAAGTACTTCCATAAAGGGCCCATCTTTAAATACAGTTGCATTGGGGGTTAGGGTTTCAACATATGGATTTGGGGGAGGCATAAACATTCCCTACATAGCACCAGTTCTTCTGAAGTAATTTATAATTAAAAGAATTATAGAAAGAATGAAACGTGGCCTGGATTAGAAATCAAGCGACTTGAGTTGTGTTACAGCTCCTTGTGTGTCTTTGAATATCTCTGTGTCTTCCACTTGTTAAAATGAGACAGGTGGACTAGAGACCCACCATCAGAGCTAATATTCCATTTATTCAAAGTGAAAGGAATGTTATAGCACTTAATTTTCTAACACCAGCTGAAATTAATTTCTGTCCTGCTGTGAAAAGATGATTGAATTATAACTTCCTTTCCCTTTCAAAAATTATCTTCCAAACAAAAATCCGATTTTGCTGCTAGAAATAAATTCCAGTATTTATGGGAGAGCTAGTTTAATGTTGCAAAACCTGTATAATGTATACCACATGACTGATGAAAAATTAACAGACACATTGGGGAACAAGCCACTGGAGAAAAAGTTTAAGCGATTTCAAATTTCTTATTAATTTCCTTTTATCATCTTATCTTCATCTCTGAATTTACTTTTTAATTCTATGATAATGTTATTATAATCAGATGTAATACAGTTAGTTAGTAATCTTTCCACTTTCATAGCAATGCATAATTGCCTAAGCCTCATTTGTAAGGGTAATGTATAGGTTACATGACTTTCACAAGACTCTTCCGATACTGTGAAATTTACATAGTAAGTATTTAGGAATTTTGTTATTTTTAGCATCCAGACATCTTATAAACTGTAAGAATAAAAACATAAACTCCAAAGTTACTCAGTAAGTGTTGAGAGTTTAATGCTGCCATGTAATCAAGCAATGCTTAAATTTTTTAAATTAGGGATAGGCATAGGAGATATTTGACTATGACGCCCAAGAAGCCATTGTAATAATTTCCATGCGACAAAGGATTATTTTTCAGGTTGAACCCAACCAGTGGCTGTTCTGTTATGTGAAAAATCCATAGATTTATATATTAATTATTTCCCATTCTTCAATATAGGGCAAGTCAAAAAAACTCTCAGAAAAACCAAGTTGCAGAATTGCTGGCAAAGAATACTCTCACTTCAGAGGCCAAATGGGGGTAAGGATTTTGTAGAATATAAGTCAGACACAGGAATCCCCCTTCCATTTGATGCAATAATGGATTTGATACAAATCATATGTGATGCAATCACCTAAAGAAATGGTGTATGAAAACCTTACTTAAAGGCTGTGCTATGCAACTGGAAATGTGGCAACCAAATATCTTCTTCCGATAATAGTCCTGAGTCTGAGGCAATGCACGTCCATTCTGCGGCAGGCAGATGTAGGGCATGCAGAGTGCAGGACACAGAAAAAGAGCCAAGCAAAAGGACCAGCGCTAGGGCAGAAATATTTCTCTGATCCCACACTTACCTAAGATTTTTCCAATTCCCTTATACAAAGAGATGGCTATCTGTGTCAGAATAATGATTATTTGTTGTAGTTTGTTGGATATATATTCAAGTAAGCTTCATTTTAAGTATAATAGTAATAATTTCATATAATGGCTTCAGTTATTTCAACTGTACACAATTAAGGAATGTTGTCTGGACTCAGTGACCCCCCAACACTCCAACCAACAACTGCAGTCAAGTTTCAGTTGCCCAAAACATAACGAGGGTACATGTTATTCCTAGCAGAGGGTGCCTAAACAGGTCTTAATTCTACCTGGGTATGTGCACGTTACACCAGCCTTTGGGCACTTAACACGTATACTATAGTATACATGGCATTGTCCCTGATTTCTAGAAACTTACAGTATAGTTGGAGAGGCAAAACTGATACACACACTCACAAATTTAGGAAACAAAGGCCCATATGTAACACACTATGCTAAGCAGAATATAAAGAGGAATGAGACCGCATGGCCCTTGACCTCAGAATGACTACAACATTTTCAGCCCTGGCTGGTTAGCTCAGTTGGTTAGAGCATCATCCTGATACACCAAGGTTTTGGGTTCAATCTCTGGTTAGAGCACATACAAGAAGCAACCAATGAATGCATAAATAAGTGGAACAACAAATATCTCTCTCACTGATAAATAAAAATAAAACAAATGACTACAATATTTAAGTAGGAGAGGACAGAATAATAGTAATAAAATAAAACTTCAAACATATATTGAGTCACATAATTGCCAGGGACTGCACCAAGAGCTTTATAGCATATATAATCTGAATTACTCTTCATATTAACACTGTGGGGTAGCCATTATAATCCTAATTTTACAGATGAGAAAACTAAGCTTACAGGGTTTAAGTAAGTGGTTTAAGGTTATACAACTAGTAAGTAGGACATGTCTGTCTGACTCCAAGGAACATTATTTCCTTTCTGTGATACCACAGTACATCTCCCACATGTAGACAAATTACAGTGATATGGCAAATGTCATCAAAGCAGACCCATGAGGTATAGCTTTATACAGCAGTCACTTCCAGCCAGAGGAAACTGGAAATGTTTGGTGGAGGAGATGGCCTTTGAGCTGGCCCTTGAGCAATGAATGGCAAGGATTCTAATAAGAGATGACTAACAATAGTAAGTTGACTCATTCCAGGAGGTAGGAGGCATGTGGGCAAAAGCATAGAGGGAGAAGACCATACATTTTATTAAAAAAAAAAGAAAATTATTAATGATCTATTTTGGAGGTAGCCCAGAAATAATATGGTGGAGTATTGGGAGCAATAAGTTGGAATCAGGTTGGAATTCTCCTGATTCCAACCAAACAGGTCTCGAATGCTGCTTTAAGGTGTTGAGGAAGAGGGCATTATCAAACAGTGCTCTAGTGTGATTAAACAAAGAGACCATAATTAGGTGATTATACATGGCAAACATTACCAAATATTATATCAGTGAGTAAATATTTTTGCTGTAATGCACAGAAAGACCTAGTAGACTGGTCCAGGAGTGGCTGGTTAAGTAACAGATCAGATCTTGACAAGAATCATCACAATCTAGACTGGGCCAAAAAGGTTTCATCAATTTCATCAGTTTCACCCTCAGAACTTTGATTACACTGGGAGAAATAATAAAGTAGCAAGGAAAATAAAAGCATAATTTATAAATAATAGCTGATCTTCCTGGAGCTCATATTATGTGTTAGGAACTGCCTCCCCCATTCTCCCCAAGCCTTTTATAATAACAGTCTGGTGTCTGCTGAGCCCAGATTCACTGAAAAAGAGGTTGGATAGTCCTGTGAACCATTTAAATCAAGCTGTCTGAGAGATCAGAGAATTTGTCACTTTGCAAGTGGTCAGATTACTAGTTGACATCAAATATAGTCTTTTCCTTCTGTTGAGCAGTCATGAATAAACACTGAAAAATACTCACCAACTTTCCCTCCCTAAACTCCATAAGGACCATTTATCACTAACAGGCTTCTATTTCCAAGCCTACAGATTCTTTTACATTAGTTACATTTTCTGGTATTTGTTTCCTGGCACTTCTGTCTCTTCGGCAAACTCTTCTTCAAATCTGAGTGTAGGATGGGCTATTGCTAGGAAAAGCTCCTCCAAGCAAACTGATTCCACTCACTATGTGTTTGTTCTGGTGCCTTCTCCCTGCATTTTGAAGCACGTCTGGAACCTGCAGCTCACTATCTGTGATCTCCTAAACCTTCTCAATGTAAAGGGGAGAGGTGTAAAAAGGAAAAGAAGGATTTTGCAACCATTATCAATCTTAACTAGCAAAGGAGACTTAGTCACCTACCCTCTCACTCACAAAACACCTACTGTAAGTAAGCCATACACTTAATAAGCCACATTAAGACAAATGTGTGTGCATGGGAGGGGGGGGAGAGGGTGCACACTAGTTTTAACAAAATTATTATGTCTGTTCTTTAAAGATAGAAATTATTTTTTAATCTTTGTCTCTCTGAATTGCCTAGCACAGGGAACTGTGCACTCTAGAAACTAAATAAATACCTTTTGAAAAATGAATGCTTTTAAAACAAACCATAGATTTGTGGGAGAGAAAATAAAATTCAAATATGAACTATTCACTTATTTTAACAGTCTGAGTTAAAATATCTCGGGAAGAATGAGCATAATGGCTAGATCTAAACAGAATGTTAACGTTTTATAGGGATTTAAGAACCTGTTCTTTTACATGACCAATACAGTGAATATCTTTACTAATAATACCTGATTATTTAATTCAATAGCTCAGGCTATTATCAGGTGCCCTCTCAGCTATAAGAAGAATTGCGTGCATTCCTCCCTCTCGTCCCACCTGCTTTACCCACAATTTCTACCTTTTCAATGAATGGTAAAGTGGATTGAATGATAACTCCCCAAAAAACATATCCAAGTTCAAATCCCTGAAACATGTGAATTCACCTTATTTGGTAAAGGGGACTTTGCAGATATAATTAAATTAAGGATACTGTGGTGAGAGATCATCCTGGATTACCTCCTGTAGGCCCTAAGACAAGTGCCCTAAGACACAGAACAGGAGGCAATATGACCATAGAGGCGGAGCCTGTAGTGATACAGCCAAGGAATGTCAATGAAAACCAGCAACCACTGAAGCTGGAAAACAAAGAATGGATGCTCCCCTAGAGCCTCCAGAGGGAGCACAGGCTTGCCAACACCTTGATTTTGAACTTATAGTCTCCAGAACTTTGAGAGAATACATTTCTGTTATTTTAAGTCACCCAGTTTGTGGTAACTTTTTACAGCATCACTAAAACTCTAATATAACAATTCTTTCCTTCCAGATGCTTGCCCATACTCCTGGAATTGTCCTTGACTTCCATCTTTGTTTCACACTGTCAATCCATCCAACAGCACTACTTTTAAAACAGTGTTATTTACAATAGCCAACATCTGAAAACAGCCCAAGTGCCATCAGTAGATGAGTAGATAAAAAAGCTGTGGTACATTTACACAATGGAACACTACGCAGCCATAAAAAAGAAGGAAATCTTGCATTTTGCAACAGCATGGATGGACCTGGAGATTATTATGTTAAGTGGAATAAGCCAGTCAGAGAAAAACAAATATCATATGATCTCATTTACATGTACAATTTAATGAACACAATAAACTGACATGTATACATGGAACAGTCTGACAGCAGTCAGAGGGGATGGGGAGAGGGAGGACTGGATGAAAGAAGGTGAAGGGATTAGCCAAAGAACATATAAGCATAGCCCATGGATACAGACAATAGTGTGGTGATGGCCAGAGGGAAGGGGGGTGGGGACATCTGTAATAGTGTCGACAATAAAAACAAAGAAAAAATAAAGAAAATAGATCCATTATCTGACCACTTCTTACTATTTCCACTGCTCCCACTTCATTGGAGTCACCATCCTAGATTAGCCCCTTAAGGGGTCTCCTTGATTCCACCTATGCCCCCTAAAATCTATTCTCAACACACCATATAGACTGAACCTTTTTCTTTCCTTACTTTTCAAAAAAATTTTATTTTTCAATTAAAGTTTATATTCAATATTAATTTGTATTATTTCCAGATGCACAGCATAGTAGTTAGATAACCACACACTTTATAAAGCGGTTGCCACAATATTTCTAGTACCCACCTGGCACCATAATAGTTATTACAATATTATTGACTACATTCCCTATGCTATACTTTACATCCCTGTGACTACTTTGTAACTACCAGTTTGTACTTCTAAATCCCTTTACCTTTTTCATCCAGTCCCCCAACCCCCTTCCCTTCTGGAAATCATAAGTCTGCTGTCTCTGTGTCTAACCTGTTTATTTATTTATGATTTTATTGATTTTAGAGAGGAAGGGAGAGGGATAGAGAGATTGAAACACTGATGAGAGAGAAACATCGAATGGCTGCCTCCTGCACATCCCCTACTAGGGATTTAGCCGGCAACCCGGGCATGTGCCCTGACCAGGAATCGAACTAGTGACCTCTTGGTTCATGAGTTGACGCTCAATCACTGAGCCACACTGGCTGGGCATCTGTGTCTAACCTTTTAAAACATAAATCATATCTTGTCAAAGCACTACAAGTCCTCCCCCATTTCACCCAGAATAAAAGCTAAAATCCCTACATGGGCTACAGACGCCAGTATCTTCTGACCTCATCTCTCTGTGCATTGCTGTGCTCCGGCCCATGAGCTCTGCATTCCTCCTTACTCCGCCTCCAACACTCCAAGCATGTCCTACTCAAGTTCTTCCCACTGGCAGTTCCCTCTGTTTTGAAAGTTGTTTCCTCAGGTATCTGCAAGTTTCACTCCATCACCTTCTTTAAGTCTTGCTCAAATGTCACCTTCTCAGAGGTGCGTAGAACTCATTGAATAAATAACTAAGTGAATGGGCTTCAAAACAATATCTTTTATACATATCAGGCACTTTTACATTACAATTAATTATTCTATTTTCCCTATTATTGTGTGTTTTTTTAAAACATATGATCTGGTCTTATTGTTCCGTGAGTATTTTCTCAACCTGTACAGAATTAGATTCCTTTACAATGTCTCATACATCAAATGCATGATAATATAATGACCTTGGATATTTTGGAAGCATACAGTAATCTTCAATGTTTTCTGAAGTAGTATGTCATAACTTGCCCAAGTAATTAATTAGTTTTAATTTGTGACATAAGTGAGTAGTCTTTTCTTTATAATCAGGGAGACAATTGTGTATCTCCTCATTTTCTCCAAAGTTACACGCTACTGTCAGAAGCATGAATGGTGATTAGTTAATGAATAATGTAAAAGAGTGGTTAGAACAGCATAGAAAGTTAGCTTCAAAATGAACAAACCTATCAAAGAAAAAACTATTCTGCAATATGGTCAAGAGAGTAGCAGGTATATTATCACTACAGGAACCAAATCTGACTGTCAAGTTGGTGACGAATAATTACAATTGTCAGACAGAAAAATGATGAGATTGTGGGAAATGGAGCGTTCCAAAATTCTCACAAACATGTTGACTTCATGTTATCGTCCCAAAACTCATTTTAATGCTCTAAGTTCCAACTCACTTTTCCAGAAGTCATTGTTGCCAGTTTTCATCCTGCCAATTGTGAAATGTTCCAATGGGATTTTTGTGTTTGTTTGTTTTATTTGTTTGAGAATTCATTATCGCATTGTCAGATTTCTAGGTCATAGCTTGGAGAGGCGATTTTAGTAGTGTTTTAAATCGCCCATGTGATAAACTGTGTCTTTGGAAAGACCTCTGTCTCAATCATCCAAAATAATTTCATAATCTCTCATGGTTGAGAGTTTATAGATTTGAGGCCACATAGTTCTTTTTTGGCTAAGATAATAACTTTTTCTAAGCTAAAAAGAACTTTCCCAAATCATGTTGAAAACAAAATTGTGACATTCTGCTAAGTGTCAATTTCAACGGTTCAAATACATTTTCAGAAATCTCAAGCAGATAAATGTTTCTACAAGTGAGGCACTGTGGCTCCCCTTTTTATTTTCCAAGGTACGTGGTTTATAATGTTCATAACAGCACAGTATTTCTTTTGAAGTCCGTGTTCTTGAAGTCTCTGGCGACACCGGGCCCGGATAAGTTCCTCAGAGACAGACCTGGTATAATTTGTATAACAGCCCACAGCATTACCAATTCACACTATAATTTTGCCAGATCTTATAAACTAAGTAGGCTTGGTCCTAGTCATTAGAGAGATGGGCAGCCTCCAGGGTAAACCCAATTGCAGTAGAAACTATCATTAAACTCTTATTGAACACGTATCTGGTGCCAAAAACACATCCAACTCATTGTAGTCATTTGGATCTGCAGCAAGACAATGCTTCTGTGCTTCACAAGGGACACATGAATGCCTTGGCAGTTTCAACCCAGGGAAATGCTGAAATGGAAAAGCTCTGGTCCCAGAAGGGTCTCAGGCAACATCATTCTGCTCCCTCAGATTCTGGACCACTTCCAATTCCAGCATCCTGTATCATCCCCTTACGTAGCTAAGAGTCTGAAGGGAGGCCCAGATGTAATTTGATCATGTTTGGCCAGTTTTACCTCCAAAACACTTCTCAAATCCATCTCCTCTTTCAATATGCCGAATACTAATTGCGTTAGTTCAGTCCTTTAACCTGTTGACCTGGAATAGCACAAACCTTCCAAACTAGTCTCTCTAACTCCTGTCTGCCCACCTCCCCCATCCTGAAACTACCCTCCCATACATTCTCCACACTGAGCCAAAGTGACCTGCCAAATGCACACACCCAATCCTTTCACTCCCAAATTCTGAGTGGTTCTGAATTCACTCATTCCATTTATTTCCCAGTGCCAACAGAACAAAAAGACAACCTGCTGAATGGGAGAGGATATTTGCCAATGATACATTCGACAAGGGGTTGGGCAGAGGACCTGAATAGACACTTCTCCAAAGAGGGCATACAGATGGCCAAGAGACATATGAAAGGATGCTCAGTGTCACTAATCATCAGAGAGACACAAATCCACAAATGACAAGTGTTGGTGAGGGTGTGGAGAAAAGAGAACCCTTGTGCACTGTTGGTGGGAATGCAGACTGGTACAGCCACTGTGGAAAACAGTATGGAGGGTCCTCAAAAAATTAAAAATGAAACAGCGTTACGACCACATAATATTCCATTGTGTATGTATGTACCACCACTGTTTTATCCACTCATCTATTGATAGGTATTGGGGTTGCTTCCATATCTGGCTATTGTAAATAACTCTACAATGAACACAAGTGTGCATATATTCTTTCAAATTAGTATTTTGGGTTTTTGGATATATACCCAGAAGTGGAATCACTGGGTCATAATGCTGTTTCATTTTTAATTTTTTTATAATTTAAAATTATAAATAATTTTTTAATTATTTAAGTGAAATAATTCAGTCAGAGAAAAATGTGCCATATGATTTCACTTATATGTAGAACCTAAAGAATAAAATTAATGAATAAATGAGATAGAAACAGACTTACAGATACAGAGGACAGGCTAATGGTTGTCAGAGGGGAGGGGAATTTGGGGCTGAGTGAAAAGGGTAAAGGGATTAAAAAGTACTAATTGGTAGTTACAAAACAGTCACAAAGATGTAAATTACAGCATTGGGAGTGAAGTCAATAATATTGTAATAACTATGTATGGTGCTAGGTGGGTTCTGGAAATATGAGAGGGAACACTTTATAAAGTATATGATTGTCTAACCACTCTGCTGTATGCTTGAAACTAATACAAAATAATATTGAATGTAAACTGTAATTAAAAAATAAAATTTAGATTAAAAAATTTCCAGTGCTCCACTGGGAATACAACAGTAAACAAAACCAGACATTTCTTTGCCTTCTTGAGGGTTTAAATTCCTGTGAGTGAGACAAGCATTAAGCAGACAACTATACAATGGTATATATATCAGAAAAAAAGAGACAGAGAGTGACGAAGGTAGGGGGGTATGCTTTAGAAGGATAGTCAGGAGGGCCCTTTCTCAGCAAAGGGCAATGAGAGAAGAGAGTTGGTCATGAGAGAGATGGGCATGAAGGAAAGGAGACTGTTACAGACAGACAGACAGACAGACTACTGAGTCATAGAGAAGCCAGCATGTCCCAGGCACATCAAGGAGGCCTGTGTGGTTGGAATGCAGTGTGTGAGGGGATTAAAGGTAAAGCAGGGAGCAGGGCAAAGGCCAATTCAAGTAAGGCTTTGGCTTTTAGGATCATTCACATTGCATAGACCACATGAATCACATGCTCTTCCTGTGAAGTGCTCAGGACCTTGGGTCAAAGTAAGTCAGCCCAAAATATCTCTGAATGTGATCAAGACAGGGACCGAGGAGTGAAGGCTTGGGGGGAAAGGTAGAAGGAACACAATTATCTACTCTCTTTTTATGCATGGGGTAAACGGCTGCTAGAAAAATAAAACAACAAGCACTAGGCTCATGTTATCTCTTCCTGTGTCCTCAACACTAGCCCACGCTGCTTTTCATGGTCATCAGGTCTGTTAGAGAATATCAAGAGAATCATCCTGCGAGCTGCAGGTACAAAACAGTGTTCAGGAGATCTATAATCCGATTACATAAAGTGGGGTTTATATAAAGTTGACAGAATGTGCTGATGTGAGCCATTTACAGTTCAATTGTAACAGAGCAGCCTGGCAAGCTGTTACCTTTATCTGGGAGATGATGTACTTTGGATCCTGCCATCAAGTCAGATTTAGAATAACAATCTGAAGGGAACACAATCCCTCTTTTAAAAATCCTGCCTTGTCTTCCTTGAATTCAGGAAAGCAAAAGACTTTTCATTACTTTTTATAGAAGTGCAGCTCATCTAAAGATTTTTCTGTCAAGAGAAATATATTCAATATACAAAACTCCATTTTAATACAAAGGACAACAAACTTTAAAAAACAACAACTATGTTCCTTGAACTTAAAAAATTTGCCCAATGAATAAACCAAATCTTTTAAATTTTTTCAGCATAGCTTTGCTAGGTACTAAAAACACATAGTCAATGAGCAGTCTATAAGGGACTAAATTATGGAAAATATACAGATTATAAATCCATATGTTACATGTATGTGAGAAGATGGAAAACTGTTATCCTCAAACACAGGACTATATTGTCACATGATTTTATTTTCAAATACATAAACATGTATTTCAAATACTCTTCCCTGTTTGTTTTATGTTCTTTCTGTTTTTCATGGTTTATTTTACTATATTAATTTTTTTATACTTAAATATTTTAATAGTTTTCTTTAGGGTATATGAGGGTGTGTGTGTGTGTGCATGTGTAATGGCAAAAGGCTTCCCCTACCATATGACTGTAATACTAGCCACCTTTGATTTTTTTTCTATAATTCTTTTTTTTAATGTTTTTTTATTGTTGACTCTATTACAGATGTCCCCCATTCCTCCCCACCCTCTTTGCTTCCCCCCCCTACCCTGTTCCCACCCCTCCTAAGGCTTCACCACATTATTGCCTGTGTTCATGGGTTATGCATATATGCATATATAATTTTTGCTTGATTTCTTCCAGTCCTCCCCACACTCCTCCCCTCTGAGATCTGTCAGTCTATAGTTTAGTATTTTACACAAAATCTCTGATTCATTTGAATTTTATGTTAGCATAGTGAGTATTGAGCTCTTTTTTTCCTGAATAACTAACTGGTTTTCTTAACATTATTCATTAAATAATCCATCTTTTTGACACTGCCACCTTTATCAAATATTTATTCCCCTACTAACGAGTCTCCTTCTAGACTCCTCATTTTATCTCATCTTTTGGGTTTCCTGTGCTAACAGAACCACATTGCTTTCCTTACTAATGTTTTGATGTTAAGGGAAGCTACCTCTCATCACTTTTTCAGAATTTTATTGGCTGTTACATTCATTGACTAATATATTTTTCAGAATACTGTTGACTGTGTTTATGATCCAGTATTATCTTTACAATTACTTAGTCAAGTTCCCTCCAAAAGACCCCTTTGGAGTTTTAATGAGGATATTGCGTTGACTGACTTTGAGATCACTGACCTCTTTACATTAGTGAGTGTTTCTAGTGAAGAAAAGGTGCCTTTCCATTTCTTGTCTCCTTTTATGCCCTTCAGCACATTCTATCACTTTCTTCATAGGTCATGTATATTTCATGCTAAGTTTATCCTTAGGTATTTTGGATGTTTGCAACTTAAAAATTATAATTTGTCTAAATCCTATACACCAAGATTCAAAAAAGATCTTAGCCTCCAACTTTTAGTCAGCACATCCTGTTAATGTGCCACCTAATTTTAATTTCTAGCTCATCCTGAAATAAATGTGTCCTCACTGAGGTTCTTTAGTCATAGCCTTTGGAACTTTATCATTTATAGCTGCCTGGTATCTTTTAAACATTTTCAATATTTTGAAAGATTTTCATATCATGAATCAGCCTTGCCAAAGTAGAATTTAAAAAAAAAAAAAAAAAAAAAACACAAAAAAACCCTCCTTCCAGTCTCACTTGCAGCTACAATACAAGTGTCAGATCCAGATTGTACCAACCAAATATGCTCATAGAAGACTCCAGAAGTAAAATATGAAAGTTAGCAACATGAACCAGTAGCCACACTTGGGGAAATTGATATTCTGGCAAATGTGGGGGTGGAGGCATCTGATTCTTCAGGAGGCGTCTGACATGTGGCAGGAAACACAATTGGTGGAGGGTGGCAGCAGCGGTCAATTGGTAATAATCCTGCAGCTGGTGAAGAGAGCTCCAAGATGTATTATTTGAGAATGTACTGCATTCACATCTGGTCCAGTGGCCCTTGCAGAAATTCTATGAGCTACCGGAGATACTTTAATAAATCTCCCTTTAAACTAGCCAGAGTGAATTCTGTGGTTTGTAACCAAAAACTGACCAATTTAGAGATGAAAGATGGAAACCCATGTAATAAGCACTAAGAAAAAGTAACTATAAGCAAAAGTGGATGGATTGTGCCTTTGCTTATCTTTCTATTCCCTAGGCATTTATCTAATTATAGCCTTTACTATGCTGCTGGCTAATAAACACAGTTTCTGTTTGAATTCCTCAAGTGCAGCTAAACTTGGCTCCCTAGTGTGAAAAGCAAACATACTTTCATAGCACAGGACTTTGATCCCTCAGTTGTGTAATTAACCATGTGTTAGGGAGAAAATGCGTGAATTTGCTAATTTGGGGTGTTTTTTTTTAATCCTTGTTGATATTGGCCATCAGTATGTCTAGAGGAGATTTAAGTCTAGTTATGCTTGAACACAAAATTAAGTATTCATACACAACTATTAATCCACAATAAAACAAAACCATATATTATTGCTAAACCACATACTGGTCTTGCCTATTCACCACCAATAACTCTACACATTTTACTGGGATTCCAAGACCACATTCATAAGCTAAAAGAGACCAAGATTTCAGAATTAAGCAATGCTAGGATTTATTGCCTTTGTTATTGAGATCTCATACTAGAACACCAACTTAAGGCAAAAAAAAAAAAAAAAAAAGCTCTTTCCAAGATTGCCAGGTATGAAATACGGGCACATGAAGCTGAATATATATTCACTCTCTTTTTTTCTAATTCCATTTTCTTCTCCCCACTTCATACACATGAATGAACCCCCCTTCTTTTTGCAGGTCTCCTTTCCGCTTCTTCAACTACATAGTGAAATACCTATTCTGTTCTTCCTTAGTCAAAGTTCAAAGATACCCAGGGCTACTTCTCTGTTCGTCTTCAGTATACCTCATACCCTGTTCAAGGCATCTGTTAGACATCAGAAGAACAACTATTAGCAGAAGATTAATCCCCAGGAAGCTCACACACATCTCAGGTTTCAGAACTTCTAGATTATAACATAAGTGAGGAAAGAACACTGTGTCTCTAGAGTTTAGCATAGTCCCTGGAACTTATAGGGTGCGCAAACAATATGTATTAAATCATGTTTTGATTTTGGATTATCACTGATCAGTTTCTGGTATGTATGTGAAAATGCATTATAACTAACTTTCAAATTTCCAAAATATCTGAGGTGGTCTATGGTTCAAATAGCAAAATGTTCTGAATAAAATTTGTGTTTCCTTCTAAAATTTATTTTTATAATTTACTTTAGAACAAATAGAATAAAGAGGAAATTCATATTCATTCCAAAATTGCCTGATCTGAATACTTTTTTAAAAACTTTATGGCTCTGCTTATCTACACAACTATATGCACTAGAAGTAGCTTATTCAAGTAGAGTAATCCACAGGGACCATCTAACAGAGTTGAACTAAAACATTTACCAGTGAGAGTCAGTGGGATTATCTTAACTATTTTGTGTATTGGAATTGGTATTTCTAGACTCCACATTATAAAATAATTATGTGGGGAAAATCTCTATCAAATTGAAAAGTCTGATTTTTTTTCTACTTGACGAATAGGCCAAGCTGTCTAGACATAGTCTTTTCCTGTGAGGACATGGCTAAAATGGGTTTATAAATACTAGTTTCTTTGACTAGATTTATCCAATAGCCCTTCTTAAAGATAAGCCCTAGCTCAGGTAGCTGCTACAAATTTTCTCTTTTGCACAGTAATTCATTTTTCTCCTACTGACCTTACTTCTTCAGTAATAATTGCAATAAAAATTAATGGCAATTGGGAAATCAAGAAGGATTTTACCCAAGATACTTGAGAATGTGAGAAAAATTGAAAACTTGAAGGGTAGTGGCCCTTATAAGTACTTCCTTGAAGTCATTTATTTATTCCCTTAGATTAATCATGTTGCTTGGAATTATTGGCTTGCATATAAATACAATTAAGAAACATTTTCTTTTCATATAAAAAACAGATGGGTACTTGTGTTCTAATAAAGCAATACTGATGACAGAATGAAAAAGAAAAAGAAGGGACGCTCTCCAAAACCTACAAAATGATAATTGTTTTTTCCCCTTAAAGCACACAAAGAGTTCTTTTTCCCCCCTTCATATACACTAGGAATTTATCTCCTCAGATTAAAGTAACTGATTTTGCATAGAGCAAAATGAAGGAAAAAAAACAATTTCAATCAGTTACTGGGAGGAAAAATGTCAGTCTGATAACAATGATCTGTTAAGCACTACTGTCTATGGAGCACTGGAATAGGTTCTACGTGGGGAAACAGGAAGCAGGAGAGAGTAACCAGACCTCTTAAAAACTCAAAATCTAACAGGGATAGAAAGAATCGAACAGAGACTGAATGAATACAAAAATAACAAATTGCGCAAATATAGTGAAAATATGTATGACCAGCCTGAATGTTCCATGAAGGAGCAAAACCAACGATAAATGTTATTTACCATCATAACTCATGATACAATTCACGTCACTTCTCTTTGGCTCTTCACCACTTTGCTATGCTTATGAGATAGACCGTAGGAGAAGAAAGCAGGGCCAGACAGATGCAACCCACATGTATTAGTCTTTCATCACACAGTTGTCTGAACTATTCAGATTTCACTCCAGGTGTGTGAAGTCAAAGAGTGTAAGGAAACTTTTTCTATCCCAAAATTAAATTCCAGAAAACCACTAACTTAAATTTTCATTGGGAAATGAATGCTCACTACCTCCCCCCCCCCCACAAACACACAGACTTAATGAAAACAATTAAAATTGGTTAATATTTTTAATTGGATTCCTTAAGAAAAAATAATTTAAAAAAGAAACAGTTCTCCTTTTGTGAACCTGGGCCAAGTGAGCAGAAGACTATGTGAAAAATGAAAGATGGCTCCGGCTACCCCATGCAGCCTTAAGAAGAGCATGGTGTTACTTCTCCTGTTTCTCCCCATAGGGGGGCTGTCCAAACAGGCCACTTTTTGAAAAACTGTAGAAGATGAACACAGAACAGCACACTGGGAAAATCACCCAGCATGCCAAGCAGCTAGTGCTCTTAGCTTTTCCTCCCTTTGTTTCCTACATTTGCTGGCAATGAAAGTCACCAAAACACAGAATCACATGTATTAAACTTTTTCAAGATAAAGTTTCTATCTTAAAAATAGTAAACTCCTAGTGGGAGCAAAGTAAGAGGTATGTTGAATTTTTTTGCAGAAAGATGGTTACTACTGTGTGTGCCAGTGTTTTTGTTGATTTTGGGTGAGGTTGTTTTTTTTTAAGTGATCAAAAAAAAAAGCTATCCATCTGTCCTTAATCTGGAAATGACTCAATGGTTTAGAAGCTTTTGTTTAAAGCTCACAGGATTGTTATGCATTCACTTGACTACTTAAATGTGAAATTCAGGCCTTCAGTTAGATACCCAAGTGAAAAAAATTATGGGAATAACAGAATTATGTTTTTTAATAACCACTTATTGTCACCCAGTGTATTTAACTTAATATTATGTCTTCCTTGACATCTAGTTAAAATGTTAGTCTCATCTAACTGAAATTGATGAAATCTAAAATGTATAATTAATGACCTCCTTTGCAGAAGAGTAGAAAATTAACTTTATTTCTTTTAGAAAAGGTGTTATTCTCATGAATAACCAAATTTCTCTAAGTTGTTGGAAGTAGTTTAGCTTAATAGTCTTATAAAAAAAGATCACAGAATTTTTATTCTTCCTCTTGCAAAAGAAATAAAAGCCATATGTACTGTAACATTAATGCTCAAAATTAGAAAATTTTGCTGGCTACTTCCATTCTCAGCCCCCACATTCATCGTTGCCATGCCCCTTTTTTTGCCCTTCTGTATTATTTCTGTGTTTATCTGTCTTCTCCACAAGACAGCAACTGCTTTGGAAAGCAGGAAATAGGTCTTGTTTATTATAACTTTCAGCACTCCCATCTTCCATCCTAACAATGTGTAAATAGTAGGTGCTCAGTAAATCTTTGCCAGCAAATATTTTAAAACATAAATTAATAAATGTGCAAAAGACTGCATTTATTTCTATATAGGAAGATATTATAGCCCTGATGACATTAATACTTCCAAGGGGAGTATATAAGCAATTGATTGATACGTAAACAATCCCTAGCCCACCTCCACCTTCCTGCAACCTGACCTGGAGCTGCTGTTTGATTGAATGATATAACATTCCTCCTTACCCTTAAGTCTGCTCCTGATCCTAAACATGTACCATGTGCTCCAAGGTCGAAAACCCCTGTGAGGAGAGCTTAGCTGTAAGCAGTGCCTTATTCCAAGGACATATAGAATTCTACAGAAACCCTTCCGAATTTCCCCAGCCCACTAATCTGTGGAAGAGTCAAATGCTGCTCTGTGGACAGGGAAAGGCAGAGTTTCTGAGACATTGTGCAGCTACTTAAGGAAGATGGTCTAATTGAAGAAGAAAAGTTTTTCCCAGCTGCTGAAAGCTGGTCTGAGGCAACGGTAGTGGTGAGTGTCATGGTTCTGTTGAGTTTATTTAAATATTCTTGGGGTCAACTTTGTTTCTGCAAATCCAGTGCTCCAGTACTCATGGGTCAGGATGTTTGGCTTCTCATTGCACATTCCTCATCTCCCTGGTTGAAAAACCAGGCATCCTCAATAGGGAATGAAAGGCTAGAAAAGAAACCCTTCGGGTTTAAACCCCAGCCCCCATCCCCAAGAGTAGCAGCATCTAGGAGAAAAATGAGTGGGGCTAGTCTGAAGCTCTGGCCAAAGGGGACACAAAGTCCTAGTCCTGGACCAAACAGCCCAATGCATCAAGCCCAAGGATCAAGTCTAGAGCCAGAAGTAATTCCAAGTACAAGACTTGCAGTAGAAGGCAAAGGGCCAGAGGGGTCAGAGAGAGAGAGCTGCAATGACATGCCAAGGGAGGAAGCCCGTGGTGTGCCTCCATACACAAATCCACCAGCAGGCAAGGAACTATTAGTGGACCTGGTCAGTTTGAGCTTCTTGTTTTCTCAGTTCCCAAGGATATCAGAACAAGAGTGGGAGCTTATAGAATCCAAGCAAACTCCCTTCCAAGAACAGTGTTTAGTTTGAGTTTTTGTTTATTTGTTTCCCAAAATCAGAATCAGAGAGGTATCTATTGACTCTGGGAGGAAATGAGAGAGAGCATTGACGAGGGAGGTGGTGAAAATGATGATGAAGGCAACATTGGTGAAGGCAGGAGACAAAGTCCCAGGGAAGTCAGAAAAAAAAATAAGACCTATCGGCAGCTCCAGCAGTGGCACCTCTGACTGAGACCAATGATGGTTGTACTAATGCATTACCTTATCAATAGCAGGTATTTGAGCAGCTGAGAGGATCTTGAGAGACCAAGGGAGACAGGACAACACACAAGGCAGTATTTGCTAAAGGAAACATTTAGGGATACGGCACCCCCCTCGTGGTATGCAAACACTGTGCTTGTGAAAATCATGACTGTCGTAACTGAATTGAATGGTTCACACTAGCTTTCAAGAGGAGCTATCTAGGTGAGACTGACATTTGCCCCGATACTTTGTGCATAGGCAAAAGGAAACAGGGCACTTTCATTTGTCATCTGCATCAACAGTCCTCAAATATTTATTGAATGGCCACTAGACACAGACATTGTTCTAGCACTTGGGATATACAGGTGTGAGCAAAAAAGGAAAAACCCTTGCCCTCATAGAGCTTCATTTCTACTGGAAAAATGGATCAATAGTAAAATATATAATATATGATAAAGGTGATAAGCATGATGGAGAATATATGAAGGAAGGGAGTTAAGGAATGTTGCTACAGGAGAGGTGACAATTATAAATAAGGTGTCCAGAGAAGGTCTCACTGAGAAAGTGGTATTTGACAAGTGACATCTTCAAATAACTTTTTTACCACGAAAATTTGTTATCTTTAAATGAGTGTTGAGGACAACATTCTTCTCCAAATTTATAGTCTCCAACCTATAATCAGAAAGATTTTTTAAAAAGAGCAGAGGTGCTCCTAGGGGTAAGGTGTTTTCTGAGAGGTATATGTGAAAGTGTGCTGCCCAGCAACCAGCAGAAGGCCCGGCATTGAAGTATTAAAAGGAACCCAGGAGTTCTCTGGAAACTCTGCTTCCTCTTTCAGGAAAATGGTGGTCTCTGTCCTCTGGATGCAGTCAGAGCCTGTTCTTACTACCATGTCGTCTCCACGAGCTGCTCCCTCCCTGACGGCTTCTCTGTGGGATGCCCTTCAGTACTAGCCCTCCACATGTATCACTGGAACCTGGGAGAGGAAGGGATGGAGCTGAGCATGCCTCCTTGCCTTCTGCCACACTAGCCTTTTAGTTTCCACGGGAATAACTCATCAGACTGCACAGACTTCAGCAAATTTCTTTTCTGAAGGATTAATGATGTTTCAGAAGGGAATAAAAAGAGAGACAAAAGAAATATTGAAATTTCAGCAACTTGGACTTTTTCCTTGAGTGTCAAGTGCACCTCAGAAACACATCTCAAGATTTAAACCTTCACAAAGAAAGGTCCCTGTGGTTCTCTTCCACAGGCATATGCACTCTCATGCACACACACTCACACATGCACACAAGCTTCCTTCCACCACCACCTCCAAACAGATGTCTGTTGATGCTAGAGAGAAAGGCAAAAAAATATAAACTAACCATCTTTAGTTCTTATTGACTCCTAAATGTTACCTGGCTGGAGTGAGAGGGCTTAATTCTTTATTAAAGAGTCTCCTGAATCCTTTCTTATTTTTTAGTATTTTTTAGGGTTAGCAGGTAGAACCATTTCCATATTTACACTGTCTCCAACAATAACCAGCCATTTCATTTTTAAATCTCTGGGTTCATCCTTCCCCAAATTGACTGACTGAGAAACAGCTCCAAGCATAGAATCAGCATAGAAATCTTGACATGAAGAATGAAGAAAATTAACCCAAATGTTCCCTTGTAGTTTGAAATTTATCTTTGAAAATATAGTGTGAAATTTATCTTTGAAATTTCTTCTTTCAATTGGACACCCAATGAATAAAGAAATTAAAGTTACCAGTATGTCGAGAGTTGAATAGCTATTAAATACTCAGAAGAGTGAAGGCTGAATGATTTGGTATTTTTGACCCAATAAGGTATAATAGAGAAAAAAGGCCAGTTTAAACAGACTATGTCTCAGCGTAGGGAAACTGGTCAGTGTGACCACTCAGATTTGTCAAGGATCACTTTAATATTTAGTACAGGAAAATGTGAATATTGTTCTAATATTTAATAAAAGGAATATCATGTTTGAGAACTCAGGGAACTCATGTTTTCAACTCAGTCTGGTTTCATGAGCACTGTCCTTTTTGCTTTCTACAGATTATTTTCCTGTCCTGTAAATTTCTCTTGCTAGGGTTGCATTTTCATCTAACTAATATTCCTCTTATGCAAATGAATGTTATTTACATACATAAAACCAGTTAAGAAATCAAAATGACATTCAATTGATATTTACAGGCAATTTCATCTGCTTATTTCTCAGTTTCACAGAATTTAAATTTAGCATTTTCTGACTTGAATTTCATTAGATTGGTACACTTAAGAGTTAAGCTGATTTTCTTTCATTAAAGTTTAGTTTCTGTGGTTTAATCAGTGAACATATAATTGCTTAAAGTATTCATTTTCTAAAATTTTTCAATAAATTATCAAGGATGTTTAAATCTAAAAACCGGTGCTATTTTTGTACTTGTGGTCAGAGATACACCGCACAATTTTTGCAGCTAGTCAGCTTGCTCTACGTTAATCTAATAAACCAGCTGGAAAAATTGTTCTGTCTTCTCTCTGCTGGATTTGTTTCATTTTTATTTCTATAGGAATATTGCCCTTTCATACCTTATCATTCTGTCTCAGAGGTTAGGAGCTTTTATTTTGAATTACTTCTTGATTCATCAGGTAATAGTTAACATTGACTGAGAGCTTAGTATATGCTAGGCACAGAGTAATAGATTAATTCATTTAATCCTCATAACCCTAAGAGACACTTACTACTGTTATCCTTATAAATAAGGAAAGTAATGCATAAAGAGGCCGATTTGGAAAATAATAACCCACCTTCGAGGTCTACCATATTCTCATTAAGTACAAGAGCATATATATATAATATATACTGTTTATGTATATATATTTTTATATATATATATAAAGCATGTAGCTACACTAGGTCTGCCATGTTCTTATTAAATGCAGTGAGATGTATGAAGCACGCAGCATAAAGCCTAGCAAACTGTTTGCACTGTAAGCATTCAACTAGAGTTTGCCCCCATTGTACACACATTATTATAGCAAGTTGCTCACTGACTTCCAATTGTTTATTTAGTTAAATGACCTTGATAAAATGCTTAACACCTAGTTAGTTACATAGCAGGATTCTTAACCTGGCAGCTCTTGTCTAGAGCCCTAGCTCTTAACCAGCATGATACACTGTTAGATAAACAATGTAGCATTGATAAGTCCATAAAATCACCACACATTCCACTTTATTACACTATTATGGTACACAAGGGATAACTCATTACCACACTGATTTGAGAATATCATCCATAATCAAATCTAGATGACAATGTCAAGGGCTAAATATGAAAGGAAATTATAATATGGAATAAGTGCACACAGTAAAGGGTGTAGGTCTGTAGTGACCTACATAAAAAATGGGAACCTAGACTCCAGACTGGGTAGGACATGAGCACGAGTCTTCTGAGTCTGAAGAAAAGGTAAAGTGCAAAATCTAAGTCCCAAATTGTGAGAGAAGATGAAGCATCTTGTTCATGATCTTCATCTTAGTGATGCTTTTAAGCCAATAAAGAAAGTAGTATAACTGTAATTTACAAAGCTTTTAAAGATATAATCATCCTTCTTAACTGCTACTAAACTGCTCCTTCTGAAAAACAAATATGATATTCCTCTGCCAAAATCTTCTGATGACTACTCACCACCCACAAGATTCACCATGATCCTGTCTCGTCTCTTGAAGTTCTTTCTCCACCTTACACTTTGCACAGACCACTAGATGTGGTGGAGAGACCTTGACTTTTAAAACCAGAAAGATGCATATTTAAATTTCTCACTCCACTACTACAATCTGAATGATCTAGGGAAATTTACTTAACCTCTCTGACTCTTATATTCCTTCTCTGTAACTTAAGGATAATAATTACCTTTGGGGTAGTATTATTTGGATTAAATGCAATATATATATATATAATCATACAGCATAATGCCCAGCATGCCACGGGCATTGCAGACATTCCCTTTGCTTTATTTGCACTTTTTTTTTGGAGGGGGGGGGGCATTGCCAGCATTCCATTATGTTTTATTTGCACATTTTTTCTATAATAGTACTTGTAAATAATTCCAAGTTTCTTAATTTCTTTAGACCCTATTTTCCTAATCTTCAAAATGAGCATGAGAATAAATACCTAGTAAGGTTTTTTTTATGAGGAATAAAATAATGAAAGCAAGGCATATATAGTAGTCACTCAACAAATGTTAGGGCTGGCAGGGGTTGCTCAGTGGTTGAGCATTGACCTATGAACCAGGAGGTCACAGTTCGATTCCCTGTCAGGGCACATGCCCAGGTTTCGGGCTCCATCCTCAGTAGGGGGTGTGCAAGAGGCAGTCAATCCATGACTCGTCATTGATGTTTCTCTCTCTTTTTTCCTTTTCCTTCCTCTCTCTGAAATCAATAAACATATATTTTTTTAAAAACACAACAAAAACTAACACCAATCCATCACAAACTCTTCTAGAAAACATAAGAGAACTAATTTCTAGCACTTCTATATTTAAAAAGAAAATTTCTCAACTAGTTTAGTATGTGTATGACCAGGAGTGATAAGTATTCTTTTTATTCAACTAGCTTAATATGTGTATGACCAGGAGTGATAAGTATTCTTTTATACACAGGAGTCTGAATCTTCCTGAATTCAATGTAGAGAATGTGTTGAGTATAATAAACACTGAATGATTTCTATTTGTAGGCACTGAGCTAAGTGCTTTGCATGAATTGATTCATTTAATCCTTCCAGCAAACCTCATGGGAGAAGTCCTATTATTATTCCCTTTTACAGATGAAAGAACTGATACACAGAGAAGTTCTAAAAAGTATCAAGGACTCACAGCTGAGGAGTGCTGGAGTTGGAATATAGCTTCAGGCAATCTAACCCATAGCCTATGCTCTTAACCCCCCCCCCCCACACACACACACACACACTGTAATGGAGTATAGACTGATGGCAAATAACATATTTTTTATTTCTAAATTTGTCTTTACAAAGTGGAAAGGACTGTGTAGAGTATCACAGGGGTAAAATGTCATCATAAACAATATTGGCACAATTGTCCATTTTTTTTTAACTTTAAAAAAGTTAAAAGCTTTAGTATAACCTCATAGACAGCCCTTGAGTTATGAATTAGCTTGGGAGCTGCTTTCTTTGATGCTAAAAAGGCATTTGATTTGATGCTGCAAAATAATACAATCCAGCTCAAATGTTACTTTTAAAAGTAACATTTGAGCTGAACTCAAGATTTGCTTTTTAAAAAACAATCTGTAATCTTCAGTTACCAATGGCTGGTTTCCAGGTTCTATTTTGAAAGTGATAATTAGGCCTGGAAATTTTTTACTAACTTTGTTATGTAAATCACACCTTTGGGGGAAAAATTGGACAAAATAACACAATAGCGACAGAACACCATTTTACCCTGAATGATTTTATTCATCTGTTCAATCACATGAGACATGTGGCAGGCTTTTTGCCATACTCAATGATTCCTAGAGCATTTAAAAATTCAATCCCCAATATTTTAAAAAACGGTCCTTGTTTTTGTTTATTCCAGCCTCAGTTATAATCTTGAGCTCCTCAGATCTTGGGCCCCCACACCTTGACTTATTATAGAATCTGGAACCACCAGAATCTTCAACACTTTGCTCTTTTTCCTCACATTCCTCCCCTCAATTTGAATACCTCTCCTCTCGAAAGAATATAATCTTCTGTTCGTGCTTTTTAATTTTTATTTCTAAACTTTTTCAAACCCTTGAGACTGACAAATCTATGTCACTCCTGAAGACTTTTCTTAGTCAAGGCAATCCCCAAATAAAAGTCTATAACCTGTATAATCAGTTGGAGACAGCTTCTCCAAGCCCGGCAAAGAGGGAAGAACCATATCAGCTCTTTTGCTGCCCTGCAGCTTCACAGTGGAAGCAGCAGGAAAACGATCCACCGAAGAGCACTGAGCACCCTGTTCTGGCTCCTTGAGAAGCAGGGCCTGGTGTTGATGGGAAAGTCCAGTTCCAATGATAAACTCAAGACATCTACAGAACTAAACATATCCCTAAATACAGCCCAGCCTGAAAAACAGATCAGATCTGGTTTCAAAACACTATGTCGTTAACCCTTTCCAAGATGTGGCATTCCTTGAAATGATTATCCTCAAACTTTAAAGAGAAAAAGGTCACAGGAAATCATTCTGTATCCAAATATTTGCTTTTATCTCAAAATATGACATTCTCACAGTGGCAGCAATCTACCTGAAATGACTGTATGGCATCCAATGGCTTCCTGATTGCTGAAGCCAAGAACAGGAGCAAAATGGATATAATTCATCGATTCTTATGTTGGGTCAGGATAGAGAGGCTGACTCATCGTAGAGTCCTTAGCAAGTCATTTTCTTTTCTACCAGCAGCTTGTTCATTTGTTATTATGAGCTATTCAATTGCTGTTTCTCTTTCATAATTCAGGGCAGAAACATAAGGTTTAGGCCAGAGAGAGTGGAGTCTTTAATGGCTCTTTTCTCTCTCACTTTCCCTCTTGACAGGACAGCCACTTGGCTTACATAATCGGTTGGACACAAACGTCTTTGTCATCTCGCCTCCTCCTGCCATCCAGCTTTAATCACTTGTCAATGTGCTTTTGTCTCTTTCACTTTGAGAAGATAGGTTTCCTGAACACATACTCTCTCCTTGTTGCTGGATATGACATTTACCATGGTGCGGTTAAAGTTTAATGTATATTAACAATCTATCTACTTTGAGAAAGTCACTTTCCCTCTGTTCCTATTCTTCCCAGTGATGAAGATCCTGCATGAATAAGGGTACTTTCCTCTTTCTAAATCCAGGTCCTAGTGTATGTTGTAAGCATGCCAACTCAGAGAAATCTTCCCTGATTTCATAATGATATTTCCCTTCTCCATTCCTTGGTGGTATTCTTTGGAGTATATAGTAAGGTCTTAATCTAATCTTTCTTATTCTTGGCTTGCCTATGAACGGTTCCCAAACCTGTGGTGTATCAGAAATGCCTGGGGAAACCCTGCCCCTGCAGGCTCTGATTCAGCAGTCCCTGAAACACCCAAGAAACTATATTGTTTTTAAAGATGTTACAATGTTTTCTCATTTTCATCCACCCCCAAAAGGGATCGTGTTCATTGCACAGTCAATGTGATCTAGATTAAGAGGGCCACAATAGCTATAAAGATGTGGCCTAAAAAGATAACTTTTTTAAAGTTCTCTACTGATTCTAAGGTAGATAGTCATTGACAGTAACCAACAACCTTTATTAGGAACTGATAGCGATGGGGGATGGTAAAGCAGAGACAGTGATGCGGAGAAGACTGATGTTGCTGGAGCAGAGAGGTAGGGACTGAACGCTGGGTTGGGACACAGGGATAAGGCCTCTTAAATGCTATGTGGAAGACTGTAGATATATTTTGTAAATAATGAAATGCTACCAGAGCTTCTTAGAAAAGGAGTGTCATTATTCAGCCACAATTTTTAAAATGTAATTCTGAAAACATTAGAAAAATAGAGTTAAGGGGGAGAGACTATAGAGTCAGGTAAAACCATTAATGGGCCAGAGATACAACGATTAATGGAGGAAGAGATGGAAGGAATGGATGTATGAGACAGTAAAGAAAAACTGTCAGGTATCAGAGTGCAGGTAGAGGGAGGGATTAAAAAATTACTCTCAAGCCTCAAGCAGGATTACAGGAAGACTTGTGATCCCATTAACCGAGAAAAAAGACCCAGATTTTGACTATAGTGGTGGTGTATAGTGGTGTAAAGATGACTATAGTGGTGTATTTCTTACTGGAAAATCATACTCCATTTGAGTTTGGAACAATGTTAAGTTACCAATCAGAAATTTAGGTCTGGAATTCAGGGAAAAAGTAACACTGAAGAAGTAGTTGTAGATTTATCCACCCAGAGGCACTACTTAAAATGGTACCGTGGATTACTTCTCGGAGAATTTACGTAGAGAGAGCGCTAGGGTGTTGAATTGTTGGGGCCTTAAATTTGAGAGTGGGCTGGCTGAATCTTCTGTTACTCCATTGAATGCATGAGCTCAGTGAACAGGTCACTGTATGAAAGGAATAAACTGGGGAGTGAAAAGATCATCCAGCAATATCAATGGCTCTGTCAGTCAGACTATACCAACTGCTGTAAGTCTCCAAACCTTAGTGGCCTAACACAATAGAGGTTTATTTCTCACTTATATCCTCCAGAACTTGTGAGAAAACAAAATCTGTTGTTTATGTCACTCAGTTCATGGTACATTGTTATGGCCATCCTAGCAAATTAATATAGCTTCCTAGTCACCAAGTATTATCCAGCCAACATATAAAGAGAGAATGGTAAGAATCTTACAGGCGATTTCAGGGTCAATTTCTAGAGATTTTAGAGGCTATATATCACACTCACCCCCATAGTATGAACTAGAACTCAATCACATGACCGACCTTACTACAGGAGAAGTAAAGAGATAAAAATGGATTTGGTGAGCCCATGAAAGTGTCTCTGCTACAAGTTGGGTAGCCTGAATTTGAGGTGGAAATGACTCTCTGCCCAATCCAGGAATTAGTATATAGTAGTCCCTACTTGTCCACAAGGGATATATTCCAAGATCTCCAGTAGATGCCTGACCCTCAGATAGTACAGGACCTTACCATGCATCACTTAGCAACGGGGGTACATTCTGAGACATGCACTGTTATGTAATGTCCTCCTTGTGCAAACATCATAGAGTGCCCTTACACTAACGTAGATGGGACAGCCTACTACACACCTAGGCTATATGGTATAGTCTATTGCTCCTAGGCTATAAGCCTGCACAGCATGTTACTGTACTGAATACTGTAGGCAACTATAACACACTGGCAAGTATACATGTATCTAATCACAGAGAAGGTACAGTAAAACTATGATATAAAACATAATGTGTGTGTGTTTGTGTGTGTGTGCATGCACATACACACAGAGGGTGGCGTGTGAAAGAGGCACCCTTGGAGGGAGAGTAAACATCAGGCAGAAGGAGGGAGGAAGGAAGAGAGGAAAGGAAGACAAAGGGGGGAAAAGAGAGAGCAGAAATTGAAAGAGAGCCTGAAAGAGAAAACTTGAGATGAGAAATAATAAAAGAGAGGGGGGAGGAGAGGGAGAGGGAAAGAGAGTGGGTTGGGGGGGTGAGACTGGGAGGAAAGACAAATAAAGAGAAATGAAGGGAAGAGAAGTGAGTTTGTGCTCACAAACTGTTTGGGCCTGTGCCTACATGCATGGTGTGTGTATGTGGTGGTGGTTCCTGGGCTCCCTTCCACTCAATTTCTCACCAACTCCAGGTCTCCCCTGTGGTGGGCACAGGGCAGGTGTACAGATGCTGAACCTCTTTGTCTATTTAAATCACCCAGAACTGGCAGAAAATTCAGCATCTTAGTTGGGTCCAGCCTTTTCTTTCAACATCGAAAACAAATTTTTGCTTATAATTCATTATAATTTTATGGAACCTCCATCGTATATGCAGTCAGTCATTGATGAAAACTCTGTTATGCTGTGTGTGACTATACATACAGTGGTACCTTGGTTTTCAACGTCTCCTTTGACAAATATTTCGGTTTATGAATGCTGTAAACCCAGAAGGAAATGCTTCAGTTTTCGAACACATCTGCGAGATCCTGAGGCGTAGCTGTCGGCTGTTGATCCCTCCATTTTTGAACCTTTTAGAACTCAAACGGTCTTCTGGAATGGATTAAATTTGAAAACCAAGGCACCACTCTACTATGCTTTTTCTATACATTTGTACCTATGACAAAGTCTAATTTATAAGTTAGGCACAGTAAGAGTTTAACAATAATCATTAATAATAAAATAGAACAATTATAACAATACACTGTAATAAAAGTTATGTGAATGTGGTCTCTCAGAGTATCTTACTGAGCTGTACTCACCTTTTCACTTAAAAGATGCACTTTACAGCTTCTCTTTGGCATATCTGACTTGCCAGCATCAATACTCTTATAAATAATTATTAAGTAAAATAAGGGTCACTTGAACATAAGCACGGCAATACCCTGACAGTTGATCTGTTAATCAAGAGGGCTACTAAGTGACTAAGGGGTGGGGCAGGTATGCAGTGTAGAGACGCCCAAGGTATGGACATAGGGATAAGTCACGTCCCAGGAGGGACAGAGCTGGACCCTCAAGACTTCATCATACTACTCAAAATGGTGCACAATTTAAAACTTAGGAATTGCTTATTTCTGGAATTTTCCATGTAATACTTTTGGACCACAGTGGACTGTAGGTAACAAACTGCAGAAAGCAAAACTACAGATAAGGACCACTGTAATTTCAGTAGAGAGTTGGGAAGAGAGCAGATGGGAGCGATTCCTTCCTCATTTACATATTGCTCTGCTGTTTATAAAATATAATTTTCTCTTATTACTCAATTCATTTGGTTATCAAAACAACCCATTCAGGTATCCACTGAGCAAATACTTGTTGAGCCTCTCCCTTCAGAATTTTCCAGTCCATTAGATGTCTGGGCAGAGGGTAGGTACATAGTTATAGGGATATTACTATCATTATTTTATATTTAAGTAAATAGAGTCACAGAGACATTGACTTGTATAAGCCATGCAGTTAGCAATTAATTCAGTACCTTAAGAAATCTGTATATTTACAGTGCCTGGCAGGCATATAATAAACACTAGTCATCCCACTCCACCCTTCGCTTTCTCATCCCATGTAGTTTTCACAGGTTGCAGAGAATAATCGAGTACATTAAAATGGTAAGTGAAAGTGCATTATGAAAAGCATGATTTTAAATACCTCTAACTATACATACATATAACACTTGTTCTGTGGCACCACCATGCAGTACAAACTCTTCAACCACATGCTCAGACACAACTGCCACACAGCATCTCTTGCCACCTGAAGAAGATTCTGCTGTGCTCACCTTTGATTCCATAAAACATGCTATGGAAAACCCCATTCTCTTCAGCTCCTTTCCTCTTCATTCATTTATCTAAGTCCTACCAACTCCTCAGGTCTCTTATGTGGCCCCCTCATAACTTTCCCTGCATGTTTCAATCCACCTCAAGCCTCCACTGGCAGGACTCACTATTTATATTATTTTGGCATACTATCCTCAGGCTTACCTTATATGCTTTTTTTAAATGCTCAATAGACTTAGATTAAGAGTATTTTTATATTTCTAAACTTCTGGGCCTTTCAAAATTCATCTTGTGGTTAGAATAAATTTGCATGAATTGCCTGCTCATTTACTTCTTACAAAGTCATAAGTTGGCAGATCTTTTTTCAGTGTGGTGTCTAGATATGGTCTTCTCTGGTCAAAAATGTAAAATAGATAACCTCATCTAGCCTTTCAGATCTTTCCTTCACTTTTTGCCTTTTTTTTTTTAATGACCCTTATAGCATCTTCCTCCCATTATCAGGATAGAGGGCTTGCTTGGCCTCATAGGTCTGCCTAGGAGAGTGCTTGTAGCCATATACATTTTCAGTTTTCTTCATTTCTTTCCCAACAAAATGTTCCTGTCCTCTCCTACTCCCAGGCATCCAAAGTTCATCAGATAAACAAATTTATATGAGATACGGATGCTGAACACAGCAGCAGTTTTCTGGTTGCAATTTCATGACATCCAGGATTAGCTGTGCACATTGTAGTCAGTGAGGTAATCCTGGAAGTAGGAGGGCAGGATGTGAAGAACTTTGATGTCCTTCAAATGAAAAAGCCATGCGCACATGAGCAAAACTCTAGTCCAGTAAAATATTAATGTAAAGAGAAAAAAATGCTCCTTCAAACTGATTTTAGTAGTGAAACATCTTAAAGCATGGAATCTATAGAAATATTTTTTTACAGTTGACATAGACTATTATATTAGTTTCAGGTGTTCAACATAGTGATTAGACATTTATATAATTTACTAAGTGATCACCCCAATAAGTCCAGTACCCATCTGACACCACACATAGTTATCACAATATTTTTTACTGTATTCCCTATGCTGTACTTTACAACCCCATGACTATTTTTATAGCTAACAATTTGTACTTCTTAGCCCCTTTCACCTTTTTCACTCATCCCCTGAACCACCTCTCACCTGGCAACCATCAGTTTGTTCTCTGTATCTATGGGTTTGTTTCTGTTTTCTTTACCCATTTATTTTGTGTTTTAAATTCTACATATAAGTGAAATCACATGGTATTTGCCTTTATGGAAATAATTTGGTGTGAGGTCTTGTACCCCATTGTAGCTTTCTACCTTATTACTTTATGGTTATAAAGCACAGTTATAAAGCTAGCCATCTACTTAATACAAAAAGTCCATTCTAGTGGCAACAACAACAAAAGAACTGTTTTCTGACTTTGTGTTTCATAAGAGAGACAATAACAAGCCATTCTTTAAAGGACAATTTTCTGTTTAACAGTAAATGAGCCTAGTAGAAAACTAATGAATAGATTTCAGCAGGAAAAGTATCTGCCTTCTCTGCAAGTCTGCTGGCTGGTGAGGCCACACAGTGTGGTCCAAGGCCTAGAAATAGTTACACAGGCACTGTCTCCTTTTGAGAGAGCGGGGAATGGGCAGGTTGTATTTTTAGATTATGAGCCTCAGGTACCTGGAAACCATAACTTGTTGATTCTCTCGACACACACTTGCACAATGCCATGTGCATTTTTGACACTCAAATGCGCTTTAATAATGATATCAGAAGTCCGTCTATCTTTGTTCCTGAGCCTCAAGAATAGAAGAGGAACTTTCACCTATGCTCAAATGTTCTCATACCACTCGACCCCCAGGAGCTAAGAAGTCTTCCCCTACTTAAACATAAAACACTTTATGATGCCATTTATGGGAAACCCAATAACTCACATAACTCATAACAAGATGGAATAAAATGCCGGGAGCATCATGGGGAATAATCACAAAACTGGTCATGGATACACACATCTTTCTAACTTCAATAATTCCTTATTCCTGAAAGGAAAGGAAATTAATCATTCATCCCTCCCTTTTAACTACAAATGTAGATATAAATGCATTTAAATGGCAGAGGTAGGTTGAACATCATAATCACCAACATTCATTATGAATGGGGTCAATTCGAAGGAAGAAGAAAAAGACAAAAACAGCATTTTGTCTGTCTTTCTCTCTTAATATATTAATTTACTATAAATATATAGTAAGTCAAGATTCTTACATTTTTATTTAACTTTTAAATAAAAATAATTTAAGCCCTTCATTATAAAACATCAGGGTGAAAAAAGCAGAGTTAGCCTATTTATGTATTTATTTATGGAACACACCTCCCCACTTATAGGTATTTAAAAGCACACCAAAGGGTAAATTGTTAATTACATAACTGAGGTGGTATACTGATTACCTGCAAAGTTTCTTAGCTCTATTTTACTCTATCACACAAAAATGGAGGAAGCTACTCTTTTGCATACATATATGCAATATATATATTTTGTTTCCCATTTTAACAACTTTACCACCAACTGAATTAACATGAACATGTTTATGAATCTTACAAACAAAACTCTGTAGTCTGCTTTTTTAAATAAAAAAAAAAAAGTCTGCTTAATGGTCTTTTGGTTGTTATAAATTCTTTTCATCATCTTTGCAGTCTACGATCTCAAATTCTATTGTAAATGACAAAAAAAATATTTTTAAAAGAAAAAACTAGTTTCAAAGCTCCTTTTTCAATTCATTACAATAGAACTTCTCTGAAACACCAATGACAATGCTTTTACACAATTTCTCATCAGCATTTCATCTGTCCTGTATCTCTCCTTTCCAGCTTCAGATGTGCTAAAAAAGATGCAAAATCACAAAGAAGCACACCTTGTGCTTTTCCAAGAAGAAGAATGAAGTTCTGTGGCTCTGTCTCTGAATGGGGGACTAGTCATCTTTGCCTTCCTCCAGTTCTCCCCTCTGCCCTGGAATATGCACCCATAAATAGAAGTGGTGAAAACAGGTAGGGGCTGTCACAGGTCCACCCGACCCTACTCCCTACTCATGACTGAGTTGAAGGGATCTGTTTGTGGCCCCATACATGTGTGTGAGGGCAGGAGAAAGGAGGAAATACGAAGAAGGGACTTCTCCAACCCTGGCTACTTAAACACTTAAGGTTGCCATGTACCCACCACCTTCAACAACTGACGGCGATCTTAGTTCAAATGAAAACATTAAACCCGAAGAAGTGGCTTTTCTAATGCTTCAAATAGACAACCCACATCCTCACAAGGAAAATAAATCCTGGTTTGTTTAAAAATTATCCTATGTGCTTGGAACCAAAACAGTCCTCTAACCAATATCATGTGGTGGAAAACAAAAGGAACAAAGGAACAAAGGATGGGTCTTGTGGTGTTAAATAAATGCAGCATGAAGTTTACATATTTATGTGGGTGTAATGATGTAATCCAATCTCACACAACTCATACATTCACAAGATGATGATGGGATATATGCATTCCTGAGTACTGAGATTAACAACACATTTATATAAAACTACACACATTGTTGGTAAAGAAAAAATATTGCCACCTTTATGGAAAAAAATAGACACAAAGACTAGCCATTCAGGTAAAGTATTTTGCTCAATTCTCTTTTAGTGTAAAATTGAATTACTGGTTTTTTCCTTCTAGTTTAAAATGGCCCAACAAATTTTCTCCAGGCGCTCCTAGTCCAGGCTGAACCTTGTTTTCCTGTTTTTGTTTCTTTTGTTGCACCCTAAAGTGTTCTCTGCTTTTTGGTCCTACTGTATTGTGTATAAGCCACTGCAAATTGGTTTTGAACACCTCTTTCCCCAGGCCCAGGAAAAAGGGAGATTTGACCCTACCTTGTTGAAAGGGTTTGTGTCCGAAGCTTACTACCCAGGTGCCTTGGGAAAACTACTCAGCCTGCAAGACGACTGTACTCTTAGCCTCACATTGGCAGGGAAGAGTTTGGAGGGTATACATGTGCGTGAGCATTAAAAATCACCAGTATAAAACCTGGCTTGAGGCACATACAGAACCAGGTACTGCATGTTAGAGGTGCTACATTTAGACTTACCTCAATTCTGCCCTTTCTTCTAGATAACTTCAACAAACTGAATTTCTATCATTTTCTTAATACGTACTGTTAAACTCCTAAGTGGCAAGATTATGGCTTTAACATTCTTTGTATCCTTCTTTGCCTTCTCAGTGGTCTGACCCAATGCTGCACACATAATAGCTAATATTTATTGAGCACTTAAACTATTGCACTTAATCATTTCAACGGCACCATGAAGTAGTGTTCATTTTATCCCCATTTTACAAATGTGTTCAGTAACTTGCCAAAGTACAAATTCACATTTGTAAGTAAGAGCAGAGTCAGAATTTGAAACCAGAGCATGCATCCCTGACCACTGAACAACGCTTCCTCCCATACCACGCATGCTTAATCAACTTTTGATAGGAGAATAGAGGATTTTAGCAAGCAGGGTCATGAAAATGGAGGAAAGCAGTTGAAAGGCCAATTTTTCAAGTATAAAGGGTAGTAGCCATGATAACTCGGAAGCTCTGCCTTCTGTCATATGCTCGGCCACTGAGCGATCGTACCTTTTGAGGCAGACTGTGTTGTGCACACTTGCCTAGCCCTAAATGACAGCAGTAATTTTCTATAGGACCTCTGCCTCCAATCTCTCCCCGACCCATGTTCTATGCTTTCCCAATCGATTCTATTACTGGCTCTAATATAGACCAAATCAGAATAATTGACTAAAATCCTTTGTCTCCCTTATCTGTCTTCAAAGTTTAAGCTCACTGAGGTAAGAACTGTATCTTTTTCATTTTCATTTCTTCTGTATTGCCTTTCAAGTCATAGACTCAACAAATGCTGCAATTTGTTAAACAAGGGCCTTGTCAGGCTTGACTACTCTTTGGGGCACAGAGTAGGCTGATTCTGATTGACAAAATATTCTGGAAGAGGCAGGGGTAGACATACACAAAATTATACATACATAAGCAATCTTCCTTTGATTCTATATTGTTAGTTGCGTGTTTAGTTACGAGTAATAGAAAACTAACTAGCTCAAATCAATAGTTTCTTTTTTCTGTATAACAAGATCCAGGGTAGCAGTTACCAGGATTATTTGGCTGCTTGAGCATGTACTGAGGTTCAGGCTCTTTCTGTTCTCCTCTTCACCACACTCAGTGTGCTGAATTTTCCTCAGCATGATTTTCCTCTCATGTGGAAGGATGGCTCTGGACATCACATCCATACTCAGAGCAGGACAATGGGAAAGGGCAATACCTTTCACTAGGAAAACAATACTTCACCAGAAGCCCCAACTCCCATGCCAGGCAGGTTTTACTTACATCTCATTGGTTGGCAAACTGTCACATGGTCACACATCTACAAGGAAAGCTGGGGACCTAAATTAGCTTTTCCAGCCTCTTTTGTGAAAAGAGACAAGAGGCAAGGGCGTTAGAAATTGCTGTGGTTATTTGTGAAGCCAGGTGGGTACTTGAAGTGTTGTGGAGACCACTCTGTAGAGTACATGGTTGTCTGGCCACTATGCTATGCATCTGAATAGCACTGAATGTAAACTGTAATTGAAAAATGAAAAAAAAAAATTGCTGTTGGTCAGCCAACCAACAGTATCTGCCACCGATTCTTTTCTTTCCATCTTCTTTGCCCCCATGAAATATTACTTCTGGGAAATTCATAGACAGGTGCTCTTTCCACCATCTCTTACCAGTCTATACACCAAAACTACTTCCAAGGAAAGAATATAGAACTATGGTAAGTTCTATGTGACAATGACATCTCCCGTACTTATATGTTAAAAGGTACTGAAGTCTTAAGCTAAACCCTGTCAGTTATCTCTCATCACATGCAATACTGGCAATCGGGGCAAGATAATTCTTTGTTCTGCATGACTGACCGCTCAAGCAGGACCTTATCATCGTGTCTGGCTCTTGCTCCAATACATGGTAGTAACACAAAATGTCTCTCATTTCTAAATGCCCCATGAACAACTCCCAGGTGAGAACCACGGAGTCAAAGGAATGGAGCTCCTAAGTGTAATGTCAGAAACCAACAGCCTGGGACTGAGTAAGAAACTGAGTTGGGAAAGAGAGTGGAAAGGAAAGTCTGAAAGGTCAACAAGACCCTTTCAGAACCCCTGAGAAGTTGATGCCATCTGAAAAAGAGAAAAGCCTAAGTAACTTTTCTTCACTGTTTTCCATTAGTTCTTAAGAAAGATCATCTGGGGTCCTTGTCCGACCAACATCGCCGCATTCCACAACCCATCAAAGACCACAAATGGAGTGAGCCGGGTCAGTGAGTAGGTTTGCCATTCAGTTTAGAGAATGGTGGAAGAAGTAGACATTTACACACACCACACACACAAACACATGTGCTCATGCAAGCTTGTTTTAAAAAATGGTTTATTGCTATATACCACACAGTTCACCCATTTGGAGTATATAGTAACCATTTGTTTTCAAAGTGGATTTTACTTGTGCCTGGGGAACGGAAGTGTTGGACGGGTTGGTATCTCAGAGCCTTTGCAGCTCAGGGATTCTTCCGTTTGTTGTGCTCTCCCAGCTGCTCTCTTTATGAGGGGATGAAGGGGGGTGGAAAGGAGATAACCTGGCTCTGCAATGAGTCCTGGGGGCAAAGACTCTACCCGCTTCTCCTTTGCACCAAATACATGGGGAATAATTATAACAGTTATAAGTTGCACTGTCCTGCAAACAGCGCAAAGCTAACGTTATATATAATGTTATATATATAACAACAGGAGCATTTATTTTCCTGCCTGCATTGTCTTTACTTCAGTAATAATGAAAGTGAAAGACATTGGTTTGGGTGGCTGAGTCAAAGTCCTTCCATTTACCACTGGGTTCACTGAGCTGAGACTTCCAGTGAGAGTGCTCTGCTTTCATCTCTTAGGAGAATAAACATTAATGGCAGTTTTCTACAAAATCAAAAAGCAAAAATTACAATAAAATACAATTCCTTTGTAAAATATTCTTGATGTGTCCCTTCAAACTTGAGCATTGTTACTAACAATGAAGATATAGCACTTCTATAACACTTTCATCCACACAGCGCTTTTCAAATGTTAACTAATTAAACATCACAAGCATCATAGGAATGAGAAAGAAAGTTATGGTATTAGGCTTATATGCTTCCTGTAACATGTATATTAAATACTTTATTTTGAGTTCATTACAATATTCGTGACAAGGACAGAGATAATCTCATTTTAACTATTGACCTGTCTTCTTTACATAATGCAATGGAAAGTATTATCTAAACTATTGACTAAATATTCTGAAATTTTCATTTAAATGGAATAATATGGAACTTGAAGCTCTTAATGTATATTTGGTGCAACATACTATAATCTGAAAGCATAATAAAGTAATATTAATTTGACTGTTTTAAATCAACCCTTGAGAGAGGGTTAAACAAATCATCAAAATTATTAACATTTATCAAGCCTTCTTTAGGTCAGACAACAGTTCTAAATTGTTTACTTTTATCAGCTCATTTAATCCTGGCAATAGCTTTATAATGAATAACATGCAATGATCCCATTTCACAGATGAGGAAACTGATGGAAAGGAGGTTAAATAATGTGAACACAGTTAGATAGCTAAAAGGAAGTTTAGACAGGTAGCCTGGGTCCAGAGTTCATGCTCTTTAACTCTATCATATACTATTAAATTCACAACTGAGAATAACTTTTTTAAAAGAACATTGGAAGTTAAAGGCCCATTGAAAGTTATTAGGCTACAATCTGTCTAGGCCCCTTAGAAGTCTAAGTATATTAATATACTTACTTATGAATATAGAAAATGAACTTAAGTTCTGGCACCATTACAGATTTAGAGAAAATAATGATAGATTTCATATTTTTAAGATGGATTTTAATGCTTGGTAATTATTTTAAATGCACATATATTAAAAATATTCTCTGACACTAACCACAATTAATTTTTGAATTTTTAATTTGGCAATTTGTCTGTAGATAACTTTTAAAACAACTGTTAAACTTTACACTGAGTGGAAAATATGCCACATGTAAAATTTCTTCTTTAGATGTAAAGTACCTAAGGTTGTGTGTGTGAGAGAGAGAGTGAGAGAGAAAGTGAGAGGGAGGGAAAGAGAGATTGAGAGAGAGAAAAAATAAGCTAAGAACAAGTTGAATAAAACCTTTATATTAGGAAGGCACCAAAAAAATCTATGTAACCTTTGTCCACACATATTTTTTCAAATATAGGAATTTCAGTGGGTATTCAAGAAGCATTCTCCATGCACACAGTATCTATTGAGCTTCTGCTATGAATCTTTGAAAAGAAGAAGAATGTTTTAAAATTCGTTTAGCATCTTCTCATCTATAATGATTATATTAGTACAAATATGGTGGAAGAAAAAGAAATGTTCATTTACTATGATTGAATGGATCCAGATACATGACATAACATCTAGGTTGAATCAAAGTATAGTATCATCCTGAAATAATTTGCTTCATTTTATTGTGGATTAGATTTATACTTTAGTTCAAATAATGACCTCGAGTACCTCTCTCATTAAAATACAAATTATTAATGTAAATTTTACCTCTATCACCAATATTGAATAACAGTGGCTCCATTGTATTATCAGTGTTTTAAAGGTCAACTTTGAGAAAGCTACAGAATTCTCAGCTCCTTGTTGAACCAACATAGCAAACCCCCAAGTCTGTTTTCCATTTCTCTGTCTTCTTTCTCTCACCACAATGTCCCCTCCCCTTACACCCAGCCCTGCAGAGGCTAAGAAGGCATAGCCCTAAGAAGCCATGTATGCTCAGACATTAGAAAATAACTCAATTTAAAAAACACCCTAGCTATTATATCACTCACTAGGCAGATGTATGCATTGCACCCTCTTGTTACTTTTTTCCCTCCAGTTAACAATTCCATTGCTTCATCCGTACTTCTGGAAGTGTAAATATACTCTCGTGAGAGTTAAAAACAACACAATTAGGCATGGACCTTACAAATGTCAATGATATTGCAAATTTCATATTAAATTAATGTTAGCTTTATTAGCCCTGTACTTTGAATAACTCATTTCCTTTGTTTTGTCAGAAAGACAACTATTTTAAAGGTATATGTCAAGAAAAGAACAATAAAATTTAGTAATGATTAGAGAGTGCAGAGGACATTATTAGGACATTTTACACTTACCTTCAAGAGTAAAAAGTTTTTCTTTCACTTTTGTCTTTGTTTCTGAGCTACAGCTTCAGGAATGAGAAATCTTGTACCTGATAAATGTGTTATGTAAGGCCGGTAGAGAAAATGCCACTCACAGGCTCTTATAAATCTCAAACAAAACTCTAACTCAAGATACGGAGCCTAACCATCAAACAACCTTCCAATTTAGGAGTCAATCATTTGGATAAAAGCACCAGATTTGGTGATGTTTAAAGAAAATTACAAGCCAGTGATTCCACTTCTGAGAATACATCCAAAGAAACACAAAACACTGATTAGAAAGAATATATGCAACACTATCTTCATTGCAGCATTATTTACAATAGTCAAGGTTTGGGAGCAGTCCAAGTGCCCATCAGTAGATGAGTGGATCCAGAGGCTGTGGTACATTTACACAATGGAATACTACTCAGCTGTAAAAAAAAAAAAGAAGGAAATCTAACCATTTGCAACAGCCTGGATGGACCTGGAGAGTATTATGCTAAGTGAAATAGGTCAATCAGAGATAGACAAATACCATATGATTTCCCTTATATGGGGAATCTAATGAACAAAATCAACAAACAAACAAAATAGAAACAGATTCATAGATACAGAAAATAGACTGACAGCTGTTAGAGGGAATAGAGGCTGGGGAGCTGGGTCAAAAAGGTAAAGGAATTAAGCAAAAACAAAACAAAACATTCTCATAGACACAGAAAACAGTATGGTGATTACCAGAGGGAAAGGGGGTGCATGAAGGTAGAAGAGGGTAAAGGGGGGATAAATGGTAACAGGAGACTTGACTTTGAATGGTAAAAGCACAATCCAATATACAGATGATGTACTATAGAACTGTACACTTGAAACCTGTATAATTTTGTTAACTAATGTCACCCCCATAAATTCAATGATTTTTTTAAAAAATACATAAAAAAATCAAAGTTAAAATAAAGAGAGGAAAATGTGACAAAATAGCAGGGCACACTATATTCTAAGTTCCCTCACTAGGGAATTAATGTGCTGTAATGTTTGATCACAATCTAGTTGTTAAGTGAAATAACAGTGTGACAAATGAGTGTAATGTAAGTGTCTCAGGGACCATCTAGATAGTGAGGGGGTGTTTGATGCCTGAGAAGGATGACATCCTATTTTAATAATGCCATGGTAAAAGGAATATTTTTAATGTTTTTTTATTATAAAAGTAATGTTTTCCTTTGTATGCTACATAGTTAAGTACTATAACATAGAATTATACAAGTATTATATATATGTTGTATATGTATATAGAATTTTTCCCTGCTTTTTTCATCTAGCATTACATTTCACATTATATTTTCTTTTTTTTTATGTTTTTATTGATTTTAGAGAGAGAGGAAGAGAGAGGGAGAGAGAGATAGAAACATCAATCATGAGAGTCATTGACCAGCTGCCTCCAGAGCCCCCCCTGCTGGTGAACAAGCACACAACCCGGGCATGTGCCCTGGCTGGGAATCAAACTGTGACCTCCTGGTTCATGGGTTGATGTTCAACCATTGAGCTACACCAGCTGGGCATGCATTATATTTTCTTAAGAAAGTGTTTTGAATGTGTAATTAAAGAATCCCTACTCTGCTACCCACACCAGGTCAAAAAGAAGGAAAAGAAATAGTAAAAAATGGACAGCCAGCTGAATGTGTCAGTGTTGAAGCAGAACTTTCATTTATTTTTTTAAAAATATTTAAACCTTATCATTATTGATCACCTGAGCTTTCACAGGGTGTATAAATAAGGGTATAGCTTGTAGATACAGTATTCTTTACATTGCAGATAACAGAAAATCCAACTCAAACTCTTTAGGCCTCAAAGAGTTCTTAAAGAGCTGAAATCCAGAGGCAGGTCTAGCTGCAAGTAAGGCTGAATTCAGAAGCTTTGTTGATTTTACCAGTGAGCCAGCTTCTCCGTATCTCCCACACTTTTCCTTCTTTACTGCTGATTTTATCGTCCAGCTGTATTTGCCCCTAGTGGGCACATCCATAGCAGCTTCACACCTGACATCCTCCTATCACATCAGCCAAGAAAAAAAACCCTCAACAGTCAAATACAAATTTTTGGTTCAGTATCTCCTTGGTCTAAGATGGACCACATACGTAACACTGAGCCAATCACAAGGACCACAAGGATGAGATGTTGATAAGCCAAACAAAGGCCTAGTCAGGGTATGAGAACAGGATCAATCCCACCATTGGCTAAGAATAGAGAAAGATAGACTGGGAAATTATTTTCACAAGACAAATAAAACAAAATAAAATAGTAAAATATGTACTCTATACTAGTTTACTATTGTTCCACTGTGGTTGGCTCAGATCAGCCCTCCCTTGGTCCTCACAAAATAAAATGAGAAATGTGAAAATTTAGTAGATGATTTATAAGTGAACAACAAATATAAATAAAAGCATTTGATTTCCTTAGCCTAACAAAGAGAAGCCTGAAATCTGATGCAATAGACTACATAGGAATAATTGGTTGTAAAAAAAATTATGATCTACATTATTTTCCTTTTTATAAAGACTAAGGTTCTGGTCTAGATTTTCCCCTTAATGAAATCTTCCTGCTTTGAGACTCCCTGTCCTATCACAGAGCCAAGCTGGAATGCTGTATCTCTTCACCCTGGCTCAGAGTGGCAGAATTAGCCTGGCCTTGTGCCTAAGCATCCTGTCACTCACAGGATAACAACCATAACAAGGGTTAACTTCTATTGACTTTTTATTGTGTGCCATACAGAGTGCTAAGAGCTTTGCTTTCATAACTCCCTTAGGTGGTAACATTATTATTCTCATTTTAAAGATGAAGAAATGGAGTTGAGTTTCTTCTTCTCCAAGGTCATATCCTCTATGTAGTGCAAAATTCTTTCTACATATCCAATGAGAAACAACACAATGACCCTATATGGAGCCAGTTGCAGAACTCGGAGATGTGGTATTCTTTAAAAGAAGAGTCTCACTTTTCTTGAGGACATTTTTATGTGCTTTTTGAGAATGGCTACAATGTCTTATGCTCTTTGAGAGGTCATTACAGCCATCTCAGACTGTGACCAGAACTGGAACTTCTGGACTATGTTTGTGGATGGGTTAATCTGGCCAAAGAGAATCCTAAGCTATTGTTCAAACTTATATATCTAATTTATAATAGGCACATAGACCCATTTGAATTTTAAAGTTTCTTTTACATGCCAAGTCTATAAATATAGATTCTATCTTTACAGTTAAGCTCCTCTGTATCAGTCAGTGATTGTTTCACAACAAACCACCCCAATAAGGCAAGTCATAGAGAGATAAACATTGATTCTAGTCACAGATCTCTGAGTCAGCTGAAGTGTTTTTGCTTCAGACTAGACCAGAAGTGCTCTACTTCACTGGTCTCATCCAGAGGCCCAGGCTGAAGGAGCAGCAGATACCTGGGGTATATTCTTATCTTGGTGGAGGCAGAATAGCAAAAGGGCAAATCCTAGAATGGAAGTAAGTACATGTCAAACCTTTGCTCACATTTCTAACATCCCATTGGCTAAGGCAAGTCACATGACCCAGATCAACATCAAGGGAATATATTTCTCCCTTGGAGATGTTTTTAAGGGGAAGAAACTAAATGTTGTCTGAGCAACAACTGATTCTACCACAACTTCTCAAAAAAAGAACAAGGGGAAAAGATTAACATGTATTAAGCACATACCCATTTATTCATCAATTTAGAAAAGATTGTAGTCATTTTTGAGCTAGATGCTGGGACTGCAATAATGAAGAATAGTCTACTGAAAAAAACAAATGTTATTTCCTCGTAAGCAACCCCATTGGTAAATATACCCTTCCCCATTTGACAGCTGAAGAGACTAAGGCATCAAATAATTTGGTCAAAGTCATGCAGATAACAAGTAGCAAAGGTAAAATGTAAAGACTGAGTATAAAGCTTAAATTTTTTTCAACCTCATCAATGTTGTTTCCCATTAACAAATAAATTCCCATATGGCTTCAGCAATGAATAATGAAAAATAGACCACCCATCAGTGAGAATTAGATCAGGCCAGAAGAACCACTAAGAGAACAAGGAATTCACAAGGCATTGGTCCTCATATGATCATAAATGTCTGCTGCATCTAGGTCTCGTGGCTGAACCTGAACACCAGCAGTTGGGAAGAGAAGATGGGCATGAGGAATTGGCAACCGAGGACAAATCAGAACCTGCGAGGAAAAACTGAAAGCTCACCCCATCACTCTCCAGGTCCAGCCCCAATGGTTTGGGCCACTTGTGGGACAAGTCAGCATCCTTTACCACAGAGCTGTACTTACCCTTGGCCCAGGATTTTCAGAAGCTGAAGGGGTTTGATGGGAGCTGGAAGTACTGTGGGCCCAGCAGCTACGCCTTGCCAACAGCAGATCTGCCACAACATGCGCAAACTCCAAACATTCCTGCCCTGCAGCACTTCTCAGAGCCTAGAAATGGCTGCCCATTGGTGCTAAATCCCACAAACTTCTCTTGTGGCCAACCCTAACTTGGAGCTATATTGGAAGAGAATTTGGGGAAACTGACATAGTACAAGGCCATCACACAGTTTAGGACTTTTACTGCGAATTAATTAAAAGTTGTATTTAAAGTTGCAAAGTGTGAAATAAAATGATTTGCTAAAACTTGCAAGTGCTCTAGAGTGGACAATACCAAGAAATGTCAGAGGACTCGTGTCCAGAAGCTTCTCCCTGTGCTATTTTTCCCTGTTATATTGTGGAGTTATCCTTTTGGGGGGTGGTGAAAGGTTGTGATTACTTTTTATTTACTTAACCCTGCCATATCATACTTAACAAGCCAACACTTACTTCTTCCCAGCATAATGTCACTCTGATGTTTACTATTTTGGTTACAAGAACACAAACCAGCTTAGGTAGAAAAGAGGAAATATGAGGCTCATATCATTCAAATTCAAGGATGGCTCTCACATCAAGCATGACTAGGTTCCAGGGTTCACATAGTATCGTTAGGGTTACTCAGCATCTCTCAACTCTGCTAGTCTCCATTTCTCTTTACGAGTAAGGTTTATATATTCCCACACCAAACAGACTCTCTCCACATGTCAGAAGACATACGTGCCAATATTTCTAAGTGTGCATCTTTACATCTTAAGATGCAAATAAATAAATGAATAAATAAGCCCTTTCTCTCCCAACACACACACACACACTCACTGAAAGACTCTAAATTGTCCTGCCTGGGTCATATTACCACCATTTGCATCAAACACTATAAAATAGAAGGCTGAGATATCATGACTGAACAGGCTTGGGTCCCCTGCCCACTCTTGCAGCACAAGCAGGCCAGACACTGGGGCTATCATTTCCACCAAAACCCCTTGGATGAGGGAGGAGTCACCCCTCAAATAACAAAGGGGTTCTGGCCAGATTAAAATGACTGGTGTTTAATGCAAATGTACTTTAAATCAAAGAGTTGCAAGGTCTCTGTTAGTTGAGAGAAAGAGATGTTGAAATTCATGCTATTATTCTTTTTCCTTTTCTAGAAAGCATGGCAATGACATAAAGAAGCACCTTTATTAATTCTCTGATAACAGACGGAGTGTAGAATTTTTTTTTTTAAAGCAGCACATATTGGCAATAGAACCAAATGCAGCTTGCTATAGATAGCACTGGCCTGCTGCTGTCTCAATTTAAAATACATTCAAAAAATTGCCACCAAATCTAAAAAACAAAACAAAATAGAAAACTCATAGAAAAAAAATATCAGATTTGTGGGTACCAGAAATGCGGGTGTGCAAAGGGAGAGTTGGAGAAAGAAGATCAAAAGATACAAACTTCCAGTTATAAGACAAATACGTACTAGAGACACAATATACAACATGACTATAGCTAACGCTGCTGTATGATATAGAAGAAAGTTGTTAAGAGAGTGAATCCTGAGAGTTTTCATCACAAGATAAATGTTTTTCTTTTTTCTTTTCTTCTTTTTTTTCTTTTTGTATCTATATGAGAAGATGGATATTAAACCATCATGCTGTACTCCTTAAACTTTTATAGTAATGTATGTCAATTATTTCTAAATAAAAGTGGGAAAAAATAAGGGGAAAAAATGTCACCAGATGACTTTATGACCAGCTTTAGTTTTGAGGAAAATTAAAGAAATCCAGTGTCCAACAGATATCCTGCAATGGCGGTGTGTCTTTGCCTGGGAATTTTTATTAACAAATAGTTGTGCATTCAGTAGTTGCCCACTGGTCATTCATAGCTCATATTTTTCAATACCATAAAGAATCCATAAGAGTGCAGAGGCTTCCTAATAATGAAGAATGACCCCTAATTGTAATGCGTTTTGCTTTCAGGGAAACTGATAAAAGCTATTTTTTATAACATGACAAAATGATTATTTTTTTAATGGCTTTGTTTCTAGACAGAATGTGAATCCCGAAGTGATAACAATGACATTAGTTCACAACTAAAAGTGCTGAAGGATTTATTCATTCCCTCATTCCTTCACTCTGTATTGAGAGCCTGCTGTATAATCTTGCCCGGAGCTGGGCACTTAAGGATACAACAAAGAATAAGGCGTGTCCTTGCTCGAGAGAAGCTCCCAGTGGAGTGGAGGAAAGCACAAAAGCACAGGCACTGCTACAGACCACTTATGTCCAGGCGGCTACGACAGCACAGAGCAGCAAACAGTTTTGCCTGGGGTCTGTCAGAGAAAGCATTTTAAGTGAAGGTGTTGATGGATAAGCAGTCACTTTTTTAAAACTAGAGGCCTAAAAAGCGTAGGAAGAAAAAGCAGCACTCACTGTTCCAGGACTGTGTGGCTTCCCTAAGTCCCTGGCAGGACAGGGGACAGACAATAGGAAGGAATGCCCAGGACAGGGGGTGAGGCCAGACAGAATGGGATGGGAACAGTACGTCATGCCAAGGAGTTCGGAAAGACAACTCTGGAAGCAGGGGGGGGAAATGGGTGACAAAGGAGAGAGACCTTCTAGAGGTTATAGAAAAGGCTGACACGTGGCCTTAACGAAGACTGGAAGTCTGCAGAGACTTTGCAAAGGCTCTGGACTCATGAATCCAGTTTAGGAGGCTAGTTGGATGGAGATACGCTTAAAGATATTAGGGAAAGTGGAAGAAGCAGACATTGGGGTAGGGGGCAGGGCAGGGACGGATTAGGAGAGAGAACAGAGCTGTGATCACCTATGTTAAAAGACATTAACTTTGTGTTTTAGATACATAAAACAATGTCTTTTACCGATAATATATTATTCTTTGATATATTTGATTAATATCCCATTTAAATGTATTCACCATGTCAAAACACATGTTATATAACAGTATGGACAAGTCACCTGTTTCTGTGTTCCCAATACTATAAGAGGAGCATACTGTTTTGAGTAGCAGTAATCTCATGTTATGTTTAGTGTTCTACCTTCATGAGTATATTACAAATGCTTTGGGGGAAAAATTAAACAAAACAAAATACCATCTCCATGTGATTGCACAAAATTTTGAGACCAAAAAAAAAAATTTCTGACCTCAACTAGTGATTTCTTTATCAAAGTCAAGAACTGATACAGTTCGTATTTCCTAATCTCCACTTTTCATGTGGAGATACTTTCATCTGTAAGAATATGACAATGTTAAATCTTTTCGAACGATGTCTTTTGGCTTAATTCGCAAAACTTGAGGACTACAGATTCTGATGAATTAGGAGTTAACTATTCAACAGAAACAGTAATAGCTACTGATGTTGAATATGAGTAGCATTTTCAATGATGTTCTAAGAAAATTGCTTACTACTATATAAAAAATTTTCAGTTATCTTGGGAAAAGCATTAAAACATTATTACACATTTTTTCACATTAGATGTCAGGGTGGGGGCATTCGATGTCTAGTCTTACTACACACTGACTCTTCCTCATTTACTTTTCTTAATGCATTCCAAAGTTGTTAAAGTTCCTTATATAAAAATATGATTGATTGTTACAGTGACAGTAATTGCATTTTAGCAAAAGTAACCATTATAGTAATTTTCTTCAAGGAAGAGAAATCTAACTAACTAAAGTAGCTAGTTACTTCCTCACACATTAACTCTGAAGTTTTTAACATAAAAATACTTAATAAGGGTAGTACAGTTTGAAGAACATAAAATAGCATGTAATATTTATAAAACTACTTCCATCAGGTGGTTCACAATTTTATGTAGCTGTTAATCAAAAATTAAGTGCAACAAAATAAAATAAAAACTAGAATTTCTATACTACTGGGTCAACTAAAGTAAGCCCTCAATTGAAGCCTTTGAAAATTGACTCTCAGTATCTCTTATTTTCATTTCTAAACTACAGAAGGTAATGATTTTTTTTGAAACCAAGAGTTATTTATATCCTGTCCTTTGAAGATTGAATCGAATGAATATGCAAAGATATCATGATTACAAAGAAAAAACAATTATACATGTACGTAGACAGGGGAATGCTGCATGTAGTAACAAGTTGTACATGTTAAATCACAAATGAAACAGCACTCGCATTTAATTTCATGTATTCCACTGCACACCTGAATACTAATTAGCAACTAAAATAGGAAATGTGTGGTGCTGCATGTATTGATAAAATCTCAGTTCTCTATTATTCAGACACCAGTGATTAACACTGAATTGCATCCTGGGAAAAGCTACTTTATCATTTTTACAGTTTTCTTTCTACAATTCTTGTTCCTTATTATTGGAAGCTATACACTAACTTCAAAATGAATCCAAGGTAACTGAAATGTTGGCTAAATGTGGAATCGCATTTTCTAATATTTATTATTAAGATTGCGTAGACAGTAGCTGCCATGAGGAGTGCAAAGCAGAAGCCTGAAATTCAGTATGTAAATAGATGAACAGTATTCGAGGTAGCCTAAGTCAATTGAGTCCATTCAAATTTTTCATTTCGTGAGGGCCATGGACAACACTGGTACTTTGTTTCAGCCCCTTCTTAGCCCTGTTTTCAAAATGGCCCCCAGGACTGCAAAAGAAAGATTTATTTTGAAGGCTGAGATAGAGGAAAAGGAGTTTAAATCTCATGATTTTTCCCTGGCTGCCTCTATTCATCTCTCTCCACCTCCATTCCTTTGCTAGCCTCTGTATTTAAATTGGCCCTTGCACTACCATTTGATTTATTTTGGAGTTATTCTTATAGATGAGAATTTTATTCACAAAGCCATATTTCTTTGAGTTAATGCGTTCTTTTATTTTTCCACTATCCCCATAGATTACAGATCCTCTCCCATTTGTTTGCACATTTTGCCCATCAGTTGTGTCTATAATACAGGTTAGTTCTTACTATGAATGGCAGGGAGCATGGTGGGGGAAATTGCAGACATGCGTGTGTGTATGCGCATGTGCTTGCGTGTGCCACTGTGCTTTTGAGTTGTATTCTAAAATAAAGGCTCAGTATAAAATTGATGATAGTAGTTTTTCAGCAAAACCCTATTTCCTTGAAGCCTGCTGGTGTCTCATTTATTAACAGAACACAGAGGTAAAGTTAATTACAAAATAATTACACTCTTAGACATAAAAATAGAATGTTTCAAAGAGAAGGACCTAATAAATATCTGCTAAGAAAGTCACAGGGACTGTATCAGTTAGGATGCTTTTAGTACCAGATCACAAAATTTCAGCTAGAAGCAACCAGGGTCATATTCTTTCTCATGCACATCTCCCAGGAGAGGGCATGATTTTCCCCAAAGAATAAAGGTCCTGAACTTCATTCTTATTGACCCAGTTTGGACCATTCTTTAATTACCTGTTAGTGGCAAGCAGAAAATACGTTCAATAGTCCCCATCCCTGCCCTTTTCTGCAGCGGATGCATTCCAAGGCCTCCACATATATATCCCTATGTATAATGAACCCTATATATACTGTTTTTCTTATATACACATAACTATGATAAAATTTAAACTTTATGGTCATTATTAAGTAAAATAAGGGTTACTGAACACAAATACTATGATATGGTGACAGTCATTCTGACAACCGAGACTGCTACTAAATGTCTAATGGGCAGGAAACATATACAAGAGTGAATACATTGGACAAAGGGATGAGCCATGTGCCAGGTCGGGCGGAGCAGGATGGAACAGGACTTCATCATGTTATTCCTAACAGACACAATTTAAAACTTATGAATGGTTTTTTTCTGTCATTTTCCATTTAGTATTTTCAGACCACAGTTGACCTGGGGTAACGAAACCAAGAAAAGCAAAACCATGTATAAGGGGGACAACTGTATTGGTTTAGACCAACCAAGGCATATGCTTGGCACACCATGATAAAACTCCATAGGTTTCTTAAATATTGAAATACTTCAAAACATAAGTAGCCAATGCTCTGAGTCTCCCCAAGTCCCCAAGTGTTCCTCACTGCTCCAGCAACCCAGCCTGAAATGCCCCTGACCTCTCCATTACCCCCCAAGTGAAAAGATAACATATGCAAAGCAAAGATACATTTACTTGGACCATGCTCCAGCAATACAGCAGGCATCCCTTCTGTTTGGATGGATCATATCCTAGAATGTTAAATATTTTTAATATCACCTAACCTGCAGTATCAGTCCCACTATATAAGTATCCTAGGGCTGCTATAACAAAGTGCCACAAACTGGGTGGCTTAAAACAGCAGATATTTACTCTCTTATCATTCTGGAGGCTACAAGTCTAAAATCAAGTTGTTGCCTGAGCCATGCTCCTTCCAAAGACTGTAGGGAAGAATCCCTCCTGTCCTTTTCTAGCTTTTGGTCGTTGCCCTCGTTCTTTATTGTGCCTTGGTTTGTGGTAGGATAACTCCAATCTCTGTATCTGTCTTCACATGGTGATCTTCCATGTGTCTGTGTCTAAATTCCCCTCTTCTTATAAAAACAAAAGTCACATTAGGGCCCACCATAACTTAGCATGACCTCATCCTAACTTGATTATGTCTGCAAAGACCTTGTTTCCAAATAAGGTCACATTCACAGGTTCTAGGTGAAGATAACTTGGGGGACACTATTTAACCCAATATACCCTCCAAGTGAGATGGCTGCTATGCAATGGAAAAGTGGCAAAGTGATGTTGGAGGGGGGGTTCCACAGTGTCCACTATAGATACTAGACCCTCTGGCACTTTGCTCTCTTCATTTACCTGGTTATAGTCAACAGCTTTAGAGTTGAAGAGGCATTTGCGATTTTATTTGCATATTCTGAGCTAGATACCATACTACTTCATTTCATTTTTCATTCTAAGGCCTAAGTCCACTGACTTCAAAAAGTAGTTTGGGGGAGGGACCTGGCAAAGAGTCCTTAAGTCCATATGCCAGTCCAAGCATTATCAGTAGAGTGAATAAGTAATATATCTCACCTAGGTAAGTACTATTGTTTTTCAAATGTATATAGCTGTACTTAATTAAATAAAAATTAATTCAAAGACTTCCTGCATTTATAGTATCGCTTTATCATTATGCGTATTCTCTATCAACAGATTGTAAAGTGCAACTACTGTTGGACTTTAGCACACTAGCCTCTATTAGAAGGGCCATGAGTAAACTGGGATACAATTCTGCCTGCTGTTACAAAGGCCAAGAAAATACTAGCTCAAACAAATAGACACTGATTTCTTTCTCAGATAAGAGCTAGAGCACAAGTAGTCCAGGGGTCACATGGCAGCTCCATCATCTTGAGGACCTAGGCACTTGATATTTTATTGTTCTATCACTCTCAAGACATGGCTTTCAGCCCCTGGTGTAAGATGGCCTTTGTTGCTCACACCGATGTGACTGCATTCTGCTCACACACCACTGGCCAGATCCTAAAATATCCATATATGGCCAAACATAGCAGCAAGAATAGCTGGGAAATGTGGTCTTTATCTGGACAGCCATGTGCTCAGCTAAATGTTGAGAGTTCTATTACTAAAGAAAGGAGGGGAAAATCAATATTAGGGAAGAGTTAGCATCCTTGACAAAATCTACATGCACTTGGAAGAAAGTAATGGCTATTCACAAATGATTTGCATATTCCTAATAAATTATGATACTGTTCTAATTTCAAGATAACTTTACACATCTTTAATATTGTTATTTTGTGATTTGTTTTTGTGGTTTTTTTGTGTGTGTGGTTTTTTTTAGAATCTACCTCATCTTACTAACTCTACTTATATAGTTGGCCTAAAAATGCTCACTAGATGTCTATAGTGAGAGGGTTTGAGGTCAACAGGAAACAGTGTGTGGAAGGGGGGAATTATGATTCAATGAGTGACTCTTTT